>NC_092815.1:233692572-234292572 GCF_023375885.2 Dermacentor andersoni | reverse complement strand
AGGGCATCTGGGATTCATTCTAACTCTCAGAAGAATTCAAGAAATGTACTACTGGCCGTGCCTGAACGCAGACGTCGCACGCTACGTGAAAACCTGCCGAGATTGTCAACGTCGGAAAACACCGCCTACAAGGCCAGCCGGCCACCTGCATCCAATCGAGTCACCATGGAAACCATTCCAGCAGATAGGCATGAATCTGCTCGGCCCCTTCCCGACGTCTACTTGCGGGAACAGGTGGATAGGGGTAGCAACGGACTATCTGACGCGCTATGCCGAGACAACGGCGTTAGCATCGAGAAATGCAATCGAGGTCGCCAGATTCTTCATAAAGAACATCTTTCTCCGTCATGGTGCACCCGAGGTCCTTATTACGGACAGAGAGAGAGTAAAACGTCTTTATTAATAATATTTGAATGGCGAGAGCAGTGCGGGAGGAACCCTCAGTCCAGGGTCCCTAAGATGATTCCGGCGATGTTTCGAGCCCGTTGTATCACAGCTCAGAGGACCTCGGGAGGTCCGTCACGGAGGGGATCGTCCCACAGCTCTTTGTTGCGTAGGGGGTAAAGGAGAGTTGGCAAGGGAGGAAAGAGGTTTGCAGTGCACTCAATCGTGACGTGGAAGATTGTGGGCGAGCTGCCACAGCCAGGGCAACGATCTGCATAACAGTGTGGGTAGAATTTATTGAGAGAGACAAGATTTGGAAAGTTGCGGTTTGTAACTGGCATGATGCCACTGCTTCCTCCCGCGAGAAGGACGGCGATGGTGCGGCGTGGGTGCGACGAATGCGTGTATAATGACGGAGTATGTCTTTGTAACGGAGCAAGGGACTCTGAACTAGTCGCCTCACCGCGCCGAGTCGCCCGGAGGGAAATTTCTCGGGCAACCGCATGTGCGCTTTCGTTACCCGGCAGCGAGGTCTGACCAGGGGTCCAGAGTAAGTGGATGCGGGGAGGTGTGGTTGGTGTATTTTGCGGGATCTGTTTGAGAATTTGGTGCGCCACTCTCGGGATGCCATTTCCTGATAGGAACGCCCGGCATGCCTGTTGCGACTCCGTCAATATATACACTTCCTCAGGAACACGGATGGCGTATCGAATTGCAAGAGCAACACCGAGAATTTCTCCGTAAGCGGCATTAGTTCCGCGCATTGCAGCAGAGTCTGTCAGGGATTCGGTGCCATCCAAAACTACCGAGGTATACATAGTAAAATATTTTTGCGCGCACAATTGAATGGCGATAGCAGTGCCAAATATTTTACTATGAATTCATACCAACTCGCTCAACTATCAGTTCTACCGAGGTCCAGCCCTCTTGAGTGCGTTATGTGTCCGCGTATAAAGTATGTGTTTCGGGATGTATGCAAGCATGCGGCCAATGTATCGTACACGGGCTTTGCGCCGCCCTTTGTCATGCTAGGGGTGCATATTACGTGGTAATGGATGAATACTTAGTGCTTGGGGTATTGCTGGCGACAAGATCGTTGGACGGGTTTCAGACTCAAGGGGTGGTACAGAGTATCCTATAGCCGTGTGAGAAGATGGCGGCCAGTAGGAGTGAGTAGGAGGCGCTGGCGATGGCTGACCCAATGTGCCTCTAGCAGCTCGCCTAGTGTGATGTGTCCCGAAGTTAAGGAGACGGCGTGTGGAATTATAATTCGGGAGGCCATGGGCCAGCTTCATCGCTTTGCGAATCATTGCGTCTATGCGAAGTTGTTGCGCTTGGATCAACCGCTGAAATGGGAGAGGGTATGTAAGGCGGATGATCACGCATGCCTCCACCAAGCGCAGCAGGTCCTCTTCTCGAAGGCCCGAGCGCCTGTTGGAGACCCTCCGGATCATCGCCAGAATTTACTCAATCTGTCTGGATAGAAGGGAAACAGTGTAGTTTGACCTGCCATCCGCTTGGACGTGTAGGCCGAGGATACGAGCACGATTAACCTGTGGTATCGGTGTGCCATCCACGTGCACAGTGATAGGGGGAGTAGAGGAACGGCTCCGGGGGCGAATGATTATGAGCTCCGACTTTTCCGGAGCACATCTTAAGTCGCATTTTCTCGCGTACTCGGAAACTGTATCGACTGCTTGCTGCAGTCGGTCCTAGATGGCTCCGTCGGAACCCCGTGTCGACCAGATAGTAATGTCGTCCGCATAAATAGCGTGGGCGGCATCAGGGATCTGGTCGAGTAGCCGGGGAAGCCCTGCGAGCGCGATATTGAATAGAGTAGCGGAAAGAACTGAGCCCTGGGGTGTTCCACGTCCTACAAGGCGAATCGTACCGGATCGATGCGGTCCCATTCCTACGGTGGCTGTGCGATCTCGAAGAAATGCGCGGATATAGTTGTACGTACGAATTCCACAGTGTGAATGTGCAACATTGCGAAGGATGAGGTCATATTCAACATTATCGAATGCCCCTTTGAGGTCTAAGGCGATAAGTGCTCTCGTTTGGGCGGACAACGGAGGTCCTATGACTTCCTCCCGCAATTGTAAAAGCACATCTTTGGCAGACAGATGAGCCCGATATCCGAATTGAGAGTTAGAAAAGAATTATTTTTCTTCGAGGAAGGGCTGCAGACGCCGCAAGAGTACATGTTCCATGAGCTTACCAATGCAGGATGTTAGGGAGATGGGTCGTAAGTTTTCAACCTCAAGAGGCTTGCCCGGTTTGGGGATCAGTGTGATGTCGGCGTGTCGCCGTGCTTGGGGAAGCATGCCCTTGCGCAAGCAATCATTGAAGATATGGGTGAGGTGGTTAATATCCGCGTCACTGAGGTTACGAAGGGTGGCGAATCGGTTGTGTTCGGCTCCCAGTGCCGTGTTGCGGCGTAGGTCTTGTAGGACCACCCGCACCTCGTCAGATGTGATGTCTGCATCGAGCAATTCGTTCGCCTCGCCTGCACAAGGATAGTCAGGGTACTGCGGCGGCGGGCCTGTGGGCATGAAAGGGTTCTCTAGCTCTCTGGGGAGTGTCGAGACATCGTCCCTGTACTTGTGCATTAAGATGTGCAGCTGTTTAAGTGTTTTTCCCTTTGTTGTGGTGGGATCTGAGTGAGCGAAGAATCGACCACGTTTTTGCTGTGCTCAATGTGCCTGAGAGGCGATCGCAAAATCCTCGCCAGTTATTCCTCGTAAGGATCTCTGCATACTCCTGGGATTCCCGTGTAATTTGATCTATACGTTTCCTAAGTTTGCGGTTGAGGCGTTGTCGTTTCCATCGTCGTGTCAACCCTCTGCGGGCGTTCCAAAGATGAAGTAAATGCGGGTCTATGTCTGGTGTCTCGGTTGTGGTGTGCAGTGTGCTCGTGGTGGCCTCTAGATCTTGTGCGAGAGAGTCAAGCCATGCAGCGTTCGTACCCTTGGCGCTCAGGTGGGTCCTGGCGACGTTCCCCGAATTTCGCCCAATCCGTTATGCGGACATTTCGCTCGGACCTGCGCGCACCCCGTAATGACAAGGTGGTCGCGACAATGTAGTGGTCACTACCAAGGTGCTCCTCTAAAGGCCCGTGCGCAACGACTGGGACAGTATTGCGCACGAAGGTAAGGTCAGGGCAGGTGTCACGAGATACGTTGTTGCCTATACGAGAGGGGTGCTCTGGGTCGGTAAGCAGCGTGTATCTCATGTTACAGATGGCATGCCATAAGCGGGTCCCTTTAGCTTGCGATTTAACGTAACCCCATGCAGTATGCGGAGCGTTAAAGTCGCCGGCAACCACACACACCCGTCCAAACCTACCAAATTCTGTTAGTAGGTGCTTAAAACAGTGCGTTCGCGAACGGGGGGAACTATATGCATTGAGTATAAACAGACTCTCGCTGCGTTTACCTTGCGTAATTATTTCCAATATTTGGTGAGGAATGTCAATGTTAGTGGTATGCATGCGACATGTAGCATGTTTCGAAACTAAGGCTCCCACAAGAGGAGGGACACCCGAGAGCGTGCTGTAGCCGGATAAAGAAGGGGTGTAATTGACTTCCTGTAAGAGGATGACATCGGGAGGGTTCGTGGATGTGGCGATATACTGCTGTAAGGAACCTCGTTTTCGGCGGAATCCCCTACAATTCCACTGCCACACCACTAGATGCTCCGCGTTACGCGGCGCCATCATCATCGCGAAAGAAAGGAGGTGGTCGTGCGTAGGGATGCGGGCGCCGGGTGCCCACATTTGAAGGTTGCGGCCGAGAGCCTTGGTCGGAAAGCGCGCTTTCGTTGTTACCGCTAAGCTCAGTAACTTGCATGCGTGCGACAGTGCACTCTATACATGATTTCACTTGCTCCGTAATCCCTATTTGAAAGGCCTCCATTTGGCGTTCTATTCTGTCCAGAGCCGCCTGCATACTAGTGCTCATATCTGCCTCCAGCGCGTCCATTTGTTTTTGCAGGCGCTCAGAGCGCGCCTCCATGTCACGATGTAACCCGCCGTGGTTGCTCAGTGGCTATGGTGTTAGGCTGCTGAGCACGAGGTCGCGGGATCAAATCCCGGCCACGGCGGCCGCATTTCGATGGGGGCGAAATGCGGAAACACTCGTGTACTTAGATTTAGGTGCACGTTAAAGAACCCCAGGTGGTCGAAATTTCCGGAGCCCTCCACTACGGCGTGCCTCATAATCAGAAAGTGGTTTTGGCACGTAAAACCCCATAATGTAATGTAATGTATGTCACGATGTAGGCGGGCTATTTCTATTAGAGGATCGGGATTTGATAACGAATTGGTAATAGGTGAAGGGATAGGGAGAGATTTACGTGGCGGAGTGAGCTGTACGGGACCCTCCGCCCGACCTACCTCCCGAGGCGCCTCCATTGCTGTTTTCTTCTCCGTGGTCCGCTGCACCCCTGAAGGGACCAGGGTCACCTTGGCTGGGGCGTTGGTCTGCAGGGCCTTCTTGTAGGGTTGTTGGGAAGATGGGGAAGGAGGGTGCCTCTCTGGGAGGCGCACCGATGCCTCGCGGGATCGGGACCGAGACTTGGAGCGGGTCCGGAGCTAGCGACGGGATCTCGAACGGGTCTTCGACCAGTCTTGTCTGGTCTCCTTCGTTGGGGCGCGCGACGGTCGGGTCTCCGCCATATCTGTGGTAGTGGTCGGGTCGCTGGAGGGTTGGAGTTCACGCTGCTCTTTCTCGAGAGCTTTCCGCACCCAAGCTTTGTTCAGTGTCTGCCTAGCACGCCGCGGGCACTTTGGATCCGCTGTAGGGTGGGTCCCGTCACAGGATCTGCAGTGTGGGGTGCACGGATGTGACGGGGTGGGGTTGTCAGTCCCACACGTCGCGCAAATGACCACGTGCGGCGTATGACAGTAATCAGCCCAATGGCCGAGCTTGTGACATATCTTGCAGACTAGTTGGCGGGGTCGATGGGGGTAGCAGCGGAGTTCTGCACCATAGAAACGCACGTAGCGAGGCACTTTAAGTCCTTCAAATGTTACCAACGCAACGTTGTTTTGACCCATCATTCGTGCTTGAAGTATTTGAGTTCCAGGAGCGAAAAGCTCATCCACTAGCTTGGAAGACGGTGTACCGGGCAAAAGACCAGGAACAATTCCCTTGCATGAGTTGTCTGGGGCCGCAAAATATGTTGTGATGGGATAGACTCGCTGACCAAGGTTCAGCTCCCTCACCTTGTACAATGCGTCGGCTACGTGTGACCGGGGTGTGCTGATGATTGCCAAGTTCTGCTGAGGTCGCAGTCGGACTATGATGCCCTGACGATCGTCGGTGGTCAAGCCGGCTGCACCCCATAGAGCACTCGCGAGTTCTGGGCGCGTCCACTTATCGAGGCAAAGTCCTCCGTGAGGCCGCAGAATTATCTTTTCGTCGTGCAAAGGAAGTTGAGGCAGGTTCTGATTCCGACTGCGCTTGCGTACGGTGGGCTGGGAGGCGTCCGGAATGCCCGAGATGTTCTCGGAGGGTTGCGTCTTAGCGTGCGTTTGAAGGATGCGTCGCTTATGTATGACTGTCTTCGAACAGCCACCTGTGTCGACGTCAGTTTTGCTGTCGTAAATGTTCGGGGTAGCATCCTCCTCCATCCTTTCCCCGGTCGGAGTGTCTACCTCTCGTTGTTGGCAGGGAAAATTGGCGACGATGGGATCGGCGGCCACTCCCGCGGTATCCACCTCGGGCGTCTTCGTTGTTGTCGAGCAACGCGCGGCGGCGTTCTCCGTCGCCGATTGCGTCTTCTGCTCGTTGGAAAATGACGTTGCGGTAGATAAATGCTCCATCGAAACAGAGCGGTGAATAGGCCGAAGGCCCTTTGCGCGCCCATTTAGAACATGGGCCTCGGAAGAGCTGGTCGCTTGGCGCTCTTGGTTCATGGTGTAGAAAACACGCCAAGGCAGCTATGGGCCCGGCAGGGGCAGCCGCGTTGGAACTGCTTCAGAGCTGTAGAGGCGCGGGGAGCGGCAAAAAATCCCGGGAAGAAAAGGCGGTCGGTGGGAAACGGCGAGAAACTACCTGGGAAGAAATAGCGGAGGCTGTCAGAATTTCGCAGCTCGAAAGATTAAGCCTAACGACCACGGGCAGAGCTATCCTCGAAATGGTAGGCCTGCAAACAGGATCGAGGCAAGTCAAACATCCCGCTGGATTGCCAAGAAAATCGAATCATTCCCCCCTTTCCTCGTGACATGCATCCCATATTCAACACGGAGAGGAGGGAAAAGAGAGCAGAAGCACTAATGAAACGCTTCGATTCGGTGGACAGTAAGTCGGTTGCGTACGTGGACGCGACAAGTGGCAAGGCGGGTGCGGCGGTCGCCTCTGTGGTCGACGGCCGAGGTGCCCCCGTATCGGCCGCCACCATTAGAAGCCACAACACGGAAACGGCTGAAGAAGTTGCGATAGCGCTCGCTTGCGTGGGAACGGAAGCAAATTTCATAATTAGCGATAGCAAAACGGCCATCTGGAATTTAGAAAAGAATAGGATCTCGCCGGAAGCGGCAAGGGTTCTGGCCAGTAGACGGCTAAACCGAAAAATTAGCCTAATTTGGACCCCCGCACACACGTCCGTTCCTGGCAACGAGGCGGCCCGCGAGTTAGCCCGCGCTCTCTACTTCCGGTGGCTGTGGAGCCGCCCAACTTCGGAACATGGACGAGCGTCTGCAAAATACGGAGACTGTCGAAAATTATCGGCTACGCAGGAGACTGGTGCCACCACCGGATAAAAGTCTAAACAGAGGCCGTCGCATGGCGGCGCCTGCAAGCTGGGAACTTGGTCTGGGCCTGGTTAAACCCGGTCTGGGCATACCATGTTACACATGATAGAGAAAACGATAAGTGAAAACACAGTGGGGCGAGAGGGACCCTCGACCACATAATCGGGGAATACGCTAGCTCCCCAGAGGCTGAAGCAAACGAATTGTAAAGAGGCCTGGGAAGCCCTGCTACGGAGCGAGGACCCTATCTCCACAGCAACACGCCATCTGCCTGGTGGAAGAAGCTTCGAAGAGTCAAGACCTCTTTGCTTGCTTCTAATCGTGGAGGCCCCCGTCCTCTAGGCCTGTGTGCCGGGGACGGGGAGTAGGGGGCCTGGTTCTGCTGCCTCCTCGCAACCTTTAACATCATCCTTCTATATGCACGAGAGCTGCATTGCAGGTTTTTTTTATTCATATTTGCTGGCGTTATTTATAAGTATTGTTACGATGGGGTGCGTTTATTTAAAGATGAATTAATGAAAAGGGGCCGCGCCGCCGCCGAACCGCTGCAAAGACAAGCGCAATTCGTTCTCCTTTTCCTCCGTTCTCTCTATAGCTTTAGCGTTACACTCCTCCCTTCACAAACGAAGCCCGCTGGGCGAGTAACTGTTACGTCCACTCGGAGTCACGGGGATGACAGCGTTTCAGGCGGGCGACGTGAACAAGCTGCGTCTTCTCAGACCGGCAGCCATAAGAAACGAGACGAGCAATCGAATAGGTCACATCACTTAGGCAATTGGTGATGACGGAAGACCCGGTGTAACGAGCCTGAAACTTCTGGCACAGGCCGCGCTTGCGAAGTGGTGTCCAAAGCCATACTATGTACCCTTTGTCGTACGACACATTCTTATGGCGTGAATCGTAGCTGATCTTGGAGCGGTCCTGGGATGCCAAAGTACCGAGCTGAGCTATGCGTCGTGCTTCCTCAGCGCGGCAGAGAGTCTGGACAATAGAAGAGTCCGGGTGAGAAGTAAAAGGTAGAATGGTGTCAAGGAAGCTGCGGGGTGTTCTGACATAAAGAAGATAGAAAGGACTGTAGCCGGTAGTTTCATGCTTTGCAGTGTTGTAGGCGTACGTGATAAAAGGTAAGATATCATCCCAATTTTTTGCCTGGAATCGACGTACATCGAAAGCAGTTGGTAAAAGTTCTGTTAGTGCGCTCGACGAGACCATTTGTCTGCGGGTGATACGGGGTCGCTTGGCGAAACTGGCAAGCCACGCAACAGCTCTTCTACTACGTCGGCCACAAACTGGCGACCACGATCACTCACAGTAACACGAGGGGGTCCATGACGCAGTATAACGGAGGACAGGATGAAGCTCGAAACATCAAGAGGCGTGGCCGTTGGCATCGCTGCGGTTTCAGCATAACGCGTCATATGGTCGACGCAGACGATAATGCAACGGTTGCCGTCTGTTGAGCTTGGGAATGGACCGAGGAGGTCCACTCCAACTATTTCAAAAGGAGATGTTGGTGGCGCCACAGGGTGAAGGAGTCCGACGGGAGCAGTATTAGGGTGCTTGAATTGCTGGCACTTGATACAACTGGCGACATACTTTTCTATGTCCCGTCGCATACTAGTCCAGTAGAATCGGCCCTGAATCCAGTGGTATGTTCTGGTGAAACCTAGGTGCCCAGCGGTCAAGTCGTCGTGCATAGCACGGAGCACGTGGGTTCTCAAATTTTTAGGAAACACTAAGAGGAGGCGGGCGCCATCAGCCGCGTAATTCTTTTTGTAGAGCAGGTCATCTTCGATGACAAAGCCATTTTTACCTGTTGGCTGAGCAGCTGAGGCGAAGAGGGCATCCAGGCTGCGGTCGTCACGCTGTTCTTCCCGGAAAGTGGTTAAGTCGGGAAAGAGAATGTCGTCGATGGCGGCCAGAAACTCATCGAAATTGTCGGCGTCACAGGCACTTGTTGGGAGAGGGAGCCTCGAAAGACAGTCGGCGTCCGCATGATGTCGGCCACTCTCGTAAAGGACTGCAAAGTCAAACTCCTGCAAACGTAGCGCCCGTCGAGCAAGGCGGCCAGACGGGTCGCGGAGACCAACCAACCAACATAGTGAATGGTGATCAGTAACGATCGTGAAGCGGCGCCCGTAGAGATATGGACGGGACTTCTGGACTGCAAAGACAACAGCGAGACACTCTTGCTCAGTGACCGTGTAATACTGCTCGGCCTTGCTCAACGAACGGCTGGCATAGGCAATGGCATGCTCGGCGTCACGAAAACGCTGGATGAGGACGGCGCCGAGGCCAATTCGACTCGCGTTGGTGTGCAATTCTGTTGTGGCAGAGGGGTAAAAATGGCGAAGTATGGGTCCGGAAGAGAGCAGGAACTTCAGTTGACGAAACGAGGAATCGCAATCTGCTGTTCAGGTGAAAGGGTTATCCTTGCGCAGCAATGAAGTCATAGGGTAGGCAGTATCGGCAAAGTTGGGCACAAAACGTCGGAAGTACGAGGAAGGACCCAAGAAGCTCTTCAGCTCGCGTTGTGACTGCGGTTGTTTAAAGCCGCTAACTGCAGCGACCTTCTGTGAGTCTGGTCGCACGCACTGCTTGTCCACTAGATGTCCAAGTACTAGTGCCTCTCGTTGGCCAAAGTGACATTTCTTGGAGTTGAGGGTAAGGGCAGCTTGTTCAAGGCACGTCAGAACAACGTCCAGTCGGTGGTTGTGCTCCGCAAAAGTGCGGCCAAAAGTGACGACGTAGTCTAGATAACAAACAAAAAAAAACATTTCAGGACGCGCAGTACCGTGTCCATAAACCTTTCAAATGTTGCAGGCGCGTCGCACAAACCAAACGGCATGACGTTGAATTCAAACAAGCCGCCTGGGGTCACAAAAACAGTTTTCTCTTTGTCAGCTGAATGCATGGGTATCTGCCAGTAGCCCGATCCGAGGTCTACAGATAAAAAGTAGGATGCGGAATCAAGGCAGTCGATAACATCATCGACCCGGAGAGCTGGATACACATGCTTTTTCGTCACAGAATTGAGACGCCGGTTGTCGACACAAAACCTCCAGGACCCATCTTTTTTTTTTTCAAGAGGATGACCGGCGCAGCCCAAGGGATATAGAGGAATCTTGAATGACGCCCTTGGCTAGCATTTCGTCGACCTGTTGAGCGATGATCTTGCGCTCTGACGCGGACACGCGGTAAGGCTTCTAGAGGCCTGATGGGATGCGCAGACCCCGTGTCGATCCTGTGGCGAGCTCGCGTAGTTGGAACGCGAACTTTATTAGCGTTCTGCGCGAAATTAAATAATGACGCATGTTTGATAAGGACGCTGACCAGGGCTTGACGCTTCTCTGAAGACAGCGACTTGTTGATCATCTTTAAAAAGGCGACGAGTCTTCGGGGACACCAGGGTCAGCCCCGTGCTCTCGGGATTCGTGTGACATGTCATCAGATAAAGCGCCTATACTGAGACTGGTATCCACTTCAAAAGAGGCAATTCGCACACCGCTGGGCAGCACAACAGACTGGGAGTCTAAATTGTACATCCACAGTGTAGTTGTTCTGCAGGCCACAGAGAGGACGGATCGAGGTACGAGCACACTTTCCTTCACAACCATCGAAGGCACAGGCTCAACAATTGCATCAAATGTACCGGCGTCGACACCGCAAGCAGCAACTCGAACTCTGTATAAGGAACGTTCCGGTAAGACAGTATCTTCAACGACGGCGAGAGCGCATGAACAGGTAGCAGGTTGGTCGGCAAGAGGACACAGGAAAAGCTCGCCAGTACCGCAGTCAACAGTGGCACCGCAATGTTGTAGGAAATCGAGCCCAAGAATTACTTTGGGAGTGGATTGAGCAAGCACTGCAAATTCGGCTTGATACACGTTATCGGAGAAATAAACGTTCCCGGTGCACACACCAATAGGTCGGAGCAGCTCTCCATTTACAGCACGAAATGCAATAGCGTTATCCCAGCGAAACATCACTTTACGGCCTAGTCGGCCTAGCATCATTGTCCACTGAAACACGAATCTTGTTATGACACATGTTGACTGGCGGAGGCATAGGGGCTTGTAGTTGATGATGACTGGCGACCTCACCTCCATTGGTCACGCCGCCTAGTTTCCCGGCGGTGGTGACGTGAGACGTCGTCGGGGAGATGGAGACCTGCGCTGGCGTGAAGGCGGCGGCGTCAAGCTCCACACAGAAGCTGGTGAGTCGCTACAGTAATTCGCCTGGTGGTTTGTCCTGCTATCGGAGTCAGAAGGCCAGCGTGTCCCGTCGTTGTGCCGATTGCTACGCCGATAGAAAGTGCGCGGTCGTCATGATGGTGACGCGTGACGGCGATGCGGACAATATCTGGCGACGTGACCACGAATACCACATTGGAAGCAGATGGGGCGCTCACGGGACGCACCGAAATTGTCAGTAGCAGGATAACTGGCACGGCCGTCCCACTCTTGAGACACTGTAGGCAGTCTGGGTGAGTAACCGTCGTGGAACTGATAACTGGGATGCGCATTCATAGTAGAGTTTGGCGCTCTTGAACGAGGAGCGAAGTTGTAGGCGTGTACGGAGGCGGCGTTGATGGACGTCTCACGGAAGTCGCAGTCAGAAAAGTGCTCTAGAGCCTGCGGAGTCGAGACGGAAGCCGCCTCATGTCGGTGAAGCTCTTCGCGCACCATTTGCCGAATAACTGACGCAAGGTCGGATGGAGCTGGGACCACGTCGACACTGGCGACGTTAGTTACGTTGGCCAGGCGGCCGAACTTCGGTGTGGCACGCCTATCTTTCAAGACTGCAAATGTGCGGCAGTGCCCAATGACGTCACTTACGGAGTCCAGACTGTCTTTTCCGATGAGGAACTGGTACACGTCCTCGGCGATCCCTTTTAAAAGATGACCAACCTTGTCCTCTTCTGTCATCTGAGGGTCCAGAGCCTTGCACAACTTCAGCACTTTCTCGATGTACGTCGTGCAGGTATCGCCGGGTACTTGGGCTCACTGCATTAGGTTTGCTCTGCACGCTTCCTTTTAGTTGCCGAATCTCCAAAGCACTTCCTGATTTCGTCTACGAACTTTTCCCACGTCATCATGCTTTCTTCGTGATTTTGTAGCCACACAAACGCGGTTCCCTTGAGGAAGAAGGCAACGTTGTTAAGCTGGGCGGTGGCATTCCAGCCATTGAACCGACTTGCGCCTTTGAAAAAGCTGAGCCACCTGTCCATGCCTTCCGCGGCTTTTTCGGCGACGGTTCGTGGTTCGATGTAGGGCTGCCATAGGTAGCTGGAAGAGTGTGGCGGGTTGTCGCCGTCGGAAGCCATCTGTGGTGGCAGACCGGCAATTCGGCGACTTCGGCGAAGCTCCACGGATTGCGCTTCTGCGGGCGGTTCGTCGTCGTTCTTCGGGGGCGCCGTTGTTTTACCCAGCATCTCCACCGAAACTGTTACGATGGGGTGCGTTTATTTAAAGATGAATTGATGAAAAGGGGCCGCGACGACACCGAGCTGCTGCAAAGACAAGCGCACTTCGTTCTCCTCTTCGTCCGTTCTCCCTATAGCTTTAGAGTAACATTATTATAATAAGTATTTTGATTGTGTTTGTCGCGTATTTGCCGATCTTGCTGTCCTTGTTCGTGGCCGCTTGCTTTGTCCATCTCTAGCGCGGATTTCTCGGCTTCAACATGTTGTTACGCGCGAAGGAGACCGTTTATCACCCTTACGGATGAAGGGCACCGTTCACCGGTCGCGAAGGTGAGCGCAAACGCGGCCAGCTGGTTGATCAACTCAGCGTCGTTCTCTTCTTCCTTCCACCACTCGGAACCGCAAGCACGTTCACCGGTCTTCGTTTTCTTCATGCGTAATTCCTCTCGTCGCAGACGAAGCCCGCCGGGCGAGTCAATCCATTTGTCTTGACGTGGACGATTTCAAGCGGGCGACATGGACCACTTGGGTCTTGGCAGCTCTTCTACCACTCGCCGTGAGGCGAGCTATGTTACAGGTGACTTACGTGAGCCTCTTAATAATCACAAACGCTCCATCGTAGGTGGCCAAAAGCTTTTGGCATAACCCGCGTTTCCGTACTGGAGTCCACAGCCAGACTAAATCACCAGGGCGATAGGCTACCGGACGGTGGCGAATGTAGCGTGCTTTTGATCTGTCCTGCGATGCCAAAGTGCGCAAACGAGCAATACGAGCTTCTTCGGCAAGGCAGAGAGTCTCGGCGACAGTGGGATTTTCGTGACTACAGAAAGGGAAAACAGTGTCGATTGTGTACCGAGGTGGCCGTGCGTACAGCAGGAAGAAAGGGCTATAGCCCGTAGTCTCGCGCTTGGCGGTGTTGAACGCGTACGTGATAAAAGGCAATACGTCATACCAGTTCTTGTGGTCGGATGAAACATACATAGATAGCATGTTTACAATTGTTCGGTTGGTGCGCTCCGTAAGCCCATTCGTTTGTGGATGGTATGGTGTCGAGTGACGCAAGTGGGAATCACACAAACGAAGCAGCTCCTCCACGACATCTGCTGTGAATTGTCGTCCACGGTCGCTGATGATCACGCGAGGCGGACCATGTCGCAGGATCACATATTGCAGCAGGAATGTTGAAACGTCAGTGGCAGTTGCGGAGGGCACGGCCGCCGTCTCGCAGTAGCGTGTGAGGTAGTCGACGCAAACAACTATCCAACGGTTTCCCTTGACTGATTTTGGAAAAGGGCCTACGAAGTCAATGCCCACTTGTTGGAAAGGCGTGCTTGGAGGCGGGATCGGCTGCAGGAGACCAGCTGGAGCAGTAGATGGCCGTTTGTGGCGCTGACGCTGCATGCAGCTGGCCACGTACGTCTCAACAGACTGTCGCATTCCAGCCCAATAAAAGTGTTTCTGAATCCGGTAGAGCGTCCTCGCCAAACCAAAATGGCCAGACGTATGGTCGTCGTGCATAGCACTCAGAATCGCTGTGCGAAGGCTCTCCGGTACCACTAGGAGGAAACGTGCGCCAGTGCTGGAAAATTTCTTCTTATACAGGAGTCCATCACGTACGCAGAAATGGTTTGCTGTCGTCGAGGTAGTCGTAGCGGTGAAGAGCGGTGTTAGTTTATCGTCTTTTCGCTGTTCGGCTTTGAAGCAGTCGAAGTCTGGAAAATGCGGCGACACAGAAGCCACGAGGAGATCGAAGTCGTCGGCGTCACAGTCCGTAGTGTTAAGTGGCATACGCGAGAGGCGGTCCGCATCAGCGTGTCCTCGACCGCTCTTATAAGAGACGGTGAAGCTGTATTCTTGCAGTCGGAGCGCCCAGCGCGCAAGGCGGCCACAAGGGTCACGCAGATTCACAAGCCAACACAATGAGTGGTGGTCGGTGACCACTGTAAAGGGACGTCCATACAGGTAAGAACAAAACCGCTGATGCGCGCAAATATTACCGCGAGGCATTCTTGTTCCGTGACAGTGTAATTCTGCTCGGGCCTACTTAATGAGCGGTTTGCATATGCGATCACGTGTTCGCGGTCACCGTAGCGTTGAACTAGGACGGCACCAATACCTGTGCCACTGGCATCCGTATGGAGTTCCGTCGGAGCTGAAGGACTGAAGTGTTGAAGAACTGGTCGTGACGTCAGCAGAAACTTCAACTGATGAAAAGAAGAGTCGCACTCGAGAGCCCACTCAAAGGGGGTGTCCTTTCGTAGCAGGCATGTCAGCGGATACGCGACGTCGGCGAATTTAGGAATAAAGCGGCGGAAATAGGAACAAAGCCCCGGAAAACTACCGAGATCCTTGACAGAGCGCGGTGCACTGAACGCTTCAACGGCTGCTGTTTTCTGGGGATCACGATGGATGCCATCCTTGTCGACGAGGTGCTCAAGCACAATGGTTTGGCGGTCTCCGAAGTGGCATTTTTTAGAGTTTAAAACTAGACCAGCGTTTCTGATGCAGTTCAGGACAATATCCAGACGCGAATTGTGTTCGCTGAAGGTGCGGCCGAAGATGACGACGTCGTCGAGGTAGCACATGCAGATGTTCGACTTCAAGCCGCGCAGAACAGTGTCCATAAATCTCTCGAAAGTTGCCGGAGCGTTGCACAGTCTAAATGGCATCACATTAAATTCGAAGAGCCCGTCAAGAATTACAAAAACAGTCTTCTCCTTGTCGTCAGGATGCATCGTAATTTGTCAACAGCCAGATCGTAAATCTACTGAGGAAAAGTAAGAGGCGGAATGAAGGCAGTCGATTGCGTCATCAATACGTGGGAGTGGGTGCACATCCTTTTTTTGTTACAGCATTCAAACGGCGATAGTCGACGCAATATCTCCAAGATCCATTTTTTTTAACAAGAAGCACTGGAGCTGCCCACGGTCTCGCTGACTCTTGTATACAACTCCCTTTTTCATCATTTCGTGCACTTGTTCGTTGATAATCTGGCGCTCTGATGGTGAAACACGATATGGCTTTTGTCTAATAGGATTTACCGAACCCGTGTTGATGGTATGGCGCGTTCGAGACGCATGGATTGCAGGTATTTTGTCCTTCTCCGCTAAGTCGAATACCGAAACATGCTTCGAAAGCACACCCACTGACGTTCGGCCTTCACTCGTGCTGAGCGATCTATTTACCATTGACAAAAGGGCCGTTTCCGAACTGGGGCCATCAGGTTCTTCCGGAACATCTGTAAGTTCAGCCACCGATAAGAAGGCGTGTTCCCTGGCGAAGGTTAATTTCAGGCGATCTGGTAGCATAACGGGATCCTTAGAACAGTTTACGGTCCATAAGCCAGTGCGTGCGCCTTTGATCGACACCACAAAATGTGGCACCAACACATTCTTCTTCACACAGTTAAAGTGCATCGATTCTACGGTAGCTTCGAAGCTGTCGGAATCGGCGCCGCAACAGACAACGGGAACACAAACGGTAGATGATGCAGGTACGACCGTATCACCACAAACACACGGTGTAGTTTCGCGATCTACAGGGTTCTCCAGGAGTCCTGACGGAATCCTACCACTTATGAATACCTTCCCTGTGCGGCAGTCGACAGTAGCACCACACTCCCGCAAGAAGTCCTTGCCGAGAATAACATCATGGGTCGACCGCGGAATAATTACAAACTCTGTCGTAATAACATGGCCTCCGAAAAACATAACACTACGCACCCCAATAGGTCGCAACGGCTCGCCACTCACTCCACAGAACTTTGAATCTTCGTCCCATTTAAACAAAAACCTTTCGCCCTAACACGTGTTTAAAAGAGACACTCATGACCGAAATAGTTGCGCCTGTGTCCACCAGAGCCATCACTGGGACATTATCTACAAGAACGCGCACTTTGTTTTTCAGCATCAACACAGGAGGTATTTCTGTCAAGCACGTCTCCAGCGACCTCACCTCCATCGGCCGCGCTAGCTATAGTTTTCCGAGGGGACGTGGTGCGCCGCAGCGGTGAGGGACAACGGGGAGCACGACGTTGCGGTGGGGGTGTCAAACTCCTGTCAGATGCCGGGGAGCGATTCCGGGAGCTGCTCGTCCAATACTCGTCGCCAGGTGATACGTGTGCTGGCCACGGGGCCCCGTATGGCCGTTCGGAGGGCCAAGAAAACTCAGAGGGCTGGCTGTACCATGTGGTCATAAGCTGGCTGCAAAACTGCGATATATGACCCGGGACGCCGCAGGAATAACACACCGGGTGGGGTCGAAACCTTGGTTGCTCGTCGATGAAGCGGATATTGTCATTTTCCCGCGTGTAGTGGGTTGGTTCGTGGCGTGTGTCACGACGATACATCGGGCGTCGAGAAGGCGTGCGCTGAGCGCGTTGGCAATAGCGCGGAGTCGGAGGGCGTGTTGTCATCGTCGACTGTGGGGCTGCGCTGTACTCTACGGCCGCTGCGGTAACCATCGGTTGCGAAAGGGCCGAATGTGGCGCCATCATAGCCTCACGTGACGTATACACGTCATGGTGGTCAGAAGTTGAATGCAACTCTTCGCGGCGGCAAAGTTCCTCGCGTACAATCTGTCGGATGGTCGAAGGAAGGTCGAGGCAAGGACTCGTGTCCACGCTGGCAACCGTCGTAACGTTTGCCAACCGACCAAACTTTGGCTCAGTCCGACGCATCTTGAGCGTTTCAAAAGTTCTGCAATGCCGAATGACGTCGGACACAGAACTGAGGCTCTCCTTTCCAATTAGAAAATTGTACACATCCTCAGCCTCTCCTTTCAGCACATGTCCAACTTCATCTTCTTCCGACATGCGAGGACTGACCACCCTGCACAGCTATAACACTTCTTCGATATATGTTGTGCATGTCTCACCTGGTAGCTGCGCCCGTTGCGACAGTGTCTGCTCCACACGCTTCTTTTTGGCGACTGAGTCTCCAAAACACGCCTTTAACTCGTCAACAAAATGCCCCCACGTCGTAAGCGCGTCCTCGTGGTTCTCGTACCACACGAGGGCGGTATCGGTCAGGGAGAACACCACATTGGTGAGCTGAGCGGTTGCATCCCACCCGTTGGACTTGCGCATTCACTTGTAGTGGACGAGCCACTCGTCAGCATCTTCCCCCGCTTTGGGAGACGTTCCCGGACACTCGAAGCGAGCGGTCGCATCGCCCCTCGCTCCGACGACTACGGCTCGCCCGCCACTTCTCGCGCGCGTACGTCTCCGCCTTCGACCGCGCTTACGAGCGCAGCCCTTTTCAGGGCTCGCACGACAGACGGAGGCCCCATCTCATGGGCGACCCTCCGAAGAAGCAGCAGAGGAAGAGGCCGACGAAGCAAACTCCTGACTGCACCGATGGCCCGGCGTCCAGACGAGCCCTGCAGCACCACCCACGTGGACGGCAATCTCGCTCCGGCAGATCGCCTCCTGCCTTACGATGGAAGCGCGGGCTGCAAGCACGTACACTACGTGTACTCTCGGCGGACTCGACGAGCTCCGCGCCGTCATCCCCGCCTCCTCAAGTGAGTGCGACACCGTCCACGCGCGCCCCATTTGCGCTGGATACTCTCTTCCGCGCATTTCCCTTTGATGCACCGAAAACGACTGCCAGCGACCACTACGCCGCACGGTCCGCTTCAACAGACACCACCGCAGAGGCCCCCACTTCGGCTGCCTCCACTGACGACACTGCCAGCTGCCCGTCGACCGGCGACACCGACGAGAGTGCCGGCCCCTTCTTCTTGCCAACCGCAAGCATGATTGGTTCCGACACTACGTCCTCCCGCACGGACGCGACCGTCTCACCCGAGGCAAGTCCTGTCCGCCCGGAGAGCCCCTTGCTTTCGTCGCCGGAAGCCTGCGCGTCGCCTCCGCTCAACACCGCGGATTCCACCGCACCAGACGAGGGTCCGTGCGCGACGGCGGTGGTTCCTCCCGGCGATCACGAGGATCCCGCCGACGGCCCCTCTTCCAACCACAGCCGGCCGAGAACGCCTACCCCAGTTGCTGAGGGAACAGGGCAGCACTTCCTCAGGAACTCTCCGCTGCCGCCCGCGGCCGCTGAGGACTCCCAAGCCTGCCAGCCCGCAGCGGAAAAGCCGAAAAATGCCGCAAGAAGGCGACGCCGATTCCGACGGTTCATCGACTTTGAGCCGCATTCCCCACCCGTTGACGGCGGTGTCGCTCACGATACCACTGCCACGATCCTCTACCGGCACATCGAACACAGAGCCACGTTCCTGGCTCTCTCGTGGGACAGTGTCGCCGCTCAGCTATCCGCCGTGCCGGGCGTGAGGCGCGTTCGTGTCAACTTCCGTCGCAACGTAGTGGCTGTGGACGTGACACGCGGTGCCGACTCGGCGCCCCTTCTCGAGGTGTGCGTCATTGGTGACGTGGCGGTGCGCTCGAAGGCACTGAACAGCAACTCCTGTGTGGGTGTCATTTATGGGGTCGACCCTTCTTTCGACGCCCGCACAGTGAGAGAAAACCTGGAAGCACCCGTCGCGGTGCTGTCACGCTGGCGGAGTGGCACAAGCGTCACCGTCACTTTCGTCGGGAGCGTCGTGCCTCCGAACGTGCGACTTTTCAAACAGCTGCGCGCCGTTCGTGCCCGTTTGCCCCGACCACTTCAGTGCGACCGCCGCGGCGTTTTCGGCCACGCCGGCGCCACCTGTTTCCGCGACGCCCGCTGCCTCCGCTGCGGTGAGTCGCATCCTACAGGAGACTGCCCCGCGGAGAAGCCACGCTGCGTCAATTGCGGTGGCCGACAGAGCCCTTCGACAGAGCCGAGCTGTCCCGAGTGGCAGCGCGAGAGGAAGGCGGCCGTGTTGTTGTCTTCGTCTGAGCGGCCCCTTTCGAGAAAAAAAGCGCTTGAGCTGGCCGGCGCCACATCGTACGAGCCGCATACAGCCGCTCCGTCGACGTCTCCTCGCACCCCGCAGGGCCGACCTTACAGTGACGCCCTGCGTGGCCGCAACACCCAGACGGCCGCTCCTGAGCCGTTACGCGGCCCACAAACCGCTCCGAGCAGCGACCCCAGGGACGCGCTCATAGCCGCTCTCGCGGCTGCACTCCGTGCCCTGCTGGTCCAGTGCCCAGCTATCGACGGCAACGTGCGACAGATGTGCGACGCGGCTCTCGCCGCGCAGGAAGCTCCGCTTCACCACGACTAGGTGCGTCTCCGCGCCACATAAGCGAAGGCCATCAACTTGCCCACGCGCGCTGTTCGGGCCGCCGCCGCCGCATCTCTTTCGCCCCTCTTTCAATTCCCTCTCCCACTTGTGCAGCGCGGTTGAGGTGTCCTCAACTAAGAGACAGTTACTGCGCTGTACTTAACCCCATTTTGTTCCTTCTGCAAGCAAGAATCTCTCTCTCCCCCGCTTTGCCTCCGAAGTGGGGTGGAACTCGGTAGTATGGCAGTGGACTGCTAGGCACTGCCCTCGCAGCGGCTACTTCGTCTGGCATGTCGAAGACGGTCAAGGCTGATGGCGGGAGGCCGGCAAGTCGACGGCTTTGACGAAGCTGCGGCAGTGACGGTTCCGTTGTTGTGAGAGGTACCCCGCACCTCCACCACTTTGTTACGCGCGAAACACCGTTTATCACCTTTACGGATGAAGGGGACCGTTTACTTTAGGTCGCGAAGGTGAGCGCAAGAGCGGCCAGCTGGTTGGACAACTCAGCGTCGTTCTCTTCTTCCTTCCCCTACTCGGGACCACAAGCACGTTTACCAGCCTTCGTTTTCTTCATGCGAAACAATATATTGGGGGCGAGCTCCACCACTGGAAAAGTTGGCGCCACCGTTGGCGTGACGTGGCATGAGAGATCACGGGGACACAGCGGCCGTGTCGGCTGCTTCGGAAGCGCCGAAGCAAGTTGAAAACGAAAATTTAAAGTACCACCTGCGCCGTTGTTCTGATTAAGTGGTGAGGCTTTACTGCCTTGGGTGTCTGCTTGACAACTTTTGAAAGCACTATAATAGGTAGTGGCTGCCTTTGGAGGCGTGAAGCATGGTAGGCTACAGCTCGGTGCCGCAGTGCCAGACGTACGTAACGGAGCCCGGTGTCAGCCTTATTCACACGTAGCCGCAGGACAAGGAACTGCGTGAAGCTTGGCTGGCGAAACTTAGAACCGGCAGACAGCCATCGCCTACAACTCGGGTATGCAGCAAGCACAGACGCGAGGAACATTTCTGCTACTGCGCCGGGACTGCGCGATGTTCGGGGAGTAGCAGAAAACGCGCACTGAGACGCTCGCCCGCGCCCGCTAATGTCATGACGATTTGGTCGATGAACTTCCTGATGCTCGATTCTGGCAAGTTCACTGGAATGTAAAGGGAGCGGTAAGACGCACATTAAAAAAAGGCATGCCATATGGTCATGTTTGTGTTATGAATTAATGCACTGGATTACAAAAAAGAAGCAGAGTGAAATCGCACGCTGAGAAGACCGATCAACATACAGTGCGAGGCAACTTGAGAAATAATATTGAAATGTCCAAGAATTTAGAAGACAAAAAAAAATTGAATCTTCGCGACGGCAGATCACAGTCGCCGCAGGCGTCGAAGTCCATAACAAAATTATTTTTGAACAGCTCTGATAGCGTCCGCGCAACATTCGTTCCTAGTGCACTGTCAAAAGCTCATATGCTGAGGCCTAAAGCTCACGGCACAGTGCGAAAACGTGTTCACAGCGAAAGCAAAACATTGTGCGCGGACATGCATGCAGACGCGCAGTCGGTTGCTGCGATCCCATGCGATCGCTGCTTTGAGGCTTCACTCTGTTATAAGAACATATTTCACATAGTTTACTCTCAGCTTTTGCCTACCTTTCACGCAAGAAGCCGGTTCGGGAGACTCCATCGCGGCGACCGCGTGCAGTGGCGTGCACTGCACGCATTCGGTAAAGAGTCTGCAAATGACTCTGCGCTTTCAGTTTGCCCAAGATTATTATATCGACAGTCAAAAACTTTCCTCGTCTTGAGAGAGCTTACATAAATGTCCAGGAGGCCTGCCGCGTGGTGTTCTTATTGAGCGCCGTGAGCGAAACCTATGAGGAGCACGCCGCGTGATCCCTCATACTACGCGAGGGCGACGCTTCCGACAGATGGCGACTCCGTATACTCCTCGCCCCCAATAGTGTTGACTATAGAAGATAGCCTTCTTTCGTTTGTGAAGAAGCTCAGATTAATTTTTGCGCAATTTTAACGCGACAGCGTTAAGGAGCTCGTGTCGCAGAAAAGCCGGTGTCGTCGGCGTCGGCGTTGGCCATGAGCGATAAATCCCAGCAGGCACTTCATGAATAAAAAAATGGCTGTGGCTTAGCTAAGGTTAAGCCCAGGATGCGAAGCATACTAGCCTTTAATTTAGTTGTTGAACCACTGTTTAGCCTGGTGAACTGCTGTTGATTGGCTATATTTGGTTCGGCTACACGAAGAAACAACTCATGCGTTACTCTGCTTCGCCTTCAAGATTGGAACGCGACAGCGTTCCCGTCGACCCGCCAAGGGGTGTAAGACAATGGGCTACAGCGCAGCGACTACGCGCCCCGCATTGGACGCGGTGAGCGTCGAGCAACGCAGCGTTCGGCGCGGCAACGAAATGTGCGCCTGAGCAAGCGACGCACGCCTGAGCCTTAGAAGCAGCTCGTTTCGAAGGCTCGAAGAGTTGAGCCAAAGCCACCTAGAAACAAGCGCAGCTGCTTATATACCGCCGCGACGGCGCGAGTTGGAGCCCCGTTTCTCCTCTGTCGTGACGTCACGGTGTCACGTGGTCATTGAAGGTCACCAAAGGTCATTGAAGGCGACACCGCCGCGCCTAAGGAGCTGGGTTGAGCTCTAGTAATATGCTTCGCATAAAACAACTTGCAAGATGGGCTGGGTGGGAATCGAACCAGGGTCTCCGGAGTGTGAGACGGAGACGTTACCACTGAGCCACGAGTTCGATGCTTCAAAGTGGTACAAAAGCGCCTCTAGTGAACCCGGTGTTGCCTTAGAAACGAGCTGTTTCTAAGGCTCAGGCGCACATTTCATTGTCGCGCCGAACGCTGCGTTGCTCGACGCTCACCGCGTCCGATGCGGGGCACGTAGTCGCTGCACCGTAGCCCATTGTTTTACACCCCTTGGCGGGTCGACGGGAACGCTATCGCGTTCCACTCTTGAAGGCGAAGCTTAAGCGTCCTCCAATTTTTTCTTTTTCCAAGGTGTCGTTTTAGATTGCACTGCTTGCAACATGATACGTGTTTTGGTTACCGGCGAGTCGATGGTGAAATACGCGGACCAGTATTTCCAATCGCGTCGCAGTGTTGCCGTGCATAGAGGGTACTGGTCCGCGTATTTCACCATCGACTCGCCGGTAACCAAAACACGTATCATGTTGCAAGCAGTGCAATCTAAAATGTAAGGATTGAGCATTTGCTGTCAAAGATTGCTGACAAGCTAGCTGGTTTTGCTGTTGTCGTGCACGCTGGCACTAACAACACCGTTGACAGCGTCAGCGTGTGCATGGACAAATATCGCCAGCTCGCTCAAGGGATCACTGAAAGAAATCCCATGGTGCATGTAGCTTTTTTCTGCCATTCTTCCTCGGGGGCAGAACCTGTACAGCTCATGGGAAGCTCAGTCCTCTTGATTGCGTGAAGGGGGGCCCGAAGGGCGGGGGGGAAGGGAGGGCGTCCCGCGCCTCCCCTCTCCCCGAAACTAATCGGCATACGCTCTCCCTCCCCGCCCACACCACCATTCCTCACACACATTAAGCGCCGCCGAACCAATCTTGAGACTTGACAGCTATTCGGCGGTCAATAGTTTGCTGCCTTTTTCACTCCTTTTGGATGGCAGTAGTTATCGGCATCTCCTGGGGTATGAAAGCCAGTTTTCTCATCGGTTCAGTGCCCGCTGTTAGGAATGGCCGTACGGGGTGACAACGTGCCAGCTTTCAGCCCGCTGCACATGTTCCAATCCGGCCGGACGGGGCGCACTTCGGAGAACTGAGAATGGCCGGCAGCCACGTGGCGCGCCGCGGTCAGCTCAGGAATGTGGTGCTCAGCCGCGCCACCCGGGACAAAGCAGAGTTCTACGAAGCCCTCTGACGTCGGCTCCGGCCCTTTTCACCTGTGTGTATGTGCGGCACGTGTATGTGAGTCATCATCATCCTCCAACAGCCCTCGCCCTCCTCCAAAAGGGCGGGTCATCTACGGTGACGTCGAACGATGACTGGACGAACGTTTCCGTCCACTGGGACTCAAGGGGGGACCAAGGGCTTATAAGCAGCGATTGCCGGCTGCTAAAGTGTGCTCGTCGTTGTGCTCGTCGTAGTGAGCTGCGTGCTCGTTGTCATGCTCGAAATGTACTCGTGAGCTGTGTGCTCGTAAGTTGTTTGCTGTATGTTAGTCTTGCGGGCTCCATATGGGAGTCACGCTAGACTGTCGATGTATATCTTGCCTAAAATGTTAATATGTAAATAAATCCTGTTCACCGAGTTCCTCTCTAGACCTTCAACTCCTTCAAATTGTGGCAGCGGCGAGATCGTCCGACGAGTCTAATACCGCGCGATTAACTCGAGGTGCGTTCAGCTGTCACCATCTATTCAACGATCACGCGCAGAGCTGTTGCTTCGTTAGTTAAACCTGTTTTGTTTAGACTGATCCAGAGACCACGAAAGGGATTCGGTTCGTAGTGAGCTGGTCTGTATGTTCGTGGAACGAGTTGCGGCCGGAGAAAACGCCAGTTGCGTTTAACTTTTCCTTTTGCTTCATTATTTTCTTGAGTGACGGCTCACTGCGACGCTGACAGATCGTCGGAACCATATACCCGCGATATGGGTTCGATAAGGTAGAAAACAAAATAACATAAAACAGCGTCCATCACAAACCTTGCAATAAGCATTAAACTCATAAGCAGCATGACTGTCACCCATTACCTCGTCTGGTTTTTCCCTATTTTTACAGCACTTTTCGTGCAAAAGTGGCAACTGGAAAGAAGAGTCGCAAGGAGTTGAGAAATTAAGCGATCTATGACAACAGCCAAACAGGTAGGAAAAGCAAAATTCATAAATTTAACTGTTGTTGGTTAAAATATATATGGATTAACATCTCTTTATTTAAAAATGAAGTAGAGAAAACACCGCCGGAAGTGGAGAATAATTTTTTGTGTTTTCAATTACGGTTATACAGCTGCCAGTCCAGCCGCCTGGCGTAGGCACTTCTTTGCTGTGCTAATGTGGCTGTTCCGTGGAAGGCGTGTGGCCTTCCACGGTGGGCGCAGTACGTCTAGAACCGCGGCGTCCAGAGCTCTACGCGGTTGTACGGGACTGGCAGCCGCGCATCGTTACGCAACTTCCCAAATAACGATACGAGTCGGTTTCAGCACTAACTTGATAGAGCAGTAAACGAGGAATCCAAAAGAAAGGTGACTCTTTCGCAAATATATATTTCTCTATAATTATTCCAGAGTTAATTAAAAAATGCTACTAGAAATCTTTATTTTAGGCTTTCGCTTGTTTACTTGTTCTTGGCAGTGTTCTTCCAGCGCTTCTTTCATGCGCGAAACCATTTGATGTAGTTACTTGTTTGGCAAGTAAAGGAGACGTGTATCTCGCAGGAGTACCTGTGAGATGCACCATATTCCGTTTCTCTTTTGTGGGTTTACGCGTCTTTATGGCGAATGGTGGGCATTGTTCACATTTGTACTAGTAAAGGTACCCCGCCCTCATTTGCATAGAAAATTTACCTTTGGTATGCCCCCCCCCCGAAAAAAAATCCTGCCGCCCATAATGCTATAAAGCAGTGTGTGACTGTTGGTAGGATTGAACCTGTATTCCAGCACAGCGGCCCAATGTTCTAACCATTAACCCATAATTGTACATATACTTCTCTTGTGCCAAAGTCACTCTTTGAAACATCTGGTGCATGCAAAACGTGCCAGTTTCTCGCATTCCTCGCTCTTGACAGCTAGTACTTTGAGATGCTGTGTTAGACTGCACTGCCTTTGGGATCAGACTACATTTTCTGCTAGATCCTTCAAAGTGGTTGAAGTTCACCTATAATGCTATCACATTAAAAGTAATAAAGTAACATTGTACCAATAAGATCCTATTAATTTATACTTGAATCTGTTTATATTGTGAGCATTATATTACTCCTTCATCTTCTTCATCTGTATCTGTTCATCATCATGGCCAGCGTCATCGTCTTCAGCGCGCGACCTGCTAAATAAACCGTCGAGGTTTAACAGCTGTCTCGCAAGTGGTGGAGGCTACTCTCGATCTTTTGGTCCTCAACGACTTCGAGTTTCCCTGGAGCTTCGTTGAGGTCGCCGCTTGCTCCGCCTTTCCGCCGCCATGCCCCAAGAAGATCCACCAGGTTCCTCCGGCGTCACCGTCTCGTCTCTGTCCCCCCGGCCGTTCCTTCAAGGACCGTCAGCACGCGGCAGCGCGATCCTACCATATTCGCTGGCCTTCATAGTGCCGACGTTGACGACTGGCTGGACAATTATGACCGCGTGAGTGAGTCTAACCGGTGGGATGATGTGCACAAGCTTCGCAACGTCGCATTCTACCTCACTGACGTTGCCAGGACTTGGTTTCTTAACCACGAGAGCACCTTGCCTGACTGAGCGGCATTCAAACACCAGCTTCGGCAGACTTTCGGCGCCCCCAACGTCGGGTCTGAGGTCGCCAAGAAAAAGCTTGATGGACGCATGCAACCTCCCGGGGAAACATGCACGTCCTTGTATCGAGGACGTCCTCACCCTTCGTCGCCGTGTTGACGCCACCATGACGGAATGTGATCGTGTTCGTCACATCCTAAGGGGCATTGCCCACGTCGCGTTCAACGTACTGGCGATCAAGAATCCGAATACCGTTAACGATGTGATCGCGACTTGCCAACATCTGGACGCACTGCAGGCCATCCGTTTACAACCTGTCTGTCGCCTGTGACACGCATTCTTGACCCTATACGGACCTGCGTATGCTGATTCGGACTCTCATACGCGAAGCGCTTCGAACGTGTGGCCTGCTCAGTCCTCCCGTTCTCCAACCTCAACCTTCGCTTCCTGGCCTGCGCGACATCATCAAAGAGGAGCTGTCCTCCATGACCTCAGCTGCGAGCTATGCCCTTCCTTTACCATCCACCTCGTATTATCAGGTTGCGGCTATGCAGCCAGCGTTCGTTCAGACAGCGCCCCCTGCTCCCGCTACAGCTCCCAACCATCTGGTGACTTTAGCAACCCGTCCGCCTGCCACAGCATTTTACACTACCCGGCCCCATTTGTTATTATTGCGGTATTCGCGGGCACATATCGCGTTTTTGCCGAAGACGAGAACAGGACGAACGCCGCGGCTACGATGTTTATGAGAGAGACCCGTTGCTTCCTCCGAGTCCGTACTAGCGCAGGCTTTCCCCACGCTCACTTTCTCCACCTCCCGAAGCGCCTCCGAACTACCGTCCAGGGCGCCGCCGCTCGCCCTCCCCTCTCCGACGCTCGACATCACCCCTGCAACCGGCCACCCGCACTCCTGACTACCGATCAGAAAACTAGATGGTGCAGTTTTTGGAGGGAAAGCTGCATGGCTCGCACAGACTACAATTGTGCCCGGCCAATACTTTATTCGTGTGTGTAGAAGGTGCACCAGTTCTAGCACTGATTGATACGGGAGCAGCTCAGGCACGTACCCAACCCCGCCCCCCCCACTCGAAATTAGGTGGCATAGTCCCCCCCCCCCCCCTATCGCCCACGTCAACACTCCTCACACACATTCCTAAAGCGCCGACAAATAAATCTACTCGGCGGTCACCGTTTTGCTGCCTTTTACAGTGAAATCAGTATATGACTAACTTCCGTATTTTTCGGCGTCCGTCAATAGAAAAATCGTCATGTGGGCCGATCCTGGTGATAGTGCAAAAAGCGTCCATGACCAATGGCACGTACCCCTGTGGACTCGGGAACCTATAACTCGCCCTTCAGGATCTTCGGGATGGGCCCACGTATGGAGAATGCTTAACGCCTGCTTCACCTCCACCGCAGGTCAGCCCGGCATCGCACTACCTTCGGGGTGGACCCGCGTTAAGTAGGCGCTTAACGCCTGGTTCACCTCCGCCGCGGTTGGGCCCGATATTGCACTATCTTCAGGCCGACCCGCGGCGGAGATGAAACACTTTGCATGCTTTTCGTTTGAGAGCTTTGACTGTGGTATGCTTTCGCTGCCATTCCATCTTCACAGAGTGGAATGGTTAATTTTTTCGCTCCTTTTGGATGGCGGTAGTTATCGGCATCTCGTGGGGTGTGGAGGCCAGTTTTCTCACCGATTCGATGCCCACGCGATTAACTCGAGATGAGTTCAGTTGTCACCATCTATTGCAGCAGGCAGGACGTAGTTTATTGTTTTGATTATATTTATTTTATTTATAATGCCCAGCATAATTTTTATGTCACCATCTATTCAACGATCGCACGCATCGCTGTTGCTTCGTTAGTTCAACCTTCTTCGTTTAGACTGATCCAGGGGCCAGGAAAGGGATTCGGTTCACACTCAGCCGGTCTGTATGCTCGTGGAACGCGTTGTGGCCGGAGAAAACGCTAGTTGCGTTCAACCTTTCCTTTTGCTTCATTATTTCCTCGAGCGACGGCTCGCCGCGACGCTGGCACATCGTCGGAACCATATACCCGCGATATGGGTTAGATAAGGTGGACAATAAAATGATGCGAAACAGCGTCCATCATCAGACCGTGGAATAACCGTTAAACCCATAACCAATATAACTTTCACCCGTTACCCCGTCTGGCTTTTCTCCAATTGTACAGCACTTTTCGTGCAAAAGTGGCAACTGGAAACAAGAGCCGCAAGGAGTTGAGAAATAAGCGATCTACTAAGGGAGAGGGCCAAGGCAACAGCCAAACATGGATGAAAAGCGAAAATTGTTTGTGAAATATTTATGGATTAACATCTTATTTAAAAAGGAAGTAGAGAAAACGCCGCCGGAAGTGGAGAATAATTCCATGTTTTGAATGACGCTTCTACAGTTATCAATCGAGCCGCCTGACGTAGCCACTTCTCTGCTTTGCTAATGTATAGGTGTTTTTCTAACCTACCGCGGTGGGCGCAGTACGTCTAGAACCGCGGCGTCCTGCGCTCTACGCGGTTGTACGGTACTGGCAGCCAGGCGTCGTTACGCAGCTTCCCAAATAACAACACGGGTCGGTTTTGGTACTTGGTAGAGCAGTAAACGAGGATCCAAAGAACAGCAAGTACATATTTCTCTATAATTCTTCCAGAGCTAATTCGAAAATCGCGACTAGAAACCTTTATTTTGCACTGTCGCTTGTTAACTTGTTCTTGGCAAGGTTCTTCCTGCGCATCTTTCATGCGCGAGTCCATCTGATGTGGTTATTGTTTGCCAAGTAAAGGAGAGGTATATCTCAGGCATACCTTTGAGATACACGTTATTTTTATTCTCTTTTGTGGGTTTACGCGTCTTCACAGCGAATGGTGGGCATTATTCACATTTGCACTAGTAAAAGTACATCTCCCCCTCATTTGCATAGAAAAGTTTCCTTGGGTTGCCCCCCCCCCTCCCCTCCCCGAAAAAATATCCTGCGTACGTGCCTGGAGCTGCTATTTCTATTATTCACGGTGACTTGTGCTCTCGTCTACGCAAAATTATTACACCTTACAATGGAGCTCTTCTTCGTGGTGCAAATGTTGTGATTCGGCCATCGGCGCAATGCACCGCTCCAGTTTCAATTGACGGGATACGCCACCATATCCAATTCGCAGTTTTGACTTTCTGCGATCACATGCTTATAATAGGGTGGGACTTTCTCTCTTCGGCGTCTGCTTTCATCGTGTTCCGTCAACGCTTCATTAGCTTGACAGAGATCGACAATTCCGACGACGTGTCCGAACCGCGCCTTCGCTTACGAACTGCTCACGATTGTACGGTGCCATCTGGCCGCGAACAACTCCTTGTCAGTGGCGTAGCAACAAGGGGGGCCGGGGGGCCGTGGGCCCCGGGTGCAAGGGGCCAGTGGGGGGGGGGGGGGGGTGTCATATCCGTCTGAAGACCCCTCTTACCGCTGGCTACACCCGGGGAGGAGGGTGACAGAAGACCTATGGGCCCCGGGTTCCAGACGACCTAGCTACGCCACTGCTCCTTGTAGTTAACTCTGACATCACCGATGGTGATGTTTTAGTTGTACCGTCAGCCCGCTGCCTATACAAAGGGATTGCTCTGGCAACCAACCTTGATCGCTTCACCAACGGCACAGCCACTTTGGCTGTACTCAACACAACCACTGAGCCAGTCCTGCTTCCTAAAGGCGCTGTTGTCATGCGCGTCTTCGACACCTAGCCTTTCTCTGTGCTTACCTCGACTACTGCTGTTTCACAACGACCCACAGCTATAGATCCAGTAGCTGCTTCTGTTCTCGCTAGTGCCATCAGCACCGATCTAACGCCACAGCAGACAGATGAGTTACTGGCGTTGTTATGCAAGCATAAAGACTCATTCGACGTCCACTCTCCTCTTCTGGGACAGACTTCTGCGACGGCTCATCGCATACACACAGATGGAACTTCCATCGTGCGCCGGCGGCCATATCGCGTTTCTTCCGTCGAACACCAGATCATCGATACCCACGTTGCCGACATGCTGAAATGTAGCATGAGTCGCCCTTCCTCAAGCCCTAGGTCATTACCTGTCGTTTTGGTGCGTAAAAAAGACGGCTCAGAAATGCACTGTGACCGCACTAAGACTTGTCATAGACACGGTAGGGCCTCTACCAAACTTAAAGTTGGGTTACAGGTACTTGTTTACCATGCTGTGTCCGGCTACGAAGTTTCCAGAATCAATCACTCTGAAAGAGCTCACCTCCACCGAAGTAGTAGACGCGCGTTTGGCAGTATTCGCACGAGTTGGGTTTCCAGCCGAAATTCTGGCGGATCAAGGGTCAGTATTCACCAGCGCACTGACTTCCACATTCTTACAAAAGTGCGGGGTAAAGTTGATACACAGTTGCGTCTATCACTCTCAGTCAAATAGTGTAGAGAGGAGGCATTCAGTGCTTAAGCGAGTTTTGCGGGCGCTATGTTACGAGCACAAGGAGGACTGGGAGAATTGTCTTCCGGCCACTTTGTTTGCTTTGCGAACGGTTCCTCATGAGGGTACAGGGTTCTCGCCAGCAGAACTAGTGTATGGGAGGTCACTCTGTTCTCCACTGAGAATGCTAAGAGAGATGTGGGAGGAGAGAGGAGGAATCCAACAGTGGTAGAATGCGTACTAAATCTGCTGGAACGGCTAAGTGCAACCCAAGAACAAGTCGAAAAGAACATGGGAGTAGCTCAAAAGAACGCCAAGTCCTATTACGACAAGAATACGAGGCTTCGTATGTTTAACGCCGGAGGCCAGGTAATAGTCCTCAAACCTTCAAGAAATAACAAGATTGAAGTTCTGTGGGACGGACCCGTTAAAGCGTTGCACAAACTTTCATATACTAACTATGCTCTAGGTTAGGCTGCTCGCAGATTGCTTATCTGGGCCATGTTGTCGGCCAGGGAACGAGACGGCTGGCCTAGCTGAAAAGAGCTACGATTGGAGATTTTTCTCAGCCGCGCACGAAAACAGACATTTGTTCATTTTTGGGACATGTGGGGTACTATCAACGGTACATTCCGAATAACTCGCAAATATCAAGTCCTTTAACGGACGCCCTCCGAAAGGGAGCACCGAGTAACGTGCACTGGGATGAGGACAAAGAGAACGCTTTCGAAAGTTTGAAAACGCTGTTGGTTTCTCGTCCTGTGCTTCGCGCGCCAGACTACACAAAGGAATTCATAGTTCAGTGCGGCGCAAGCGACAGGGGTATGGGCGTGGTACTTAGTCAGGTCGGCGACTATAATGAGGAACATACTATCCTCTATGCCAGCCATAAACTAACTGTGAGAGAGGAAGCCTACAGCGCTTCAGAGAAGGAATGTGCTTGTTTGGTTTGGGCAGCCCAGAAGTTGTCGTGTTACTTGTACTGAGCGAGGTTTATCTTCGAGACCGACCCCTGTACTCTGACGTAGCTCAATCAAATGTCACGCAAAAATGGCCGCTAGCTTCGATGGAGCCTCACTCTCCAAGAGTACAACTTCTCCGTTAGATATAAGGGAAAGTTGCATAGCAATGCGGATGATTTGGGCAGGCTAATTGGAATTCTGCGTTTGGGGATCCCGCCTAAATTTTGGGCTTGTTATTGTTAATTTTGTGAAGCCAAGAAGATCCCCTCTCATTTAGCAGGACTCCATCCATGATTGCTCAAATTGTCAGCACGAAACTCCTTAAAAAATGATTTGGGCAGGCTAATTGGAATTCTGCGTTTGGGGATCCCGCCTAAATTTTGGGCTTGTTATTGTTAATTTTGTGAAGCCAAGAAGATCCCCTCTCATTTAGCAGGACTCCATCCATGATTGCTCAAATTGTCAGCACGAAACTCCTTAAAAATTTGGCGCAGCGAAATGCAGCATTTGTTGTTTCTGCACTTATGTATTTTTTTTTTTTGAAGCCTAGCGGGTCTAAAGTGAGATCCAAGACACGTCATCTCGGCGCAGAGCCGTGTTGTGGGGTTCGTTTTGCAGTCGCCTGTCCTTGTTGGATCTTTTGGGGCGGTGTCATCATTTCACAGCTGGTCGCTGCAAACCAAGGCATCCCCCCTTGCCACCAGCCATCCTCCTCCTGCCCAGCGGTTATCAGCACTGACCAGTCGAGATTTTCCGGGCCACGGAGGAGCTGTTACGAACGGCCTGCAAGGGTATCGGCCTACAAAATTTTCCCAGCCAGCCGCAGCTGCGGAGCTGGCGATATTTCGAGAACCAGACTTGGAACGTGTCCGGCCCGCTGCGATGACTCGCTTTGGGAAAACAAGAATGCGCCTCGTCAACAACCCGTTGGCACTGGCACGTCTGCTGCGGCGACTCGCTTTGTAAGGACGACAATACGCCGCGTCCCCAAGCGAGCGGCGCCGGGATGTCTAGACTCAGTCGGCGGACCAAGAATTGTTTGTGCAGTCGCCTTCACGATTTGATTGGAGCGGGGGAACTCCTGGAAAGAGATGTCTTCCGGTGCGTCTCACGGGTCTTAGAAGTCGTCAGTGAATGGACAGACGCGGCGGCCAGTCTGCGGAGTCAACACTGGGATCAAGAGGCGCTTGCTCAGGGCAACACCCGTGTCTGCGAAAACCCTGTCACCTTGGTGTGGTCAGTAAAACCTGCGCGGGAGGGAGTGTGTAAACCGTCCCCGTCAAAGGCGGGTCGGCTACGATGACTTTCGACGCTCCGCATTGGTCGAAGGTTGAATGGCCGTTTTCCCTCACCTAGGGATCTAGAAAGGACAGAGTGTATTTAAGCAGCCGTCGTCGGCTGTTCGGTGTGGATTCTCTTTCAGTCATGCTAGATTGATGAACTGTAACGTTCTCATGTAGATACTGTAAATAAATCCCATATTCCTCGTTCTCGATGAGAACAATTAAGTCTCTCTCTTCAACAAAGTCCTCAGCGTGGATGAGTTGGACGACGGCATGGGCCAGCTACCATCTATCATGCCCGACCCCAATCATTACATGGTATGGATCGCTCACGTTCTCAAGGCGCTCGTTAACACAGCGGCCTGACTGCCCTACAAACACTTTGCTACAAGACAACGGAATCTTATATACCACACCGACGCTGCAATCTGCAAACTTCGCGTGGTTCTTTTCACAACCTGGTTTTTACTTGTTTTAGAAATACGGCTGCACAACATTGACAGTTTCTGAGAAATAGAAAACACTACCGGAATTTGGTATCTAGACGCGACATTCTTTAGATTGTGAGCCACTCTATGGCAATACGGCACAACTTCAGGCCTCTTCTTTTGTGTAACACAGTTACTTTTGTGCCGCTTCCCTTTCAGTTTCTGAAGCAAAACCTGAGACACCGACGTCACCACCACACTTTCATAACCCGCAGCCTGCAGCCTATTAAACTGTGAAATGAAACTCTGGTTCGCAGGGTGACGACAGGATTTCATTAACAAATATTCTAGACACATCAAAGCAATGGCGCGTTTCACAATCTTTGAGTGCGCAGACGCATAAGGTTTCTTACGTGCACGTGGCGAGTACATCCAACAGGCGTTACCTGTTTGTAAGGATAACTGCAAATCTAAAAACTGGAGTTTTTCGGGCCCAGATACTGAAGACCTTTCACGACGATCCCACTGCCGGTCACTTTGGTTTCCATAAAACCTATGAGCGAATTCGCAGCCGCTTCTCATGGCCTGGACTTGCAAACAGCGTAGCGAAATACGTGTCTTCCTGTTCGCTCTGCCAACACCGCAAACGACTGAACTCACTTCCGGCTGGACTGCTCCAACCTGTCCCGTGTCCAAAAGCTCATTTCGCAGTCGTTGGTATTGACCTCTATGGACCGCTAGCTTTATGCGCTGGCGGTAAACGATGGATCGTCACAGCTGTCGACCACTTGACACGGTACGCTGAAACAGCCGCACTGTCTTCGGGATCCGCAGCGGAGGTTGCAGCCTTTTTCTTGGTAGCCATCTTTTTACAGCACGGAGCCCCACGTGTCCTTTTGAGTGACCGCGGGAGGACCTTCCTTTCTAAACTTCTAGACGATGTTCTCCGCGCGTCCAATACTATCCATAAAACGACTTCCAGCTACCACCTTCGAACTAATGGTCTCACAGAGCGCTTTTATCGCACGCTGCCCGACATGATATCAATGTACAACAACCTTGACCACACCAATTGGGATGTCATTCTACCTTTCGTCACTTTCGCATGCAGCACGGCCGTCCAACGCACTACGGGGTACTCGCCCTTTTGCCTTGTATATGGTCGCCAACTGATCACTATCCTCGACGTTTCTTTCTTCGGTGTTCCCGTGCCCTCTTCCACATGAATGGAAGAAGAAGAAGACCACACTGTCAACACCGGCTCGCGTCGGGCTCCGTAGTTTCGTGAGTTTTTGATGGTGTTTTCAACAGAAAACACCCCGAAACGCTTCCACCAGCCTCCTAAAGTTATAAGCACCGCATCGACGCCACCCCCGTGGAAATCCCACCACCGAGGGCCCCAGGAGGATTCTTGAAAGTTTCGTCACCACGGGTGAGCCGCTAACCCTAACCGGCGGCGGCAGCCGCTCGCTTCGCCGACGGCGATTCCCGCGACGGCACTTGCCCTAACCATTGTGAACGAAGCGACTACGATCGTTGACCCCTCCATACAACTTCCGGAGGACACGAAGAAGAACGCATGGACCAGACTACTGAACCGATGAGTCAAGAAACTCTGTACCATAACACCGTGAGAGAACATCTCAATTGGCGATCAGTACGAACATAAAAGCAACACAAGCAAGAGGCCTTGGAGAGGCGACGCGGTAGTGTAAAGCCCCAAGACCCCGCAACTACCACTAAGACATCAACAACGCGGAGAGTCGCTAGACCCCCACCGCTTCCGAAAAATGACTACAAAATAATCATTCGTCCAAATCAAGGACTACCATTAATAAACGTGCTCACTCATACACTTGCACGAGCGATCATCGACGCGTGCCACAACGAGTTCACGGACGACAAATTCATTCGAGAATCAACCCGGGATCCAACATAGCCATCCTATCGACCCAGTATGAAGAGAAAGCAAGACACATCCACACCTTAACACTTAGCGGCAGAAGTCACGCAGTGCGCGCATACACCGCCCAAGGAGAAGGCACCATCAGAGGAGTGGTACATGGAATACCGTTGCACACAACCACGGAAACCCTCATGGCCCACCTCAGAGTTAGAACACAAGGCGTGGAAATCCTTACAGCCAGGATGATCGGTGCCACTCAAAGTGCAGCGCTGACCTTTATTGGCCCCATCTGCCACGATCTGTGTACTACTACGGAGGTGAACTCCGCTGCTATCCATTTAGACCGACGCTCCAAGTCTGCAAGATCTGCAGGGGAAAGGGCCACCGTCCCGACGTGAGCCCAAACCCAGACAGACCCATCTGTAGATTGTTCGGGCTGCTTAATCCAACCGACGGACACAAATGCGAGATAAACTGCGCCTCGTGCGGGGAGGCCCACCCAACCGGTGACCACTCGTGCAAGCAGCAACTCAAACCGGTTCGACCCCGACCCACACCATCGTCAGCCCCGATGAAGTCTAAAGCCCCACGATGGTTCGCCTCGGAAGACGAAGAGACCTACAGGGCGAACACACGCGGCCGGCCGGTCAATACCGAGCAACGCTGCCGCTCCCGCTCCCGGTCAGCGAGCATCGGGCACCACCGACACCCAAAAGGAACCCGTCGCCTCCGGCAAGGAAGCAGAAGCCTTCACACGAGGTAAGCTGGGCGGAAGTCGTCTCTCCCAAGCCACGAAACACATCCACACAAAATCCAGAATACCAGAGAGTCATTGAGGAAAATAGACAGCAAAAACAGCGTCTAACCGACTACGAGCACAATATCGAAACTTTAATTAAAAGAGTGGCCATGCTTGAATCGGCACACGCTGCGACCTGTGAGCGATCGCCACAACCTCAGTTACCACAGCTAAGCACTATCACCGGACATCCGCCACTACAAACACAACTGCCCCTCTCCCCCCAAACAACACAGCCAAAGCAGCCTCAGGCGCTGGCGTCTCAGGCGTCTGAGAGCAACCTGGTAACCCCGGACCAATTGCAACAAGCACTGCAACAATCACAACAACAAATAATACCACAAATACAGCAACAATTTCAACAGTTTTTTACGGAATTCCAAGATTTAAAGAAATACGTTAACGAATCCCTAACCAAGGAACCCAAGCGTAAACGAAAAAGTAGTAAAATACGCTCTCAGACAGATGACGGTAGCATGCTAACTTCCGACACAGGCAGCACAATACCGTCTAAGTCCCATCGTGGCCCGTAAACCTCAAATGGAAAGCGAAAGCATCACGATCTGGTCTTGGAACTGTAGGTACATTAAAAGCAAGCACGCATCCCTCTCGCTATACGTACAGGCGGCGCTAGTACCCCCGGATATTATCTGCCTGCAAGAGGCGGGAAAGCAACCGAAGCCAATTATGGGGTATAAAATACAGTACGACCCCAGCTACCGTAGGGTGGTCCGCAAAGATTTGGCAACAACCCTGACAGTGCTCCCCGGTGAGGAAATTCCACATCTCATCACCACGATATGGCCTGTCAAGAAGGGGAGACCTAAACAAGTAGTATGCAACGTATACAGTCCCCCCCCCCGCGACAGAAAGGCGGACTTCGCGTCATTGTTCCGGCACCTACAGGGAATGCTGGAACACCGCGATCGCCTAATTATAACCGGAGATTTCAATGCAAAGCACAACACGTGGGGCTACTCGAAAGCAGACACCAAGGGCACCAAACTCCTAGAAGCCATAGAGCGCCACGAATACTCACTAATTACTGTACCAGGTACGCCTACTCGAATAGGAAACAGCGCCAGCAGGGACACGACCCCTGATCTCACCATCACCAACGATACCGTGGGAACAAGCTGGAGGGTCCTAGATGACTCGCTGGGTAGTGATCACTACATCATCGAAATCACCAGCGCCTCGGCCAAACTACGCCGACCCCTAGGGAAGGCCAAAATTACAAATTGGCCTAAGTTTAGGGAGAGGCAACAGCTCGATTTAGATACAAGTCCGCCCTTCCCGGAACATCAAGGCCGCTTAACCATGATCAAGGCGTGGGCCCAACGCATCAGAGAACTATATGATGCCAACACTAAAGTGTACCAAACCGATACCGACACGCCGGCAATCGACAACCATCTAGTACATTTATGGGAAGCATGCAGAGGCCTCACAAAAAGATGGCGCAAACAGAAGCTAAATCGCAAACTTAGACTTAGGATATGAAACGTCACTAAACAGGCGAGCAATTATGCCCTGAAGGTTCACAAGGACAATTGGCACACGTTCTGCGATTCGCTTAAAGGCACGCTAAGCACCAAAAAGACGTGGAACATACTCCGCAGCATCATCGATCCTTCAAATATCAAAACAGAAACAAACACAACCCTACAAAAACTCGTTGCCGAATATCCGGGAACCCAGGATGAACTCATACAGGAACTTCAGCAAACATACAAGGGAATCCGGATCGGCCATCCGAAACCATACCCTCAACATCCGGGACCTCCGAACGAAATACCTGATGCACCCATCACATATATGCGGAGGTATACGCGGCAGCACAGAGCTTCAAGAAAAACACGGCACCGGGTCCCGACGGGATCGCCAATGCCATCTTGAGAAACCTAAGCAATGAAACCCTGCGAGCCTTTACAAAGCAGCTGAACGAAGAAATATGGACACCGGGTGGAACATTACCCGAGGAATGGACTACAGCTCACATAGTCCTTATACCCAAACCGGTAAAACCACGCAGGCTCGATCAATTACGACCGATCTCGCTCACGTCTTGCCTGGGCAAGCTTCTTGAACGAATTGTACTCACTCGAATAGAACAACACATGGAAGAACATGGACTACACCCGAATTGCCAGTACGGATTTAGGAAAGGCATGTCCGCATAGGATGTCTTCCTCCTCCTCAAGGAAGAGGTCCTCAACCCACAACCGGGCAGCAACAACAACATACTCCTAGCCCTGGACGTGGAAAAAGCATTTGATAATATAGCACACGAAACCATCCTAGATGACCTCGCCGCCATAGGATGCGGAGAGCGAGTATACCATTGTACCGTGACTTTTCTCAGCCACCGCAAAGCCCGCATCGGCATAGCAGGTCTACAATCAGACATATATGATCTACCGCAGAAAGGTACTCCGCAAGGATCAATAATATATCCTTTCCTCTTCAACATCGGACTCAGAAAACTTGCTTTACAACTGGAAAACATCCCAAAACTCGGATGTGCATTCTATGCCGACGATATCACCCTATGGGCAACCAAAGGTTCATACGGCGACAGAGAAAACACATTACTCACAGCTATCGGACACATCGAGTCATAGCTAACCACAGCAGGAATGAGGTGTGCCCCACACAAGTCGGAGTACCTCCAAGTCCGGCCCAAGCAAACTAAGAAACATCGAGCCCCGCCAATGCATCTCGATATTGGCGGGCAACCTATAAACGCGTCCCGACAACACGCTTACTAGGAATGCACGTCCAGGAGAACAACAGCATAAAGGTAGCCTCAGAGAAAATAAATCACGTTATAAGAAGCATCGCATCACTCATCGCCAAAGTAGCGCGCAGCAAAGATGGTTTCACAGTCATCAGCCGTGTCACGTACGCACTCCCGTATCGAGTAAAACGCAAAAGCGAGACAGAGCGCATGGACACTCTTATAAGAACGGCGTACAAAACGGCCTTACAGCTACCGTCAAGCACAAGCACAAAGAAATTACTAGCGCTAGGCGTATACAACACCTTTGAGGAGCTCACAGCGCAGCGCAGAGGGAGCGCCTCAACAAGACTCAACACGGAAGACACCTTCTTCAACGGCTAGGGTACCCGCTGACACCTCAGTACTGCAAAGAAGAAACTCAACTCTTGCCTAACCACATCAGAGAGAACATTGTAGTAGACCCTATCCCCAAGAACATGCACCCCACCCACAATCAAGAGAGAAGAGCAGCGCGTGCCCGCATGTTGCTCAAACGCTGTTTCAGAGACCCAGACACATACTACACGGACGCTAGCCCGTATCCCTCGTCGCCACGTTGCGGGCCCAAATACACACTCGCCGTTGTCAATCAGGGGAACCTGGTAGCCTCTGCCTCCATCCGTGCCACATGCAGCGCAGCAGCAGAAGCAGCAACAATCGCTCTCGCACTTTGCGACGCCAAGAGCAAGGGAAGGTCCGCCCGCGTCCTTACGGACTCACAAGCGGCGTGTCGTTTATACATGAATGGAACACTCCCTATACAAGCCATTCGAATCCTGGGTCGCTCACTAGAATGGACCCACGGCATCGTCTGGTGCCCCGGGCCCGAAGGCCTGCGGGGCCACGAAGAGGCGGACTGCGCAGCTCGAGGTCTCACTAGCCGAGCGGCAGACCACACCGTTCTTCAGCCCCCGGCAGACCGACGAGCGACCCACGAGTTATTAACGACAAGTCAACAAATACTACAGGACCAACGTCTCGGAAGAACACAATACGCTCCCCCACACAAAGGTCTCAATAAACTCCAGGCAAGGGACTGGCGCCGCCTGCAAACGAACACATACCCACACTTGTCTCGTCTACACGCAATCTCCCCAAGAAGTTTTACGTCCGGGACATGTCCCTGGTGTAGCAACCACACAGCGACACTCGCGCACATAACACACGAATGTACCGACCGTCCGTGCGACGCAATTTCGCCACGAGTCACAACACACACATTCACTACGTGGTCTTGGGAGGCGAGACTCTCCGAACTGGACCTGGGAAGCCAACTGGCGACCCTCGACCAGGCCCGGCGAGCCGCGATCGCCAGTGGAGCCCTGTCAGAGGGAACCACCCAGGAATAAACCGCGCAACGGTTTCTGCAATAATAAAGTTCCTCCTCCTCCTCGTCCTCCTCCTCCTCCTTCCACATCAATGTGTGAGCAGTTCGTTTCGCGCATTACCCGGTGTCGCCAACGTGCCTGCCTCAACACCGACGCCAGTCAACAAGACCGCAAAACTCGCTATGATGCACACCACTGTGTCGTTTCCTTACACCCTGGAGACGCAGTGTTGCTGTGGGCCCCAGTTCGCGCTCCTGGCCTATGCGAGAAATTCGTGTCCCGTTTCATCGGGCCCTACGTTGTTCGGGAACAGACTTCGCCAGTTAACTATCGTGTCACTCCAGTTGTTCCGCCTTTGGACGGCCGCTGCCGTGCCGCAGAGATTGTGCATGTTTCGCGTTTAAAACCTTTCATACGGCATTTGCCGCCATAACCAGCGGCCAGGTTGGCCGCTTCCACGCGCGGGGGAAATTTTGTGAGCATAATGTTACTCCTTCATCTTCTTCACCTGTATCTATTCATCATCATGGCCAGCGTCATCGTCCTCAGCGCGCGACCTGCTAAATAAACCGTCGAGGTTTATCAGCTGTCTCGCAATATTATGCATTAATGTGTCATGCTACTGTTCTACCTGTAAGTATGTAAGTACTGTTCTACCTGTAAGCTCCAGTGCGTCCGGCGCGGCCGCGCATCGAAGTGAAGCGGCGCAGGCGCACAGGGTCGTCCTCGGGGAGGTGCTTCGCGCCGTCCGTTGCAGCGCTGGAGCGCACCGCTCTCTGCTGCGAGTACGCTTCACCAAACGCAGGCGACCGAGGTGGCTTCGCGGGAAAGAGCGCTGTACGCCGAGCATTTCCCGGCTGGCTTCGTCTAAAGCTTGCGAACAGCCTGCTTATGCAATATGCATGAACAGGAACAAGCTTCTCAGCGCATAAACGACTTCGCATTTCTTTTTTCTTCTAGGTGATGAGGGTAACAGCACAAATTTACTTTTCGCGCGCCATACAAAAAAAAAAATGAAATAAGAAGTGCGCGCCACTTATTGTACATCAGCTTATTAATGTTATTAAAGGATTCATCGACGATTAGGCTAAATCACATGAGCGCGATTTTGTGCGCGACAGCGACCAGCGACGGCTTCGAGCGACGGATCGGGCCGTCGCTTGAACAGATCGCTCGGTTTTGTCGCGCGATCGCTCGGTTCTGCAAATCTAGAATTCGTCGCTCGTCGCCCGGAAGTGCTATGAGCAACTAGCCAAAAGCGCGAAGCCGGAACTGAATGTACATAACTCAAGCACTTCCGATTGTCGCACGGAACGAGCAAACGATTGAATTTCTATACGTGCAAGGATTGGAACCTACTGCAAGACCTTCAGAAATATTTTATGCTGCTTTTTACAGTAAAAGACATCAACTTAAGTTAATAAAGCATGCGTCACGCTAGTTTCGGCGCCTATATTGCTGCCCTCATACCGGCAAAACTGGGGAGACGTCGCTCGAAGTCATCGCTCGCATGGGGTACAACTTCTAGGCGACGCGCGAACGCGATAGCCATCTCCATCGCGTCGCTTGTCGCTGTCGCGCGCAAGATCGCTTGCATTGGGTTTATACTTAACTGAGAATGCGACTTCCCGCGACGTGCACGCATGGGACAATGGCCGGCGCCGCTTCGGTGAGTTTATATTAAGTGTGACAAAAAAAGAAGAGGTGTATCTTTTTATTGAATCTAGACAAATGAAAATGGCACGTGAAATTACTGCCAAATCAGTTGCTATGCCGGAGAGTGCAGTTTCCTACGTCACTTAAAGCGATCCACGCGCAGTTACGAGCGACATCAATGGACGTCCGCACGCCAAGTTTCATCCTATAAGCCAGCGCTCGTTTCTCCCCTGGCGGAACGATTTCATTTCCAACGGGTGTAGGTTTCCGCCGCTGCTTCCCTTCACGAACGCGCCCGCGTTCAGTTCGCGCTGCGCGCGAAACGTCTCTTGTTTGCGACGGCGCCTCTTCGGATGACCGGAAATTATGATTGTGTTGTTAACTGTCACGACAGCAATGTAAACACGAAAGGGTTGATGCCACCAGTGAAATTCTGCCGATTCACAAATGGTACGAAAAAATCAGACGAGAGACATGGATTACTGCGGTGCGCCGAACGAAGTAAATAACTGCCAAACGAAGCGAGCTCGTTCATTGATCACTCCTGAGTGTATGACGGTTTTTATATGTAAGCCAGATTAATTTAATAATTACTCGGTATATAATCCTTTTATTCATATAAAACCTTTCATTTCGACCAGCGCTTGCCCTGTCTTCTTTCTCGTGTTTCGTTTGTGTGTGCGCTGCCCAAGAATGGAAACCACTTCTGTTTCATGTGCTAGCAGTGGCCGAAGTTCACGCGTGCCGAGAAATTGAATATGTGCACGATGCATTGAACATGACCGGATCGAGTTCATTCCAGCATCACCACTGCACCGATCAATCGAGTTAGTGGACGATACACGCCCGCATCTTGGTCCCTCCGGCATTGCTGAAGCAGAAATGATTACTAATACTTTCAACTTCCGTCTCTTGAGCTCTGTTAAAAAATGGTCAAGCTATTTACATTGCTGCTTCTGTTCTATATTGTAGCGGACGTACTAGTTAAAGTTGTGTGCGCATGTCGTACTTGTGCTATGCAGCGATATATTTTGTTTATTTCCGCACAGTGTCGATGGAAGTCCGTTGTCGCCATCAGAGACAACACGGATTTGTAGCAAACATTTTGTGAGAAACTGCAAGAATGACTTTAGCCCGTATGTATGTGCCGCATCGTATGTGCCGACGATTTTTCCGGCGGCACATACGATGTCGTTTCCAATTACCTGCTCAGCGTCACTCACATGGCCAAGCGGACGCTGCCCTTTCGCCGCATTGCAGCCATAAAAATAATCGTCAAGCGTACCGATCTTCTTAAAGGCAAATAGAAGCGTGTACAGTCTGTTTCACACTTAGGGGAAAACTCTGAACGTATTGCATCGTGATGCGGCAAGCAATGGAGTCGTGAGGCAGCAGCAGCTCCAGCAGGCGCAGACGCTCGAGGGGCGGAGTCGCGATCTGCGTCGTCTGCTACGGCGGCGCGCGCTGGTCGCATTGTCGGGAAGCGTGCTACTGTCAGGGGCAGTGCATCGATTTCATCGGTACTGCAGGAACTGAGCTGACATTCTTTACCAAACTTTGTGCGACGCCAAACTCTGAGCCTTCATTGGCGATAATGGAGTTCCACAAACTTCTTTTGACAGCATGCTTCGTTTGTTCTTTCGAAAGGCCGGGGTACTGAGCGCGTGCACGTATATTTCTTCACTGTGTATGCCACCGTAATAAACAGCGACAAGACGCACTAAGATGTGCGCGCAACGTGCTCAGTCTTTATTTGACTCGAAAGGAAAACAAAGCACTCAACAATGATAACTATGGGGGTCGATCACAATGAAACAAACGGATACGATTACAGGAATGCTTTAGGTTAAGACAATGAGCTGTCAGTGATTTTTTCTCGACAATCAATCACTACACCAGGCAGACCCTGCCCACCGGCGGGGAATTGGACACGTCACGCTCCGAGAGAGAGAAAATAAACATTTATTTCATCAAGCGAGTAGAAAATTTCCTCGATGAGTGGGGCCCTCAGTCCAGGGCTCCATTGCCATGCGCGACTTCGCGAGCCCGCTGGATCAGCCGTTGCTGTTCCTGCTGGCTTGTGCTGAGCAGCGCAGACTCCCAAGAGGAAAGGGTGGGGTTGGGTATAGGAGGAACACCTGAAGGGTTAGGGCATTCCCATATGGAGTGATACACCGTGGGTTTGACCCCACAGTGGGGACAATAGGAAGGGTACAGGGTGGGATGAAAGATATGTAGTATGTGGAGGCAAGGAAATGAATTGGTCTGCAGTTGCCGCCAGACAGCGGCATCTGCTCTATTAAGCGAAGGATGAGGAGGGGGATAGTTATGGCGACTTTGTCGGTAGTACTCGAGCGTCTCAGTGTACTGTAGGGGCTCTGGCGGTGCGTCGTCTGGGTTGGACAGCTCTTCCGATGGTGCCCGGCCAGTCAGACCTCGGGCTACCGCATTAACGCGTTCATTACCATGGAGAGAGGCGTGTCCAGGAGTCCAGACGATACGCACCCTGTGTAACGTGGAAGGGGGGACATAGGAGAGAACTCGATGTGTATGTGCAGTCACGAGTCCTTGCGCGAAGGCCCGGCAGGCAGCCTGCGAGTCTGTAACTATGGTGATGGGGGTGTCTTGTGCGGAGAGGGTCGAGGCATGGACAATGGCCAGGGCTATTGCCCCTTCCTCTGCTGAGCAGCTGTGCGTTGTTAGAACTGTGGCACACACCCTAAGCGCGTCTGTATTGTCAGTTACAGCTAAACACATGACCCGCCTCTCTGGGTAGCGGGCTGCGTACGTGTACAAAACCGGTGTAATTGTGGTGCGGTCTCCAAAAATGCGTGCCAGGGCCTGAGTTCGGGCGCGTCTACGGCCGGCGTGTCGCTCGGGATGCATATTGCGGGGAATTGGAGCTACTTGTATGCTAGCGCGTAGAGCAGGAGCGAGGCGATACTGTGGGACGTGTGTGGGTGTCTCAGGGACAGGGTAGCCAAGGCGAGAAAGTATAGCGCAGCCCTGACGGCTGCGTCTGAGATGTTGGAGCTGACCATTGCGATGAGCCTCCAAAAGCTCGCCTACGGTGTTGTGGATACCAAGCTGAAGAAGCCGTTTTGTGGAAGCATGTGGAGGCAGCCTAAGAGCCGCTTTCACTGCCTTCCGCAGAAGGGCGTCCATCTTCTGAGTTTGAGTGAGGGTGAGATTGTGATAGGGGAGGTGATATGTGAGCCGGCTGATTATCAGAGCCTGTACTATGTGGAGGACGTCTTTCTCGCGAAGGCCTCTTCTACGATTAGTAATGCGGTTTATCATATGTGTGACTTGTGCTATCTGCTGACCCAAAAGGTGCGTAGTGTGCGAGGCTTTGCCATCCGACTGAATGTGGAGGCCCAAGATGCGGAGTCTAGCTACCTGAGGGATGGGGCTGCCGTGTAAGAACAGGGAGATATTAGGGGATTCGTCGGTTCTGCGGCGCCGCCTATGCACGAGGAGCAATTCGGACTTTTCGGCTGCACAGGAAAGGCCTCCCGTGGCTGCATAGTTCTGCACGACACGTACAGCTTGCTGGAGAGCATCCTGGATGGCCCCGTCGGATCCCTGGGTTGCCCAGATCGTAACGTCGTCGGCATAGAGAGCGTGCCGGATGGTGGGTATCTGGTCTAGTAAGGGGGGCAGCTTAGCCATAGCCACGTTGAAGAGGGTGGGCGATAAGATCGAGCCCTGTGGTGTTCCTCTACCTGTGAGTGCGATGACGTCCGACCGGAGCTCTCCTATGCCAATAGTGGCTGTGCGGTCCGACAGGAAAGCTCTGACATAGTTATAGGTACGTGTGCCGCATTGGGAAGAAGCCAGATTGTCGAGAATTAGATCGTGGGAGACGTTGTCGAAAGCCCCTTTGAGGTCCAGGGCCAGAATAGCTCTGGTTTGTGCCGCAGTGGGGCCATCCACAACGTCCTCCTTAAGCTGCAGCAAAATGTCTTGGGCAGAGAGGTTAGGGCGGTAGCCGAAGAGTGTATCCGGAAAGAATTGGCTGTCTTCGAGGAAGGGTTGTAGCCGCGAAAGTACAACGCGCTCGAAGAGTTTACCTACACATGAAGTTAAGGATACAGGTCGGAGATTCTGGAGGGACAGTGGCTTGCCTTGCTTAGGAATTAGCATGATGTCCGCATGGCTCCATTCCTGTGGAAGCGTGCCATTCCTCCAGTGGTCATTGTAGAATGCAGTTAAGTCTTTAATGGCCCCATCATCTAGGTTGCGTAGGAGTGTGTATTGAATCCCATCAGCCCCGGGTGCAGTGTTGCGCCTAATACCCTGTAAGGCCGCCCTAACCTCGGCTTCTGTAATATCGGCGTCTAGGGAGGTGGCGTCTATGTGTGGGTAGTCTCTGTAGGTGGGGCGGGTGCCTGTAGCAATGTAGCGTTGCTGTAGAGTGTGAAGTAGAGTAGTGTCATCGAGGCCTGATTTGTGGAGGATGGTGCGGACTCTGTTGCTAGTGTGTATTTTGGTTTGCGTAGGGTTTAATAATGCGCACTTCAGTTAGTATCTCGTCATGTCCCCAGCGGCAGCGATGACAGCGCTCATCCTGGAAAGCAGTGAAGTGTAGAGTGCCTTGATCAGGGATGTGTTCATTCGCAGCACGTCTCAGTCGCTGACGATGGTGGATCGAAGCTTATCCTCGGGCGACTGATAGAGGGCATCGTGCGCCAACGATACTTTCAACGAGCCCCAGACATTTTAAATGATGTTGGCGCCCGGCGATCGAGGCGGCTACTCCAAGAGAGTGACGGCGTGCTCTTCCAGCAGTTCTTGCACAACACGAGCAGTGTGGATTGGCAGCCTATCGTGTTAGAACATATAGTCGCCTTCCAGGAACGGGCCGCCAAGGATGTATGGAATCAGTACGTCATCTGTGACTGCCCTGCACCTTTCAGCGATGAACTTACCTTCGAGGCGTACCAGTGGGAGTCGCACAACGCTTAGTAAAGAATACCGGCTCATTTCACGCAGTAACGATGAGATCGGCGCACTGCAACTGACAGCAGAACGCTTCCCGACAATGCGGCCAGCGCGCGCCGCCGTAGCAGACGACGCCGTTCAAGACCCCGCCCCTTGAGCACCTGCGCCTCCGCGAGCTGCTGCCGCCGCCTGACTCACGCATCGCGATGCAATGCGCTCCGAGTTTTCCCTTAAGTGTGAAACAAACTGTCCATCGTCCTTCGAATAAAATGTCCACGCACACACAAGTAGGCACATACCGTGTGCGGGACGAAACGTACCCAAACACGCGCAGAGCAAGAGGCAATCAAGGCGGTGCGAACGAGAGATGGGAGAGGTGTACCACCCGCTAGTTGAATTTTGCCCGGCATGCGGTGCTCTCAACGCCGGCGCAGCAGCGCCGCTCTCGGTGCCGTTCTTGTCTATGGATTACTGCGGTGCGCCGAACAAAGTAAGCAAACAACTGGCAAACGAAGCGATTTCACTCATTGATAATTCGTGAATGTATAGCGGTTTTTAGATGTAATCCACGTGAATTTTATGACTACTGGAATATAATTCTTTTATACAAATAAAAATTTTCAGTTGTTAGACCAGCGCTTGTCCTGTATATTTTTCGTGTTTCGTTTATGTGCGTGCTGCCCAAGAATGGAAACCACTTCTGTTGCATGCGCTAGCAGTGGCCGGAGTTCACGCGTACCGAGAAATTGAGTGTGTGCACGATGCATTGAACATGACCGGAGTTCATTCCTGCATCACCACTGCACCGATTGATCGAGTTACTGGATGATACGCACCCGCGTCTTCGTCGCGCCGGCATTGCTGAAGCAGAAATTATTACTAATACTTTCAACTTCCGTCTCTTGACTACTGTTAAAAGATGGCCAAGGTATTCACGTTGCTGTCTCTATCCTATAATGTAGGGGTCGTACTAGATAAAGTTGTGTGCGCATGTTGTATTTGTGCTATGCGGCGATATATTTTGTTTATTTCCGCAGCCGCACAGTGTTCATTGAAGTTCGTTGCCACCAACAGCGATAACACGAACTTGTAGCAAACATTTTGTGGGAAACTGCAAAAATGACTTCAGCTAACACGCATCGAATGTGCAGACTATTTTTCCAGCGGCACATATGCTGTCGTTTCCGATTACCTGCTCCGCGCCACTTACATGCCTGAGCAGACCCTTTCACCACATTGCAGCCATGAAAATAATCAAGCACACCGATCTTCTTTAAGGTAAATACACGCATGTAGATCGTCCTTCGAATAAAACGTCCACACACAGGCGCACGCCGCGCGCGCGGTACGAAACGTGCTCAAACACGCGCAGTGCAAGAGGCAATCAAGATGTTATGAACGAGAGATGAGATGTATATCCGCTAGTTGAATTTTACCCCGCATGCGGCGCTCTCAGCCTGGCGCGACTAGTGTTCCTGTATATGCTCCCGCAGGGAGCAGAGTTGCGCATAGGTCCGCCGCCGTGATCCAGCTCCGCAGCGAAGCCACTCCTCGCGCGCGCAGGAGCCAAATGCCGCGCGGTGTTCCGCCTTTTTCTCTAGTGGTCGCGAGCTACAAGCGCCAGTTGTTCGCAGGCGCTTAGCAAAGGGCACTTCTTAATACAGGCCACGCTCGAACGAGTCATTCGTGCAGCCGGAGGGGGTGGGCTTCCAACCAACCGAAACTTTGTATGTACCTATGTAAACACGCATATACAAACACACACACGAACGTACAAATGGGAGGTAGGACCGCCTTCGATTCCCCAAAATAAAGTATTCCCGTGGCTCGAACAGCTCCAAAGTTCGCTCGAAAACGCGCAGTACGTTGCCACAAAAAGCGGTGCAATGATTTTCAGCATGCATATGAAGTTGTCTTATCATGGTCAGAAAGCAAGAAATGTTTTAAAGAGTGTTTAGAACTTCACACACGTAAGGTGGACACTTAGCGCATTTTGGCTGCCGAAACCAGCCGATTAATGACCGTCGCCAAGAGAGCTATCGTGCCTGCAGTTATGTCAGTGACCGTTAACAGAGCGCCATTTATCACTAACCATCGTTCACAACAGCTGCACGTTTTCGATACATCCGGTGCAGACACAGATTTAAGCGCATTTCAAATGTTGACATGCGCACATTTTAAGCAAAGCTTACTTTTATTTACTATTACTATTTAGTAGTACTTACTATTTAGTAGTGCTTACTATTTAGTAGCAGCAAATCTGCAAGTAGAAAAAGATTCAAGATGCAAGAGCTTCTAGCTGCTCCTCTGAACGCACGATCGACGGTCCACTGATTGCAATGGCGATGGTACTGACGGAAACGACGAGTTCGCATGAGTCGGCGATGCGCCCGTAAAGTTGGCTTCGCAGCGGCGCGGATCATTTGACGTCATTTTTCGCGCTCGGCCAATAGCGGTGCGAGCGGCGCCGGAAAAGTTATGCGCAACTCTGCTCCCTGCGGGAGCATATACAGGAACACTAGGCGCGACTAGAGTCACTGGAAAAAATTTCAGAGCACCGCAAAGGTCGGGATTTGACTGGCAACACTGAGCGGCCACCGCCATATACCTTCCAAGCCGACTGCGTCGCGGGATGGCCGCCGTGTTGGAAGAGCTTCATATTCGGTAACACATCGGGTTGAGTGTTTACTTAAGTACAAATACATTGTGCCCGGAGATAATGCTTGCTAAGGAAGAAAATAAAATGTTATTTCGTGCGAAGTAATGCAGCCGGTGGTTGTTTTGCACGCCGATCACGTTTACTCGATCGCGTTTACTGCTGAAACTGTGCTACGATTGTGGGCAGCAGCTTAGCGCTGCTATCGGGAGCTTATGCTCGCGTTTTTTTTTCCTTCCGCGGAGCGAGCTACAAAGGAAACATTTCGTCACTTCGAGCCGGAATGAGGCAAGCTTGTGCTTTTGGGCATGAACATCGGGGACCGCCGTCGGCTTCTATTAAATGTTTCCAAGCAGGACGAAACTAACACCTGACAGTGTCACAGGCACGTACGTTCATTGTGTAATTTCACAAGCTAAATCGGATACATTTAATTTAGTATGTAAACGGATACCGCGCGTTCTCGATTCTGCAGGGCGACTTCGTCCACCGTATACGCACGACACACTGCGACTGCCGTGTGCGCACCGGTGTTTGGGGGTGATCGTACGACGATCTGTGCACAGCAGGCGTAAAAAACGAGCTTCGATGACCATTTTGCGCACTAAATCTTGGGGAAGGCCAATATGAGCCATTTGCGTGATTACAGCAACGTATATGTACTTCTGTACACTGATAATGAGCGAGAGTTTGCTACATTGCGATTTATGAACGCGGCTGTCTAGCGCGTTTATGAGCGGCTACTCTTCTCAACTTATTTATGACTGTTTTCTTAGACTGCCAAGATTTGCTGCCTGTGTAAAATAAAAGCAGGAACGCCGGCTGGTGATGCAGCACTTTTCTTTTTCTAAGCTATACAGGCGATGTATAAAATTCTTGTGCTTTTAGAGCGGTTTATGTAACATGCATACTGACAGAGTGAAACTAATGCTACTGGGTGTTCTGTTGTTTTGTATTTCTTGTTATGCATCAAGCACAACATTATTTGGGTATGCACCGTAGCATTTCAACATAAAACATAATATGTATGCTGACTTCAGTTCATTGCATGTCCTCGGCTTACAAGCTCAAAATTTTAAGCATATGTATGTGTTGTGAATATCACCTGGCCATTGGTTTCAAGCTAGAAATGCGTATGTATAAATGAGCAAAGGATAAGTGGAAAAAAGGAAGTATCGTGGGCCTCTATTGGCCATGTTTTTATTGACTGCGATCGTCACGATCTGCGAAAAACAAGTGCCACATGGGTCGAGTGCCTCGACGCGAGAGCGCGCTCACGTGCGCGGAGAAATCATGCGAGTACCTGGTGCACGTAAGGACGTGGAATTCTCGCGCGACAAGTATGCCTTTGCGTGCCACGAGCACGGAATAACCACGTGTGTTGAGCAACAAACGCGTACACGAGTACCCGCGTCAAGCGCGCAAGACGCGAACGATCCCTGCAATGAACTCCTTGCTTAAATATCTTCTAAAACAGTGCCGAAAAGCACAAGCAAGGTGTACTTATACCTCGCACGCGCGGGTGTTTTTTGTAGGCTTGAAGTTCTCCCGGCCGATTCTGTGTAACCATGCAGAACGACGCTCTCGGTCATTTTTCCCGGTCGGAATCTAGAAAAAAGTCTTTTCAGACTCAGTTGGGTTGCTGCATCCGAAGGCGCAGCAGCTAGGCATGATTTCCTTGCAGTCAAACGCGAGGGCGACAATCAGAACACACAAAAAAACGTAGAGAACTTGCGCTGCCTGCGCTCTAACTCAGCCGGCCCGCCTGGCGCTTGGAAGGTATATGGCACCCTATAAGTCACGTGGTACGGTTGGGCCAATAAACGCGTCGGCGGCGCGGGGAAAACGAATGCGGTACTTTGAAATTTTTTCCAGTGACTCTAGGCGCGACAGCCTGAGAGTGTGGTTTGGATTTTGTGGCGAATGGATGTGCTTTTCGGGGCTCCGTGGCGACGACGAAATCATAAGTTTTATGCGAAGCATATTACGAGAGCTCAATCCAGCTCCTCAGGAGCTGGCGGTGTCGCCTTCAATACCACGTGACACCGTGACGTCACGACAGAGGAGAAACGGGGCTCCAACTCGCGCCGTCGCGGCGGTATATAAGCAGCTGCGCTTGTTTCTAGGTGGCTTTGGCTCAACTCTTGCAAGATGGGCTGGGTGGGAATCGAACCAGGGTCTCCGGAGTGTGAGACGGAGACGCTACCACTCAGCCACGAGTACGATGCTTCGAAGCGGTACAAAAGCGCCTCTAGTGAATGCGGTGTTGCCTTAGAAACGAGCTGTTTCTAAGGCTCAGGCGTGCGTCGCTTGCTCAGGCGCACATTTCGTTGCCGCGCCGAACGCTGCGTTGCTCGACGCTCACCGCGTCCAATGCGGGGCGCGTAGTCGCTGCGTCGTAGCCCATTGTCTTACACCTCTTGGCGGGTCGACGGGAACGCTGTCGCGTTCCACTCTTGAAGGCGAAGCAGAGTAACGCATGAGTTGTTTCTTCGTCTAGCCGAACCAAATATAGCCAAGCAACAGCAGTTCACCAGGCTAAACAGTGGTTCAACAACTAAAATAAAGGCTAGTACGCTTCGCATCCTTAGCTAAGCCACAGCCATTTTTTGTGCATGCTTTGAGCTTGCTGCTGTTTTTATTTGCTGGTTTTTTTTCATTTAAATAGTAATTGGGGGGTCTTCCTTTTCTTTCCTTTTTTTGTCTCTCGTATTTCGGGTGCGCGGGTGTGCTTCGTGTACATTTGTTTTGCAGGATGATCAGAGCGTCCTTTCGTGCCACGTGTTCCAACACGTGCAGCCGAGTGGGACGTTGAGTGTTTGTAGTCTTTAAATAGTAGCTTGGAAGTGGCAAAACAAATAGCTATTAGTGGTTTTACCGTGCGTGTTTGATAGAAAAGTGAGAGCGTGGCCGCGTGGTTGAGCGCGTGCGAGAGCGTGTCATACCTTCGGTCTCCGCTGCATCGATTGTTTTTGAAACAGTGGTGAGAGTTGCTTTGCGGCATTTTGAGGATTTGGATCCTGTGCGCATCGGTTTTTTCTAAAAGGCACGTGCTCTGCATTGATATAGTATTATAGTATTTGCAAAAAGCCGTGCAATACATGGCGAGAAAGCCGGCCGGTAAATCAGGCAGTAAGGGGGGGGGGGTCCCTCAAGGCAGATGAGGAGACGAGTGAGAATGGAGAGGGTGTCGAATCAACCGGCACACAATGTGATGTCGATACTAGGCTGTAGAAAATGGAGGCTTTCCAGGAAGAGCTTCTCAAACAGGTGCAAGAGCTCAAAAATGAGCTAAACAGGAAGCGTGAGGCACGGAAGGTAGTTGAAAAGAGACTTGAAGCAGCCGAGGAAAAGCTGAACAGGGCCGCCATTGTGACCGAGAATGTGCGTGACAATGGAACGCAGACCCCCGACGCGACAGGAGCGGGAGGGTCAGATAAATACGTGGAATGCAGGCAGGGTGATGAAGGGTTAGCTGGAAAGAGCTGCACCTACCTTAAGGCCGCTACGCGGAAAAAGCAGGAGCACAGGGGACGACAATGCCCCTTGTCGAGTCCGAATCACCCGGAAAATGACAAAGGGGAGCAGGGAGAGGTAGGAGAGAGTGAAAGGGTGATTTTCGCTGGCGATTCAACCCTGGCTGGGTGCTCAAAAGCAATTGTGGAGAGGGTGAAAGGCGACAAAAGAGTGGCGGCAGGGACATTTCCAAGGCGCACACTGGGTTCTGTCATGGAGCGAGCAAAAGAAAAGCTCTCGGAAAATGCCCACGTGCACAACCTTGTCATAGTAGCAGGTGGGCTAAATGACGTCCTAAACAGGAAAGGGCAAGGGCTAGCCCAGCGCTTGGTGAATGGGGTGGACGACTTGCGTGAGCTATCCCCTCAGGTGCAGATCGTGGTGTGCACGGTGCCGGAGGTGCCTGTGCGTGACAGTCATGTACAAAGAGCCGTAGTGGCTGCTAATGAGGCAATATGGAAAATGAGCCGAGAGAAAGGCTTCGAGGTTGTCGAAGTAAACAGGGAAGTGAGAAGTTGTGGTGGTTTTAAACGAGACGGGATCCACTTCAATTACAGGCAAGCACGAGAAGTGGGCTGGCGACTTGGTGGTCGCGCTGTTGCTTTTTTAGGGGGCCCGCGGGCGCTCAGGAGGTCGGAGTAGATAGTAATGAAGAAGGTCCCCTAGGGGAACATCAGAAGAGCATCGCCGTCGGTAACAGAAAAAGGAGGAAAACACGAAAAAGAGCTCGCCATGCAATATGCTACATAAAGATGCAGGGCGGCAGAAGAAAGGAAAAGTGGGGAGCAGTTACACAGAGAACAAATAGGGGTGTGTGCGGTTACAGAAACGCACCTTAGAGACTCAGAAAAGCCGCCAGTTATTGAGAATTATGTTTGGGAAGGGTGCAACAGAACGAAGTCGGAAAGAAAGGGAGGGGGAGTCGGAACGCTCATCCATCAGGGGGCCAAATGGAAAAGAGTAAATTCACATTGTCAAGAGCATCTTTGGTTATCAGGTACAATGAGTGGGAAAGAAACTTGGCTGGGCGTTACGTATTTGGGGACCGGAAAAAATTGCACAGTGAAGAATAAAGAGTTAGTGGAATGCATAAGCGCTGATATTAAGGGTTTCGGGAGTGGTGCTGAAATAGTCCTATTAGATGACATGAATGCCCACATACAGGATTTAGATGGCTATACCGACAATAACGGGAAGTCAGTGCTGGACCTTTGTGAGCAACATAACCTCGTGATCGTGAATACAGGGCCTAAGTGTGAAGGACAGATCACGTGGGAAGTGGGAAACCGGCAATCGACCATTTATTACGGTCTGATGACAGAAGGAATTCATGATAAGTTGAGAGAAATGGTCATCGATGAGGAAGGGTTTAACAGCATAGGGAGTGACCATAAACGCATCATTTTGAAAATGGGATATGTTGTTGGGAAAGAGAGCAAGGAGAGCAAAATGGCCAGTCCAAATTTGAACGCTGAACAAATAGCAAATACAGTCACTAGAGTTGAGGAAGAACTTGGCAAATGGCCAAGTAAAGAGTGGGAATATGGTGAGCTTCTAAGTGTAATAACGACAGAAATACGGAAAGAGAAACAGCATGTTCGTTGGAAAGGGAAAAAGAAACCGAAAAGCTGGTGGAACAAGGAGATACGAGAAGCGATCGCCGAACGACAGAAGGCATTTCGAGAGCACAGGCAGGCAAAGAAGGCGCAGTTGCCACAGGATTAAGTAATCAGTAAATGGGAAATACACCGGGAGAAAAAGTCCATGGTTGAAATACTGGTGCAAGCAAAATTAAAAGGTGAAAGTGAACGTTGGTTGTCAGAAATACGTGAGAAAAAGAAGGCCGCACCTAGAATATTTTGGAACCACATAAAATTATTAGGCAGGAAGTCAACAACAATACAACAACATATCCTAGACGAAGATGAAAGCAGACTGGAAGGAGAAGCGGCAATAAATTACATCCGAAAAATAACAGCCGAATCTTTCCAAGGCAATGACGAGGTTGTATTTGAGGAAAAAAAGAGCATGAAAGAGACCCAGGAAAAGGAGCTGGTTCTGACAAATTTAAACTGGAAGAAAGCGGAAGAGAAAATTCCTAAGCGCACAGCCACAGGGCTAGACGAGGTTCCCGTTAGGCTGATAAATGAACTAGGACCAAAAAGTAAGGAAGCTCTGGTGAAAGCAGTGGAAAAAACTTTAAAAGATAGACGAATACCAGGCAGTTGGCGACAAAGTAGAATGAACTTAATTTATAAAAGTAAGGGGGAGAAAGACAGAATTCACTCGTATAGACCGTTGACCATTACATCGGTAATATACAGGCTAGCAATGCAGGCAATCAAATTAAAGCTTCAAGCATGGGCAGAGAATAATGGCATTTTGGGAGAGCTTCATAATGGCTTCAGAATAGGTAGGCGTTTGGATGATAACTTGTTTGTTCTTACTCAGTGTATTGAAATATCAAAAGCAGAAAGCAGACCGTTGTATGTGGCCTTTTTAGACATTACAGGAACCTACTACAACGTAGACCGCAACATTTTGTGGGATAGTCTGGAAGGGGAAGGCTTAGGTAACGATTGTCTACAGCTTTTGAGAGAGATTTACCTAGAAAATACCGTTTTCGTTGAATGGGAAGGGATGAGGAGCGAGGAGAAAGTTCATATCAACAAGGGACTGAGGCAGGGGTGCCCTTTATCCCCGCTGCTGTTTATGATGTACATGGTGAGGATGGAGAGGGCGCTAGAAGGAAGTAATATCGGGTTTAATCTCTCATACAAAGAGGCGTGTACAGTAATAGAGCAGCAACTCCCAGGTTTATTTTATGCGGACGACATTGTGTTGCTAGCTAACAAGCAAAGTGATTTGCAACGTCTGGCTAATATCTGTGGACAGGAAGGCAACAATTTAGGTTTGAAATTTAGTGTTAGAAAATCAGGTGTTATGGTATTCAATGAAAACAGTGAACAGACAGTGGAGATACAGGGCCAAGAAATACCTCGGGTAACAGAATATAAATACCTTGGTATATGGATAAGCGAAGGCAATGGATATATGGAAACACAGGAAAAAACCATAACAGTGAAGGGAAAGAGAAATGCAGCCATAATGAAACACAGAGCGCTATGGGGATACAATAGGTACGAGGTCCTCCGAGGTATGTGGAAAGGGGTAATTGTTCCAGGACTTACTTTTGAAAATGCGGTTGTTTGCTTTTAATCATGGGTACAATCAGGACTCGACGGGAACCAAAGGTCAGTGGGTCGCCTCGCATTGGGCGCTCACGGGAAGACTACAAATGAAGCTATGCAGGGGGATATGGGCTGGACTAGTTTTGAAGTGAGGGAAGCTCGCAGTAAAATTGAGTATGAAGAACGGCTGAGGAATATGGAAGAAAGTAAATGGGCTGGGAGAGTGTTCAGGTATCTGTACAGGAAAAACATTGATTCATAGTGGAGGAAAAGAACTAGGAAGCTTACCAGCAAGTATGCGGCCTGTGGGGTGGGCAACACAGCGACAAAGAAGGTCATGCGGAAAGTCAGAGAGGCTGAATTAATCTCATGGGTGGCGGCAATGGAAAAGAAACCTGCCATGAGTAACTACTCAAGAGAAAAAAGCGAAATCAGGAAAGGAACCATTTATGATAACTCGAAGGGAAGCTCATTACTTTTCGAAGCGAGATCGGGATGCCTTAGAACATAAGAAGCAATAAGAAGCATGTGCTTGCTGCGGTAAAGCTAGGGAAACGACGGAGCATATTTTATTAGAATATGAAGACGTCTACCCAGCGGTCGATTTAGGCACCACTGGCCTCCTTGAAGCCCTTGGGTTCAGCGGGAGCAGTGGTAAAGCAAACAGGTCCGCAATAGACATTAGTAAGAGGCGATTGGAGGATTGGTGGAAGAAAAGTAGGGAAACGACGGGGTCGAAATGTAAGAACACCCGTGTACTAATATTTAAGTGCACGTTAAAGAACTCCGGGTGGCCCAAATTATTCCGGAGTCCTCCACTGCGGCGTGCCTCATAAGGAGATCGTGGTTTTGGCACGTAAAACCCGATTTTTTGTAATAAGATCGTATGCGTCCGATGATCTACCACTTGTTCGTGTTCGCAGTGTTCGAAGCTGGGCTAGTGCTTGTAAACATAGCGGAGACCGCATGACCCGGTCGTACATCGGTCTCAAACACCAAAAGCTGGAACAAGTTCTGTTTGCAGTTGCTGCTGCTTTTCTTGGGAGCAGATAAATTGACAACGCACTGCGTTTCATGAGATAACAGTATAGCACGTACGTAGCAAATGCAACTCACCGTTTCTTGCAGCAGTCAGCGTCATTCGAGGCAATAAGCTCCCCCTCGTTTGGCCTGCAACGATGACTCGATCCGCTCCCGCAATGCGATCAATCGCACAACTCGCCCAAAGTGCGGAACACATGCCTTGCAGGAAACAATCGAAGCGAAACAACCGTCCAGAGAAAATGCGACCAGAGATACAGGCGGAGAAACTGAGCAGCCACGGAGGCCTCCATCTGAGCAGCTGCCGCATATAATAAATGCTGCCGGCTGAGCGCGCACCGAATAAAAACTGCCGGTAACCAAACGTTTCGGCAAATCTCGAATTTCCTCCGTCATCTCGACGCGAGAGGTGACGTGTTGGGCGGCCACTGCGGCTTCACAGAGCGTTCGCTTGCCAAGGCTGGCTGCGTGAAGTAATGCTCCCTTCTATCTTTTCCTTCCTCCATGGTTTTCAGCATGCTTCCAGTGAACTTCATCCCCACTGCAGATCGAAAAATTCTGATGAAAAGAGTTCCACAGCATTTTCCGCGTTACTACTTCATGATTAGACGCTCTGGCCGGTAAGCTTCCACTGCACTAAAAAAAAGTAGCTACCATGAAAATTGGTTGTCAGTCCCTTTAAAGGGCCATCACCAGGTCTGGCCATATTGAGCTGACAAGTGCAGAGCATACAATGCGCGCCAACGATCGTGTTTGCAAAGAATTACATCGCTACGCGCCGCGGAAAGGCCTGAAATTTGAATCCGAACGCTGTTTCCCTTTTCACTCGCGGCGAATCCACTCGGAGAGGGATGGTGACGTAGTCGGGCTCCTGCGCCTACGTAATCGTGTCCGCAGTGTGACGTAGCTCGTGGTGACAAGTGACTTCGAGAATTATTCAAGGCAACTGTTATTTGTGTGATCTGTGGCTTGAATTGACGAATTGAGGTTTACAGAAATAATAAAACACGAACGGAATGCCTGCATGTTTTTGTTTTGTTTACTTAGCACCGAAGCAAGAGCGATGTACTTCCGTTTCGTCTGCTTGTTCCCACAGTCATGCAGTCACGTGCGCAGCAGGGGCGTAGCCAGGGTGGGGGGTTATGGGGCTTCAGCCCCCCCCCCCCCCCCCAAATTTTTCGTGCTGTCATGCACCACCGACCAAAACAACCTCCGGCGTCGGAAATCTGGACAAAATCCAGAATGCCTTTTTCACGCTCGATTTTTTTAATGCCCAGTGTCTATAAAATAGTACTTTTACTGTGTGCAACCGCTGAAGGAGGCCTGCAGAAAGTGGAGCAGCTTCCGTCATAGCTAAGACACCTCTGAACTTTCCAGCAAATATTGCATTTATGTGCCCGCGACAGTTGAAGTGAGCCAGCCCACAGTAGCCCTCCTACTAACTTCCTTTGTACCCCCCACCCTTGCATAGGGCTTTTAAAGTTCTTCTACTGGCCGAAGTGCTTCTGCGAATTACTAGCTCAACTGAAACGGCCTCGTCACTACACACGAAAGTGTCGATGTTTGCTCTGGTGACCTTCGCCAGAACTTATGGATGCACAGCGCATTTGCTCTGCACTCTAAGAACAGTTGCACCCTTAGGGGTGTAAATTTGCCACAGAACGATAATCGTCATCTGTCTTGCTTGCGTTTCCTTTCTTGAAAACCCTGCGCTCGTTACTTTCCTGTCGAGAATGCTCTGTCATGCTGATAATGCGCATGCCGTTCGTGACATGGAAGCACCGGGCTTGCAGCGTTAAAGAAAGGAAATGCGGGCAAGTCAGATGACGATTATTGTTCTGTGGCAAATATACACCCCATAGGGTGCAACTGTTTTTAGAGTAAATGGATGATCATACAGCAGCTGTTTGTGTATATATGACCACTGAACTAGCCTCGAGTAATTTTGTTAATGCCTAATGTAGTTGTGACATCTTAATTTAGCATAACTCGTGTTCGTGTATGGAACTACTGAATATGGCCTAGGTAAAGGCTCTGGCAACTTCAAGTGGCTAATATATCTAAACTTTTCAGCAAATTTTGCATTGATGTGCCTGCGACCACGGAAGTGAGCCCACAGCAAGCCTCGTGATAAGTTCCATATAGTGGCCCCACCTGCGAATTCTTAAATTTTCTTGCTACCCAAAGTGCATTTGCAAAGAGTTTGATTAATGTGCACCTTTAATAACCATGGTGCAGTATAAATAACTCCTAATAGCTGAGCTTGTATGGTGAAATTATCGAGTTTTATTTGTTCGCATTGATGGGTTTTACTGAAAACTGCTGAGTGCATTTTAGATTTCAACGAGTGATCTTCCTGCAACTGTTTTATTGAAATAAACGCTGTATTTTTAATGAGATTGTCAAATGATTCAGCAGCCTGTAGAACTTAGTTCTGTAGCTTCACCCCTGTTAGCACAAAAAAGTATAGGTTGCATGTCTACATGTTTTGAATTATTGCATTTTTATCAAGTTGTATGTAATGTGTTTGCTTAGCGTAGCAGGGAATCATGTGCACAATGCTTAGTTGCACTGCAGCCTTCATTTAACGTGCTTTGAGATGCGGTGGGCTGCATTCCTGGCTTGTCTCCTGGTACTTCAGCTTTTGCATGACAAAAATATTTGGTCACCTTATTGGACCGCTGGGATGGATCTTCAAGAGCCATGCAGTTCCTTTTCATCATTGCCCACAAGTCATCACAAAACCAGCTTACTTTGTTATTGGTATGTAAATTGCAGCAGGCTTGCTGCACCGTAGGGCCCATTCTGAGGGACGTCCCAATTATGGTAATTTATAATCAATATGGACGCCCTGTGGATATCCTAAATCCCCAACCAAATGTCCCACAAACATCCTTTGGACGATTAATTGGTAAAATGTCCCAGAAACGTCCTACATCATGACAAAAATGTCCTTAGGATGTACTCGGGGTTATGCAATAAGAATAATCCGTATTTAAACATCTCTTGGACGTCCGAATATCCCATTATGACGTTCGGGGGACATTTCTATGAACGTCAATCCCAGGGACGTCCGAATGTCCCATTTTCGATCTCTGCTGGGCATCTGCAGGACCCTGGTGCTCCAATGGGATTACCTTCAAAGGTCCTGCGGATGTCCGAATATTTGATTTTGATGTACGATGGACGTTCGTTGGATGTGCAATTCTCTTGCGTCGGACGATCCTATGCACATCCGTAGTACATCATCGGGACTTCTAGGGATGTCCGACAGACATCAAAATATCCTTGGTAGGACGTCCTTTGGACATTCACTGGAGATCTGTGGTCCAATGGGTGAAGGTGTTTCCCAAAAAAAGAAATTAGTTGCCTTATGGCTGCCGTGTACGCTGAACATTGCATTTCATTGGCCACTGTGAAGCGTTGGAGGAAACGCTTCAAAGAAGGACGTGAAAGTTCCAAAGACGATTCAAAACATGGCTAAAGCCACCGTGCAAACGCCCCCAACGCAATTACAAAGGTTGATGAGCTGATTAGACAAGAACGGGCATAAGCATCGATTAACTGGCAGAGCGTGTGAACATTAGTCACGATTCAGTTCACACCATAATTCATGAACATCTTGGTTATCGGCTCTTGTGTGCGCAATGGATGCCCAAGATTTTGAACCACCGCCAGAAGACGGAGAGGCTTGGCACTGCCTTGACTCATATGATCCGGTATCACAATGAGGGTGACGAATTCTTGTCTGCAGTTATCACTAGGGGCGAATCATGGTGTCACTATTAACCTGAAACTCGACGGCAATGCTTACAGTGGAAACATTCGAATTCGCCACCCCCAAAGAAAGTAAAGGCTGTCATTTCCGCCGGAAAAGTGTTGTTGACTTTATTTTTTTCGATCATCAGGGGCCATTACTGATCGAATTTGCTAAACCTGGAGAGACTATAAATCGTTTCTGATATTGTGAAACTCCGGATCGGCTGCATGTCGAAATGAAGAACGACGTGGAAAATTGACGAATGGGGTCATCTTGCTGAACGACCATGCCCGTCCCCACGTCATTGATGTGGTTGACATGAAACTAGCAAAGTTCAAGTGGGAAACACTGCAACATCCGCCACACAGCCCCGACCTGTTTCTTTGCGACTTCCAGAATTTGGGGCAATTGAAAAAACAGCTCAAGGGAATCATATTCGTGTCAGACGATGACGTGAAGGAGTCAGTTACAGGCTTTTTGAAGCTGCAGCCCAAGGAGCTTTTTGAGGCGGAAATCACGTGACTCGTTAGTCAGTGGGACAAATGTCTCAATGTCCATGGACATTACCTTTATATAAAGTGCCCTGTTTGTCATATATTCGCACTGGCTCACTTTCCTTTGACTCGCCCTCATATATTTTGCCAAATTCCTGCTTTTTATATGTGCTCTCTATTGCGACTATAATTTTGGTGCAATTACTCACAATACACTACCGGTGACAGCTCCTCCTGCGCAGCACATTGGAACGAAGGACAGCGTCATTGAGATTTCCCCATGGTCGTTGCATATGTACAAAATGTAAACAAGGTTCTTGAATGACAAAGTTTCATTAAAATATTTGTCAACTTCTTCATTTCACAGCCTTTACACTTTTCATATCAGTGGCATGCACTGCCTTGCTGGTTTTGAAGTGATGTAGTTCTAAAGTTCGTGTGATATTTTCTTTACTTATTAAGTAGACAAAAAACATGGAAGCATTGATATCAGTTGTTTCGGGCACAATTTTTGGGACATACGAGTATATTCTTTTAGGAAAAAAAGGCATATTTTACCTGTCTTGATAGTGCGTAGCGTTCAAAAGTTAGTTTGCAGCATCTTTGGCAATGGTACTGCAGTTATTATTCATGTATTTCATCCCTCGACAAATTCTATGAGGAGGCCGAGCTGCAAACACATGCGTGTCACCACCTGGTGACAACTACCGAGCTGCATGTCACGTGCTCGGCCTGTCAGTTGTCGAGCCAGATTGTGTGCCATTTTGTTTCCGGGAAGGGAGGACTGTGCGGGTGCTCATATAATGTGAACGTCTCGATCTTCACGAAAATCGCTTAAAATTCTCAGTGCTTCCAGCGAGATCATTCTTTTGGCATAGTTCTTGACGGCTGTCTTGGAGATGCTGACTACAATGTTAGCCTCCGTGGAGGCTACTGCCAGTGCTAAGGCAGCCTCCTTCACCACCTCCGCCTTTCCTGTTTTTACTGCGCCACCAACACTGGAGTCACCCTCTAGACCCTCATGTATTTCATCCCTCGACAAATTCTATGAGGAGGCCGAGCTGCAAACACATGCGTGTCACCACCTGGTGACAACTACCGAGCTGCATGTCACGTGCTCGGCCTGTCAGTTGTCGAGCCAGATTGTGTGCCATTTTGTTTCCGGGAAGGGAGGACTGTGCGGGTGCTCATATAATGTGAACGTCTCGATCTTCACGAAAATCGCTTAAAATTCTCAGTGCTTCCAGCGAGATCATTCTTTTGGCATAGTTCTTGACGGCTGTCTTGGAGATGCTGACTACAATGTTAGCCTCCGTGGAGGCTACTGCCAGTGCTAAGGCAGCCTCCTTCACCACCTCCGCCTTTCCTGTTTTTACTGCGCCACTAACACTGGAGTCACCCTCTAGACTCGTAGCAACTATCGACATACTCTGCCTATTTGCGTACTCCCCCGCGTCCACATAGACCACGTCCCTGGCACTACGGAATCTTTTGTGGAGAGCTTGTGGGGATGCGCGACTCCCACGCGTCCCCTGATATCTTGTTTTCCCGCATAGCTCCCGTCTCCTGCAATGCGGCTTCGCCGCGTGGCCTGGGCCCCGCGGCGGTCGGTGTGGTTGAAGCGCAGTACAAGATGGCGCGAGTGTTGCGCTGCTAAAGCCGCCTACCGGCGAGGTTACTTGGACGCGAAAAGGAGAAGGCTCTTCTTTGGCTGCGGATCGGCGAGCGTCGCGGACGTCCCGCGCGTGCGCCGATCCATGCTTCTGCGAGACCGTCTCGTGAGGCCTCGTTCGAACGCGCCACCGTTCGCGTGACCGTACGCGCGAACGACCAGGCGTTGGGATCCAGCATGGGGCGAACATATTCGCTCGTTATCCGGTCGCGGTGAGTCGGACTTCTTAGATTTGTCGCGCGCCCATCGGCATGTTTTGTGGATAGCAACTCGGCTAGCAGGCATTGATCTATGAAAGGTGCAATAAATGTCCTTGTGATTGTTCGCACTACTGTGTTGTCGTTCCTTTGTCCCCAAGAGTACGGAGGAGAACCCCATATCTCCCACATCTGGCTGCCCAACGTGGGGCTCTTGGGGCATCGGACGATAATTTTAACAGTGTTGCTTCGTTCGAGACCTTTGTTTCAACCAAAGCGTAGGCCTAGCGTGGATTTTGATCGCTAGCGTCGGCGGCGTGCTTTCTTGAGCGAGGCGACGGTGGAACTTGTCAACATGCTAAGCCTTTTTGCAAGTTTTTTTTTAAATGACATTCGTCGGTACGAGAGCCACGTGGTCTGCATCTTGGGAGAGCGAGGCTTAGCGCCCGCGGAGCATTGGCAAGCCTGAAGCGAGCGAGTACGGAAGCCTCGTGGGTGGTCCGAATTTCTTATGTAAATAGCTTCTTCTATCTCTTTGACTCTGATGAAGTCGCGGCTCTGGGAGCCGGGTGGCCGCCGGCCACGGGTGCCGCTACGGGCTGACTGGTATTGCGGCCTGGCACCGGGCGCTCCGACACCGTATGGGACGGTTGGCGCCGTCAACTCGGATGCTGTGTGCACCGAGTGGGGTAGGACCCCCTAACACAGCTGACGTTTCCTCGCGGCTGCCTGTTTTGCACCCATTTTGGGTGTTTTTTGGATGCCGCTTCTTGTCAGGGTAGCGACGCCTTAGACCTAAGGCTTTACGAAGCTGCCTGTCGCACGCGAAGGGACACAACCTGGTGGACCGTGGCGTTGAGGTGTTGCACTTTGCTTCCCTCATTCTAGTTAGCCTCGCACGAATTGAAATTACTCGTTCGACTCAAGGAAACGAGCTTCGTTCACGTGAACCTAGCATCTGAGTAGCCGCCCGATCTTTTGCTAGCCGAGTTGAGCATCGTACCACGTGGGCGATGCGCACGCAGAATTCCTCTCACTTGCCCTACTTTAGTGTTTGCCGAGTGTGTTGGGTGTACGCAGCGTGATTGGAGTCACCCCTGGTTTGCTGTCACCTCCACATCGCCTGCACTGCTGCCCCGGACTACGATCGAGCCACCCCGGGCGATGGTGATGCTGTGGCCAGTTCGGCGGAGCGACTTCGGCGGCCGCCTGTATCCAGCTCGCAACCGTCGGCGGCGGAGAAAAGAGCCGGCGGTCACCGACAGCTACTGCGGCTCTCGCCAGCAGGGCGCGAGCGACGCTTGCTCGTGCCGGCTACTGCGTCGCCGTTTCCGGAGTCCTGGCCTGGAATCGTGTAGTCGAGTCTGCAGAGCTGCTGCTGTGACTAGTTGACGCCAGCGGTGTATACCCAAGGGCAATGTCGGCTCGCATGTTATGGACAGCGTGTGGACATTTCCTCGCCGCGGCCACTGTTGCAGGTACTACCTGTACTACCATGTAAACACGCGTTGATGTTAGACCATGCGACATATTTCGCCGGTAGATTTAGTGATTTAAGGTTGGGGGGATGTGGGGATGCCCGACTCTCACGCGTCTCCTGATATCTTGTTTTCCCGGATAGCTTCCGTCTTCTGCAATACGGCTTCGCCGCGTGGCTTGGGGACCGCGGCGGTCGGTGTGGTTGAAGCGCAGTACGAGATGGCGCGAGTGTTGCGCTGCTAACGCCGCCTACTGGCGGAGTTACTTGGGCGCGAAAAGGAGAAGACTCTCTCTTTGGCTCGGATTCGGCAAGCGGCAGGGACGTTCGGCGCGTGCGCCGATCCATGCTTCTGCGAGACCGTCTCGTGAGGCCTCGTTCGAACGCGCCACCGTTCGCGTGACCGTACGCGCGAACGACCAGGCGTTGGGATCCAGCATGGGGCTCGTTATCCGGTCGCGGTGAGTCGGACTTCTTAGATTTGTCGCGCGCCCATCGGCATGTTTTGTGGATAGCAACTCGGCTAGCAGGCATTGACCTATAAAAGGTGCAATAAATGCACTTGTTATTGTTTGCACTACCGTGCTGTCGTTCCTTCGTCCCAAGAGCACGGTAAAGCCTGCTTGTAGCGTTGTGACAACGATGTAGTGGTTACTACCTAAGCTTTCCTGCATGTTTGTCCATTGAGAATCTACTACATTCTTCGTAAATGCGAGATCTGGTGTCGTGTCATTGGTTACGCTGCTTCCTATGCTGGTTGGTGCCTCAGGGTCAGTTATGAGCTTTAGTCCTTCGTGCCGAATGTTTGCCCATAGGCTTCGGCCCTTAATGTTCTCCATGCTGTATCCCCAAAGCCGCATGTGGCGCATTAAAATCGCCGACCACGACTAGCGCGTTTGTCCGCTAGGCTCAACGTTTTGTGGAAGAGTGGACCGAATTTGTGCTTGTGTCGGGGTGGACTGTATATGTTAAGAATAAATAGACTCCTCTTCTTTATGGCAGGGGAATATTTCAATCACGACGTGGTCGATGCCGCGCATACCGGTATCGTACTCGACAGCCGAGAGGTTTCCGTGTATCAGTGTCGTGACAGTTACCTTCTTGCTGGAAGCACTGCAAGATTCATACCCTGAGAATTTTGCCATCTTCCCAGTCTCCTGCAGGGCGATGACATCTGGCGTGTGCTTACTCATTATGAACTGCTGCAGGTTTCCTCGCTTGCGACGATACCCGCGGCAATTCCTTGCCAAATCGCGTATTGGTTACGTGGCGCCATGTTGATTTATCCGTTCTTCCCCGGTGGCCTTGCTATTTTCTACTGCATTCGGTCTGCTATAAGGTTTGCTTTTAACTGGCCCACGCCTGGTGGCTGAATATCCTTTGGTGTGCTTTCTAGTGCTGCTACTCTATTCTCTAATCCATCGAATCGTTGTTTAACCTGTACATACATGCTTGTGATTTGTTGCTGTAAACCATTAAACATTTTTTTGAACGTTCCCATAACCTCGCCGATTGCATAGATGCTCTTTTCCTCGACCGTTTCTTGCACCTTCCTTTTGTGGGGTGGTGCTTCCCCGTTCGCTTCTGTGGGAACGGGTGTTGGTGCTAGACTAGGCGTCGGCGTCCTACTGGCAGAGGGTGTGTTGCTATTCTCTCTTTGTTGCTGTAGCTTCGTGTTTTCTGCCCTAAGCTGCTTGATCTCATCTTTAAGTGTTGCATTCTCTCGGGTAATCTATTCTAACATGTTTCTAACCTGTGTCATTGCCTGTTCTAGGGCGGACCCCTTAGCTTTAGGCGATTGAGTGGCAGTGCCGGAGACCTGTGCTCACCCAGCTCACCTGTGCTTTGCTCCCGTCTCCCCCTCGATTAGTTCTCGAACCGGACCTCGACCTCATCCACGATCTGGACCTGGAGTGTCCGTGACTGGCTTTCCTGGGCAGTCTTGGGAAGGAACCGGACCGATCTCTGCCGTAGTTTTTCTTGCTTGTTTCTTCTTTGTCGGTTGATGGCTGCTTGCTCGCTACCATCTTATGATTATTGTTGTTGTTGCTCCCTCTTGTTATGGTAGTAGTACTCTTCCCCTTCGGCCTCTTCTCTCCTCCATCGCTCCCAGCGGTGTCTCCTGACCAGGTATCCTATCTTGTATCTTGCCTTGCACTTGTCTCCTGTGAGGTGATCTTTGCTGTAGGGCTGGCACTCTGCTTCGCAGTTGTGATCGTGCTGTGGATTCTTGCACCCACACCTCTGGCAAATCTTGTCTTCAGGGTTGGGGCACACGTCAGCCCTGTGCCCTGTTCTTCCACATCCATGGCGTATGTCTATCTGCTTTCTATACAAGGAGCATTGGATAAGCATTGCTCCATATCTCACATATCTTGGGACATGGAAATCTTCAAACAAAACGATCACGTTGTCTGTGTTACCCATGCTCTTGGCGTGCAAGACCCCAGGATTGTGCGGCATGACCAGACTGGTCACTATGTCCTCTGGACTCTCCTGCTTGGATATTCCTCTGATGAGACCCTTGGATCTGCTCTGTAAGCACTTGCTTCAAATTCTTGTTCTCCAAAGGAGAGCTTATTGATAGCTCCATATTTCCGGTTCCGGTCCTCGGAAGGTGTGCTGAACACCACTACATGTTGCTTGCTGTTTATGCACATGCTGTCTTCCTCCACTGTCTCTCAACCGACTCCGGCAGAGTTGCGCAGGCAGCAGTAAATGAAATCCAGCTCGTAGACCGATATGTTCAGTCCGCCACGTGGACGCACGATAACTGTAATCTTGTTTCAGCAGGTTAGGCAGCCTACCTGCTTTGATGCTTTGTCGCACCTTGCGCTCATTCTTCCATTTGTTGCTTCCCCGATGAAGGTTCTTCCCTGCTGCTTGTGCCCCACCAATCTGGCCCCACCGCTGCATCGCTTTTTCGCACCTAACTTCATAGCAGTCCGATTCTTTTCCGAACTGCTCCAGTTGCATTTCTTCGCCTTCCACGCCCGCAATCTCCATCATGGAGGGGGGCTTGTATATCTCCGTCGGTGCGTTAGGCTGAGCTCTCTCAGCCACTGCCGCGGTGGAGACGTTCGAGGCGTTTGCGCTAGGCATAGATCTCCCGCCACGCGTAGCGGGAGAAAAGAACGATTGACGGCCAAAAAATGGGTCCACCTGGTAGAGAATGGTATTCTTGGGGTCCCTGGCACTTGTTCTTTTGATTGTTTATGGATATCTCTACCAAATATGATTTTCCGCCGAGAATCATAAGAAAAATGCGGAGCTTACGCGCCGTGCATCTGAACTCCGTGGTTTCTTCTTCTCTGAACTAGATGGGATTTTTTTACTGGGAAAAGCAGCTAGAAATAGTAACCCAACAAATTGAGGAAGTAATTTCTGAGGATACTAAAACAGAATGAACATACGCAAATTTAACAGGGCTACTTGAGCTAGAGCTTGCTAAGGTACGAGTCAGGCCCAAAGGGAAACAAAGGCTGAAACCCAAGAGCTGGTGGGATGAGGAAGTTAAGAAGGCCGTAGAGAAATGTCAGGAAGCACCCAGGGAACAGATATTGTAAGCAGAGGGGTGATCAAGAAGCTGATGTAGGCAGAAAATGGGATAACTTGAACTCTGGAAGGGAAGCGTCCCATTTGATCAATGAGAAGATTAGAAGAGGGGACCCAATGGTTGTCAGGAGTAAACAAAAAGGATAAAAAAGCAGCTCAGAAATTTTTGGAAACATCTCAACTCCTTGAGTAATAAGACTAACCTAGAGCAGAAGCTTATAGTTACAGCTCAAGGTGTTTGGCTAGAAGAAGATAAAGCAATGGAACATATAAGGACAATTGACAAAAAAATTCAAAGAACAACAAAACGTTGCATGTATGAGGATAAGACCGGTTAGTGCAGTGGAACCACTTGAACAAAGTGAGTGGAAAAGGGCAGAGCGGAGGGTTCCTAGTAGCACATTGACAGAACCTGATAACATCTCAATTATTTTAATAAAGACATTGGGCCCAAAATCTGCAGAAGCAATAAGAGAGGTAGTGAGCAAAACGATAATGGACGGTAAAGCCCCCCGACGGATGGAGACTAAACAGGGTGAACGTAATATATAAGGGAAAGAGGGACAAAGCCGACATAAACAACTAGCGTCACCTAACAGTGACGTCAGTCGTTTACAGGGTGGCGATGCAGATTGTAAAAGACAGACTGCAGGCATGGGTGGAGGGCGAGGAGGTGCCGTGGGAACTACAAGATTGGTTCCGGAAACAAAGGAGGTTAGAGGACAATCTGTTCTCATTGACGCAGTGTATAGAAATAGCAGAAAAGGAACATAGGCCCCTATAGGGCCTATGTTCTATATCCCATTTCTAAATATCAAGGGTGCCTATAACAGTGTAATCCAAGAAAATTTGTGGGACTTATTGGGCACACTAGAGGTGAAAGGTGGAGTAACTCTTTTAAAAAAATATCTATGAAAGTAACAAGGTGCTTATAAAATTGGAAAGAAAGATGTCTGATCATATAGAGATAAAGCGGGCGCTTAGGCAGGGGTGCCCTCTGTTACCTTTGTTGTTCATGTTGTATATACAACGATTAGAGACCAAAAAGAAAGGAGTAGACTTTGCTTCAACCTCTCTTTCTTCAAGCAGGCAAAATGGATTGAACAGTGATTACCAGGACTGATGCACGTAGATGAAATTGTACTTATGGCAGACAATAAGGAAGATTTGCAGCAACTGATGGGCAATTGTGGTAAAGATGGAAATAGGTTAGGTTTAATGTTTAGTAACGAAAAAGTGTCAGTCATGATTTTTAATGATAATCAGGGCAACGAGCATGGGCAACGACTCAAGTACCAAGGAATAGACATGTTATACAGTGCGTGTGGAGAGAAACAAGAAATGGCTAAACACCCTATACTTTTTCTGTAAAGGGCTTCACCCTACAGTTTAAAGCAACAGGGCGGACTTTTTCAAAGCATTGGGGTTTAGGGCCAGTGGAGGAAAAAGAGACTTTAAGCGGGTAGAAATAACCAAATGGAGGTTATCTGATTATTTGCTAAAATCAAGGCAAGAGTGAAATCCGTCTGTCCGTCCTGAGGCTTCACGAAGCATTCGCTTGCTAAGGCTGGCGGCGTGATGTAGTGCTGCTTGCTATACTTCTCCTTCATGCTGAAACAGGACGTGATGATTGCGATGTTGATGCGACCTATAATTCAAGTAAAGCCTCCAAGATCAGCGTTTCCAGTTAAATCTCTGAGGTGCAGCACTGCGACCAAGGCAAGAAGGCCTTAGGGATTACCATTTAGCATGTAATCTCTGAGGCCATACTTGATGTCTCGTCGAGGTTGCCAGAGGAGATAATGGCGGCAGAGTCGGCGTAAACTACAGCCACTGATGTAGTCCGAATAATTGAATGTAGAGCTGGCGACTGTCCGAAATATTCGCTGTCTTTGCACATTACGTCTATGGGGCGATTGGCGGTGCCGTGAAGCTGTCTGGATTATTGGTGTCCGATTTATCGGTCGGCGACTACACATAAAAGTTTTTTCAAAACCTGAAAGAAGGCCTGCAAAAGGAGAAAATTTTCTAGGTATTGAAGTGGCCTCCAAATTTATGAAGAAGATCTTGCCTATTCACTTTCCAGTTGGCAGGCAAAAAGATTTGAAATGCACTGCCACCTCTGGCTGAAATGAAATGTAAAGGTGGTCACCAGTCCTTTGTTTTACAAGTGAAGAGCATTTCAAATTATGGCTATTCATGCCCGACCTCAGGACACTGCATCTTTTGTTGGATAAACCAATTTGGCTTTGCTTAAGGAGGCGTACAGCAGCCTTGCCCGACTGTGTGCATGCTCAGTCTGTATTTAGAGCCCTGAGCTCAATATCCATTAACACCCACTCAATCAAAGTGCTTAAGGTGTGAGGTTTATTGACTGACTTGCTGTATGATAATCTTGCAATGGCCTAGTGATGATAATGTGGTGAGTTCATTAACATTTCTTTAATACATGGACATATGTAAGTTTGATTCCAAACGGAAATGCCTAAAGTAAAACAACTCATTTTCTTTTTTATTTAACAGCACTGACTTCCAGAAGGAAGCAATCATGCATACTACTTCATTCAGTCATTTGTGAAAAATGAACAGCAAATAATCGAGCCAAAAAGTTACTGAATGGTGTATACGGTCGAGAGGAAACGAGCATAGGGAGGAACATAAACAGTAACATCGATTCCTCAATTCAGTTGAAGCAATCTCAACTAGACCACAAGTTACTAAACTTGATGCTGCAGAAATCAACATGATCTGTACATACAAAACCCAAAGTACAATACAATACAATGCCTGATGGCTTCAAAAGATGGACTGACTAACCTGAGAATGTCAGCATGCAATCTTTTCCTAGAATGCTAACAATGCTAAAGCACAAGTCAAAAGTCAGCAACATGTGGTATCTGTCCAGCACAATAGAGACTCCCCAAGAAGTCTTCTCGTATTGTAAGCATGCATTCTACGGAGTCCACTGGACCCAAAAGCAACACATTCCCTCAAAATTGTCAATTGTTAACAGTTCTGTGCTGTGCGCACTGCATAAAACATGATGGACAATTACCCCATCAGGCGTGAACTTGGCACTGAAAGCACATAAGCAGCACGCCAAGGTGCAAAACTGTAAACAACAATGTAGAAGTGCACATTCTTAACGGCTTTGAGGTCTGAAATCACTTTCGTCATAATGTCTCTGGCCTCTGTGCGAGCAATCAGAGTTGAATGCAGGCTGTGCTCATGCAGTTAACACAGGTTTTAAGGTTCTGAAGGTTGAGAACTGACAACCTCTGCAGTTGTCGATTGCCTGGGCATCAATGCTAGACAGTCGCACATAGATTGACTTGCAATCTATGGGTAGGGACAGTATGATGACGATCCATCAGAATCGGCCAGGCCACGTTTCTGTTGAGCACACAGTACAGCACTGTCCTTGCAAGATGAGCACCGGGCATTTTGTCATGAAAAGTTTGGTTTCTACATAACCTAATAAAGGAAATACGCTCAGCGTCTCTTTTTCCCACCCCCGGCAGCAGCAGCTGCAGCAGCTTCCTGATCGGCTCGATACTCTTCAACCAGCTGCTGTTGTACCTCGGGCCTCGCTGGGGAGTAGCGCGAGTACTCCATGGTGAACTCGCCCTTGCCCTGTGTCATGGAACGTAGCTCTGTCGAGTAGCCAAACATGTTGTTTAGCGGCACCTGCAAAGGCAACAAGCTTGTGGGAACTTCTAAAGGTATGTCCTACAGCATGCTTCAAAAAGAAAGAATGTCTTCCTTAACGACAGTCCAGTTTCAAGATGAGTTTCACTTTGCCACCCTAGTCACAAAGCATGTCGGTAGTGGTAGCCCTTGCTAGGCTGAACAACAGCTATGTTAAGAAGCGTGTCATCATCGTACCATCACAAACGCACAGAAAATCAAAATACAGGCAGGTAAAACAAAAATATTCAACAGCAGTAAAAGCAAACAACCCAACCTCCAAGTGGCGCCTAAAGTTCACTAGAAAAACTGCCTGACATTATAATTTGGGCTTGTTTGATCATGTTGAAATTTGAATGGCATCAAATCAAACAGGATGAAACAAAGGACCCACACAGCACTGTGTGCATTCTCGTCTTCTGTACTCACTATTTTTGAAGCTGTAACAAATTTTTTAAATGCCATGCATCTTTTTTCTCTCCCTTCATCTGCAGCAGTCCTCTGTATGTATTTTCACTTCTTACAACAAGTAATGCCAGAAACACATCGTTCTTAGCTCATGATATATACAGTGGAACCCCGGTTATGCGTCCCCCAGTTTTGCGACGACCCGGGTTTTACGACGGACTAGCGCAGTCCCGGCGAAGTCCCCATAGAAGCTATGCATTAAAAACCCCGGTTATCCGATGCAATTTTACGCCTGAACCGCTTTATACGACGACCCTCGCGAAGTGCGGGATGGAACGGCGGACGAAAGAAAAGTGCCGCGGGTCTCTTTCCTCGCTCCGTCTATCCGCATGCGGAACGCTTGACACCGCTCGACCTGTTTGCTCCGGTGCAGCTTTCTTCCCTGCCTCGTCTCATTGTTCGTTTCTCTTTCCCCCACCAGTAGCCGCCCGCAATGCTCGCTGTGCTGAAATAGCGCCTTTTCTTCTCCACAATCACTTTCTCCCGCTCTTCTCGGTGGCGTTGCCTCTCGTCGTGTTGGGGAAGCGTTTCTCTTTCCAGCTTCCCAGCAGCAGATTGCCGACAAAGTAGCGCGGAGAGGCCTAGGTTTATCGCACGTGTTCTTCATTGTAATCCTAGCGACCAGCGTTCAGCGGAGGTTTTGAGTTGTGTGGAGCAACGCGATGCACGAAGTCCTGAAAGTGGACAGTTCTGTCACTCGGCGATAAGCTGAATATTATCGAGGAAGTGGAAAAACGGCATGGAGCCAAGAAAGCCAGCATTGCCCGGGACCTTAAGATACCCAAATCTTAGCTTAAGACGATCCTGCCAAACAAAGCAGTGCTATTGCAGAATGCCAACAAGTTCGGGCTGAAGCAGAAAGCGGCAAAAGAAGGACAGCATGAGAAGTTAGAAAAAGTACTTGTCAAGTGGCTGCATCAAGCACGGAGCTCTGCGATCAACGTTGACGGTGCCATTCTAAAAGAAAAGGCGGACCTTGTGGCATTGCATCTGGGCATCGACGACTTTCAGGCATCAAATGGGTGGCTGGATCGCTTTAAAAAACGAAACAAGATTGTGTACAGCCGCTCCTGTGGAGAAAGAACTTCCATGGACGTTTCGACGGTGAATGAGTGGATGGAGTCGCTGCCGTAGATGATTGCTGCATACAAGCTCTGCGACGTTTTCAACGCTGATGAGAGCGGTATGTTTTACCCTATGCAGCCAGAGCAAACCCTTGCATTTAAGGGTAACAGCTGTCATGGTGGCAAGTGTAGTAAAGAGCGTGTGATGGCACTATTCTGTGCTAACAAGGATGGTTCCGAGAGGCTGCCTGTGCTCGTTGCTGGAAAGTTTGCAAAGGCACAGTGCTTTAACCCTTTGAGGGTAGACTTTTTTCGGCATATGCGACCGCCCAGGGTAGATTTTTTTATTGCAGATTCCAACTCTCTCAGGGACTTATTTCGAAAAAAATTTGCCGCAATTTTTGTAGGATGACCGTAAAGTGACAAAAGAATATTTTGTGTTGCTTTATGTGTACTCTACATTCATGAATAACAACAGTAAAAAGGAACTAAACTTACAAAAATTAAAAATTTGATGCATTGTTATACACATAGTTCAAGGCTTTGAATTCTCTGTATTCCCACATAGTGGCAGCACATGAGAGGAAAAAAAAAGTCAGCAAATTGGCGCGCTTTTTAAACGTACAGACCGCGCCGTAAATATATGGCATCGACCCTCAAAGGGTTAAGAACTTGAACACGCTGCCGTGCAGCTACAACTTCAACAAAAAGGCGTGGATGATGTCTTTGCTCTCTAGCAATTTTTTGCAGCAGCTGGATAACAAAATGGGTGCAGCCGCTGGATGCCAGCATCATTAAGTGCGTCAAGCAAGAGTACCGGAAGCGGTTAGTGCAGCGTCGGCTGGCAGCTGTGGAGCACAGCGAGTCGGAAAAAAGGTCACTGTGCTTGACGCCATGCATTTTATTGCCACTTCGTGGAACGCAGTGTCACGAAGCACAATCGCTAACTCGTTCAAGCACTGTGGCTTTAAGCAAGAGACTGCCTCCTCTGCTAGGGACGCAACAGCCTCGAAGCCGCTCGAGGCCGATGCAAGCTTCGCCGCCGCCGATTTCGAGGGTTTAAACCTCACCATGACCTTCACCGAGTACGTGGAGGCCGACAGCAATGTTGCTATCTGCGGCGAGGTGACGCTCGATGACACCATCGAGGAGGCTTTGCCTAGTGCTGACACCGCTGCGACATCGGACGAGGATAACGCCACCGCCACAAATGCCGTGCCTGTGCCTACCACGTGCGCCAAGGTGCTACGGCACATAGACGGCATGCGGAACTCCATCTGTTCACGCAATGCCACAGAGGTCCTCTGTTTGGACATGGTCCAACTCGAGCGAAAGCTCTTTGTTCACGGATCAAACAAGGTCCAAAAGAAACTTATCGACTTTTTTTAAAGTTCGCGCTGGCTGGCGGGAATCGCGGCAGTGGGCAGTGGAGTGCCGTAAAGGTTCTTTTGAATAAAGCAGGATTGGTACCTGTACTGAAGCACTAATTCTTATCGCATTTACTTTTTTGGCAATTTGGGTTTCCAAACCCTGCAGAGTATGTGAGTAGTTTATATTGAAGTTTCTCGTAAATCCGTCGCGCAAAATAAGTAGTGCTTTTACTTTTATAGGCATAATTTATGTTCGGATTTTACGACGCTTTCTCGTAGTCCCGAGAAAGTCATATAATCGGGGTTCCACTGTATGTGGTCCAAAAGACTTCCAATACATTGCTGCTGAGAGCTCTATGCACTCAAGTTGAGTGCACTATATTGTACAACATTTCCGACTGTCTCACCAAACCACTCTTGGCAGCATCTTTATAGCATATTGTGCATTATGCGACAGTGCGTGTCATTCACAGAGACATCACTCAAACACCTTGTGAACACGTTGCTTGGTGAAGAGATGTGTTTGGCAATTAAAAGGATTCAGCGAATTCCTCTGGCAAATTGTGCAATAATGTTTAACACTTCATGTCCGGGCACGAGCTCACACACAAGAAAGATTTTGTGCTGTTGTTTGTTGAAGACTGCTACTACACGAGGTCACCAAATGCAAACATTATTTAAAACCAAAGTGAACAGTCCAATATATTCAAAGTTAACCGAACCAAGGCTTTGTAAGAAAGGAAGTAGCTAAATCTAAAAAAAATTAATTATGTTTTGGGTTATTAAATGCTATAAACCTGAATCTGATCATTGTGGACAGCACTGTCACAAACTCAGTTAATGCTACAGCATTATGCATATAATTTTATTCAATAACTTTGCTGTGCAATCCTTATCTTTCTTAAATGTTTTCATGTCTTCCAAGTTATGGTACCTTTGATTGGCCTTGGCAGAATACAATCATTATACTCTTTCTTTTTCAATGATTGCAGTATATACTTGAAAGTGCTTCCCAAATGCACTCCGACTCATTTTTATTCCTCTGCGGATTTCCCTTTTTTGACCCGGGTCTCCAGAACTACTTGGCCTAGTTAAACGTACAGTAACTGCTTTGAACACACCACATTGCTTCACTGTTGAATGGCATGGCACCATGTCTTCAACTGAATAAGGGCACGTTGGCTATCAGATTATCTGGTAAAATATGCATTTGAAGTTATGGTACCACTCGTATACTATTGAGTGACAGACAGTGGTGGAACAAGGGAAGCCTCAGGCTGGGGTCAGCTTCGGGAAGGGGACTTTTTCACATTGAAAAAGGCAAGTCTCGTGAAAATGTTGACTACAGCAAGACCCCTTGTTCGACCACTGTTTATCACTTCAACACTCCATCTTCCTGCAACACCTGCCTTGTTTGGACATACTTATTCAGTATTTCAAGTGAACCAATGTCAAAGAAACTTAAAACTGGTGGTTTTGACACCAAAAGGTGGGATCTCTTGATTCCTAATCCCCTCAGAGTGCCATTTCATGCAAACTTTTAAACTGAGTTTTATCTGTTATTGTCACAAGGTACCCATCAAACGAAAGAAGCTTAAAGAAATTCCTTAAAGAATGCTCCTAAAGTTCAAGGGTGTTTTGAAACTGCCTGTGTAACTCCTATATTAGACTTTATATCATCACGGAGACTTGGCTAGCACCAACCAGTAAAACCACAATATTGGTTTGTTCAGAATCTGGATAATTCGTAGCATCATGAGTCAGAAGCAGAGAAGGACACGTCTTATGGTGAGAATGAAAGTATGGGAAGATGAAGGGGCTTGAAGGAGATAGAAATGTGATCTCATTGGAAGAATGAAGCAGTGTTTCTCTTGCATGACAGAGAGCCCTCAACAATATATTTTCCACAGTCCCATCATTTCTAATGCAAATCAAATTTTACTGAATTACTTAAAAAGCCCAAACTGTCCTGCAAAATTATTTAGCTGGCCTAAATTAAGGCCTCTGAGACACTCATCATGCTGCACTGGCAATGCTTGCCACTGCTCCGCACATCTGTGGTGTGAAGAACAACGATGTGATGACTGAACGGTTGGTGTTGATGCCTGTTTGTGCCCGAGTACAATGCAAATGCCCCAGCAATCCAGCATAGCATGGCGTTGTGGGACAGCATTGTTTGCTTGATGACAAAGCAAAGCCCAGGACACTGAGAAGCATCCCTTAAAATTTTCAAGTTACTTCTCATACTTTAATTTTAATTTAGGAAGCAAGAGAAATTGAAAGCTGCAAACGCTACCAATTGTCAAAAACCAGTTAACAGTTCATTACATTGTGCCTTTTGCCCTACAGCGGTTTGAATGGCTTTTCATGTGGCGCTTTTGTCTCTCTGCATGATCTTTACTGAAGTTTGTAGCACAGTTTGGTGCTGTTCGAAGCATGTCCCAGTCCCCTCCGTAATACCAAAATGCTCTGAGAGGTACCACCATGTTTTCCAAGATGGAGCGTGGTGCATAGTGATGTGTATAGTGGCATAAATATGTGTAACTACAGTAGCCAAACAATTATGCTGACCTGGAGGGAATAGAAAATGCCGTATTTATTCGAATCTAGGCCGACAGTTTTTTTTTTTTCAAATAACCATATTCCAAACTCTAGGGTCAGCTTAGATTCCAGGATTTTAAAAAAACGCGCCAGTTTTTCATAGATACTGCTAAATATGGTGCATAGCTAGCGCCATCTAGAAAAGTCAGTATCGCAGCCGCTGCTAGCTGTGCCAGTAGCCAACCGTACACAAGCAAGGTCGCCATTTTGACCTGTGTCGTGTCGGCCGTATAGGTGTGCAGCATGGTGTTATCGCGATGGCACCAAGCAGGAGATGCCACTACAGTGCCGATTTTAAGTGAAAAGTTGTGATAGCTGCAGAGGCATCGTCGAACCTTCAAGCCGGGCGGGACTTCGGCGTTGACGAGAAAAATGTCCGTCGTTGGAGGGGACAACGACAGCAGCTTTTTGCGGGCTCCGCAACGAGGATGGCATTTAGCGGACCAAAGAAAGGCCGTCACCATGAAGTGGAGGCCGACTTTGTTCGGACACAGAGAGCAGCTGTCCTTCCAGTGACAACAGAAGTGCTCCAAGCAAAAGCTAGGAAACTTTTGAGGAAGCAAAGGCTAACGCCAAAGGATTTCAAAGCCAGCCGGGGCTGGCTTCAGAAATTCAGGAAGTGCTTCGGCTTCAGCCTCTGACGTTGCACTTCAATCACCCAGAAGCTACCAAGCGATTTCAAAGAAAAGCAGATAGCTTTTCAGCGCAATGTGCTGTGAAAGAGAGAAGCGGCAGGCTACAACCTTGGGCAAGTCGGCAACGCTGACCAGACGGCTGTGTATTCTGATATGCCAGTGGCATACACCGTGAATGAAAAGGGTACCAAGGAGGTGAAGGTACTCTCTGCGGGCTACAAGAAGCAGCGTGCAACTGTGATGCTGTGCTGCACAGCTAATGGACATAAACTCCCTTCTTATATGATATTTAAAAGGAAGACACTGCCTGCGCGAGAAACTTTCCCAAGAAATGTCATTGTACGGGAAAATGAGAATGGGTGGATGACCGGTGCGATGGTGGAAGAGTGGGTTAAGATTGTGTGGCGACGGCATCCAGGAGCCCTTTTGACAAAGAACTGGCTCCTTGTCGTTGACTCTTACCATGGGCACTTGACCGACAACATGAAGGCTGCGCTCGCGCAAGCGAACACAGACCTCGCTGTCATACCGGGCGGCATGACGGGCCAGTTGCAGCCACTTGATGTCTGCATCAACAAACCTTTCAAGGATCATCTGTCGGAATATTACACGGACTGGTTGACTGACGAAGACCATATGCTAACGGCAACGGGCTGCATCAAACCTGCATTGCTATCGCAGCTAGCGGGCTGGGTAGCTGCAGCGTGGGACGAAATCCCAGGTACTTTGATCGTGCGTGCCTTTAAAAAGTGCAGCATAATATCTAATGCGCTTGACGGTACCGACGATAGTGCACTGTTTGAAGGTGACAGTGACAAGCAACACAACGACGAGTCTAGCAGCGACGATGACGTTAAATGAGCTCTGCACGTTCAGATTCAAAAAATGCTGTTTGCATTTTGTGAACGCTGTCCTTGCTTTTTTTGTTCGGCCTACATTCGAGGTAATATATATATATTTTTTTGTTGGCTTCGGACTTTAGGGGGTCGGCTTAGAATCGGGGTCAGCCTAGATTTGAGTAAATATGGTAGTCTGGATAAAATAACAGTCCGAAAAATCCATGAGTCGCAAAACCGAACTTTATTCCAGCTAAACTGGACTTGAGAAGTAACGGATGGTCCCTTGTTTAAGATTCCTGCTTTTTGTAACGACGTCTGCTTGCATCTGTGCAAGCGTCATGTTCTCGTCATACACACTAGACAACAATATTAGAGCGTTGGCAACATCTTGCATTAATGATTGTGGGCGGTCAGAGGTATTGTAGTCAGAGTCTGAGTTGCTTTGCGGCGGTGCAGTCACCTGGTGCACGATCTTGTCATCCGTAAGCTCCGCGTGCAACTCTATGTTGTTGTCGATTGTGCCAAACTCGTGAAAAGTAACAGCAGCGGAAAGGTCCATCCCACTGCTGCGCAAGTCGGCAATCAGTTGCTTGCCGGTGTCGATGTCTTTGGCGGTGCCATTTGCCTCTTCGCTCACAAGCTCTTCAGAGTTGCAAAATTCAGAATGCCTAAAACAATTTGCAATCGTCGACAGCCTTCCAGGTATCCGCTAGCATGCATAGTGCCGTGAACAGGTTAACGGAGGACGTCTTCATTGTTAAAGCACATGAGTGTACGGCCAAGTAAATGGGCCCGGTAGTGCACCTTGAGGTTTTTAATGACTCCTTGGTCAATCGGCTGGAGCACACCCATTGTATTCGGCGGCAAGAATTCAAGATGAATAGCTTGCAGGTTGTCTACGGCGCCGTGCGCCCCGCAGTTGTCTACAACTATTACCACTTGCCTCTTCTGGTGCTCAAACATCCGGTCCAGACGGCGGACATAATCTTCCAACAAGCGTTGTATAATCCATTCCTTTGTATTGCTGCTGTACCCCATAGGCAGGCTCTCTGCACCCTTAGGGCAATGCGGGCTTTTTGCCTTCCCTATCACTAGAAGGGGCCGCTTCTCGGTGCCAACTGCATTTGCTCCGACCAAGACAGTTACCTTCTCCTTACTACGCTTCCCATCAGTGCAGATCTCATTAGTAAAGGCAAGTGAATGGTCCGGCAGCATTTTGAAGAATAGGCCTGTCTCGTCGCAATTAAAAATGTCTGCAGGAGCATACTCTTAACTTACTCATATTCAACTTACTCGTCTGATAATCCGTGACAGTAGATTGACCCACGACACCGCTCTCCCCGCAAACTTTCTTGAAAGAGACTCCGTGCCTTTTCTTAAACCCACGGATCCACCCATTGGTGAACTTGAAGTCCTGAATGCCCATTTTTAAAGCCAGCATCTCGGCTTTCTGCTTGAGCATGTTGCCCGAAATGGCGAGGTTCTTTGCTAGGACTCCTAACAAAGGAGTCCTAGCTGGCTGGCTACAGGCCCTCTTCAAGCTTCAAATGTTGCCCTTTCCAGTCATTTTCTGTAGTTTTGCAGTGCGACTAGTCGACTGCAGACAAGATCTTTTTTTTTGTTTTTCATGTAATCACACAAGGTCTGTTTGGAGATATTAAACTCCTTCGCGACGTAGACTTTGGTCCAGCCTGATGATGGCGGCCTTCTTGTGCAGCGTCATGGTCGAATATTCTCCACGCTTCTTCGACACATTTGGTGAAGGCGGGTGCAGAGCAGGGGCCATGGCGTCTAAAAGACGTCAGTGTTGCACTGAATGAACGGCCACAACAGAGTGAAATAACGATGATATGTTGTACGGCGGCTAGTGATGGCAGACGATGATTTCAATTGCACTGGACTGGATAAAAGCCGACGGATCACTGCTGGACGAAAATGTGCAGGACACCACCTACGACACCGAGGCAAAATTGATGATGATGGTGGTTATTGTGAGCATCACCTGGTGTCCAAAGCTGGCCGCGCAAGACGGTTTCCGGCACTAAAAATCGCTCCCACTGCAGGCTACAGGCAAAAGCAGGGCCTTTAAGATCGGCGTTTCTTACAACAGGCGCCACTGTTGCCATGTGGATTTGGACGCCTCCCATACTTGCTAATCAAATTACTATACCGATCCAACTCACTTCACTTCCAGTCCGAAGCTAGTCAGGCGGCTCAAAATTGAAAATGGCGTCCTCCCCGACTCGTAGCACTGGTCTGTCGCGGCAAATTTTGTCCGGAAAATCGAACTTCTGGCTTCATTTGTGCGAGAAATCGGTCGTGAAAATGGATTACTCTATGGGAACCCCGATGGTGAATTTCTGAAGTCGGGAATATCCATCAAGTCCGAACTTTTGGAGTCCAGAAAATCAGTTGGCAACTGTATTAGGGGGTGTTCAACTATCGAAACTTCAAGAAAAGAATTGAGTATCCACTATTTCCAATTTTTAAACTGTGTGAAATATCAAGGCTGTGTGGTGTCAGTATGGCAATAAAGGTGTATTTGCAGTATTTCATAGATATGTGAATGCCATTCACAACTCGATGTCAGGTACACTAAGAAACTTGTAAATTAGATAGAACTCAAATGTAACTGTATCTCGTGCGCCATGACACTGGCAGTAAAAAAACAAAGGTCACCACTTGCATATAGTCTTGAACTGCTGTGTTCGTTGAATGCGCTACGCCACCATCTGTCATACTTAATCGAGACAACAAATTCGTAGGCTGCATGATGTGAGGTATGCTTATTTAAACGAACACGAAAGGCCAATATGAAGTCAAGCTAAAGTGATATATTAGTGCGCGAGAATCTCTACGGCATCAATATTATCGCGAAGAGAGCCTTAATAATAGAGAAATTGAGGTAAATGCAAGACATGGTTAGAGATTCCCCCGGGACATTCAAGCACTTGCCCGATGACGAAAGCATTCCTCAGTTAAATTTTGTCACTAGTACTCAACCATTCATTGCAAAAAACATCCTTGTATTGTATTATAAGATGAAATAAAATGCTACTTGTCCAGTTCTATTTCATATTTTAGAAAGAAGAACTCATTGAATTTACCCTTCACGACCACGCGGGCGGTCGAAAGGTTTTATTTTCGCTCGACTCTGCGCCGCCCACGCTTTCGTGTTTCACTAGTGTTTCGTTACCGTGCAGTGCTGCGATGGTTTTGCTGGCTTGCGAAACTCGCCCACACTGCAAGTAGCAGAGAATTCAACTTCCATCTGATGTCGCGGGATGCCCGAATGGTCTACGCCACGTGACCAAAAAGGCAGTTGCAGCGGTGAATCCATCGCTCTGTCTTGGCTCGGTAGCACCAGGCGAAGTTTAACCCACCGACGGCAGCAACGGGTGGTGATGGCGTATGCAATGTCACCACTCCCCCTGTTGTGTGCGGGGACATTTGAATTTCGAAAACAGCATTCAGACCCTTCAGATGCAATTTTCTCATAAACTAAGTCTTTCCTTGCCATGAAACAAGTGTTGCAAGGTTTCTGGAATGGCACTTAAACAGTCCACGTCGACTTTCTATTTGCCTTTTTTTGTCCCTTTAGTGACCAGAAATGGTTGTGCCAAAGTGATCTCCGCACAATTCGCTCAGCAACTATTTCGCATGTGTTGCAACAGTGGCATCCTGCAGCAGAACCACTCAGAACAGCCTTCACTGCATCAGGTCTATACGATCAGGTTTATGCAAAATAAACGCAAGCAGGATGTCTCCAATGGGCCTAAAAGAGTCTCCTGCTAATTTTGTTAATCAGTTGACATCCTGCCGTGCTGATATGAGGCATGGAAACAACAATAAATTACATACATGCGCTTTGCACCACTGCGAATATGGAACCGTGCAATCAGTGTTATTGTGCAGGATTGGTACGTTGGCTAGCCGACTGCAATCCAACCAAACCAAGCCGCTGGCCAAAATGAGCACGCCCCTAACGCCGCTGACGGACTTTTCAGACACAGAGAGGACTGCACATGGATCCGTACTCTGCTATTGTGGCCACCAGTTTAGCCCGGGTGACTGATCTTACACTCGAGTGTGAACATAAAAACGAGCAAGCCTCTGACAGACTTTTCGAACACAAAGGGGACTGTGCATGGATCCATACTTACTATGGCTGCCACTTTAGTCCGAGTGTGTGATCTTACACTTGAGTATGAACATAAAAACGAGCAAGCCACTGACAGACTTTTCGAACACAGAGGGGACTGCGCATGGATCCATACTTACTATGGCTGCCACTTTAGTCCGAGTGTCTGATCTTACACTCGAGTGTGAACATAAAAACGAGCAAGCCTCTGACAGACTTTTCGAACACAGAGGGGACTGTGCATGGATCCATACTTACTATGGCTGCCACTTTAGTCCGAGTGTCTGATCTTACACTTGAGTATGAACATAAAAACGAGCAAGCCGCTGATAGACTTTTCAAGCACAAAGGGGACTGCACATAGATCCGTACTTACTATGGCTGCCAGTTTAGTACGAGTGTCTGATCTCACACAAGTGTGAACATAAAAATGAACAAGCTGCTGGCAGACCTTTCAGACATAGAGGGGACCTCCCTGCATGTGGATCTATACTCCACAACTACGACTGCCAGTCTCGCCTGTGCATCTCATCTCCCGTTCGATCGCTGATCAGGTCAACGAGTATGAACATATTGGCGGCAAGCTTCTTGCGAAAGCCTGTCACTAGCCACTCTGTTGGCTACACTACAAAGGAGCGCCGCTTCATTGGGAGTCTGCAAACAAAGTTTCCGTTTCGTGCCACTTAACATGGTGGTAACACTGTTCATGACCGCCATGTTTGCGGCATTGCATGTGCAGTTCATGCCCAAAACACCATGTCGAATCCGAAACATCATACACTGATGCTGGGGGTAGTTGGTGATGCTGCAGGAAAGTCAGAATAATCGTGCCGGTTTGAAGTACGAGGGATCGGAAAAAATTGGTCGGCGACATTTAGTGAGATTTTTGCTAGCAGAATGTATACTTTGAAGAATGTGCAAACAAAGATATGTTTTGCTATAACTGATACCATGTTGAATCCTGCGTTTCAATTTCATTATAGCATCTCCACTGAAATAAAGCATGGCCCGACATAATTTTATATTAGCTTTGTTATATCCCACTCGTTACATTGTGGTTTGACTAATATGAAAATTAGACTCCAAATGAAAACCTGGCATCATCGATATTACGATGATATTATGATTCAGAACAAGACTGTTTGGCGTCGTGTTGTGATAAGGCTATGGTAATGTTGCTCATAAAAAATAAAGCAAGAGTATTTCATGAGTTTCTCTTGGCTGCACTCGCGCGCCACAGCTGCAGCGATCGCAGGAACCAAGCGAGCCAGTGTATCATGATGTCCCGATGCGCCCCTCTCCTGGCTGCCAAAACCAGAACTAATTCACAGAAATAAACGCTATTATAGTAAATTGTCTGAGGTAAAGTATTATACTAAAGTATTTGTAATGCTTGCCGGTATTTTTTTTTTTCTACTGTTCAGATTACTTGAATTGTTACGTAAGGAAAAAAAAAATAGGTTGAAGATGTTAAGCCCACTCATAAAATAACAGTGCCAGAGGTAAATAATGCTGAAGTGTGCCTATTGCCTACAAAATATTGTGCTTCTTTTAATAAATATTTTTAATTTCCAACAATCCATTTAACTCATTATGGACGAGTGTTGCCACAAGGAAAATACATTTTTCATGCCAAGTTTTGGTGCTGAGTACAGAGTTTTTGACTAAATGTCTTCAGCCAATGCTTGAATGACAGTCAGCAAGCGTCATTTGACGGTTTAGAGCAAGAACCCAGAACGAGAAAGAAGTTTGGCACGCAGTTCACTTTCTTTTAAGAGCACGTTCACGGAGACAGCGGAGAAAGACCGATGCCTGATCTCTGGCGGCAGTGTTATATCACACATAACATACAGCACATGGAATATACGCCTATCGTTTACATATGATGAGAGCTGTCTGTACAAGTTCCAGACGAAGCCCTTGGTGGGTTGAGGCAAAGCCCACTTCCAGTCTTCTGCCTGACAATGCCCCCACCCCCTATTGCTGAAGAAGTTTCAGCAAAATATTTATTATATTTGTTGATTATACTTATTCTCGGTGTAGTTTGCATATTTAGACTGAAAACACGCATTTTTGAGGTATTTATATACCTTATCCTTAAAGGGTTATTTGAACATATTTTATGGCCCAAAAGGCTTCAAGTTATATCCAGGTTTCACCGTGTCTCTACCGTCCTGTACTGGTGAAGTAAACCCAAAAAACTTACCTCGACCATGATGGTGAACCATCCTTCGCTGGCGTCCGTTGAGACAACCACCCCCTGGCGCTTGCTCAGTGAGCTGAGTACCGCGCCCTGGAATTCGTCGGGCGCCGTCACCTCCACCATCATGATTGGCTCCAGCAGGTACCAGCTACCGTATTCATATGCTGCGCACACATGCAAGCCATGCACACCAGCACTGCAGCTACTCATCTGGCACAACGCAACACAAAAGATGCAGTAGCTGTCATGCCAACACATCTCCAATGAGCATAACACAAATTTGACACAAATTCCTTAGAAAGTAGTCACTGTGTAGAGCAGATGTTCCGTGACCTTGAGTAGAACAGAGTGTAAAGTTTTTCTGAGGCCTACAAAGTAAAGAACGCACTAAAGCACAACCTGATGCAGCACACACTCATCACGGCTAAGGTGTGGCGTGATGAAAATGACAAATGCACATACAATCAAACCCGGGGATAACAGAAGCTTAAGATACCAAGTTTTTGCCCCAATGAAATATTTTCGTATACCCAGCGAACGCTCATAGGATTCAATACATTTTGCATCTCCTGACAATGAAACGTTACTAAACTGCAATCTTGCATTATTGAAACTTACCGAAACATTCCACCCCACAATACCTACCTATGTAGTACTAAGAGAGTACAAAAAGTGCTAAGATGCATTTTTTCACCACTTAAATTATGTAAAATACCATCACAGTATGCTAGCGAGGCCCCCAGCATTTTTGTTGACAAAAACAAGAAAGAACCGAAAACGACTGCTGGTACTTGAAACATGTCATGGCTGCATCAGTATGGACTACCTAACAGGCATCGTGTGTCAATTCAACATTGCCATAAGTAGATTTGCCTAATGGGGCCATATTTTCAGTCGATTGCTTTCAGGGTTAGAATAACTTTCATCACGAGTTTGCACCATTGGACGTGTTGGCATGTTGGGGACGAGTTGTCATCTGTCAGAAGTACCGCCCTTGCGTAGTATGAGGGATAATGCGGTGCGGGCTCCTCATAGGTTTGACTTATGGCGCTCAATAAAAACACCACGTGGCAGCCCTCCTGGATATTTCTGTAAGTACTCTCAAAACGAGGGAAGTCTTTTACAGTCGAAATAATAATCTTGGGCAAACTGAAAGCACAGAATTGTTAACAGATGCTATCTCTTTACCGCATATCTGCAGTGAATGCCACTGCGCGTAGTCACCGCAATGGAGTCTCCCGAACAAGCTTCTTGCGTGAAAGGTAGGCAAACGCTGAGAGCAAACTATGTTAAATATGTTTTTATGGTGGGCTGTCTGTATAACCAAATAGAGCATAACAGAAGGAAGCCTCAATGCAACGATCGCATGGGTTCGCAGCGACCGACCGCGCGTCTGCATGCATGCCCACGCACAACGTTTTGCTTTCGCTGCAAACGCGTTTTCGCACCATGCCATGAGCATTAGGCTGCAGAATGTGAGCATTTGAAAGTACACCAGCAACCATTGTTGCGCGGATGCTATCAGAACTGTTAAAAAATAATTTCGTTATAGACTTCGACGCCTACTGCGACTGTGATGTGCCGTCACAAAGATTCAATCTTTTTTTGTCTTCTAAATTCTTGGACATTTCAATATTATTTCTCAAGTTGCGTCGCACTGTATGTTGATCGGTCTTCTCAGCGTGCGATTTCCCTCTGCTTCTTTTTTGTAATCCAGCACATTAATTCATAACACAAACATGACCATATGCCAAACCTTTTTTAATGTGCTTCTTACCACTCCCTTTACATTCCAGTTAACTTGCCAGAATCGAGCATCAAGTTCATAGTCCAAATAAAGCGTTATGACATTAACCGGCCGGTGGGCACGGGCGAGCGTCTCGGTGCGCATTTTCTGCTACTCACTAAATATAGCAGCCCCAACGCCGTAGCAGAAATCTTCCTCGCGTCTGTGCTTGCTGCATACCTGAGTTGTAGCAATCAGAACCACAGTGCAGGTGGGACTTTTAAACTTTCGTTTTCAGTTCGCTTCGGTGCTTCCAAAGCACCCGATGCGGCCGCTATGTCCACGTGATCCCTCATGCAACGTGACGCTGACGGTGGCGCCAGCTTTTCCAGTGGTGGAGCTCGCCCCCAATACAGGCGAAAGCAGGCACTGGAGGAACACTGTTGCTCGTAGATGCCAACAAGTTTGCTGCCGAGTTGCATGAAACCTCTCAAAAGAGATTGTATTCCGGAAAGTTATGGGCGATGCGTGGGGTGCACCATGTGATGTTGGCAATGCGGTTTCATAGCTTCGAGCAAACTCGCCAATGTTGACTAATGTAATTTTGACAGTAAAGTTTCCTTTTGCAGTGCATCCCCTGCCTGGGTTCTCTCATTTCATAACTAAATTCTCATGAAAGCAAATTTTTTCTCTTTCCCTCGCAGATGTCATTATTGAGGGGTTCAACTGTAATTCTTATGAAGTGGATACCTGTAAGCTGCTCATTATTCGCACTATTCACTGGCTCTGCCCTTTTGTCAACTGCGTATGAGCTGCACAACCTGAAGAACGATTCCAGCGCTTCTCAACATGACTCTGCTGCTGCTGTTCCCATATCTTTTATTGCAATTGTAAAGCTCTAATATGTTGCTTCCCCATCTCCATGGCCCTTTAATTGAAACTTGCAAATAATTTTAATCAAATAATGTGCCCTTCGTTAAAAAAACATGGTTCAAACTCACAGCAGTGGCTGAGTGTTGTTTGACAATTCCTATCAAGCAAATGACTCACCCTGTTTAATGGCACCCTGAGCTGCCAGGAAGAAGGAAATGTCATTTGAGTCCACCATGTGGTTGTCACCTGCACATGTCACGGCACAAGACAATAGTATTAAACTGCCAGGCTTGAATATCCACAGCTTGGCTGGAGTGCAGCTGCCAGCTACGGTATGGGTTAGGGTTACTAAACATCCTGAATGTAGCCGGACACCCAACTTCTAAGCAAATTTTGAGTAAATGCTCGCCTGTAGGTTAAAGGGATCGACAACCGTCAAGAATGTGCCTTGGGATTATAGTGCCGATGGGAAGATTGTAACTCACAATGATAGGAACAAACATAATTTTATCCCTTAAACAAGGAATTATATATTTAAATCAGCACTGAAACTCGTGTAAGAATGATGAGGGCAACATTCTGCGGAAAAATGTGTCATCAGGCCTAGAAAACTGTGTCCATTTATAAATAAATGTACAAGCCTAAGGTGGTTTCAAATGCTATATCTATAAAGTCACAAAAATGTTTACTTCCTATCATTGCAAATAGTTTTATAGAAAAGTGGCGATGTCTGCGTGCAAGAAAGCCGAGCCAATTATTGATGGAGCAGCGCCGTCTCGCAAGCTTCCCACAAGTACAACACCAGCCACTGTACTGGCCAGCATTGCCGCCGACTCTACCCCAACATTGTCTGCACACCGGCTGACAGCAAGTTTTCAGGATGACCCCACTAGCGGTGCAATGTGCACCCCCGCCTGCTTCAGTCGACCAGGTCCATTTGCCCAATGGTCGGGCACAGAAGTAGCAACGGTTGCCTCTGAGGGATAGCTCTGAGTAAGATAAACAGATCTCGAAGGCTATAGCCAGCAGGAAATTTTGCAAAATAGAAAGGAGTAATGACATCTCTACAGTAACAAAAAGTTGTTGAGGCTGTTTTTAGTTTCAATCTGTGCGTATATGACATAACAGCTACTCTGCCACCTGATGTGCATGTGTTTCGAATTGCTCAGTTTCTGTTGCCATCAATATCAGCTATCACTGTTGCTGGCGCTTGTACAGTTAAACCTCGATATAACTAAATTTCGTTGTATCGAAATTCTACCTTTTATGCAAAGTACAGTCACTGATCGGGGTTTCTACCAAGTTGACATTTCCAAATTCCCCGAGTTTTCCAGGTTATTCCCGAGTGCCTTTGCAAAATTCCCTGAGTGATGCACAACTATGCTTTATGTCAAGACGGGCTAAAACCATATCGCCTGACGCTGTCACTCTCTAGAAAGCACATGAAAAAATACAAAGAAAACGACTTAATACGATTTGAATACTAAGGAGTAGTGTTTATGTTATTCAAAAAGAGAATAGAAGGGAAGGGTTAGTAAAATGCACAGCAAATAAAATGTATTTGAAAAAAATAGCAAATCGAGCCAGACATTCTTAAGTACGAATAAAAAGGAGAAGCATAAAGAAAGAAATTTCGAATGTGAGCTATTTATATCAACTGATAGCAGCTCAGTGGTATGAGGCCTGAACTTTGTCACAATTAAGATTCTCTCTAAACAGCTCATAAGTCAACCTCAACTGCCCTGACATACTCTTAGCCTGTGAACGACGCCTTGGTGTTGTGTTTCACTGCTTTAAAGAATTTATTTTGGTTTGGATGAAGGACATCTGCATCTCGGCATCAGCCAACATTTTGTTTTTTGAGCTCAAGCTTCTTCAAAACAGCGGCGGCACGCTTTCTTTCCTGTTCATTCCTCAATGCGTAGGTCATTTCTGTTCTTGTCCTCCTTCCGCCACTTTTTTCCCCCACGGACAACTTGAAGCATCTTCTTGGTCAGTTTCACAGTCCACGGCCAATTTTTCAAACTTCCTAGGGGCCGCGAAAATGTCCGAAAAATCGGCCAGTTGGAAAAAATAGATGCATGTCATTTACTGCCCTTAAGGGCTCAAACCGCCACAGGCACATTTGAAAATGCTCTGAAGGCCTGTCGGTGCACGTATTAGGCATATCAAAGCAGCAAGGTCTAGCGCTGCTGCAGTGGTGGCTACGGCTGCCAGCAGATCTGCGTGCGAGAGCGCCGATTTGAGGCGGCGAGGTAATCAAAACGGCAGCGGTGGTGGCTTTGATAAATGCCGTTTCGGACCTGTGGTCACGGCAAAAAGTCCAGAAAACGGACGGCGAAGAGTTCTTGCGTTCGAAATTTCAGACCTGCTGATACATTGATTCTATGGGTACGTAGTGGTTTGTGTATTGATTGCAATAAATTATGCATGTGCTCTGCAGCATTATGAGCGTATTTTACAAGTGGCCCAAAATTTATCCAGCTGCTCTGACATAACTACAAATTCCACCAAGGTCGTGTAGAAAAGACTCTGCCAAACTAGTGCACGAAGTGAAATGTGTGTGGATTAAATACAACCCTTTCAAAAATTCCTTAAACATGTGCTCGAAAGCGTTACGTGAACTTTTACAGTGGAGCGGTTAGAACCTCACTGGGTTTCCCTTGATGTTCGCAGCTTCAGGCTGTGAACAGGCTTTGCAGCTGGCGGAGAGAGAGCTGAGAGTGAAAGCAGAGTATACAAATAGCATCACGCAGCACAGCAACGCAGCGAGGGTGGGTGAAGCCTAGCGAAGGAAAAGGAGTGGCGTGCACGCTAGCGAGGAATGCGGCCCCTACGCGTGCCCTCTCCTGTGGAGCGCAAGGCAGGGTGGTCAGGTGAGGGAGGAGGGGCGTTCTTCTCCGGCGGCTGCTAGGGTGCTTCGATGTCCTCCTCGCACGCCGCTCCGTACAGAGTAAAGACAACTGCGGCGTCTACTACTGCGTTGGCCACGGGAATCACGGATGCTGTAGTAAAAGCCTTTGGTGGAAGACGTAGGGATGCGTTACCGGCACTCGTGTGTTTTGTGTGCGGTTGGGCACTACTTTCCTTGGCCTTCCCCCAGATCCACTGGTGTCTGGTGTTTGCGAGAGCAGAGCCATGCATAATTTTTTTAGGCTATGTTTCCCACTGTCTTGAAGGAACTCTACACTACACAAAGTTTACATATGGTGAAAATAAACGGCACATTAAGGGCCGTGTGCAAAAGTGGAAGTTTTTTGGTTCACCACATCCTTTGCGATAAACTGCCTAGTCAAGTGCTCCAGAGATATGACATTTACAACCAGGGCAAATTTTTGCAATTATTTTAAGAATCCCTATTCGGTTCAAAATAGTATATTTGCATACCCCTAATATAAGTGCACCAATGTGTAAACAAAATGGTATAGCCTATCTTTTTTTTTTTTAAAGATAAACAAGTTACTTCCCCTCCCCCCCCCTGCTTTGCTTGCTCTTGCCCCCTCTAAAATCAATCTCTGAGATCGCCACTACCTCCTACGCTATGGCGGGTGTGACTGGCCTCAGTGGCTCATGTCGGCCATTTGGTCTGCTCGATGGAAAGCACCAGTCAGGGTCTTTCCTCTGACTATGAATAAAGGTATTTCTCCGTTTCTATTGTTCTCTTGTTGTGCACCTGTGCTGTACAATGCTATGCTTTACTAGGCTTATGTGAGACTACTGGGATAAGACTACCTGAATAAAACTACCTCGAAGTACATGCCTGTTATGTCCATTCTTTATGTTTGTGTCCTTCTTCACCTTGTTTATTCCTCATCATGCCACTTTACCAACTCACCTAACATGCCACTCTCTCTCTCTCCATTTTTTAAACATTCTTTTTTTTTTTCCGCCAATTGCTCTGCAGTGCTGTTTTTTGTTTTCGCGTATGTGTGCACTCCCACTCACCGTCAACGAGCCGGAATCGTACGCCAGCAATCTTGTGACCAGTAAGGCACCCTTTCTCGCACATTGCTCGGAAACCCTGCAGCAGTCAAAGGGGTGAGCACATTCATGCCTACATCCTGGATCGGCGAGGCTGCCCCTAGACATGCCCCATCATTAGAACATTCCACACTCACAGAAGAATGCATTTGCTCAGCCAGAACAGAATGCACGGAACCATACCACATTTATTTGTCCGGAGGATGGACAACAGTGTTTCATGAATCAGGGCAGTGTACTTAAGGTACCATGTGACAGAGGGCAGGACCGTGGATCACTTAGTGCGCCAGGTAGTCAACTTGAATATGTTGGCTAGTGTGTACTACGATACTAACATTTATGCACTTCTGCCACATTCCCACAATGTACTTACCATTCTCTGCAAACCACTCAAACGCAGCTAAGCTTGTGTAAGAACAGCAACTGTACAAACTATGGCTTCCAAAAGCTAACATACCACACACATTGCATTCATGCCTAAAACTGCTTAAATTATCATTGCAGAGTATGTCGGGTGCTTGCTATAAAAGTGTTCATAAACTTTTCAGTAAATGCTGTCGGGTTATTGTCACTACTCTGGCATTACAAAGGAACAGGGCAGGATTCCGATGAATGCTAAGAGAAACACAGATACACACAGTGCATTCTATATGATTAATAAAAATTGGGCCCCTTGGTTAACCCCCTTTCTTCTGGTTCATTACCGTGCTGTGCGTTTGTTTGTTGCCCTCTTTGTCTTCGTCAGAGTTCTCAGCTGTTCCCCTGCAATGATGAAAAAGCAACAAGCCCAACTAGAAATGCTGTTTTGACACTGTTTACGCTGTTGTACTTTTGTTGTCTATTGATGCTCCTGTTCAGTCACTAACTGCAGTCACTCTATACTGCTGCCATATCTCTGTGTTATAAAGTGTGTATTCGTTTAATATGAGTAACATTCTTGGCCTACTTAAGGCGTTTTGACCCATCCCACTTCATCATTCCACTTTCGTCACACCATTGTAGTTATGCTCTCGTCGTGACACTGTTGTTTTACCATCGTCATCACTTTAGAAACATCATCTGATTGTCATCGTACTGCCTTCATCACTCCGTTGACAACATTTCTTCCCCATCATTCTGTTGTAACCACGCTGTTGTCATCCAATCGTGATTACACCACTATTGTCATGCAATTTTCATCACTATGTGGTCATCAGAGAGTCGCTATCATGCATTTGTTGTCACACTGTCGTGGTCGTGCTGCCACGGTAGTGCCATCGTGGTCATTCCAGCTTGTCATCCAATTGTCTTCCTACCGTCATAGTCACACCATCGTCATCAAGCATTGTCCTCATGCCATTGGTGTCACGCTGTCGACATCACACTATTCCCACCTCATTGTCCTCGTGCCGCCATCATCACACTGCCTTTGCCGTTCCATCGACGTCACTGCGTATTCGTCGAACAGTAATTGTCATGCCGTCAAGCTAATGAGTGACCTTGGCCCCTGGCAAGCGAGTACCTCACTAAAGTACCGTATTTACTTGCATAATGATCGCACTCACGTAATGATGGCACCCCTGAATTTTGTCAGCAAAATTCAATTTCTTTTCTTTTCCGTGCAATCATTGCACCCCGAACTTGCCATAGCGATATGTTGTGTGCCAAGTCTAGCTAATGATGATCGTGCTTACCATCTCTCGAATGCTACGCGAACGACTCTTCAAGACATACCAAGCGGTCTGCACGCACCAAACATTCTTAAGCAGATGCCCCATTTCATTCCTTTCATCCCTTTCTGCACTTCCATGAAAAAAAAGCTACAACGAAACTTGCCTCGGGTTTATTATTTGTAGACTTTATAATGGTTATGGTCAACATCAACAAAAAAGGCACCTTTCGATTCTTCTCGTCTGCACTCGTAGGCACGCAACAAATCGCGAGCGGCAACGTTAGTACCACGTTTACACTGATACGTTAGAAGCGTACACTATTAATGTGCCGACGCTTGTAGCACAGCTAACATATTCACCCACCCTTAGCGGAAACATGCCGCATTAAGATAGTAGTGAAGACAAATGCCGCAGTTTCTGTTGCGTGCCCCACACGGGTTTCTATGTCACTGGCAGCTAAGCGCGCCCATCTCTGTTTTTGTCCCCTCAAAATGGTCATGGCTATGTTATTGCCGCAAACTTGCCGATAGTAACGATATTATTCATTACTGATACAGAAGAAACTGTTTCAATGCGAGTAATGTACTCACGAGAAGAAAAAAAATCGCGTTCGGTGTGTTCAACTTGCTCCGCTGGCCGCCATTTTCGTTTTGGTGTCCCGCACTGTTACAACGGCAGCCGCCTATTTGTTGACCTGTTGTCATCCCGCAGCAAATGCGGGATAAAAAAAAGAATGTTTTCTATTCGCGGGAAATTTAACCCGCGTAATGATCACGCACCCCTGAATTTGTGTCAATATTTTTTGACAAAGAAGTGCAACCATTATGCGAGTCAATACGGTAAGCCCATTCTGAAGACAGTGTATGTCGCATATAGTAGCGTAATGAAGAAGAAGAAAGGGCGTTAACCGAATGGCCCGATTTTTATTATCCATATCATAAGAAGCCAACAAACATAGAGACCAAGGAAAACACAGAGGAATTACTTGTACTTACTAATTGAATTGAAATTGCAAATTAATCGAATTGAAAATGGACGAAAAAACAACTTGCCACAGGTGGGGATCGATCCCACCTCCTTCAAACATCACTTGTGGAAAACTAAAGGAAAAATGCATCCATTATCCTTCTGTTTCATTGTTAGATAAATGAGTTAGAAAGCGCTCGTCCTTGTGTTGCTCCTCTTCTTTGTCCCTGTTTATTTTGCGCACAAAAAGTTCTTTGTAAAAATGAGTCTGTTCCAACTAGGCCGACTCGCAGTTATGCTTCTGTTTATGATTGTTGGCTTCTTATGATAAAGTAGCGTAAGCCACAGAACTCTCGGAATGAGTGCTACAGATTTCATGTAACCGTGACTACAGCAATATGGTGTATCGCTACATTGCTTGAATGCTAATCGCATTACCATTGGCAGTCATTGTGAGAAGGGTTCTGCTGTAATTTTTTATGGAAGGGTGGGCCCATGTCAGGCGTTTGTAATGCTTTTACAGCGAAGCTATATATGGCTATGGTTCCAAGTACAGTCGCCAACCGATTTTCTGGACTTCATGGGGACCGAAAAATAGTCAGAAAGATCTAACAGTCCAAAAAACTTGTTCACCCAAAAAAATAACATTTATTAGGATTAGGGTGGCTTAGAAAAATCTCTAATACAGTCAAATCTCGGCACAACGAAGTGTACTTCAACAAAATTTTAGCCACAACGAAGATATTTTTATTCCCCGTCAATGTCCCATAGAAGATAAAGCACCAAAATTCCCTCCAAGACAAACTACTTTGCAGATACATTTTAACTTCAACAAAGTTCTTACGGAGCAGACGTGCACAAACTTATTTTAAACTGTAACTCATATAAACCCCTAAAACTGTTTTTTCATGCCTTGACAAACCATCGACCTTGATACAAAAAAAAAAAAAAAAGCACGAACTGGAGCTGCTCTGGCCATGACGCAACGTAAACAAAACAGAAAGCTGCCATGCCGCATTGGTGATGGCGATACAGCGCGCTCTTATGGAGGAGCACCCGAGCTCTGAGAAAACGTTTTGGGTCATATTGGTTAAGGAAATGGTGCGCATACAAGTAACATATACACAATAATTTTATTTTTATAGTATTTCTAATTATTCATTTTCTACAAAGGTTCGTGAAAATGGCGCCGGTGTACAACACCAACTACTATAGGAAGTTGTGGTTGCGAGGTCAAATCCCGGTAGGGCGCGATGAGGCATTTGGCCGATGCACGCTTAACAACGAACAATTGCATGCCATTTGGTCATTGTCTCTCAAAGCTTTTTGATAGTCAGCTGAAGCACGCTGCAGCTGACAAGGAAGTGCCAGTTATTGTCGCTAGAAGAGAAGGCTTGAGTTATCGCCCAGGCTGAAGCTGGAAAGAAAAAGTCAGTCATCGCGGAAGAATTTGGAATTCTGGCGAGCTCTCTTTCGATAATATTGAAGAGCAAGGATGCTATAGCCAAAGCGCTATCTTCAGGGACGTCAGCGAAGCACAAGAAAGTAACTCAGCCAGTGCACGAGGCCTTGGACAAGGCAGTTTACAGCTGGTTCGTGAAGACGTGGGCCAAGAAAATTGCCCTTACTGGCGATAAAGCACTGGATTATGCCTGCATGCTAAGAATAGATGACTTTAAGACAAGCGTAGGTTGGCTGGACAGATTCAAGCCACATCATCAGCAAAGTTCCGTGCGGTGAAGCCGCTTCGGCGGATAGTAACAGCACCAGTGTGTGGATGTCAGCCAGCCTCGCAGGCATCCTGAAAGACTACGCACCATCGGATATTTATAATGCCGATGAAACCGGGCTCTTCTACGAGATGCTGCCCACCAGGACCCTGGACTTTAAGGGTCTGTGCTGCCACGGAGGCAAGCACAGTAAGAAGAGAATAACCGTGCTCCTGTGCGCTAATATGGACAGTTCGGAAAAGCGGCCACTTTTGGTCATCGGAAAAAGTGCCAAACCATGCTGCTTCAAAGGAAATTGGAGCCTTCCCGTGAAGTACGTGGCTAACACTCAGGTGTGGATGAACCGAGCTCTTTTCGGAGAGTGGGTCGAAGCCTTCTACCAGGACATGGGCAGGCCAGGCCGAAAGGTTTGTATTCCTTTAGGCAATTGTTTTGCCCACATCATAGAGGACACCGATCTGGAAAACATACAGCTAAAGTTTTTCCCACCGAACTGCACCTCTATCATTCAACCTTTTGACCAAGGGGTCATCCAGAGCCTCAAGCGGGCCTCCTACCGCGAGTGCCTTATTCAAAGGCTGCTTCTGAACATGCAGTTGGGCCGCGAAACAAAAGTGGACCTCTTTATGGTGCTCCAAAAGATTGCCGCTATGTGGCGCACAATGAGAAACGCCATAATCCGCAACTGCTTCCACCATGCTGGCTTCACTGTGCCGGCTGCCGAGACTACAGACTCTGAAAACGCAGGTGGCGATGGGGACGGGTCGCCATCTGATGAAGTCGCAACTGCGTGCAGGAAAGTGGAGATGTGCCCGCCGATATACATCCCAACGAGTAAATCCAAGCTGACTCGTGCATGGTGGTGCACATAGAATTGACAGATTAAGAAATCCTGAACAGCGTCCGGGAAGACTGTATTTCGTCAGACAAAGATGAAACAGCTGTACATTGTGAGCTCGAACCAACGACTACATTGCAGGTCATGAACGCAATCGATACAATCAGGCGTTGCATCGGGTCCCAGGACGACGATGAGGCAATGGCTGTGCTGGTGGCATGCGAGTGTCGTGTTGTGCCATCGCTTGGCAAGAAGCGCTACCAAGCTAAGCTGACCGATTTTTGAGATTAAAGCTTTTTGCATCAGTGAGTCACGTGTCGCCTATGTATTTGATAATAGCAAAACAAAAAGTTTCCGTGACAACAAAATTTTTCGCGCCCACCGTTAATTTTGTTGTAGCGGGATTCAACTGTAATGCCCTGCCTCATAGTACACTTGGAGGTGATCAGATTTACTTGGATTTGTGCAAGGGTGATGTTGTCTCTGTATACAGTCTGACAAAAGCATCACCGCGTTGGCAATCACGTTGGTGATCTCTGTTGCTGGAGATCACCATGGAGATTGAAGAAACGAGCCACGTTTCTTCGCGCCACTTGGCTCTCACGAAGGCACACGAGGTGATGCCAATCACACAAATGCGAAGCCAGACAAACACACACAAGATGCGACGTCTCCAAAACCCACTTGCTCTGTAGACACACCCTGCACAAACAGCAAGCGAAATGTTAAATAAATAAATAAAAATGATCCCCCATTAATATTGTGATAATAGTGCTGACCGAAACAAGAAAAAGTACTATCCCCTGGAGCATTTTTTTGTCAGCCAAGGAAGAGCGGATATGGCCTCCGACATGAGAAGATGTACCGCACTCTAATGAAAGCGTACGCCTCCCTATCTTGGAGGCTATAGAGAGGGCTACTGGAAATCAAGCCTGACCAAGCCAGCAGAAAATCCAACACAGCTGCCCCCAAAATCGGGTAGCATGGCTCAGAAGGAGCGATATAGTCTGGAAAATTGAGCTTTGGGGCCTAAATTCGTCTGAAAAATCGGTCACGAAAATTCATTAGCTCTATGGGAATCCTGACGGTGCATTTATGAAATCCGGAATATCCATCAAGTCAGAATTTTTGGAGTCCAAAAAATTCATCGATGACTGTATTTTTGCCCTCCGTCAAAAAGAAATTATCATTATCAGCAATAGCTCATACCCTCCCCCCCTTCCCCTAAGCAAGCAAGATTGCCATGGTTCATCTCCGTCGTAATGCAAAGGCTACAAGCACTCAGCAAATTGAAACGAACAGTGCATACATATATTAGAATCACGCAAACAACGTACAGAACAGCGTACGTTTCAATAAAGAACAAGCTCAAAACAAGCATCTATCATCATCATCAGCAGCGCATACCCATGAAAGCAAGCAAAAATGCAATGGCTCATAGCCCCATAAGGTAGAGGTACAACTGCTCAGCAAAGTTATGCGAACAGGCCATTCCTCCATTTTCACTGTCCTCTCTTTGTCACCATTCCAAGCATTTGCGTATCTACTTTTCTTTCCTTCCGCTCTCCCGTGGTGGCAGTCTCGTCGAAATGTCACGCGTGCCTGGTTTTCCTGGCTCCTCGGGGTGGTGGTCCCGTCATCCACGCGAATGTATATCAAAATCACGGTAAATGAATTCGTTCCTTTGTTCAAAATTCTGTGTCACCTCTATGTCGCATGCTAAACAGCTTCGCTGGTCATTCACCTTCACAGAATGGAACGGCTCTCTTCTGATTCTTGCTTGCTCTGCCTCTGTTTACTAAAATAATGTACTTGTAATCTCAAATAATTATACAGTAATAATAATAAAAGAAAGGAACGTAAGTTAGGTCAAAGGATAGAAGAGCCACTTTCGAGTGATGTGTGATGGTGTCTTGGTGGCAGGTGATATGTTATGCCGCCACATTGATGCATTTAAAAAAAAACGTTAACATACCTTTTCAATGGCAGGAATAAACTGCTTGGGAACATTGGTGCCAATGGTGTCATCCTGGAACAGCACTTCTGTATTGCGCTCTGGTGGAAGTGGCTGCACCAAAGAACACCACACATACTATCAAAGGCACAGAAATTAAAATGGCCTCAAATGATTGGGGCCACACCTGGACCCAAGCCATAACACAAGCAGTTATGCCCTGTAAGGGCATCACAAAATCAAAGCTTTGACACAAAATGACTTGTAAGAAATGTGAAGATGCAAAAAAGGTAGAGAAAATCGAATTTAATTCATTAATTCAAGCACTCACTCAGCGTTCAGCTTTCAGAAACCCTACATGTCAATGATGACAGTGATTTAGCCCTATTGCTAAAGGCTAACCCATTTATAACAAATGCGATAGTTGTGCAAGAAGTGGCTGATAATATATCAGTAGGTCATTCTACATGGACTCTGAATGACACTGAGCCTGGCGTTGGCAGTTACAATTAGGCAATACTTTGGTCCAAGAATTGCATTTCCAGATTTCCTCCTTCTTGTTCCTGGCACCTTTCTGCACCTAGCTCCAAATCTTTATTAAAAAGAAAAATCCTAATGCGTGTGTACAGCAATCTGAAGAACAAAATTTGGCATTCTGGCTTTTCCAATACGGCACCCGGTTCCAATCACCTGTCATTTAAACACCAGAATATCAACCACCACCATTCGTTATCTTTGAGAGCTTGTGATATATTTTACTATCGGTGGGTCTTGAGTGGATTCTGTATGTGTGAGTGAAGCATCCCAACTGTGTAGAAGTCCAAATTAGAGTACACTATAGCACAAGCACTTTTTTTTTCCAGTTTAGATTAATGATTTCTCAGAGCTGTTAACCTCAAGTGTCAGGCTGTACGCAGACGATTGCATCATTTATACATCTGTACACGGTATGGATGATGTTGGTGTCTCACAATGTGATCTTGACACTGGTTTCGTGGTTAAAAAATGGAAAAATGCATTTGAATGAAAGTAAGTGTTGTTTGCTTAGTTTTACCAAAAAATGCAAATCCTTCCATTTTCGTTATGGCCTTCCTGGTACCTCAGCTTGTCCTCGTTGGACATTTTGCATACCTTGGTGGCTACTTATCATCTGACTTACCTGGGAATAAACCTATAGGTTTATTCCCAGGTAAGTAATAATATGAAATAATCAGAAGAATAAGAAATGGCTGGGGTGCGTTTGGCAGGCATTCTCAGATCATGAACAGCAGGTTGCCATTATCCCTCAAGAGAAAAGTGTATAACAGCTGTGTCTTACCAGTACTCATGTACGGGGCAGAAACCTGGAGGCTTATGAAAAGGGTTCTACTTAAATTGAGGACGACGCAACGAGCTATGGAAAGAAGAATGATGGGTGTAACGTTAAGGGATAAGAAAAGAGCAGATTGGGTGAGGGAACAAACGCGAGTTAATGACATCTTAATTGAAATCAAGAAAAAGAAATGGGCATGGGCAGGACATGCAATGAGGAGGGAAGATAACCGATGGTCATTATGGGTTACGGACTGGCTTCCAAGAGAAGGGAAGCGTATATGCCTGTACAATATGGGATCCTCATGGTTGAACACTAATCTATAAACTCGAATAGGTACAACAGCGTCCTCCATGCTTAAGTCAGCTGTAATTATAAGCTTAATTCCAGTATAACTCACATTAAGAATGAACAACGCTGGAAAGCTCTTCAGCAGCAAAGTAAATGTTTGTGATTAAAATTTTTAAATTCCATTTTTGATGATGAAACTGATATTATTGGAAGTCTCTACATGACAAGCCCGTATTACATATATAGTACAGAAACGATCATGCTAAAAAGGTTACAGAAATAAGGTAGATGTACCTGCGCCTTCCTTTTTTCCTTTTACGATTCGCGAGTGGAATCAGTTGGATGAGAGTGTTGTGGTTCCTGCAAATATGTTTTCCTGATCCTTGCAAGACGTATGCTTTAGGCAAATGTTCAAGTGACGGCTCTGCCTGTATGCTACCGTTTTCATAATAGTAGAAATTTCAGTGAGTTGGTACAACTGCATGATGGCAATAAACAGTTCAACGTTTACGCAAACTGGTAGGCGCTTGCGTGTGTTGGTGTTTATGTGTCTTTCTTGCTTACAGTATGCGTAAAAGTTGTGCTGTTTATTTCCGTCATGTCCCTGCTTTCATTTTGGTTATTGTTTCGACACCCCTACAATAATGCCTAACTGGGTGATGTAGGTTCCTGAACAAACAAACAAATGAACAAACAAACAACCAAATAAATTAAAGAAACTACAGAAGCCTGCCACCATAGCGCAAAGGTGCGCTTCAGCCACGTGAGGCTCAGCACACCGAGGGCCATGAAGTTACGTTTCCCGCATCGCTTCAGCCCAGTAAAGTGCAAAGTTTGAAAGGCCAAATCTCCTTGCAACCTGTTATCAGCAATCAACAATGACATAAACGAAGCATTGACAAACCAGGCTTCTTTACATGGCAGCAGCATGTCAGGCTAAGTTCAGCCCCAGTTTATTATTCATGAACATACCGTGAATGGGCTACAATACACAAACTCCCAAAGTCAGAGACTGCAATAGGAGCCTCGGTTAATAATAAAAATGTAGAGGAATGTGAGAAAGGGAACAGTTCACACTGGTATGCTCAGGCTGCATGAATGTCGGCAGTAATGATAGCAATGCTCAAGTGGCCGTTGCGTGGCTTCCAAAACCTGCGTGCAGTACTACTTGCTCGCTCATCTCGAAGGTCGTATCTTTGTCCTGATGGGATTGAAGCAGGGTCTGTGTTGCCATGTGTTATCTCGGAGGCTGTATCTTTGTCGTGATAGAACTGAAGTAGGGTGTGCATTGCCATGTGTTTGGTTCAGTTGCATTTTCGTGCTTTGGAAGCCATATGTCAATAATTTTTTTTTACTTTGTGCATATCCTATTTTTACTCCAACCTAGTTTGAAGACTTTGTTGTAACAGGAAGATGATATAAATGTTTGTTACTATCTGGATGCAGTTTCAATAAGTGAGGTTGCAAAATGTAAACACACAGGAATGTGGCAGCTATACCGATTTCTTATATCTGGGACTGTTTAACACTTTCCCTACCCCCTGCACCCACTGGGCATCGTTAGCCTGCTATCGATGGTTGGAAAGGTCGCTTTCGAGACCTTCTGCGCCACTGACGGACACACTGCGACATCGGACGTGAAGGAGAACTATATTTTTGTTTTCAAAGCAGTTCGACTTCTTCCAACGAGGTGGTAATTTTTGAACGTGCTACGAAGTTTCGTAATCGTCAAAGAGAAAGCGAAAATGGCCGCCTCCAGGTGCAGTGTAAGTGCTTCAAAAGATAGCGGATTTCGCGATTCCGCTATGTCTGTGGCTGATTTAAATCGATGGATCGAGCCGCAGCGAGTCTGAGGATGCTGCCTTTTCATCCGACTTTGACTCTGAGAGCAATGACGACGCAAACCAGCACGGAACATCGGCGGCCGCATCCCGGCACGCCCAGCTGTGGTGCTGGCAGTTAAATTTTTGTAGCGGAATACCTGCTCGATGAAAAATTTTGATTTTTTTCGGAGATAGTGCGTATTATACGGCAATACATTTTGTATACCTCATAATTCTTGTTCCATATTTTTCTTAGTAGATAGCGTATCTTTACAAACTTTGTTCAATTTTATCCCAGAATCTTGATTCTGGCAATTTATATCTTTTTTAAACTTTTATGCACGAAAAGTGCATTCATTATGTTTTTTGTTTATTCATTACATAAAATATTGAGTGCAGTTGTTCCTTTAGAAAAAAAAAATATGGTGTAACCTACAAAAAACACACCTACATTTTTCCTTGGCCGAGAAAGAGTTAAGCTGGTTCGACTGTACACCTCAAGTAATTTGTGAGCATTTGAACTGAAATTACACACGCAGAAGAATTAGTAGCACAGACATAATGTTTCATGGATGGACCACCCACTAAAGCTAGGGGCACTGAGGTAGTTTCGCAATGGTTGATTAGAAACTTTCTAATCTCTTTAGAACCCTTGTGTTCCCGTTACCTCGAGGTATCCGATGACCCGTCCATACTGTCCAGCACCTCCGTGCTGCTTCTTGTGCAGGTAGTCAAACTCGCAGGGGGCAGTCAGGCACTCCCGGAAGGCAACCTTAGGCTTGCCCAGTGTCACGGGGCAGTTGTACTCACGAGCCATGCGCTGCACATCAGACCATGTTGCACACAAACCTTCAATTGAATGGCATCTTGTATGTGCAGGCTTGTCGCGAGCACAGTAACAGCACCCAGACCATTGCAACAGAAAACTTACCTTATGTTATGTGGCATTGAAATGCCTGTTTTAAGTATTAAGGTAACGTCTGCTATGCTGTGCGGTGAACAGACGTCGTCAATGAGAAAGAAGTTAGGAGGAGCGCGCGTGCCACGCAGAATGGGGTGCATAGGGAAGAGAAAAGAAATAAAAGAGAACCTGAAAACGAGCCAACGCACTGTGTCTCTGTCTGAAGGCTTGTCTGCCCCCGATGAAAAAGCCTGCTCTTTATTCAGAAAAGGCTTTCACCCTTTACATGTGGTATGTCAAGACAATTTAAGCACTGGGGCTCACTGTCAGGCCTTGAGGACTGGCTGATGCCACGGACACAGGTGTGGAGGAACTTGTGTGATGATGTATGCCTCTATCAGTCTGATGAGTAAAACGAGAACAAGGTGAAAGCAGGAGCCAACGTTTCGACAAGTGGACATGTTTTTTCAAGGCGACATATGCTTTCCTCGCCACAGCATATATAGGTGGCATTCTTCTAAAGGGAAGAGGGCATGAGGAGGGTGGGTGCGGCAACGAGCGAAAGTGTGTTAGTGGCGACAGTGTCGAATTGTGAATAAAGGAGTGCTGTGCACAAGGCCAGGGACACGGCCATCTGTCAATCACATGTCAACGCCCGTGTGTCAGCCAGAGTGTCAACGGCGTGCACAGCAGCTCCCTATTACCTGTTTCGCTGGTGGTCATAGGCTATCATGTCTCTGACAGAAATAATAGGAGCAGTAAAAAAAGGTGCTCGTGAAAATAATAATAAAAGAATAGAAAATACTGAAATGGAATAAATAAATGAAAGGAGAAGAAAAAAGAAACGCTAAGAAACCAAATGAAGTGTTGTTGCCTATAGCTTAAAATTTAGCACAGTGAATAGATTCTAAAGCTCCCTTTCAAACGTTTATGCCTATTGGTTGCAATGTCTTGAACTTATGGATAAGGTATGATTCTCTGTATTTTCTTTCTCGTTCAAAGCAGAAATTTGACTGTAAAATGTAGACTTTAAGTTCATCAAAGTTATGACCTCGTTGGTTGAAATGCTCGGCGACAGCTTAGGAAGCCTTTTAGCTGTGTCCGTGCGATGTCCGTTTAATCTGACATTAATTGATTATCCTGTTTCACCTATATATTGTTTTTTACAGGAGGAACATTCAAGCATATAAATCACATCCAAATTGAACAAGTGAAGCTAGATTTGACTTCGTGTGTATAACTATTTGCGGTGCTTTTAATTTTAATGTCACTTTGAAGGTGTCTGCAGGTTTTGCATTTGGGGCGACAACATGCTGTTATTATTGGGGAATGCTGTTGGCTGACTTTTGCGTGCACTAACATGTCTTTAAAGTTCCTGCTACGGTGATAGGTAACCCTTGATACATCCGAGAACACTTTTCTCAAACGCTCGTTACTTGATAATATTGGGTGGTATTTTCGTAGGATGTTGTTTATGTTTGGGAGTGAATTAGAACACTTTGTTATAAAGGCTGGCAATCTGTCAGATTCTGGTGCAGGCTGCTTCTTAGCTCATTCCGACTGTCTCTCCAATATTGACGTGACATCATAAGCTTTATCGAGAGCAACTTGTGGATAGTTTCTTTCTGCTGGCATTGTTTTAAGGTCATTCAGGTGGTGGATTTAATCGTGGTCTTTGCAGCAGATTCTTATACGTTTCGCTTGTCCGACAAAAATTCCTTGCTTGCAGTGTCATGGATAATGACTCTTGTAGTCTAAATATTGCTGGCTATCCGTAGGCTTGCGGTAAAGTGTCATTCTCAGTTTTCCGTTTTCTATGTAGACCGTCGAGTCCAGGAAGCTGATCTGACTAGGAGATGTGGGGGTGCGCGACTCTCGCGCGTCCCCTGATATGTTTTTTCCGCACAGCTCCCTTTTCCTGCAATCTGGCTTCGCTGTGTGGCCTGCGTGATGCCCGCGGCAGTCTGTCTGTTTGAGGCGCAGTATGAGAGATGGCGTGAGTGTTGCGCTGCTAACGCCGCCTCCGGTGGGGTTACTTGGGCGCAGGAAAGGAAGGCTCTTTCTTTTTGGCGGCGGATCGGCGAACAGCGCAGACGTTCCGCGCGCGCACCGATCCATGCTTCTGCGAGACAGTCTCGCGTGGCCTCCTTCGAACGCGCCACCGTTCGCGTAACAGTACGCGCGAACGACCAGGCGTTGGGATCCAGCATGGGGCGAACATATTCGCTGATTATCCGGTCGCGGTGAGTCGGACTTCCTAGATTTGTCGCGCGCCCACCGGCATGTTTTGTGGATAGCAACTCAGCTAGCAGGCATTGATCTATGAAAAGTGCAATAAATGCCCTTGTGATTGTTTGCACTACTGTGTTGTCGTTCCTTTGTCCCAAGAGTACGGGAGGAGAACCCACAGAGAGGAGAGTGGCGAGCAGTAAATTTAATACTCGGGTGAAAGCGATTGAAATGGCTAATTAAGTCGGTTAATGCGCTAGTGCTGTGGTAACTGTCCCCGAGCATTTCAACCAACCAGGTCATAACTTTGATGAACTTAAGCTCTACATATTAGTCAAATTTCCATTCAAAACAAGAAAGAAAATACAGAGAATCATACCTTATCCGTAAGTTCAAGACATTGCAAGCAATAGGCATAAACATATCAAAAGGAGCTTTAGAATCTATTCGCTATGCTAAATTTCAAGCTATAGACAACACACTTAGTTTGGTTTCTTAGTGTATTTTTTTCTTTCCTTTTCTTTCTTTTATTTATTTATTCCACTTCAGTATTTTCTATTTCTTTATTTTTAATTTTTTTAACGAGCACCGGTTTCTGCCGCTCCTTCTATTATCTCCTTCAGAGGCACGATAGCTCACGACCACCAGCAAAACAGGTAATAGAGAGCTGCTGTGCACGCCGTTGACACACCGGCTGACACACGGGCGTTGACACGTGATTGACAGACGGCCGTGTCCCTGGCCTTGTGCAATTCTCAATTCGACACCCTCACCACTAACACACCTTCGCTCGTTGCCGTACCCACCTGCCTTACGTCCTCTCCCCTTTAGAAGAACCACACCTACATATACTGTGGCGAGGAAAGCATATGTCGCCTTGAAGAAGACAAGTCCACTTGTTGAAACGCTGGCTCCTGCTTTCCCCTTGTTCTCATTTTGCTCATCGTCTTGAACTTCTTCCCTATGTTTTCCCTGGATTTCTATCAGTCTGGTGTCATGTTCTTGCTATGATAGGCTGCCCTTAAAGCACAACACTGACCCACCCCTTAACCTCCTTTAAAAGCCTTAACCCTGAACAGGCTAAAGACCTATCATTTGTCAGAAATATATGGCACATCAAAGTAAATTTTTGCCACCAATTTCCATATCTTGTACACAGATAGTATATGCACTCAATTTAATGGCTTTAACTGTCCTCCATGGCACCCTATTTCCCAATCGCCAGACACCGCAGGTGTCATGGTCAATGAAAACTTAAGTCAATTGTGGGAGAGGCATGGAGTGCAACAATGGCTGCGCCTCACAGCAAAAGGGTGCTTGTGTATTCACTACACGACTGCCTATTAGCATAGCATACAATCTGGTGCATTACCTGCTTCTGCTGGAAACTGCATAAACATAAGTGCAGGCCTCACAAATATGCTCACTAACATAAGGCTTGGTGCAGTCAAACCCTGTGCTGCTCTACACTTACCTGACCATAGACGTCCAGGTGCAGCTCTCCCATGCCTGAGGCGATCATCTGCACCATGGCACACAAAGCATCTCAGGCACCGGCAGTAAGGCACTCATACACACATGGAAATAAATGAAGAAAAGACGATTCCCATGAAATTGTTTTGCTTTTTATCTCATATTGCACATATGTTGAACTTCGCAATAACGAAATCGGCAGGGAAAGCAAAATAATTTGCTTTCACAAGGATTTCGTTGCTACGAAATGAGATATCAGATAGGTAATGCAGTATAGAACGAAACTTTACTGTCAATTCCGTTATCCTACTTTGGCAAGCTTTGCTTGATGACATAGAATCGCATCGCCGACAGTACAAAGTGCACCGCATACATCGATCGGCAGTGGCAGCACTGCCATAGAGCAGCATTCAGTCAATTGCTTTCGGAGACACAATCACTTTTGCGAGATTTTGCATAACTCGACACCGGACACGAGCAACAGCACTCCATGCAGGCAGCAGCATTTCTCCAGCGCACAGTGTCGCCCGTAGGCACCGGCACGTGCAGTGATCGTATCTCGTATACCCGAAGGCTATCGACCGAGATTACGGCCCCTACGCGAAAATCTACATCCAGCACAGAATTCGCACACAATGCCTGTTGGTTGGCACCAAAACCTGCATTCTTGAAGCGAGCTATGTGTATTCCCGGACGATTGCTCGATCATGACCCGATGCGTGACACTCCATGCTGTGACGCCTGGCATGCTGCGACTTCCATCTCAAGCGGCATAAATAATTCCACGTCTGTGGGACATTGATTTCCTTATTTTCGCTGCATTTTTCTTACCGAGGCGCACATTACACACTGCACTAGGTGTGCATAAACCGTCATCACATGTCGGTAGCAACGTGTGCTGCTTCAGACATGTGATCAACAAACAAGGTGGCAGCCATGACGTGTTTCCGGTGCACGTGATCGCTTCCAGCACTTGGTTGCTCTTCTAACCAAAATTCACAGCGAACATTGAAGTGCAATGTGGTGGTATTTTATGCAATTTTAGTGCCAAGCAATCACATTTGAGTACATTTCGGAGCCTGCTAGCCTTGTGCGAGTAGGTAACATGCAGGGTTACAGTCTGGCAAATTTCGTTGATGCGGGATTGTAGTACAGTGGCATGTCATTGCCAAGAGGTACGAAATGCATTGAATCCTATGGCCGTTTGCCGGGCATACGAAAATATTTTGTTGTCGTGAGAATTTCGTTGTCGCGGGATTTTATTATCACAGGTTTTTACTGTATACGAGATTTAAAGAACACTGCTATTATCAAAAACAAATTTTTTGGCAGTTGTTTTACAGGAGGAAGTCCCAAGGAAAAAGAAAACGTAAGGAGATTTCCTGACATTATGTGTACAAAACACTGACAGACTACCCTCTACTCCCTCTTTATGCGAAAAAGTGAAAAAAAAAGTGCAGGTGCATAAGCCTGACATGTACATGCTAATGGGCTAAAGTTTGAATACGAACACCAATGCTTCTCTGAATAAATTGTTTTTTCTTTACAGCCTGGCCCGGCCAGCTGAATTCAAGTGCTACTGCCTATAGTCCATGCAATGTATTGAAGTAATTCCATGAAGCAGAGCTCTGGTAAAAAAGAAAAAAATTATAATTTACTGCCTTGCAGTGTGGCTTCATGGCAGTATGCCACGCTGTCGTGAAAGAGGATAAGCTCTCAGCATGCCCACAGAAGGGGGCCCCACGTGGCTGACTGTGTTGCCAGCCTGTTAAGTTCAAGGTTTTCCTTTCTTGGTAAAGTGGTATACCTCTTTGTTGTCTGTGTCATACTTGACATGGAAGGTGGGGTCCTCACGACAGAATCGGTTCACCGCCTTGGAGAAGCTGTCATTGTCCTTGTTGTCCTTTGGACGGATGGACATGGAGATCACAGGCTCTGGCACATGGATTGACTCCTGCAAAGCACACCACATCACTTTCAGCTGCTAGAATGATGCACCTGTTCAATTGTGCCAGGCCAGCTTAGATTCAAACATACTGCGCAGTAGAGCAACGGTTTCCGCATTGACAGTTGTGGAGATGGGTTTGCACGAGGCTTACCCTATGAGTGGCAGTCAGAAAAGGGTATGGAGACACTCTTTTACTCCTCAACGAACAAAGGGTGCTACGACAGGGTTCGTCGACAATCTGGCATGACGCACAGAAGGCTTTAGAGTCAGATCACCAACAAATACGGGTTTATTAGCCCAAGATACACCACAGTGGAAACAGTCATGGCTTGCGGACAGAGTATGAAGTAGTAAAGGCAAGGCGCAGAAGACCAGGACTCGAGAAGAAGAACACAAATGACAGGACTGGCGGCACTCACAACTAAGTTTATTTTCGCAACAAGCCTGCCTTATGTAGGCTATTCACGCCGAGTCGTGCACAAAACTTTAGAAGTAAAAAACAGCAATCTATCGGCCATTCAGGAATCTTATCTGGCACATATTATCGAATGAGCAAACAAGAACCGCACATGGATCAGCACAGGAGGCAATTGATCTAGTATAGTCTTTTTCCAAGCCAACGGGGACAAAAACCAGACATAAAAAGTACCGTCTACGCTTCACTCCCAAACTATCCACAACATAACACACTTCAAATGCCTAAGGCCCAGTCAGTGATAAAACCCACATGACTATGGGAATAATGACTCGTTGGTCATTATTCCCATAGAGTATGCTTGCCTGCTACGCTAGGCTAACTGGGTAGTGGGCCACCAAGCTCAAAGACAAGAACTCGCGAGAGCAAAAGTCCAATGTAACCAATTCGCTGTGGGCCTCTGAACACTGCCACGGTGAGGAAGCGCTAAGCGGAACAGCAACTGGAACAGTAGTACCTATCTGGCTAATCAGGGCTCATCCCAGTAATGTGTGCTCATGTATGTGACTCTAGGCCAGGAGGGAGAAGCATGGTTTGTGCAAGAAAGTTGCTCTGGCATGCTAGCCATGACTGCCATGTTGCCACTGGTGTGGAAGTTCCTGGAGATCGAGCTTAGCAAATGGCCGCACCATGCGCAAGCTAGGCGATGAGGCACAGGAAGGCACCTCAATCCACACGCAGTCCACAATGCCACATAGAAAGGCAATAAACCAGTGGACACTTTGAACAATGAGTAACTATCCTTGCTTATTACATCATGTTGAGTAATACCAGTGTGCCATAAGCAATAGATTAGCAGTGGTGGCACTGACGTACTGAGATATGGAGCAATTTTTGAAGCAGCAAAATGTTAAGTTTGGAGCACTTTCAAGCCGCAAGTACAGATTTCGAAGCACTTTAGAGCAAATAAATGCCTACTGCTGGTCAAGTCCAAAGCACTTTCAAGCACTTAAAATTGGCGAGCATATGCCAGAAAGTATTTGCTTGCTGTAAAACTATGCCCCTGTGCCTCCAAATACAAAAAAAATGAGAACCTCAATTAGAGTATCCCTTTAATTTAAATAAAGACAACAAACCTGGTCACACAGCCTGCTCCAATTTGTTTATTTCAAATTGAGATGAGCTGCTAAGATGTTGCCTTTCAGATTTTCTCAATTTTTTTATCGAGAGCTCCTAATTTAGCCATGTTTTCAGCTAAACTGGAGTCAGTAAGAACCTACAACACCTGGCCAAATTGAATCATATCAATGTTCTTCCGAGACAGGCCAGCCTTGATGAGCCCCTGGTAACACTCAAGCATTAGTTTAGATTACACCAGGTGCTTTTCAATGGTTCGTTCTTCCTCATTAAGTTTTGGGCCACTCAACAACTTCCCAGCTGGTTGGCAACAAGTGTTGGTCAACTGTCTGGACAATGGTAATTTCTGCATGTTCGAGTATTCGGACTGCTTTGCAGCACCGGCAATGCCCCCATAGGCTTAATGTATAAGGGCAACCAACATTTCAGGCACCTTAAAGAATGCCGTTCGATAAATTTGGACTCCACCTGGACAGCTTGATAGTAATATGACATTTGATCGAGTTTAGCAGAAATGGCTATATTTTAGGTTTGAAAAACATTGGTAGCACACCTACCAACAGTGGTGTAGCCAGAAATTATATTGGGAGGGGGGGGTTCTCTGCTGACAATTACCACTCCTCTCTCTCTCTCTGTGTGTGTGCGTGTGCGCGCGCGCGTGTGTGTGTGCGTGCGTGTGTGTGTGTGCGCGTGCGTGTGTGTAAAAATTGGCTGCAGCTTAGCACAGCTAACCCTGGATATGCAAAGCGAAAACTGATGGACAACGGCAAACGGAACCGCAAAACGATGTCAATCGAGCAGAAGGTGACTATGCTGAAAGTTATCATGAACTTTAACTCGGGCTACCGCAAGCATGTGATCCCCCGGATTCTGCTCAATATGAGCATGAAGCGCGAGTCCACGATCGACGTACATGGCGATCGAGATGCTACAGGCTGCTTGGATGGCTGTACCGGCAAGCCCGATCGCCAATTGCTTCCGGCATGCCTAATTTTATTTATTTATTTATTTATTTAGTCATACTGTTGGCCCGAAGGCCGTTACAGGGGTGGGGTACAGCACAGAAAATGAAAAACATAATGTACGTTATACACAATGCACGCAAATTATACATAAAACACTCTTTTTGAGCATACATTCATAAAAAGAACCAGGAAACTAGTAACAGCACAAATACAAAAGCAATATGCAGGGACAATAAACACAATCTGTGTTAATCTAACATAATGTACATAATTTTGTTTAGGACATGATTTGCCTCAGATTGTTTTGAAATTGTGTTACGGTATCACATTGAATAATGGCTATTGGTAGTCTGTTCCATATGTTTATTGTTCTGGGGAAGAAAGGATTGGCGTATGCATTAATGTGCAGTTGAGATATCCAGAAATTATGTTCATGTGTACCTCTTGAGGTCCTGCCTTGTTTTGGTGCTAAATAGGGAGTAGTATTTGTGTTGAAATGCCCTTTCCAAAGTAAAAAAAGAAACTTAAGTCTGGCTACATGGCGTCGTTCGGCTAAGGAGGGTAAGTTAAGTAATTGCAGCATTTCTGTAACAGAATCAGTTTTAGAGTAACGAGACAGAATAAATCGAGCAGCTCTTCGTTGGACTCTTTCAATCATGTTTATCAATCCTGTTTCATAAGGGTCCCAAACAATGCTGGCGTATTCCAGTGTGGGTCTTACCAGATATAGGTAGGCAGTTAACTTAGCGCCTTTCGAAGCAAGCTTGAGCTTCCTACGCAAAAAACAGAGTTTCATTTCTGCTGTCGAACAATTGTTTTTAATGTGCTCCTTCCAACTCAGATTCTTGGAGATAGTTACGCCTAAATATTTAAAGGGACCCTGAAACGATTTTGGCGATTTTCTACAAACGTACTGAGTCGTTAGAGTAGGTCCTTCTGATCATTAATTGACACATCTAAGTGCTCTGCGTAAAGCGTGTAATTTATTATAAGGTTTTAAAAATGCACATCGCTGTCGATCGCAGCGCACTGCTCGGCGGAATTTTAAGCCGCCCCTACCCATATGATGCAAATAACCCATATGACGTCACGTGGGCGAGCTATCTGATTGGCTGACCAGGGCGCGTGATCGATAATTTTTCTAACTTTATGGTAAACAAATGATCTTCGTAATAGTTGGAATGTTAGTTAATTTGTTTTTATAAAGAGAAAGTAGCAGAAAGAGAATGCACAAGAACAATTTTTCAGTACACTTAAGCACTTCCGGCACACAGCAAGTGTCGTCTGCTTGTGTTACAACGTACTCCATTTTGACGAGAGCTCCGCCGTCAGAGTTGGTCTCAGTCTTTTCGCGAGCACTATGATTCGACTTTGTTGCCTTGTGGACTGCAAACGTAGTGACTGGCAATATGTCAAGCTGCGACATCGTGTCCCTCTGCAGGGCAGCGTACGAGCGAACTGGCTGCTGCGCATCGGACTGCCGCTATCCGATCGGCGCCAGGATTTGAGCGTTTGTGGCCGTCACTTTACACCGGAAGATTACTAACGCACTAGCGTTTCGCGAGTCCCGTATTAGGGCAAACGTAAGCGCAAGGGGACAGGGTCTGGCCGCTTGACTGTGCCGTAACGGGATGAGCCGAGATGAGCAGAAGGGCAAATGTGAATGGTCTGCACTGTGCAGCCACCTGGTGGCATAGAGCTCAACCATACACAGTAGCAGCAACGAAGCGTATTCTTTTTTGCTGCTGGTGCGTATTTTTCGCAGGAGTGTAATCATCAACACATTGTTTTTATAAATGTTTAAAATGTTTTACACTTCGTTAGAGCAATATTAGCACTGTGTTTGGCTGGTTAAGCGCTGCGCCAACAAGTGTCTAGACCGTGCAGACCCATCAGGCCGCTCACGTACGTCTGCGCCAAAGTTCTTTCATCAGCTTGAGTTTATGCCTCCAGTCATTTGCCGATATGACCAGCTTGCCTGTGGCTAACGGAATACCAGACACGTTCGGCGCTACGACAGAATGCTCGCAACGCACGCTGCTTCGATAGCTCTCGCTTGGGGTCGACAGCCAAGCGGCTAGCGGAGAGGTTTCGCGCGGGCGGGGGCGGGCTTAAAACAACCGGAAGTGGACGATGTGACATCGCATCGTGACGCAGGACCAGTGAAGGCGGAGCTTAGCCCCGCTCGCTCGGCGAACGAGTTGAGGAGGAAAAGCATGGCTGGGGAGGAGGGTAACTTCTAATCGCTTGTAGCTCCATTAATACGTAACGCTTCACTTAAATTGTGGTGCGAATGTTCTACTTAAGCTGTACCCTACCCGTCTACAAAATTTGTCCGAACCGTTTCAGGGGCCCTTTAAGGCTATCAACTGCGGCAAGTGTAAACGAACCCAGAATGTAGTTAAAAGTCAACAACATGTTTTGTCTTGTTTGTGACACGAAATACAAAAGTTTTATTTCTGTTAATTTTCATTTTTGAAATTTCACACCACTGTTCAACCACCTGCAGAGCTTCGTTAAGAATTTTCTAATCGTCCTGGTTGTTTATCTGCTTATAAAGGAGGAAATCGTCTGCGAAAAGTCGCACCCTTATGTCTTTGTTAATACATTGCGCAATATCGTTAACATAAACAAGAAATAAGACTGGGCCCAACACAGACCCCTGTGGAACACCCGGTGTGACGTCTAATAATTCTGATTTGGAGCCATTAATTTCTACGTACTGAGTTCTGCCTGTTAGGTATGCACGAATCCATTGTGTTACATTGTAGTTTATGCCAAGATGAACCAACTTATCAATGAGTTCTGAATGAGGGACTCTGTCGAAGGCTTTGGACATGTCAAGACAAATACAGTCAATTTGCCCCTTGTTATCCAAAGCCCTCGCAAAATCATAAATTGTTTCAACCAGGTGCGTCACTGTCGAAAGGTTTCGCCTAAAACCATGCTGACTGGAATATAGAAGTTTTTTGTCTTCCAGGTACGTGTACAGTCAAACCCGGCTATATCGAACTCACAAAAAAACGCCTATGAGTTCGATATAGAGCATAATTCGATAAAAGCCTGCTAAATAATTGGATGTCATAAAAGCACATACCATTTATAAAATCACTTTATTGACGAAAGTAGCTTAGTTTCGCATAAATTAGTCCTGCATTTTTTTCTGCTTGGGCAATTTCGCTGCCTGCGACGCACGCACTTCCCCACGTTGTCTAAGGAGTCGGAGCAGCTGAGGCCGCAACCTTCCGCATTCGCGCAGAAGCACCGGACTAATGCGAGTGCACCAATCACTTCGGAGGATGTGGGCAAAGGACCGTAGTTGCTTTCCTCAACGTGCCTACTTTCATTTGTGCTCGGTACGATGTCGGCAATGTAGTCTTCGTTTCGGGATCTACCGTCGTCGCGACACCATCATCTGCACTCACAAACTCGTCCACCGTTGATTCGAATGTCCCGGAAATTTTGACAGCTCGCTCCAAACTTCGGCAACACCGGCAACGGCTTCGTCGCATTCATCAGAATTTACAGTCATCACCGAGCACGCGGAAACTGGCACGTATGAAGAACACCTCGTACACGGCCGTGCGTACGCGTCGGGCCGGGTTGCGAGTCTGGCCACTTTAGCCCTAATCGTGCTGAGAGTGCTCCTCGGAATCTTGCACGCTGCGGGGACATCGCGTTCGACGCGATTTATGATTTAGATCTTCACGACGAAAGGCGAATTCTGCCGCTTCATCACGGCAACACTACGGGAGAAGGCCCACAAGGCGCAAACACGATAAACCAGAGAAGCAGCCAGACAACTTGCACTTTCGGCATCTTGCACGAAGAGCGCACAAGAGCCTCTGATTGGCTGTCTGAGCAAGCGCTGTAGGCAGGCCAGGATCATTTTTTGCTGGGGAGTGTCGATAGTGATCTAAAGAAAGGAAGGACGCTTGATTCTGCAACCCGTGAGGGAGCACAGCGAAGCGTCGTCAGGGGAGAGGGAGTGGGAAGTGAAAGATGATAGAGAAAGAGGGAGGATAATAGACTTCACTATGCGCGACAGGGGGAGTGTCGACGGCTCCCCCGAACAGCCCGAGACAGCGCGGTCACGGTAGGGAGAGCGGTTCGATGGAGCCGCGCCGCCGGGTTTCCCCACTACCGCGAGGGAAAGCCAACTTCTGGCGGCACTTTTCCGCCGCTTGACGTTCGATATATCGGGAGTCACTGCAATATTTGTTCGATGTAAGCGTAATTTTTGCTATATATACTCATTGTAACTATACCGTGACCAGAAATTGTTCGATATATAGAATAATTCGATGTAAATGGGTTCGATATAGTCGGGTTCGACTGTATATTGATTTTGATATTACCTGCTCAAGAAGTTTACAGCATACACAAGATAAAGAAATGGGGCGGTAATTTTCAATTTTTTGCCGGTCTCCTGATTTGAAAACTGGAACAACCTTCGCCACTAACCAGTCATTTGGGACGCGTTTTTGTTCAAGTGACGCTTTAAAAATAATTTGGCATCAGCAGTGGCGGTTACAACAAATATCTCGGTGCTGCTGCCAATGAGGGTGCCGCGGGTGACCAAGCCCCAGCGTTGTGCCCGACTGCGACACCTTCTGCATGTACGTCAGTGCTGATGCTGACGCAGTGACGTCGGAAGAGCTAACGGAGGCGGAAATTGTGCACACGGTGACGGGGGTGCCTAATGACGACAGAGACGAATGTGTTGACGACAGCCCCGAGCCGAATATTGGTGAACCGAACGTACCAATGCCTGCACAAGCGCTGGATGCGGCAGAATTGCTGCACAGCTTCTTTGGTGCTCACGATGGTGATGAGGATAGACTCGAAATAGTGGCTGCAGCTGAAAAAGCCTTCTTTGCCTGAAGAAGATGCAGCAAAAATCTATTAAGGACTTTTTTTTCTGCAAAGTGAGCCGCCAGCTGGTGTGCTGTTTATCGATCAGTGATGAGCCGTTTGGTGTGAATAAGGTAGCAATTCCTTGCTGTCTTTCTTTCACTTGTTTTTTTTTCCGTGCGATGGCCGTTTTCCTTTTTACGTGGCGGGCTTCTGTAAGATTTGGTGGTGAGTACAACCTCTTTTGCTTGCTAATTGTGGATACAAATGGATAGTGGCTATAGCGAACTAATGGTTATAACGAAGTAATTACGACCCCCTTCAACTTCGTTATAACGAGGTTTTACTGTACTACACTAGGTGCCAAAAAATACTACAATTGCATAAAGAAATATTACATACCATTTAACTGCTCAGAAACTCTTGGTTAGGTTAAATACACAATGAACACGTCATAATAGCAGCACAACAAACTTATTACACCTTGAATGTTGAGGGCTGGGCTAGTTCTACAGCCATTGCAGCTCTTGCTTTTCTTTGTCAAATACCTATTCAAGACACATCCCCAAGTGAGGCTGAGCACTCCTCGCAGCTAGCAACTGCTCCAGTCATTTTTGACATAAGAGGCACGGAAATGGGGTGTACCTTTTTAACTTTGCTAAAGTCTCTTCCTTCCTCTGCATTGCTATGTGGTAGTGTAAAGACACCCAACATAACTTTTGAAAGTTTGACCTACTTAGAACTACCAATGGCTTATCGAATATCAGAGACTATGTGCTATTGCTCGTCAATCCACTCATGAAAAGTTACTTCAGCAATTAGATCTTCCAACTGAAGACGACTGAACTTGGCTGGAATGTCATCCAGAGCAGAATCTATACGTTGCCCCTATTGAAGTGGCATCAGCAGTCATTGAGTGCCGCTGCCACTGATCCCGATCATGCCACTGACCAAATGACCATTCGCTTTGAATACAAGCCAACACATTCAGTGTTGCCAAAATGACACTGCACATAGGTGAGATGCAGCAGTTATAGCGACTACATAAACCAACACTTATTGTGTTCGAGAGTTTTTAGCACTGGACATGTAAAATCGTAACAATATAGATGTCAATACGGTACTCATAAAAATGCCAGGAAAATTAAGCACTTTACAATAAAATAGCAAAACTTGGTAGGTACATGCTAGCATTGCTGCAGCATGGTCGTCAGCCATGTTGAGAGCTCCTCCTTCTTGAAACCGAAACTAGCGAAGCCTAGTTGATCCTGCACCATGGTCCAGCACTGACTGCACCCAAACCGCAGGAAAGTCAAGCCAAGTCCGAAAAGTTGCTCTAAAGCTGTATTCTCGTGTGAGTTTTGCTGATGTTGGTTCCACGCACTCAGCATTTGTTCCTTCACATGTTAAATAGTGACACGGTCCAGATGGCTCCGAGTTGTTTAAGTGGCGTCAACTTCACTCTCTATGTATGAGCTAACGAGGGTGGTGAACATGTGAGGGAAGTGCCAGACAATGCCTTGCTAAAGACAGCTGTCATCATTCTGCTATGACAGCACGGTCAACATCTGGGCCACGATTTTTTAGCAATGCTTGCTGCTCGATCCTATGCCTCTCCTATCATCCACAGTACAGTCAGCTAATCCAGTTGATAATGCAGGCAGAGCGTTGCTAATACTTAACACGAAAAGGAATAGCATCGGAACCTCACTACAAAATTGCATTGCTGTTATGTTGCCAGGGGTTGAAATTAGATGCATGCATTGATTGTACTTTTGTCTATCTGTGGCGACAGCATGACAATGGCAGAGATATGGACCAACCAGATCGCAGGCAGGTGTGTGCATGCAGCAATGCATTGACAAACTCGGGGCTTATTTTTAGATGACCACCTTTGAAGATACTTCTACTTTCACAGCATTTCAAGTGACTAGCACCGGACACGCCAACGTATGATGGAGTTCCCGGCACTGAAAAATTTCATCGGCAGTTCTGCAACTTCCTTGAAGAATTAGTTTAAAACATGTTGGCAGGCTAGTTGGCTTGAATCCATGATAGAGGGTGTAAGTGCAACTGAGCGAAGACGTAGAAAGAAACAGACACACACAGAGACAGCACTACTTTCAACTATAGATTTTATTTTCGCATGCATCGATAGATATATAGTGTACGAGTGGAAACAATTGAGACGGCAAGAAAGAACATTCAACGGTGCATGTCGATGAACCGTACACATGTCCAAGGTATGGTCAAAACATACACTGTAATGGTTACAACGATAAACCGAGGAATTATATCTCCTTTTCAGATAGCGACACTGATGGCTTGCTCAAGCACCTTTCCTCTAATTTTGCAATATCATAGGCCTTCACAATCTCCCTTGCCATGCTGCTATGAGCCTTTTGGGTGAGAGAAGTTCCACCATTATTTTGTCCCCTTCTCGTATTAAGTGCTGTCCAAGGTCGTCGAAACGCCTATATAATTTACCTAGCCGAGTTCACGGCTGCCTGTGCACGTGAGATTCTGGAACTGCGAGGTCAGAACCATTTAGAAATCATTCTATATGGAGTTACCCATCGCGATCAGCAAAACATGTCTATCGCGTATAAATCAAGGAAGTTTTTAGGTATGTAAAATCCTCTGGGCTGAAATTCTTCGCCCTAAGACAGCCTCACAGCTTGCAGGGTTATCTGACTTAGCTAACATGTATGCTCAGTTGTCGCAGTCAAAAGTTCGAATCCTCAAGTTTTTTTTCTTTTTAATTCTGAATGTGGTAATCTGAAATTCACCATCCCTGTGGAGTGGCACCTGACATCGGCTAAAATGCAGAGAACCAGTGGGGCTATACTAATTGAATTAGGAATGCCCACTAAGCTTCAACAATGTCACTCCCTCACCAGAACGGGAATTGGCCTCCCTGGAGCAGTATCTGGCCACTACCTCCCCTCATGACTCCTACAATTAACCAATGGCCCACAGTCCCCAGCAGCTGCAAAGCACCTAGCCAAGGCGGCAGTCAGACCTGTAATGCAGCAGAGGGTGCTAAGAAACTCTGGACCCGGACAGGCCGCTAATGGAAACTGAGCCTTGCAACTTTTCACACCAGTACTCCTTCGAGTGAGGTTAACTTGGCAGAACTCTTCGAGGAACCATCAGGCATTGTTTGGGATATCATTGGCCTTAGTGAGGTTAGAACTGGTGAGGCTTATACAGTGCTGATTAATGGCCACATCCTCTGCTATAGAGGACTCCCAGAGAAGAAGTTATGCGAGGTAGGATTCCTAATACATAAGGACATAGCGGGCAACATTGACGAATTCTACAGCATTAATGGGAGGGTGGCAGTGTTCGTAATAATACTTAATAAGAGGTATAGATTAAAGGTGGTGCTACAAGCCTACGCCCCAACCTCCAGTCATGACAATGATGAAGTAGATCAGTTTTATGAAGACGTGGAATTAGCCATGAGAAAAGTGCCAACTCAGTATGCTGTAGTAATGGGCGACTTCAGTGCAAAAGTGGGGGGAAAGCAGGCTGGTGAAGAAGCAATTGGCAACTACGGCGTCGATTCTAGGAATGCTAGAGGAGAGATGCTGGTAGAATTTGCGGAAAGGAATAAGCTACGAATAATGAACACCTCCTTCAGAAAGCGTAGGAGCAAAAAGTGGACCTGGAAAAGCCCTAATCGTCAAACAAGGAATGAAATCGATTTCGTACTTCTTGCCAATCCCAGCATAGTGCAGGATGTAAAAGTGTTAGGTAGGGTAAAGTGCAGTGATCACAGGTTAGTGAGGTCTAGAAACACTGGGGATGAGTTACAACAAATGATTGAAGACCTTAACAGAGAGAGTGTAAGAGTGGGGCTGAAGATTAATATGCAGCAGACAAAGATAATGATCAATAGCCTGGCAAGAGAACAAGAGTTTAGGATCGCCAGTCAGCCTCTAGAGTATGCAAAGGAATACATTTACCTAGGACAATTACTCACAGGGGACCCTGATCATGAGAAGGAAATTTACAGAAGAATAAAATTGGGTTTGAGTGCATACGGCAGACATACTCAGATCCTTGCTGGAAGCTTACCATTATCACTAAAAAGAAAGGTGTACAATCAATGCATTTCACCGGTGCTAATATATGGGGCAGAAACTTGGAGACTGGCAAAGAAGCTCAAAAACAATTAAGGACCACACAATGAGCGATGGAATGAAGAATGATAGGCGTAATGTTAAGAGACAGGAAGAGAGTTGTGTAGATCAGAGAGCAAACGGGCACAGCCGATATTCTAATCGACATTAAGAGAAAGAATGGAGTTGGGCAGGTCATGTAATACGTAGGTTAGATACCCGGTCAACCGACAGGGTTACAGAATGTGTGCCACGAGAAAGGAAATGTAGTTGAGCACGGCAGAGGACTAGGTGGGGTAACGAAATTAAGAAATTCACAGGTGCAAGTTGGAATCAGTTGGTGCAGCACAGGGGTAATTGGAGATCGGAGGGAGAGGCCTTCGTCCTGCAGTGGATTAAAAATAGGTTGATTATGAGCCCTATACAAAATAGAAGTCTTTCAAACATGGGTTTGCAGTGACAATCTCGACATTGAATGCCCAAATGACCCAAGATTACCCTAGTGACGTTATATAGATGCTCTTTTAGTAAAAAAAAATAATGCATCGAAGGGAAGCGGTACCACTGCTAGAGCAAAGAAAGTTGCTGTGGTACCATACATTCATTGCATTTCACATAATCGCAGAAGAATAGCAGCAAAGTCGGGGGGGTAGATGTGGTTTTCTCTGCCCCTGAGCATCTACAGAAGCTATGCAAAGAGGTTAATGCAGAGAATAACAAAAGGAGCACATGTTCTACTCAACATCGCAAATAATTTGCAACCTGCACTCATAACGTTGTCTATGCCATTCCGCTTTCATGTGGAAGAATATATGTTGGTCAAACTGGCAGATGTATCAATGAGAGACTAAGAGAGCATCAATATAACGTCACTAAGGTAATCTTGGGTCATTTGGGCATTCATTGCTGAGACTGTCCCTGCAAACCTGTATTTGAACGTACATACTTCTATATTGTATAGGGCTCATAGCAGGATGACAAGGGAGACTGTGGAGGCCTATGAAATTGCAAAATTAGAGGAAAGGTGTGTGAGCAAGCCATGTGTCGCTACCTGAAAAGGAGATATGATTCCTCAGTTTATTGTTGTAATCATTGCAACGTATGTTTTGACCATGCCTTGGACACGTGTATGGTTCATCGACATACACCACTGAATGTTCTTTTTTGTTGTCTCATTTGTTTCCATTCCACAGTATAAATTTATCTATGCGCATGAAAATAAAACCTATAGTTGAAAGTAGCGCTGTCTCTGTGTATCTATTTCTTTCTACGTCTTCGCTCAGTTGCGCTTACACACTCTATCATGAAAAATTAGAACTCGATGATTCATCCAAAGATGTGTATTTCTTTTGTTTGGTACACTGACTATTTGTGAGCAATGTTCTAACAAGGCTTGTGGACCTCTTGAAGCTTATTTGAACTTTTGTGGAGGCGAAAGAGAGAGGCCATGTCCTGAACTTTGTGACACAGGTTGGTTAGTCGATCTTGGCCACCTCAGGAACGTTGTGCAGCACCTTAAAACTTGGAATGCAGTCGAGCCCACATATAAAGGCCCCACTTAAGCCAAGCTTTCACTTAGAATGAAAGAGACTAGTGAAAACATCAAAATGTACATTATTTCAATGGCATAAAATTGCACATATAACGAACGTCTTTGAGATATGCCGATCGGTTACAGTGAATGGATGGCGTGAACCCGGTGCAAAGTTCCAAAATAACGACGACCTCCGATCCCCTTGCGCACGCAGTCTGGTTTCCCAAGCCTCCTTGCAGACGAACTATTTGTTTCGTGCCCCGCTACCCTCTCCCTGCCATCACGGGCTGCCCACGAGTGTCGGTGTGTGGCTTCCAACATCGCACTCTAGCCCATCTTCGCAACTCTCCTCACTATTTCTTGCAACTCCCCTCACTGTCTCGGTGGGCGCGCTACGGTGCCTGCTGAAGTTCAGAAGTTTTGTTTTCTGGCCGTTACCGCGAAGCAGGCCTCTCCACACGAGTCTTCATGCTTCTTCGCTTCGTTCTAGTCAGGCCCGAGTTGTATTCAGGACGGTGAACGGGAACGACGGGACGACGAACGGGAACGTGCCATTTGTAATTGGAAAATCAAAGAAACCGTGTTGCTTTCAGAGCTATGTACCCGTGCGCTACAGGCACAATACTAAGGCGTCGATGATGTGCGATTTATGCGCAGAATCGCTGGGCGAGTTTGACCATGGCATGCAGAGGCAAGGCAGGTGCGCGTTGCTCATGCTGGACAACTGCTCAGCACACAACGTGTGAACTTCTATGACAGCAGTTACTCTACTTTTTCTGCCGCCCAATGTCACTGCGAAAGTGTAGCCGCTTGGTTTGGGCATAATTCACGCATTTCAGGCATTGTATAGGCACTGCATTCTGGAGCACTTGCTCATTGCTGTTGACTGCCCGGCCGCCAACTTGCCGCTTCGAGTTCAACTGTGTTTAGCCGTTGAGGTGGTGAAGGCGGCCATGGTAGAGGTGACAGCTGCTTGCGTGCGGAACTGTTTTCGCAAGGCTGGCTTTGTCAACGCAGTGCCTGATGTCAAGCCTGATGCTTCCGAAGAAGATCAGTCCGGCGGCAATTTGTGGCAGCGCATTGTTGACTGTGACATTTGGGGCCACGAAATTGGTTGGGACGACTTTATTGCTGCGGATGAAGGCGCTGATATTGCAGAACCGTGCATGAACGAGGGCATCATTTATGAAGTGCGGGCGGAGATCAAAGCGGAGGAATTGGTGACGATGAAACTTCGGGTCTAGCACCCATAAGCGCACCTGTAGCAATGGGATACATAGAGGGCCTCTGGCAACTAGTCTATGCCAAGGGCCTTGGCGAAGAGCACGCTTCTGCTTTAAATAAACTGGAGACCGCCCTTATCAGATCTGCACTGCAGAAATAGACGAGCATCACGGACTTCTTTGCAATTAATAAATTTGGTGTCTTGGCTAGCCACTTTGTTTAAGCTGTGGTCCACTTACTACGAACTCTGGGATAGAACGAACAGACGCCATGTGACGCTCAGGTTCATTTAAGCAGGCTCGATTGTGTGTTGTTGCAAGAGCACAAAAAAAATGATGTCAGAATTTGGCCAAACACTATTCCCGTTTCAAAACGAATTAAGACTTTTTCAAAAATACCTGCAAGAAATCGTCTGATCCATGTTCCGAGACTGAAGAGCATGCAGGATGCTAATCCTAAATTTGATCTGACCAAAGATAAGCGTTACGGTTTTGTTTTAGATGGCTGTCTGTTGCATGGCACCAGTTATGCCACCCTGTAAAGGTGGAGAAAATAAACAGCATGGGATCAGTTGCAGGCGCGATCCCACTTGTAACACTAAGCTTAGTGAATACTTAGTCAAGCTTAGGACTGGAGAGTGACTTCCAATGTTGGTTTAAAGATACGAAAAAAAAAAAAAAAAAAAAAAAATACAAGCCATGTTTCGAGCACCTAACCAATCCTTTCATAGTCAATGTGTTGAGCGATGGCTCTCCAGCCATGGAAAGCTTTGTCAGTGATGTTGGAGTGCTTGAACTGGAGTTCCTGGAGCTCCAAAAAGACGAACGACTGAAGATGATCATGCAATTAGTGGACACTGCTGAATCTTGGTGACAGGTGTCAAAAGAATGGTATCCCCACATCAAGCCATGTGGGCCATAAACTTCTGTTAATGTTTGGATCCACGTACATTTGGGAGGCACTCTTCTGAACAATTAAAGTGGTGAAGTCACTTTACTTCTATTTATAGAGTATACATTTATTTTCACGTTCTCAGCATGTGCACTCTCTGGCATCACAAAACTTGGAAATTCAATAAAACAGATTTGCGACAAGTTGGGTGTAGCTTTGTTACTTGAATGCAGGGTGACACCGCAGTGAAGACACTGTAATGAAGAGACAGAACGAACACTTGCCCCACCCCTACTTTACTGTATGTCCTTGTTTTCAACAAGGCAGGTTCACAGGAAGATCATTGTCGAGTGTGCCCTTGCTTTAGTGTTGCGCTGTATTCAAGTAATAATAAACTTCAGAGAATGCAAAACGTACCAAGGATAGCTTGAGGTTGGCATCGGTGACAAATGTGTCACCTGAGGCGCAGTCAACACCGAAGACAGCGCAGATGTCTCCCGCAAAGGCTTCCCCAACCTCCTCCATCTCGGCGGCGTGCATACGCACCACACGTGGCACCCGAACCTTGCGACCTGTGCGAGTGTTCCACAGGGTGTCGCCCTTGCGCAGGTGGCCCTGGTACACCCGCAGGTACGTCAGCTGACCAAAACGCCCAGCCTGTTGGACAGCGAGAGCAGACAGGCGTGAAGAACCACAATGGGCTATGGTGAGCCATAGTTCACGGTAACCATAGAGCAGCATGAACTAGTGAGCCAATACAGGTGGCTGACCTAACATTTGAGATTATCGAGACACAAAAGAAAAATCTATTTGAGCTGCATTCGTAAATTACCCTTCTACAGTACCAAAAAACAAACACACTCTTGTCGCTAGAGGAGGCTCAGAGTCTGCCATGCACTGTGTTTTTACGGCTTAGTTTGCGTTGGTGCGAGATGCAGCACGAAGGTCAATTCGTTTGCTGCTGCTGGCATGTGCCCTCACTACAGTGTTTTGACAGCGAGTTCTCGCGGTCATCGGGTGAAATGTCTTCATGTTTGCTTGTGCGTGCATGACAACAATGCTTCTTAATTTAGTCAGTATATCTATGTTTACAAGCTCTAAAGTTACGTTGTACTGAACGCCTTATGAGATTTCAAGTTTAATAGTGGAGCACCGTTTTATGGCAATCTTTCATTTAAAGCAAAATAGCTTTCTTTGGCTCATTGGCTGCTTTTATGGTTGGTATGACGGTCGTTAGACTTCGGGAAAGGAAGGTGAGAAAATGCGTCGAGGGAATGAGCACTTGTTCTTGGGCAACCGCATTGCAAGGAGAGGTGAAGGAGGGACTGTTGTGCATGAGCTTTTTCATAACCAAGTGGTGGAGAGGGGTGTGAAGGAGGGGGGACACTGTCGCTATCTGGCTTGCTCCCTCATTTGTCGCGGGAAGGCAAGGAAAAGGGCGCATGCTCTCGTGCAGGTGAGTGGCAAGGAGCAACCAGAGGAAGGAGGAGGGGAAGCTGCCACTCGCTCGTTCATCGCAAGTTGCGCTGGTTGCCAGGAGTTGGCCAGCCAATCATGGACGATGCAGCGGACAACAATCCATAGCAGATTCTTGCCCTTGAAAAATACACTGCAGATGCAGGCAAGTGTTTTGTTGTACGTATTGTCATGCACTGACAATGTTGACGCCGACACACAAACGAGAGCAAGATAGTGGACGTGTCCGCTATCCACAGCTGCCAGAAAGAAACTCCGGGAAAGTGAGGGGAGGCATCGAGGGAAGGGGCATCTGCTCTCAGGCAACCGAGTTGCAGAGATGGCCAGCAAGGAGAGGAGGACGGGGGCACTGTCGCTCGACTACTCGTTTGTCTGTTCGGGCTACTCGCCCATATTGACAATTATTGTCGATGGTTTATGCATAATTTTAGCATAGAAAGTTTTCTGTTGCAGCTTTCATCCAAAATAAAGAAGGGTTTTCCTAGCTTTGAGAGTTATCGTCAGCTCGTGAAGGTCAATCTGTCCAGCAGACGAAAGCACGGACCGCGCATCACGCTTCTCAATCACAGCTGCATATGCAAGCATAGTTGGTGTTGTGCGGGTTGGTCTGCGGTCGCGTCAGGAGCCTTCTTATGGTCGGGTTCAGCGTTATTTGCTACCTGTCAAATGTTTCGAAATCGGGAGGGGCATGGAAAGTTCACACGAGGCACACCCCCCTCCTCCCTTCCCTGTCCATTCGTCAGTGGATCAAGTGGTCAGCGCACTAATCACGTGACACTTTTGCGCCTGCCGTATAAATCTAAAACTAGACTTGTGAGGAATAACCTAAAGCTACAAAAAGAAGACCAATGTGCACATCTGCGAAAGGCATTACGAACGAGAGGTCGCCGTATGGTGTGTCAAAAAGATGGTGGCCATGAACAACGTCGACTAGATAGGTGGCTCAGAAATTTCAAGAATCACAATGACCTCAAGTTCAAGAAGATGTGTGGGGAAAGTGGCACGGTCGATGATTCAGCTGTCGCACACTATTGGAATGGAAAGCTACAGTCTTTGATGCAGCAGTTTACGACTGAGAACATTTTCAACTGCGATGAAACTGGATTGCTCTATGAAATGCTCCCAGAGAAAACACTTGTATTTGCTGATGATCCTTGTCATGACGGCAAACACAGTAAAGAGCAGCTGACCGTCCTTGTCGGCAGCAACATGTCAGTCAGCGAGAAGCTTCTGATGCTTGCCATAGGGAAATCGAAGAACGCAAGGTGTTTCAAGGAGGCAACCCTACCTATTCAGTACGAGGCCAACAAGAAGGCGTGTAGAACACATGAGTTATTCGAAGTGTACATTTGCAAGTTGGACAGAAGGTTCAACCGGCAGAATTGAAAAGCTCTACGTTCAGAACACAGCAATCTTGCAGCCAATGGACCAAGGCGTGATCCACAACCTGAAGCTTCTGAACAGGCTACATGCGCTCAGCCACATGGTGCTGTGCTCGGACAGCTGTAGAAGTTAGACCGTTGACCTTAGGTCTGCTGTCGGCATGCTCGCGGACAGCGGAAGGTGGTTACAGAAGAAACTTATTTAAGGAAAAATCAGACATCCACCTATTCGTAGTCATTGCTACAAAGGATACCTACACGGGTTCCTCGAAAGAAAAGCCTCGTAGTTGAAGAAAAATTCGTCCTGGTCCGGGACTCAAACCCAGGACCACTGCTTTTCCTAGGCAGCCACTCTAGCATCTGAGCTAACCAGGTGGCTAGTTAGCTCCCTTAGCTAGTTAGCCGCCTGGTTAGCTCAGGTTGTTGAGCGGCTGCCCCGGAAAGGCGGTGGTCCCGGGTTTGAGTCCCGGACCAGGATGAATTTTTCTTCAACTGCGAGGTTTTTCTTTTGAGGAAACCGTATGGGTTTCCTTTGTATCAACTGCTACGAATAGGCGGATGTCTGATAAACATAATCGCATACAGGTGGAACACTGTGCAAACGTGAATCAACGATTTTTTTCGCGCCACTAAGGCAGCAACAGGCAGCGTTGAACCAGTTGAAGATAGCGCCAGATATATTGATGGCACCCACTGTCGGATTTTAAAAAATTTTTTAGCCTCCTCAACGAAGCATTAGCAGAGTTGCACAAGTCTGATACCCTGTCCTTGACCCTCTCCAGCCGAGAAATACCCATAAAATAATGTGTTATTTGCATGCATTCTTTCTTTTCGAACTGCCCTTTTTTCTGATGTTTTCGCAGTCCCTTGGGAGTAAAAAAAATTGGACGTTGTCTGCACATAAAATAACAAGTTCCATTTGCATGAGTAAAGCAGTTGAATAGGTGAAGCCAGATATACGCGACTAATGCAGCCAGTCATGTGCGTGGCACAGAGACAAATCTCATAATGGTCCCAAAATGGCTTGAGCACGTAGTCAGTAGGGCGCTTGTACCTGTTTTAACAGTAGGCTGGTGCAGCAATAGCGTAGAGTTAGAGCATCCGCCTCGCATGCAAAAGGACCGTGGCTCAAATCCCGGTGCCGTGCAATTTTCCACCAGATAAAAAAAAAAGGAATAATAAAATCTGCGTGTTGATAAAATTGTATAAACAGGCCTGGAGTGCAGCCTGACCCCGGTGACCACAACCGGTAACGCACTCCCTCACCAGTGGCCAAGTACTTGGCCACAACATCCTATATGAATACAACAATCAAACCCCGGCCCCGTCTCCAGCAGCTGCGAAGCAACTGACCATGGCCGCAGTCAGACATGTGATATAGCAGACGGTGCTAAGTATCTCTGGATCCGGACAGGCTGCCATTGGAATCTGAACCAGGCAATGTTTAATGCTAGAAAGTTATCTAGTGGGGAGAGTCTAGCAGTGCTATTGGAGGAATTACAGGGCAGTAAATGGGATATAATAGGGCCCAGTGAAGTTAGGAGGACAAAAGAAGCATACAGAGTGCTAAAAAGCGGGCACGTCCTGTGCTACCGGGGCTTAGCGGAGAGACGAGAACTAGCAGTCGGATTCCTGATTAATAAGGATATAGCTGGTAACACACAGGAATTCTATACCATTAACGAGAGGGTGGCAGGTCTTGTTGTGAAACTTAATAAGAGGTACAAATTGAAGGTCGTACAGGTCTACGCGCATACATCCAGCCATGATGACAAAGAAGTCGAAAGTTTCTATGAAGATGTGGAATTGGCGATGGACAAAGTCAAAACAAAGTACACTATACTGGTGGACAACTTCAACGCCAGGGTATGCAAGAAGCAGGCTGGAGACAAGTCAGTGGCATAGGTTCTAGGCAATATGGCATAGGTTCTAGGAATAGCAGGGGAGAGTTAGTAGAGTTTGCAGAATGGAATAATTTGCGGATAATGAATACCTTCTCCCGCAAGCGGGATAACCGAAAGTGGACGTGGAGTAACCCAAATGGCGAGACTAGAAATGAAATAGACTTTATACTCTGTGCTAACCCTGGCATCATACAAGATGTGGACGTGCTCGGCAAGGTGCACTGCAGTGACCACAGGATGGTAAGAACTCGAATTAGCCTAGACTTGAGGAGGAAACGGAAGAAACTGGTACATAAGAAGCCGATCAATGAGTTAGCGGTTAGAGGGAAAATAGAGGAATTCCGGATCACGCTACTAAACAGGTATTCGGGTTTAACTCAGGAAGAGGACCTAAGTGTTGAAGCAATGAAAGACAATCTTATGGGTATCATTAAGGAATGTACAATAGAAGTCAGTGGTACCTTCGTTAGACAGGATACCTGTAAGCTATCGCAGGAGACGGAAGATCTGATTAAGAAACGCCGATGTATGAAAGCCTTTAACCCTACAGCTAGAATAGAACTAGCAGAACTTTCCAAGTTAATCAACAAGCGTAAGATAGCTGACATAAGGAAGTATAATATGGATAGAATTGAGCATGCTCTCAGGAATGGAGGCAGCCTAAAAACAGTGAAGAAGAAACCAGGAATAGGCAAGAATAAGATGTATGCGTTAAGAGACAAAGCCGGCAATATCACTACAAACATGGATAAGATAGTTCAAGTGGCTGAGGAGTTCTATAGAGATTTATACAGTACCAGTGGCACTCAGGACGACAATGGAAGAGGGAATAGTCTAGAGGAATTTGACATTCTACAAGTAATGCCGGAAGAAGTAAAGAAATTCTTGGGAGCTATGCAAAGGGGGAAGGCAGCTGGGGAGGATCAGGTAAGAGCAGATTTGTTGAAGGATGGTGGGCAGATTGTTCTAGAAAAACTGGCCACCCTGTATACGCAATGCCTCACGACCTCGAGCGTACCGTAATCTTGGAAGAATGCCAACATAATCTTAATCTATAAGAAAGGGGACGCCAAAGACTTGAAAAATTATAGACCGATCAGCTTACTGTCCGTTGCCTATAAAGTGTTGACTAAGGTAATCGCAAATAGAATCGGGAACACCTTGGACTTCTGTCAACCAACCATATTCACACTATCAATCAGGTGATAGAGAAATGTGCGGAATATAACCAACCCTTATATACAGCTTTCATTGATTACAAGAAAGCGTTTGATTCAGTCGAAATCTCAAATATCGTGCAGGCATTACGGAATCAGGGTGTAGACGAGCCGTATGTAAAAATACTGAAAGATATCTATAGCGGCTCCAAAGCCACCGTAGTCCTCCATAAGGAAAGCAACAAAATCCCAATAAAGAAGGGTGTCAGGCAGGGAGATACAATCTGTCCAATGCTATTCACAGCGTGTTTACAAGAGTTATTCAGAGACCTGGATTGGGAAGAATCGGGGATAAGAGTTACTGGAAAATACTTTAGTAACTTGCGATTCGCTGATGATATTGCCTTGCTTAGTAACTCAGGGTACCAATTACAATGCATGCTCACTGACCTGGAGAGGCAAAGCAGAAAGGCGGGTCTAAAAATTAATATGCAGAAAACTAAAGTAATGTTTAACAGTCTCGGAAGAGAACAGCAGTTTATGATAGGTAGCAAGGCACTGGAAGTGGTAAGGGAATACATCTACTTAGGGCAGGTAGTGACCGCAGATCCGGATCATGAGACTGAAATAATCAGAAGAAGAAGAATGGGCTGGGTCTCAGATCATGAACAGCAGGTTGCCATAATCCCTCAAGAGAAAAGTGTCTAACAGTTGTCTCTTACCAGTACGGTACTCACCTACGGGACAGAAACCTGGAGGCTTACGAAAAGGGTTCTACTTAAGGGGGGACGCGGGTCTTGAAATCGTGAAAAATGGTCAAAAATGGCAATTTTCAAAAATTGCGTTTTTGAAGTCTTTAATGTCCCAACTATGCCTCTACAAAATATTATGGCTCAATTCCTACTCGAAGTATAAAAAAAACGGCAATTTAGAAACGTCGGTGAGCCGAAATTGAACGCCAAGTGCAAAGATTTGCCTCATTTTCAAGCTGCCGTAGCTCCGCGCAACGTGAACCGATCGGCGCCATCTTGGTCTCGTTTGAAAGCTGGTTTCCTGCTCTCCATTCTGGCGCCCCTCGGCACGCTATAGACCCTCGTGCAGCGGAGCTATCGGCACCTGTTCTTAAGCGGAAAATCGTCGCGAGACAGCCGCTGATTGGGTGAACCGGGCGCCTCCTCGAGCGCAGCCCTCCGATTGGCCGTGACGCATGCTTCGCCTTCCGCGGCCGCGTTGTTCGACTCCTTCACGTCGTCTGCTTTCGCTTGCATGCACGTCATTTTTTGCGCTCCTCTTTGTTTCCTAGTATTTTTAGTTCTACCTTTTTCTTTGTCGTTCTTCTAGATATTTTGGCCATTGAGTCGCTTCTTTTAACCACGAATTTCTTGCTTTTGCGTGCCTCGTGTCTTTGTTCCGCGTGTCACGATGGCGCGAGACGCGCGCTTGAAAGCAAGCACGCGAAAAGCAGTCAGCAAAAAGAGACGCGCATGGAATAAGAAGAGCGCTACATCGTCGAGAACTACAGCTTCGGTGATGCCGCAAGCTGCTGTGCCCTTGGTGGATGCGGCCGGACTGAGCTCGCCAACAACAGCTTCGCCGGTGGACGCGGCTGAACAAACCCCGTCGACGCTAGCTTCGCCTGTGGACGTGGCTGGACAGTGCCGATCGGTGTTACCGCAAGTCTCTGCAGTGCCGGTGGATGCACCTGGACTAAGCCCGTCGAAAATACCAACTTTTGAGACGCTGCAAGTCGCTTCGGATTCCGTGTCGTCAGAAGCGGCCAAGCCGGCTGACCTAAGCCTAACGTCGACTTCGGCGTTTCCGCACGCCGCTTCGGTGCCGACGGACGCGGCTGAACCGAGCTCGCGTGCTCAACGCTTCGACACGGTGTTTTTCACGGAGGCGGAGTGCGCGGGGCGCGAAGAATACGCAGACAACATTAAAACTTCATTGGCGAAGAAGTCCGCGACTTCCCGCAAGTTCGAGCTGATGAACGTCGGCACAGCAAGTGAAGACGACGATCGCGGCACAGAGTACATCATCGTTGATCTCTCAGTGCTAAAGAAGCTGTTTGTGTCCACAAGCTGCAGCAAGTGTGGGATGACCACTCTCCAACTCGCAAAGTGCAGTGAGAGAGAATACGGCCTAGCAGTGAAGTTGGAGCTCACATGCTCAAATTGCGATTTCGCCGAGCGGCACTTCTCGTCACCACGAGTGCCCGGGAAATCCAACATCACGCCCTTTGAGGTCAATTTGCGGGCAATGAAGGAAATTCAAAGTATAGGCAAGGGAGCGACTGCCCTAGCAGATTTTTGTGCCACCATGAACCTCTCTCACCGAGGACTTCACCACAAGACTTTCAGGGGGCATATGGATACCATGGTGAAAGCTTGCCAGGCAGTAGCTACTGCTACAGAAGCAGCAAGCGTCAAAGTGGTGAAGGACACGTACAAGAACTTCCTGAATCCACCAGGAAATGTAGATGTTATATTTGATGGCACATGGAAAACACGTGGTCATAATTCAAATATTGCAGTTGGCTGCATCATAGAGCTATACACTGGCCTAGTACTGGACCACGTTGTGCTCTCGAGGTACTGTCGTGGGTGCCAAGGGGCACCTGATCCCAGTGATGATGGGTACGGTGACTGGGCTGTGAACCACAAATGCATGAAAAACATCGACTGCAATGCTGGCCGGATGGAGACTGAAGCAGCTATCATTTTGTTCAACAGGTCTCTGGAAAAAAATGGGTTGCGGTACACAACTATACTTTCTGATGGTGATAGCCGCACCTTTCATGCATTGACCTCGAAAGGAGTGTATGGATATATATCCATTGAAAAGAAAGACTGCTTGAACCATGTCCACAAGCGGATGGGGACGGCTCTTCGCAACTTGGTTGAGAAGAAGAAGGCACAAGGAGAATCTCTTGGCGGAAAGGGCAACCTCACCCAAGATAAGATAAAGAAAATTACGAACTACTATGGTTATGCCTTGCGGAGCCACAGCCACGACGTTGCAGGCATGAAAAAGGCAGTGCATGCCACGCTGTTGAACATGACCTCGACAGATGAAGCCCCAGACCACAGTTGCTGTCCTCAAGGGGTTGATTCATGGTGTGCCTTCAATCGTGCTTTGGCGAACCAAGTGGAGCAGCCACCACACAAAAGCCCTCTGCCAGGCCACGTTCGCACTGCTCTTGAGCCAATCGTTGCAAGGCTGGGCGACGAGGCCCTCTTGGAGCGCTGCAAAGATGGCATGACACAGAACGCCATCGAGTGCCTACACTCTGTCATTTGGGGCCAAAGCTCCAAGAACACGCATGACTCTTTGCTGGCTGTTGAAAGAGCTGTTGCAGAAGCAGTTTCTCGCTTCAACCAAGGAATGGCAGCAACCAGCAGAGCTGTTGCAGCACAGCTTAGTTACAGTCCTGGGAGCTGCCTCATTCGTAGGAGCCTTGAAAAAGATAAACAGAGGCTGTGCAGGTCTGATAAAAGTCACACGAATGCTGAAAATGTGAAGAAGAGGATGGCCAAGAAACACAAGCCTGACAGAACCCAGGACTACTGCCCAGGACTTTTGTGAATGTGTGGCAGATTCACAGAAAATAGCAAGTGACATTCTGAGCCTTCTTTTTTTTTTTTTGTGAAGTGCCAATGCAATACAGAAGTTTTCACAATCTTTACATGAACAGATTTCTGTGAGTTTGGTGTTATTGTGTTCAGTAATGACTGGGCTGCATGCTAAAGCATAAAATTTTTCCATGTGATAGGCAAACAAAAGTGGCAGAGTAAGCAAAACTTTGAATGCAATTTTCTCAGCTTTGCTTTTTCGATCAAATGCCTTTGCCTTACGGAACTTTTCATAATGTTTGCATCAACTGATTTTATTGAATTAGGTATCATTTTTTTCAGTAAAACCTCAGCTACATCCTAAAGCTTCCCATTTTTCATTAAACCCAATAGACTAGCAATTAGGTCAGATGTAAGCTAATTACTCCTGCATTGTTTTTTTCTTCCTACTTTGTTATTCATTCATGAACTATATAATGACTTTTTAAACATTTCTTTAGCTTTAGGATGTGCAGTGGGTCCTTGGAAATGACAGCTATTCTTTAAAACTAGTTTATTTAATTAAGAAATTATCATAATGGCCCGTAAGAAAAGACCTATGTGGGATAAATTATTTTGCGATAACTTCATTTATAGATGAGATATATCAAATCTGAATATATATTTGGGATCAGCATTCAAAGATATATCTGCATGCCAATTTTCAGGAAGATATGTTAAGAAATTAAAAAAGAAGGTTTTCAAGACCCTCATCCCCCCTTAAATTGAGGACGACACAACAAGCTATGGAAAGAAGAACGATGGGTGTAATGTTAAGGGATAAGAAGAGAGCAGATTGGGTGGGGGAATAAACGCGAGTTAATGACATCTTAGTTGAAATCAAGAAAAAGAAATGGGCTTGGGCAGGGCATGTAATGAGGAGGGAAGATAACTGATGGTCATTAAGGGTTACGGACTGGATTCCAAGCGAAGGGAAGCGTAGAAGGGGGTGGCAGGAAGTTAGGTGGGCGGATGAGATTAAGAAGTTGGAAGGGACGACATGGCCACAATTAGCACATGACAGGGGTAGTTGGAGAAGTATGGGAGAGGCCTTTGCCCTGCAGTGGGCGTAGCCAGGCTGCTGCTGATGATGATGACTCGGCAAGAGCTCTTCTCTGCCTCCCACAGATGAGCCAGATGCTCTGCAACAAGGCCATTTATGGTCTGGCAAGGGGTGCCCAGAATAGATGAGCATACTCACTCAATACATACTCATTTTGCTGGCTTGAGATAAAGCATTAGTGAGTAACAAAGGGTGTGAATGGAGCTGAGTATGAACGGGAATGACTGCTCATGAACTTGCCTGGAAGTGAGTATGAACAGGAGTGCCAGTTAATGTGAGCAAGAATGAATGTCACTGACGGTGATTTGAGTGGATGTGAGTACCCGTGTGAGCAAGTGCCGTTGAGTGTGAGTGGGCACCAGCATGAGCATGAATGGTTGCTAGGTTGAGTAGGCGCAATAGGAATGTGAGTGAGTGCTGGCAAGTGGCAGAGTGCATAAGTAAAGTGAGCACAATGCTTGCTAATATATCGGTGTGTGAGTAGCCACTTATTCTGCCAGCCTATGGTGCTCAAAAACCATTCCTATAAATCTCTATAGGGTCCCCTTTTGAGATGAGAACCCCCACCAGTAGCTGAGCACCAGGTTGGGAGACACCTCTACCTATTAGATAAAACCAGTGGGTTTCCTGTGGTATCAGGATTCAAACCCAGTACCTCCTGTTACGAGGTGGACACTCATTGGGCCACTGGGCCACTGCTGCAGCCAGGAATTGAGGTTGCGACTTTGTCATCAGCAGCAATACGCCATAGTTGATTGGCCACTGTGGATGGCAGGAGAATATAACATTCTGTGTTAAATATTGTCACTGTTCCTGAAGTAGTCAGTATGTCCCAAATAACTTGTGCACCCTGCACAACTACGCATCCAACCCAACTTGTCCCATTCTCAGTCTTATCAAAGTTGCTTACAGTTGATGTTTATCCATTAGACCTTTCTCAAACCACTAAATAGTAACAACGTCCAAATGAGTGCTCAGCTTCAAATCTTTGTCACGGTGATCATTCCTATCCCTTTAGCCAATCAGCATGCCATGAAAGAAAGACTGTTGAAAAAGTTTGCTCAATTCAGTTTGAGGCATGTATGCTAGGGCTTACCTCCAGCTTGAAGGCCAGAGCAACCAGGGGGTGGCTGTCGTCCCGGGCTGGGTTCAAGACCACCTTCTTGACATTGGCACTGCATGCAAAAAGATATGACACACGACACGCATTGAAAAAATTTTTGGCACAAGTGACAGTGAGGCCATAATGTGCAATGAAATACTGATAGCAAGTATGCCTCGTATACTGAGTGAAGTCAACAAGATAAAGTAACTCCATTGGTTGAGACTAAATGAACTACAGTCGACCAGTGCCATAATGAATAGGTAGTGCACAAGTTAGTGTGATACAATCGATTCCTGATATATTGAACTAAAAAGCGATCACAAAATAGTTCGATATATGGTAATTTGATATATAAAATATGCCTATCTGAAGTTTATCTGAGATTGCCACAAGTCTCCGACAATTTCCAGAGATTGTGAAAAGCGTAAACGTGTTGATTTGCTTCTCCAAAGTCGTGGCGAAGACACAAGGGTTGACTTATTTCTTGCTCACGAAAGTTAGCAAGTCGCTCACACTGCAGAATGGTCTATGATATACACATCGCAACACTATCTGTAAAAGCTAGCACCGCCTGGCCTCGCTTTATTCAATATAGAAATGGATGCACCACGAAAGCATACTAGCCTGCGTGGATATGTGGCATGCCACCATCAGTGCACTTGTACACCAATTTGAGTGTTAACATGCCTGGCTGTGTGTTTGTTACAATACTAACAATACACGCCGTTTCAAGGGCAAGCTTCCTGCAAAAGCATGCCACCCTGCACCCCTGCTGGTTAGGCCTCGCCAGCACAGTCTCGTCAGCAGCCAAAGTTGAGGTTTGATGCAGAGTGAATGAATGAAATGCTTTGCAGTGGCTGTTTAACAGCGGGAAAAGGGAGGAACCATCTCACCAACGAAAGTGAAGGCACATTCCGGTCGAATTCGATTCCTGAACACTCGCGGCTGCTTGGTCTACACATGTTTCGCATGTGAACAGCCCTAAAAAAATGTTTGGCTTCAGTTTGATACTGATTATAGAGCAGAAATCTATGACTCTGGCAACTTACATTATATGTAGGACTTCTGAATACTGAGTAGTAGATTTCCAATTAAATATTCAATCAAATATAGAAAAAGAAAGGGAAATATCATATTGAATAGTCAGATCTCGATATAATCAATGTCAATTTCACCAAATTCACAATGTAACAAACTATCTTCATTTCCCAATCTTAGTTGCATTGAAGACCATGTCATTTTTTTTCTCCGATTTACCAAAGTGATTTTGTGACACGGTGTAATTTAACGATGTTCTTGGCCATTTCAAGCGTGTGCTTGTAGCCTGTATGGCTAGTAAAACTAGCAAAAAACTATAAAAATGTTGGCCGAGGCAAAAGTTATTTCAAATGACCTTCCGCATGAAAAGTTTGAGCAGGAAAAACGCCATCAAAGTGCATGTGCCGGGACGCGGTAGGTAGGAGACATTGCTACACCTTTTGTCGCGCTGGTAAACAACTTTCAGAAGCCATGGGCCGATGGCAGCTCACAGCACCCAGGGAAACACGAGAGCTGATGATTCCTTCTGTGCAAAGGGGATGTGGAAGGAGTTAAGGCACGATAACGTGATCAAGCACGCGCAGGGGTAGGGGGTGGTGCTGAGGGGCAGTAACGTGAGCCTATCTTGCCAAGATAAGGGCAAAACGTCGTATCTTGGAGGTTATCTCTGTGGTAAGTGCGCAGTGTGAGCCGAGACATTTGGTGCCTTGACATACATTGCGTTCCCTTGCAACTAGTGTTGGCAGTTGCGTAGTCTTAAGTTCCCTAGGCATGGTGCGAAGCACTCGCTGATATTGTGACAGCAAGTTAGAGGTCATCGAGTGAGACCTGTTACTTGAGCACATGTGACACAGCTAAAACTACGAATATTGTATGTTTTATTATTTGTATTCGATTCAAAAACTAGGTATTCGAAACAAAACAAATATGTTGCTGGCTGTGCAAAAGCAAACATGGTTCTTAGCGTTTATCGCATCTAAGTGTCTGATGTGCTGAATTTTGCGATAATTTCATGCTGCTGGCGAAATTTCATCTGTAGAACACGCTTAGCCACTGGATCTAAGCTTTTCTTGGAAAGCCAGCCTAGCAGTAGCAAGGGGCACGGGTTTGCAGTGAGGGTGCCCTCTTTTGCAGGAAATGCCCTGAGTGATGACTGGTACAGGGTGAAATGGCTCTGACTTTATTAGAAATTGGTGCGGTATAATAAGGCACAGGTTCGCAAGAACAGACCAACTACAGTGACGTCTTGTTACTACGAACACCATATTAACGAACTTTTCAGAAATCTCCAGCTGACTTGTTATGGTTTCAAAGTAAAAATATTTCAGTAATACGAACCTCAGAATCATCATCATCATCATCATCATCATCATCAACGTCCACTGCAGGACGAAGGCTTCTCCCTCCGATCTCCAATTACCCCTGTGCTGTGCCATCCGATTCCAACTTGTGCCTGCGAATTCCTTAATTTCATCACTCCACCTAGTCTTTTGCCGTCCTTGACTGCGTTTCCCTTCTCTTGGCACCCATTCAGTAACACTAACCATCCACTGGTTATCTAACCTACGCAATATACATGACCTGCCCAGCTCGATTTCTTTCTCTTAATGTTGATTAGAATGTCGGCTATGCCCGTTTGCTCTCTGGTCCACCATTCTCTTCGTCTCTTAACGTTACGCCTATCATTCTTCGTTCCATCATTCTTTGCGCGGTCCTTAACTTATTTTCGAGCTTCTTTGTCAGTCAAGTTTCTGCCACATACGTTAAACCGGTAGAATGCATTGATTGTACACCTTTCATTTTAGTGATAATGGTAAGCTTCCAGTAAGGGTCTGAGTATGTCCGCCGTATGCGCTCCAACCCAATTTTATTCTTCTGTAAGTTTCCTTCTCATGATCAGGGTCCCCTGTGAGTAACTGTCCTAGATAAACGTATTCCTTTGCATACTCTATAGGCTGACTGGCGATCCTGAACTCTTGTTCACTTGCCAGGCTATTCATGATTATTTTTTATTTCTGCATATTAATCTTAAACCCTACTCTTACTCTCTCTCTGCTAAGGTCCTGAATTATTTATTGTAACTCGTCCCCAGTGTTGCTGAATATGCTGACAATGTCATCTGCAAACCGAAGGTTGCTGAGATATTCGCCACTGATCCTTACCCCTAAGCCGTCTCAATTTAATAGCTTGAATACTTCTTCCAAGCACACAATGAATAACATAGGAGAGATTGTGTCTCCTTGTCTGATCCCTTTCTTTATAGGTATCTTCCTACTTTTCCTATGGAGAATTAGGGTAGCTGTGGAATCATTGTAGATATTGTCCAAGATATTTACGTAAGCTTCCTCCAGTCCTTGATTACGTAGTACCTCTATGACTGTTGGTATCTTTACTGAATCAAATGCCTTTCCGTAATCTATGAAAGCCACATAGAGAGGTTGATTGTAGTCTGCAGATTTCTCGATTACCTGATTGATTACATGGATGCGATCCATTGTAGAGTATCCCTTCCTGAAGCCAGTCTGTTCCCTTGGTTGACTGAAGTCAATTGTTGCCCTTATTCTACTGGAAATTACCTTCATGAATATTTTATACAATACTGAAAGTAAGCTAACGGGCCTATAATTTTTCAATTCTTTAACGTCTCCTTTTTGTGGATCAATATAATGTTGCCATATTTTTTAGTTTTCTGGGATTCTTGAAGTCGTGAGAAATTTTGTATAAAGGGCTGCAAGCTTTTCAAGCATGATGTCTCCTCTATATTTGTTTAAATCGACCGTTATTTCATCTTCACCTGCTGCCTTTCCTCATTTCATTTCTTCTACGGCCCTTCTAACTTCATCTCAAGTTATGGAAGGAGCTTCGAAAAGGACTTCTTGGGCAAGTTGGTGCTTAGATTTCCTAGCTATACTTTGTGGCGCAGAATACATTTCTTGATAAGGGACAGAAGAAAGGAAGACTTTCTTCCTTTCTTCTGTCCCTTTTCAAGAAATGTATTTTGCGCCACAAAGTATACATAGGAAATATGGAAGGAGCCTCTGTAACCTGTCCATTACTACTTTTAAAGGAGGTGTCCTGGCTGCTCTGGGTATTGTACAGGTCAGTGTAGAATTCTTCAGCTGCTTTTACTAAATCTTTGAAATTGCTGATGATATTGCCCTGCTTATCTTTCAGTGCATACATCTTGGCTTGTCCTATACCAAGTTTTCTTCTCAGTGATAATACTGAACATTTTAGAATAACAATCATTATTCAGTTTCCGTGTCATGTTAACAACACCTCAGTACTACGAACTAATATTGCAAAATCTGGGGATTCTTAGATTTCCGTGCATCCTTCATGGCAGCCGAAACAGTAGGCTAGCAGATGACAAGGCACAGAAAGCGGACACCACGGTGCACGGGTTCGGAAAACCTGAAATGGTGCTCAATAAAAAAATGGGAGATAGAAAAGGCGACGATGCATCGGTTTTGTAAGCGCATGCTCCGCCAAGGCACGCATCGCCTAGCAGCGGAGGAGCGTCCCTTCCTTCTTTCGCCCTTCTTTCTGCAGCCATACTAGCCAGACGTGCGGAGAAACGTAACCTTTGTACTCGCAGGGATGCCACATGGTCGCACTTCGCACTTTCCAGGTGGCGTTGTTTACGCACGCTTGCCCTCTGACAGTTCAGATCAAGCAAAACAAGCAAAAAGCAAGAAACAATGCGCTTTGGAGGTGACATGGAGCTACCTTTTTGTCGGTAGTTATCTTGGCGTCAGCATCTGTTTTGTGTGCGTCACTCTTACTATACGGTGATTCGGTGGTGCATGGCGGCGAAATCTATGGAGAATGGCAACAGGCTTCGGGCTAACAGTGACATTTTTGTGGATAGCTCAAACGTTGACAACTTATGAACTGATGGGTAATGGGTGGAAACATTAATTTTGAGACTTTCACTATAACGACCTTTCAGAATAACAAATGAATTTTGGCAGTCCCATGTGATTCGTTAGTAGTAGTAGTAGTAGTAAACAACTTTATTGGGGCCCTGCGGAGCTAGGCAGGCGGCCTGCTAGGTAGGTCCCTACCCAGGCGTTGGATAGCCCCATGTCAGAACAGGGAGGCCATGCCTCTAGGCTCGTTCCCGGGCCCTCTGGACAGCCAAGAGCTGGACGCCTTGTCTGGGGTCTTTGATGGCCTTCGTACCAGTCTTCTCGGTTAAAACCCTATAACATAGAGAACTGCCAGAGCCCGTGACTTAATGAACGAAATTGAGTGCCACAGTCTGGGGAGAGTGGATCAATGTCTGGGTGGAGCATGTTGAATTATGGGATTTTACATGCCAAAACCACTTTCTGATTATGAGGCACGCCGCAGTGGGGGACTCCGGAAATTTCGACCACCTGGGGTTCTTTAACGTGCACCTAAATCTAAGTACCCGGGTGTTTTCGCATTTCACCCCCATTGAAATGTGGCCGCTGTGGCCGGGATTTGATCCCGCGACCTCGTGCTTAGCAGCACAACACCATAGCCACTAAGCAACCACGGCGGGTGGAGCATGTTCAGAAAGCCCCTAGAGGGGTAGGACCCCATCTGGAGCAGGCTAACTTGTGGTCTGTTGAGCTTATGATGGGGGAAGGGAAAACTCTGCCTATTCCCTCTGTAATGAGACGTGATTTTGTGAGAAGTAACTAGAGGATCACTGTGGATGAGCTCTCCCAAACTTCCACCTCCCACCCTAGACAGCTCTCCCACCCGAGACACCATCCCGTCGCGGCATATGAAACCTCGCACACGGTCATGGGCTATCTCATTGGGGTTGAGGTGACCCGGTAATACATCCGGTCCCATGTGAGCTGGGAACCAGACTATTCGGTGAACAATGTCAAAGGAGTGTTTGCCGTTCAGAATCCTGACTGCTTCTTTGGCTATCAATCTTGATGCGAACCTTCTAATAGCTGCTCGGGAGTCCGTATACACCGCAGTGCATTTTGTGTCAAGTAATGCGAGAGCTGTAGCAGCCTGTTCCACCACGTCGACCGAGGAGGTCTACAGCGAGGCTGCCGAGAGGAGTTCGCCTCTGTCATTAACTATTGCTACGGAAAACTTGTCGGCACTAGCGTGTCGCGCTGCATCAACAAAGGTCTCCATTCCGGATATGTTCTTTAAGAAAGCTCTAGCCCTTGCTAAGCTTCAACCTTTGCTGTGTTTGGAGTGGACATTTCTTGGAAAAAGGTCTACAATAAAGGAGTTTCTTGTTTCAATATCAAGTTGTGTGGTATCTCCCTGATTGAAGCTAGCATGGAAGCCTGCCGCATCCAGCAGTCTTCTGCCTGCTTTGGAGTTTGATAATCTAATAATTTGTTCTAATCTTTATGCTTATATTAACTCCGCAGTTGTGTTGTGTACTGCAAACATCAAAGTTTCTCCGTGCTAGCCATGATTGGCACACCAATCACCCTTTTGACACTTTTGCGCATGAGCATGTCTAATTTATCTATTTCCGTTTTGGTCCAATCGAGGGCCGCGACTATGTAATGACATGGCTCATGAGGAAAGCATGGTGAGCCCTAAGGAATATATCCTTGCCTATGCCACCTTTCTTGTTGGACACTCTGATAATTAATCTAAGAATGTTCTCAGTTTTCGTGGTGAGATAGTCTTAGCGTTGCAGCCCTTTGAGTCTATTGAAAGCCCTAGGATTTTGATAAGAGTCTATTCTCACGGAACATAACCAACCCTTATATATAGCTTTCATTGATTACAAGAAAGCGTTTGATTCAGTCGAAACGTCAGCAGTCATGGAGGTATTACGGAATCAGGGTGTAGACGAGCCGTATGTAAAAATACTGAAAGACATCTATAGCGGCTCCACAGCCACTGTAGTCCTTCATAAAGAAAGCAATAAAATCCCAATAAAGAAGGGTGACAGGCAGGGAGATACGATCTCTCCAATGCTGTTCACAGTGTGTTTACAGGAGGTATTCAGAGACTTGGAGTGGGAAGAATTGGGGATAAAAGTTGATGGAGAATACCTTAGCAACTTGCGATTCGCTCATGATATTGCCTTGCTTAGTAACTCAGGAAACCAATTGCAATGCATGCTCACTGACCTGGAGTGGCAAAGCAGAAGGGTGGGTCTGAAAATTAATCTGCAGAAAACTAAAGTAATGTTTAACAGTCTGGGAAGAGAACAGCAGTTTACGATAGGTAGCAAGGCACTGGAAGTGTTAAGGGAATACATCTACTTAGGGCAGGTAGTGACTGTGGATCCGAATCACAAGACTGAAATAATCGGAAGAATGAGAATAGGCTGGGGTGCGTTTGGCAGGCATTCTCAGATCATGAAAAGCAGGTTGCCATTATCCCTCATAAGAAAAGTGTGTGTCTTACAAAAAGAAAAGAAAAGAACAATTGTGTCTTACCAGTACTCACCTACGGGGCAGAAACCTGGAGGCTTACGAAAAAGGTTCTACTTAAATTGAGGAGGATGCAACGAGCTATGGAAAGAAGAATGATGGGTACAACGTTAAGGGATAAGAAGAGAGCAGATTGGATGAGGGAATAAACGCGAGTTAATGACATCTTAGTTGAAATCAAGAAAAAGAAATGGGCATGGGCAGGGGCATGTAATGAGGAGGGAAGATAACCGATGGTCATTAAGGGTTGTGGACTGGATTTAAAGAGAAGGGAAGCGTAGCAGGGGGCGGCAGAAAGTTAGGTGGGCAGATGAGATTAAGGAGTTTGCAGGGACAACACGGCCACAATTTGTACATGACCGGGGTAGTTGGAGATGTATGGGAGAGGCCGTTGCCCTGCAGTGGACATAGCCAGGCTGATGATGATGATGACTCTCATGATGACGTGCCCATCTCTGGTACGAACGCTAATGTGCACCTGATCGAGTGGGGTGAGTCCCTTAGCACCTCGTCTAGCCTGTGTGTACAGCAGGAGTTCCGACTTTCCAGGCAAGAGTGCCAGTCCCATATCTTCCAAGAAAGACTCTGTAAAATCCAGAGCCTCCTGTAGAGCTTGTTTGACTGTTGCCTCCGATGCTCCAGGACACCAGATTGTTATATCGTCAGCATATAATGCATGACTTATGTAAAGAATTGCTGCAAGGCTTTCCGACAACTTGCGCATTGCTATATTAAACAGGAGTGGTAAGATAACTGCCCCTCAGGGAGTACCCCTTCTTCCGAGTGTGAAAGATTCCGAGACTGATTGCCTCAACTTTATGGCCGCCGTCCTGCTCTCGAGGAAGGATGCAACAAAGGAGAAGAATTTAACTCCCAAGTTCAAGACCGATATCTCCTTAACCCTTTGAGGGTAGATTTTTTTCGCCATATGCGACCCCACAGGGTCGATTTTTTTAAATTTCAGATTCCAATTCTTCTCAGGGACTTATTTCGACAAAAAATTACCGTAATTTTTCTAGGGTTACCGTAAAGTGAGAAAAAAATATTTTACATTGGTATATATGCTCTCTTCATTCATTAACAACAACAATAAAAAAGGAAAAAAACTTATCAGAATAAAAACATTTGATGCATTTTTATGCACATAGTTCAAGGCTTTTTAAAATCCACACACGAGAATATTTCGCAAGTCTCAAAGTTTGTTCTCTTACACTAATATGTATGCCCATAGTGTAATCGAACTGCGTAGATGCGTGCACTCAAGAAAACTGTGTGGTTGTGTGCCCGTCAAAAAAGCACAATGTGTGACAAACTTCCGCTAATCATCATCTTATCGCCCACCAGCTAGGGCAATTAGTTTTCGCGAGTCTCCAAAAAAAAAAAAAAAAAGAAACGGAAACACATGCATGGCGGCATCCTTCCTATGCGCACCCCTGTAAGCACTAAACGAACGAGAAACAAGCACTCGCCCTTTGAGCAATTAGTAACGAGATAGGCATCAGTTTTGCAAGCACAAGATGCCGAAACCACCCGCAAAACAAAACAAACCGCCACCCGCACGCACGCGCGCCAATGCGCGAGCGGTAGTATATAGACGCGCAGGAGCAAACTAGCGCTAAAACAAACCATGCAACGGAAACCAAAAGGGGGAAGCACATGAAGAATATTCCCTGTATTCCCACATAGTGGCCAGCACATGACAGAACAAGTTAGAAAGTTGGTGTGCTTTTTAAACGTACAGATGGCGCCGTAAATATACGGCATCGACCATTTTTGGACTTGTTCACGGTGCCTTATAATTATGTCATTGACCCCCAAAGGGTTAAGGATATAGGTAGTCATGTGTAATTGTATCGAAGGCCTTGGATAGATCCTGTGCGAGGACCCCTTTTAATCCTTGCTCTGAGAGTTGATTACCTGTGTTTTGAGCAGGAGCATGACATCCTGCGTTGAAAGCAAGGGAATGAAACCAACCATATTATACGGGAATAGTTCATTCCGATTAATATGTGTCGATATCCTGTTATGCACTGCGTGTTCCGCTACTTTGCTAATGCAAGAAGTAAGGGAGATAGGATGAAGGTTCTCCAAGCTGGATCATTTACCTCGCTTGGGGATTAGGACCACTGTGGCCTTCTTCCAACTCTCCGGTACAACGCCCTCCTACCATACCTCATTTATCTCCTTCACTAAGGCTTGAATGGCTTTGTCGTCCAAATTTCTTGAAAGCCGGTTTGTAACTTGTTATATCGAGGTTTGACTGTAGCAGAAATCATTCAATTTTTCAAAGCTAACATGAACTAAATACACAATCTTTTAGTATGAGGGCGAATCAGAAAGCCTTAATCAGAAAAACAATAAAACCTCCAATTATTGAAATTCATGATTTAATGAAGTTTTACACTACAAGTACAATTTTGTTAAATCAATGTTTTCCAGTATCTTGGTTTCTGCGTACTTAGGTTACTGATAGCTTGATAAATTCTTGTTTGCAATGCTAGGTGATTCTTGAGCATGTGCTGCACCACGTTTTCTTGCCCAAGATTTGCAAGCATTCAGCTTTAAGATAAAGTTTCTTACATTGGATTCTATATTGAGCTCTTTTTTTTTTCTTAATTCGATTCACTATTCGATTCTAAACCCCTTATGTGATATTCGCAGACCGCTACTAACTGGCACTGCAGACATGGTGAAGGAACCTGACCAAGACTGAAGCAGCATAGGAAACAGGTGCACAGATAGGCAGCCAATACGTACGGGTCTCTCTCGTCCAGGGCATAGTTGGTGACCTCGGCAGGGTTGGGCAGGTATTGGACCACCGCATCCAGAAGTGGCTGCACACCTTTGTTGCGCAGTGCAGTGCCCATCAGCACAGGGAAGAACTTGCGCTGCAGGCAAGCACGACGGATGCCTGCCTGCCAAAAAAGAGGAGGCCACTGGGCTTTAGGCTAGGTTAGGTTAACAGTTCCTTTACAAGCTACCCACTGTACAGGCCAAAAAATTGTTTTCAACCCCTTTCTGCTTTCCTCCTCTACACAACTGGCTGCAAGCAGTTTGTGCCAAGTGGTGGCAACCTAAATCACACGTTTTGGCCTCTAAAATCACTGTGACATTGTTAAAAGTGGCGATGAGTAGAGACTAGATATTTCATTACTAAATATTGCTGTTTCAAGAGAGGTGCTAGTGGAAATTTTTTTTTTCAATTTTTGATTTCTTGATATTACTTGTTTTGTCAAGTTTAGTTTCTCTACCTTTATGACAATAAAAATCAAAGCTCAATTTAAATGTGAAGTGGGTTAAAATTGCGTTTAAATAGCACAAAGTGATGTTAAAAGCATGAAAGTGTGCTATTTTCTAGCGTCCCTGCATACGACAGAGAGGATGCTCGCCATTGTGAATCGCATAAGTTCAGCCAAGCTGCATTCTCGAAATAACCACGGCTGCCCGAGCTGCCATGGAGCAAGAAATTAGTAAAAAAGCATGTATGCTGTGTTTTTCGAACGGTGCATCTGGGTTTATAAATGTAAAATGTATTTTTCTCAAAATATCAAAATACAATTTTTGGCAACTTTTTGAGTTTGCCTTGTTTTCGCTACTTGCGATATTCGGATCTGGATTGCCCACATTTTCTTTAACATGCGAGTAGCATCGTTACCACCTTTCAGTTTCTCAATATCACTCATATACTGTTACGGATGTAGAATGGATTTATTTGCAGTGAAAAGGGCAGACAGGAAAGGGGGTGGTCTGAAACAGCTGTATCACCCAAGAACCTTGCGCCACTTCTCCTTCCTCTTCTACACTGCTCCCGTGGGCATTACATTTTCCTCCATGGCAGATGCAGCTCACCGAGCGAGCCAGAAAGCGCGTTTCTGGTTTGGTTTCAATCGTGCAACGTGCACAACTTGCATCTTTGCATGAACAGCGGTTTTCAGCTATCACTTTACAGGGGGTCTACCAAGTTGACATTTCCAAATTCCCCGAGTTTTCCAGGTTTTCCCTAAGTGCCTTTTCAATATTCCCTGAGTGATCCAGAATTATGTTTTACGTCAAGACCTGCTGAAACCATATCGCCCGATGCTGTCACTCTCTAGTAAACATACGAAAAAAAAAATTTTTTAGAGAGAAACGCCTTAATCCGATTTGAATACTAAGGAGTAGTGTTTATGTTATTAAAAAAAAAAAAGAATAGAAGGAAAGTGTTAGTAAAATGCACAGCAAATAAAATGTTTTGAAAGAAATTGCAAATTGAGTCGGACATTCTCAAATACAAATAAAAAGGAGATGCACACAGAAGCAAATATTTTCGAATACGAGCTATTTCTATCAACTGATAGCAATGTCAGTGGTATCAGGCCCAAAATTTGTCACAATTGAGCTTCCCTCTCAACAGCTCGAAAGTCAGCCTCAACTGTCCTGACATTCTCTCAGTCCGCGCATGATGCCTCAGTGTTACGCTTCACAGCTTTAACGAGTTAATTTTGGTTTGGATGAGGGACACCTGCATCTCGGTGTCAGCCAACACTTTGTTTCTATAGCTGAAATTTCTCCAAGCAGCGCCACGCTTCGTTTCCTGTTGATTCCTCAATGTGTAGGTTCTTTGTGTTCTTGTCCTCCTTCCGCCGTGCATTCGCCCCACGGAAGATTTGAAGCATCTTCTTGGTCAGTTGTACAGTCAACATCCATCTTCTTGAACTCCCTAGGGGCCGCGAAAACGTCCGAAAAATCAGCCAGTTGAAAAAAAAATTAATGCATGTCTTTTACTGTCCTTAAGGGATCAAACCGCCACAGGCACATTAGAAAAAGCTCTGAAGGCCTGTCGGTACAAGCATTAGGCATATCGATGCTCGTGCTCTGACAGGAGGTACCGGGTGCATGCGTGTATAATTAAGGAATGCATACTGTGTTCCATGGCAATTGCCCCTTCCTATGCTTGTTATGCTTTATCGCAACACTTTTGCGTATGCTTCACCAAGTAACACTTCTGTAAAGAGGCGAAGCTGACTTTCGGGAACCGAAATTATGCAAGGCCTAGGGGCAGCGCAAATATACAAAAAATCGGCCAGTTGAAAAAAGAAACATGAATGCCTGTTTTTTACTGTCCTGAAGGGCTCAAACCGCCACAGGCACATTCGAAAACGCTCTGCAGGCCTGTTGATACACGCATTAGGCATATCAGTGCTCGTACTGTGACAGGAAATACCGGATTCACGCGTGTATAATTAAGGAATACATACTGTGTTCCGAGGCAATTGCCCCTTCCCACGCTTGTTAAGCTTCACCGCAATACTTTTTCGTATGCTTCACCAAGTAACATGTTCATACTTGCAGCTGTGGTGATGTTGTCCAAGCACTCGATCTTCCGTAAGACCCTTCGGGTCTTCAAAGGCTCGAAGGCATGATATTGCTGCATGAATTCGGAAGGAGTGCTCAGGTTTTCTTTCGTTATCAAAAAATTGTAGATGCCCTCAGTGATGCCTTTTAACAGATGTCCCGCTTTGCCTTCATCGGACATATTCGTGTTTACAATTATGTGTAGCTTGAACATTTCAATATACTGCTACATGTGTGTGGCATTTGATTGTTTGAACGAGGCGCATGGGCGCCATCGCTCGAGAAAAGAGAAGGAAGAACGAACGAGAAGGAAGAGAAGGAACGAACGGGGTTCGCGTGGTGAATCTAACCTGTCAGCACTGCAACTGTTTTGGTAAATATAACCTGTAAATAGTTGCTTGTCTTACTGACTCGTCCTTCGCGTAACAATATGTTGTACACATTTCACCAGGCAACTGGGCTCTGCGCGAGAGCGTGTTCTGCTTTCTTCTTTTTGGGAATTTGAGTCGCCAAAGCGGCCTTTCATTTCCTGGACAAAAGCTTGCGAAGTGGTCAGCATGCGTTCATGATTGTCAAGCCAAAGTAGAGTGGTACCAGCGAGAAGAAATGCAACATTCTACACCCGCTATGCCGGCTTACTGTTTCATAGTGTCTCAGCCAGTCATCTATGTCTTCATCTGTTTTACCTGAGAATATGCGTGGTTCTGGCATACTGTAGCTAGATTGCCTTGGAGACGATTTTACCATCGATTCCCTCTTCTGTGGTGTTCATTAACTGGCCTTCTTGGGCATCGGCCATGCTTGTTGACTCTGGTGGTAGTCCGGCCAAGCGTCTACTTTTTCGAAGATCTTGTAGAACTGGGTTGTCAAGGGTGTCCAGTACCAAGCACCTCCACCACTTGTCACAGATGTAGAGTGGATTTATTTGCAGTTAAAAGGGTAGAGAAGACATGGGACGGTCTGAAACAGTAACCCAAAGACCTCGCACCGCTTCTCCTTCCTTTTCTTCGCTCTTCCAGTGCAGCGTTACAATATTTTAGACAAATTTCAAGTGCCACTTACTGAAGTCTGAACATTTTACTAATATTTCACCCTTAGCAACATTTTATATACACTTCATAGCTAGTTTTCGGCATTTCACAGTTGATGTGGAGCAAAACTGGGTGCACGTTAGATTAGGGTTACGTTAGAATCGGGTAAATGCGGTATATAAAGTAAGAAAATGCATCAGCATATAACATGCCACCAATTTATTTAAATAAAGATATAACATGCCCCCAACGTTCACAATCAGAAAAAGTGAGATGTGCAGATTTATTAAACCTCATAGAAGATAAACTTTCTTTACAATTATATGAACACTTCGGGTGTATTATGGGCATCATCGCCGGCATAGTGTTCCGTATAAATGCCAAGTGCGATAATGTTGTGGTCGCAAGCCATATAGTGGGTGCAAGGGTGAGCCGAGAATGGTGGCTCGGTCTTGCGCACACAAGGAAGGAAAGTGGGGAAGAAGTGCGCCGCCTTCCATCGTGCGCAAGGAACTGGGGGCTGCACAGGCCCTATCTTGAAAGCAATCTGCAATGAATACAGAGTCTAAACGCACCGAAGGCTGTTAGCTTTAGTGTGTGCTGTGTTCTCGCCACTTAGTTGGCATTGAAGCAACAAGCAGCACTAAAGTTAATTCACTTGCTGCTACAGCCGCTCTCCCTCATGCCAGCGTTTTGACAGCGAATGTGCAAGGTCAACAAGTAAGATGTCACGTTTGCTTGTGCGTGCATCCCAATATGCTAGTTAATTTGGTTAGTAAGCGAATGTTTACAACTTTATAGGGCCGATAAAACTGCTATCCTTATTTCGTGTAGCTGTCTGCTAATTTACTATTGCAATCAATGCGTCACCTTGCGGACAAAGCTGCAATATTTTTTTAAAATGGACTTTGGTAATAAAAGCAGTGCGTTGTCGTCACCATTTGCGTTTCATCACAGATACGAAGCACATAAGTGAGGTATTCTCGAGCGATCACTTTGAGAGATACTGATACCACTTTTGCAGGACTCTGCATCAGTCTTATCGGTCTACGAGGCTGACAGTGTTCTTGGCACTGTGCACAGATGGCAAAAATGGGTGGCTATATACACCGATGCATACAGTGGCGAGTCTAACGAAATCTTGCAAAAGTGATAGTATCTCCAAACGTGATTGACCAAGAATACCACTCCAGATCATGGCGAAACGCAAAATGAACCTGCAGGTATTGGCACAAAAACATGCTCTGTCGCCATCTCATGATGGCGAAGATGCTGCGTCTGACATGCACACAAAAATTGAGGGCCTTATAGCAAGTCTCAATGCTTGAGGTCTTGTACGCAAAAAAAAATAAAAGAAGTATACAAGAAACAATTTTACCTTCATTATTTGCAAAATGGAGAAGGGATGAGTGATGCTCACGAGACACATAGGCTGTTGCCAGTGCCATGAGCATGGTTTCGGTTTAATATACGATTATAATGCGCAGGCAATTTTTTTATCCCTGTCTCAGAAAAAGAGGCACACGTTAGATTACGGTAAATACGGTATATATCACATTGTTTGTCCAGTTAGTGATGCATTAACAACCTAGAGAACATGTAAAAATTCAGTATGCTTGCCATTAGTTGCTCCTCTGAGGGCGTCTTCTCCTCCAAGTACATCTCCCCAAGCATCTCGTCTGCATTTGAAACATGTTCTGCGGGAAGGACAAGCTGAACTTAGGAACATTACAGGCAACACAAGATGGCCCAGGATAACTAGCAAATCCCTTTTTCAAAATTCCCTGACCTGTTCAGGTTTTCCAGGATTTCTTCAGTGAAGATTTCCTGACTAAATAAACATCAGAATACAGCAACTGATTTTCCGATACGATTGTTCCCGCAATGTCCCCCAAAAATTGGGAAATCTAGAAGAAACTAAACTTGGGGGAAAATCAGCAGCTTACACAAGCAGCAGGAAAAATATAAGTAATGTAGCCAATCGATTATTCAGGCACTAATATTTCGGACCTGCTTGATTATTTGGACAGCTCTGTGGCACCACCCCAGGGCCAATAGACTTAATGTATAAGCACGACCAAAGTTTTGGACACCGCACAGCACGCCATGCAATAATTCGGACTCCACCTGCACCACGGCTGTGTGCTAATTTAATTAGGTCACTGAATCGAGCAGCAATAGAGATTTTTTCATTTTGATACAATATCAGCCATGTTGCTCGTGCCTCCTCGAAACCAAAACTAGCAAAGCCTAGTCGATATAGCACTCTCCTACCCCACCCAAACTGCAGGAAAAGCCCAGCCAGTACGTCATTAAGGCCAATGTTACAAGAAAGTACAGTAACGTTGATAAAGGCTGCATTTGCAATTTTCACGATTTGACGGGCGAATTCCATTCCACTCTTTCATCCACCATTCATGGTTGCCTGATCCTGTTGATAAAGCGGGTGGAGTGTCGCTCTGACCACTGACAAAGTTCAACAAGCATGAAAATAAATAGCATAAAAGGCATCGCTAGAAAATCGCAGCCACAGACTATTTAGGCCAAAGGCAAGCATATGTGCATCAACGGGCGGCTGTGTTTCTGCACTGCGATAAGGTAGCGCGCTTGGCACTGCGCCAAGTAAGCTGTCGCTTGTGGATGGCGATGTGTCCTGCGCTAGTCACATGAAAGATAGCGTGCCTGGCATTGTGCCAAGATTGCCGTCGCTCATAGATGCTGATGCCTGTTGCACTAGTCATGCGAAATTGAAGGTATCCCCAGCAGTCACGATGCGAGAATATGGCACACCTTTCTTGACCACTAGCGGAATAAATTCACCAATTTTATGGTGAATCTGGTATTTTGGAACACTGTATACCACACCAGTACGGCAGCCCGTAAACTTGTTCGTGTGTTTTATGGAACAAATGTCTGCCTTTGTCTTTTGCCTACTCATCTTTCTTTGCATGGCAGCACAAATGTTACCTAGCTTATTGGCAGCCATAAAATCAAGGTTAACACTATATCTACTTCCCACTTTCTTTTATCCTGTGCAATAAGGAATGGATGTATGGAATGACTACTATTTTTTTCTTGTTATTACTGCTCTCTGCAACCATGTTTGAACTCGACGAAATGATGGACATTTTTTTAAGTGTTCAGTGACAGTGGCTACTGCAACGCCAGGAATAAACAAACGCTTCTAATGGTCAAGGCCTGGCATATGAATAGTAGTGGAAGCAGATATGTGAGCCAGCCTTCCATCAATGTGCGTAGAGAAGATGTGAAGTGCCTAAACAAACGTCTCTCACATAGGTTTGCACGTGTGACAGGTGGCGCTACCACACCTGAGCACACATGAGTAACTCAAGCAGGCTAGGTCACAATTTGTCCCAACCTCATTTCAAAGGGGACATCAATAAATAATCATCCCTATCATCATCATCATGTGCAGATAAATTTTGTGTCGACCTTCCTTCCCACCACAGTGTAATCTTCAGTTAATAGTCAGCATTTGTTCTGTCTGGTTCTCTTCTCTTGTGTCCGTGACTGCACGTCTTACCTTTATTCACAATGAATCCCTATTAAATAGCTCAACTTTCTGTAGTTCTATACAAAGATATGTTCAGTAGCTTATATTTTTTTTACCCTTTTTTTTATGGCAGTCCAGGTATAGCGATGATCGCTTATAATGATCGGATTATTCGATCTTCTTGACCTCTTTATAAGTGGACTGCAATATAGTACCACCACCCACAACGCTCCCTCTCTCATGCACTATATGTGGTACCTCATTACACCTGTTCCAACTACCTCTTCACAAATACCATGTCCGCAAACTTCGAGCCCACATGCACACCTCAGGCGTACCTCGACATGTCGGTCGCTTTGTGCATTGGTAGACCAGTCTCTGCACTTTCAGAAAATGTGGAGGACCTTTTGCAGCACACTGTGGTGCCATCCACACTGCAAATTGATATGGTCCAATTAACCTTTATGTGCCAAAGAGTGATCGTGGTACACACTAATTGGTGGTTGTACGATGAACCACTACTGCTTAAATGATCAGCCAATACTTTAGGCTCTATAGAGATCGGGTCGGGAATTCATCGCAAATGCGCTTTAACCAGTAGCATGTTTTAAAGGGCACCTTCCCAGGCCCCATTACAAATTTTGGTTATATACACTGAAAGCTGTCAAGTACCATCTCAGAAACATTTCGCCGAAATAATTCTTCAAATCAGTTCATTAATGGAGAGGGACAGAAGAAATTAACTGCCCTGTTACCATGCCACCAGGAGGCGAGTGTCACTGCTAACCCTTTGCCTCTAGCAGTGCTCCAAAGTGGTGCTCCTTCCATACCTTCTCCCATACCTGAGCCAAGGGACGTAGCATGATGTTAGCCCCACCTCCTTTCTTGTGGCGTTACACCTTCCACATTGAATGATTTGTCATGGCGAGTGACAAAATAAGCACTGTGAAGAGGCAGGTGTGCGTGTGACCATGGCTCTCTGGCAGGAAGCAGGCTTCCTCGAGAGTGAAGGAGTGCATTGTTTGGCTTAATATTTCAGTTGTTCTTGTGGTGCACAGCACCGTAATAGTTTGCAGACACAATTGTCAGCGCATCAGGTATACGCTACACTAGTTTGTTAAAATTTCCCAACATGATGGGGGCCCTTTAGTGGGTACATATTAAAGAGGTTTTACTGTATTTTGCATCAGCTGAAGAATATCCAGGCCACCCCCCAACAGCGGCTAGTGACATGACGTGTACCTTCTGACCTTTGCATAGTTCCTGCATTCCCTTTACAAAAGCAAAGGAAGATTAAAAACTGCCAGCACAGTGGCAAGGCACCTACCAATGAGCTCATGCCGCCGTTCTTCCATTTCTGTCCGCATGTCTGGTGGTGTATCTTCATAGCACACCTCCTCCCTGCACACAGCCAATGAAATGCACCAGAAAATTGACCCTTAGAGCAAAAATTAGGCATTGGTTAAACATTAATCAGGCAGCTTCTTAAAAGATTATACAGTCAAACCCATTTATAACAAACTCGATAGTTCCATGAAAAATGGTCGTTATATGAATAGTTCGTTATATATATGAGCTCGCCCTTAAAGGGCCCCTTACCAGGCAACCTAGAATATTTTGATTATACACTGTAAGTTGTTAAGTGACCTCTAGGCAGCATTCTGCTGCAAACATTTTTCAAATCGGCTCATTAATAGCCGAGATATAAATATTTCAGTGTCGCGAACCCATGATTTCAGGAGCCAAGCTTCATCACAATCATAGACGCTCTCTCCACTTTCCCTTTCTAACCTCCACAAGCGAAATTCCTTCCCTGCACTATCCCATACCGGACCTCGAGAATCGCCTGGCGCACACGACACGGGCCTTGCTTTCATTTTTTTTAAATCCTTGCTGGTTTTTTTTCTTGCGGCATGGCACACTTCCGCTGATGGTGTCACACACGAGCTCTTCTGATTGTCTCATTTCGCACAGCAGACGATTTTGCGCACTGTGCACGAGGACACCTGACTAGCGGTATAAGTGTGTGCTACACGAATACTGAGGCAGACACAAGCGAATCACACAGCATGATCCTGCGCTGGAACACGGTAGAAAATGACACAGTTTCAGTGTCTGCGCACGCAACTGCACGACGTGTGAACAACCAGACAAAACGCAAGTACATATCTCTTGCTGCGGTGCGAAGTAAAACAAAAACATGCAGACATTTGGTATGTCTGTTTTATTATTTGTCTAAGCTTTAATTTTTCTATTCTAGCAACATATTACACAAATAACAGATGTTGGCTTGAATAATTCTTGAAGTCACCTGTCACCCCGAGCGACGTCGCAGCGCAAGCACGTGTAAGCAGGCGCACTAGCATGTGTACGTCATCCTTCGACTTGGAGCGCGACGGCCGCAAGAAGGGAAAACGGTGTTTGGTTCGAAATTTCCGAACTTTTTGCGGCATTCAGTGACTTTTGCAGACACAATCGTTATTGCGTACTGTATGCTCTGCGCTTGTCAGCTCAAAATAGCCAGACGTGGTGAGCGGCCCTTTAAGAACAGCGTCATGTAGCTCTTTCAAAATGGCACCCATCTCTGATCACCTGTCATTTTGAAACTGCAAGTTTTTAATCAACTTGTCATATATTTTACTACTGGCGAGACACGACTGCATCCTGCACACGAGAGTGAAGCGTTCTAGTTGTCTGGAAGCATAAACTTCAGAAACTACTGCAGCATGCCACCATTTTCGAAAAGTCTAAGACAATGAGGTCTTGGCATTGCAACTGCACATCAGCCATACGAGAGCTGTATAATTACATTATGTATGTACCTTCGGGTGAAAAAAGATTTGATGTTTGAAAGGTCAAACGTCACCGCGAACTGTTATCAGCAATCGGCAAACTCGTAAATGAACCGCTGCCAAACCATGATTTCCTGATAACAGCATAGTAACCACCGACCGTTTACAACACTGCGCGGCGGCAGCGCATGGTGCAGCGTTCTTGCTAAGTCGGGCCGCGTTGACAGGAACACTTGAGCGGCCGTTGTTCCCATGGTGGAAAGACATAGATAGTCGTTTAAAATCGTTTAAACAAGCAAAATACACATGTTTTTTTTTTTATTATTATGGGGTTTAACATGCCAAAACCACTTTCTGATTATGAGGCACGCCGTAGTGGAGGACTCCAGAAATTTCGACCACCTGGGGATCTTTAACGTGCACCTAAATCTAAGTACACGGGAATACACATGGTGCCGCACGGACAATTGCATGAAAACAAGTGAGGCCATTCTGGCATCCACTATCACACTGGTGCACACACCAGTGCACGTCTCGCGCCATGCTGTTTATCCTGTACGCGACACATGTCCGCCCTGGAGGTGTGCCTTGAAAACACGTGACCTCGCATGAGCTTCTCTGTGGCTTCCAAAATCCACGCGAGGCGGCCGCTCGCTCATCTTGAAGGCCGTATCATCGTCGCAGTTGGACTAGAGTGGGGCACATGCTGCCGTGCGCCTAGTTTGGTCGTGCTTCCGTGCTTTCTCACTTTTCGTGTGCCCTCTTTTTACCGTGAATGGGTTCGAATCTTTGTTGTAGCAGTACGGTGATTTGAAAACATTCATTATATCTGAAAGCAGTTTAAATACAGAGGTTTGAAAAATTGTAAATGCATTGAAATGTGGTCAATATAACCGATAGATGGTTATAACTGGGATCGTTATAAGTGGGTTCGACTATAGTACCAGTAATGTACCAGTGCTTCAGATAATGTGTTCAAAGTTGCTTAAAGATACGGAAGATAACATAACTAGCTTATGAGTAGTATGTGTGTATGTGTTCCTTGTTGTTGCCGTTTTTTCATGCTGTTTAAATTTAAATGATTGGATAATTGAGTTTCTCTGGATTGCTTTTCCCACTGACATATACATTTGCAAATAATTGAGGTAGTAATTAGATGAGAAATTAAGCAAATTATAGTGACTAACTTCTCAGCCAAAAGACCCTGATGACTGACCACAATGGAAGACTTGAAGCCCATTATCTGAGGTGCTCATAGCCATTCCCAGGCATTCAAAAAGTTAAAAACTGCAAAAAGCTACTAATCTTTACTGCATAACGAAGCAGAATAGTCAATGTCCCATTTTTCGGACCCCTTAGACGCCGCGAAAACATCTGAAAAAATGAATGCATTCTTTTACTGCCTCCTAAGCCTCAAATCGCCACAGACATGTCCAAAATAGCTCTAAAGGCCTGCCAGTACATTTATTAGGCGTGTCAGTGCACATACTGTGACAGGAGATGGTGGGTGCACGCATGTATAGTTAAGAAATACCGTGTCCTGTGACAATTGCCGCTTCCCACTCATGATATGCTTTGCAGAAATACTTTGCATATGCTTCACTGCATAACACTGCTCTGTTGAGGCGAAACTAACTTTCGGGAACCGGCATTATGCAATGCGCCATGCTTTCTGCGTTTCGAAGCCACTGGCGAGGATTACAAAGATGCAGTCAGCGCTATTGCTAAAAATGGCAAATTGTTTCAATGAAAAAAAGAAAAAACACAGCACCAAGTAGCAAGAAGCTTGGCAGCGAACATTGAAGTAAGTAGGCCTAGCAATGCCACGGAGGTGACTACGGCCGCCAGCGAGCATTCCAGTTTGAGGCGGTGAGATAATCAAAATGGCAGCAGTGGTGGCTTCAATTAATGCCGTTTAGGTCCTGTGGTGATGGCAAAAGGTCTGGAAAATTGAACGCAAAGGTATTTCGCGCCCGAAATTTCAGATGCGCTTATACATTGACTCTATAGGGTACGTGGCGGTGGCGCGAAGGCGTCTGAATTATCAGGTATGCCGAAAAATTGGTCGTTGAGTGTGTAGTTTAAAACACTAAAAATCACTGGTGTAATGAAGAAAAATGCATGGACGTAGGCAGCAGGATTGCCAACAGCATCGTGTGCAGCAGATGCTCAAGCTCAGAGACTGTGCTCGGTGAAACGCTCTACCCGTCATCGGTTCGCCGTGCAATAAGCTTCCTTTATAATTGGCGGACGTGCTGGGTCCCTTTCACCTCTACCATCCTGGAACTCCACAATCAGACGCTACCTTCCGTCATGCCAGATGCCGACCAGCAGACGCTTCTGTCACCACCTGTTCTCTGCGCTGGCGCTATTCACCAGCGGGATCCTACCATCTTCAACGGGACGGACAACAACAACGTTGAAGATTGGCTTGTGTCCTACGAGCGGGTGAGTGCTCATAACAAATGGGATGCCTTGACCACACTAACCAACGTCGTTTTCTATCTCGCGGGTGTTGCAAACTTCTGGTTCAAGAACCATGAGGCAGATTTCCGAACGGGGTCTATGTTCCAGATGAATTTTACAGAGGTATTTAACCGTCCCACCGTCCGCAAACTCCGAGCAGAGCAGTGTTTGTGCACCCACGCACAGGGCACGGGTGAAACATTCACCAGTTACATAGAGGACATTGTTGACCTATGGAAACGCATCAATGCCGTCATGTCGGAAGCGGACAGGATTAAGCACATCATGAAAGGAATTGATGATGATGCTTTCCAAATGCTACTGGCCAAGAACCCGAACACTGTTGCCAAAGTTATCACCCTCTGTCAGAGCTACGATGAGCTATGCAAACAGCGAGATTTGACGAGGCCTCCTTCTACAAATGATGCGTCAATCTCCAGCCTGGCCATTGGTTCTGACCAGGCGTCGCTGATCCCGCAGATGAAGGCCTTTGTCCGCGAAGAAGTCGCATGACAGCTGTCCCTGGTACCCTTCACCCAGGTGCCTGCTAGTCCCTTTGCCATCTGCTCTGTGCAACGTCATTAGACGTCGGCCCTTCCATCTCCTGAGCCGGCCCACCTGTTGCACACACAACAATCGGCCTATATGCCTTGCATAAGGTAACTCGGACACATTGTGAGGTTATGCCGCCGGGTGCAAACAATCAACAATGATCTCCGGGTGCCTCGTTATCCGGTCGACTCCAACACAAACTACACTCCATCTGACCCACTGCTATCTCATACTCTGACTGATCGTCCTCCCTTCGACCATCGCCGTGCCCCATCCCCACATTGGCGGTCGCTTTCACTGATGCGTCGGTGGCCCATCTCTAACAATGAGGGAAACTAGACGGAGTTCCCGAGGCAAGAACTTTGCAAGTTTCGAAATGCCAATGTCCTCGTTCCTTACCTGCTAATGTTATTGACGTGTTTGTCGAAGGTGTCGCTACAGCCGCTTTTTGATACCGGTGCAGCTGTTTCTGTTACGGGTGCAAAATTTTGCCGATCACTTCCAAAGGTAATGACACCTCTTTCTGGATTGTCACTTCAGACTGCAAGTGCTCAACACGTCGAACAAACCGAAGCCTGTACGGCCAGTGTCCTGGTTCAAGACGTTTTGTACGCTATAGAATTTGTAGTGCTCTCATCGTGCTCCCACGCAATTATTCTAGGATGGGATTTTCTTTCTTTCTATAACGCTATACAGTCGACGACCGATTTTTAAGACCCTCAAGGGACCGCGAAAATGTCCGAAAAATCAGGCAGTCTGAAAAAACAAATGTGCCCCCAAAAAACTCAATTTATTGCTTACTATTGAGTTAGAGGCTGGAAAAAGTGATTAATGGTCTTCTGAACCATGCTTCGCTTGTGTGCAAGCAGGTCCGCCTGAATTTCAGTGAGAGACGTCGTGTCGCTGTAAGCCAACGAAAGAGTTGTGACCGCTTGCATCAGCTCAGCTTGCGTCGGCTGCGCTGCTGCAGGCGAGTCGTCGTCGCTCTCGGACTCTGCAAGCACTTGGCGAATGATTTCTTCATCCGTGAGCCCAGCGCACAGTTTCAACTCGCTGTCCAGATCTGTGCACTCCGAAAACGAGACAGTCGTGGGAATTTCGATGCCTGCAGTGCGAAGGTCGTCGATGAAGTGCTCACTGCCAGACAGCTGCTTGACGACACTATCCTCGTCCAAGACAGCCGAGTCGCCATTCAACACAAATCCTGCGTGGCGGAAGCAGTTGCGCAGCATTGTGGGTGCCACCGACTTCCACACATCAGCGAGCATGCTAAGTGCTCCAAGCAAATCGACAGAGTAGGCTTTTCCACTGTCGAGGCACAACACCACATGCGAAAGCAAGTGTGACTGATAGTTTACCTTGAGGTTGCGTATCACACCTTGGTCCATCGGCTGTAAGATACTTGTCGTGTTCGGTGGCAAGAACTCGACTCGCACAGACTTCAAGTTGCTCATGTGCCCGTGTGCACTGCAGTTGTCGACGAACAAAACTTTGCAGCCTTCTACACCAAATTTACAATCTAGTTTTCTCACATAGCTTTCAAAAAACTATTGCGGAAGCGGAAGCTGCTAGCATATAGCCTCAATCCAGCATCCGAGTAGCTGAGGAGCCACCATGCAAGACCGGCACCGGTTTCGAGGGTACAGGAGGGAAATGTAAACAAACAAGATGGCGGCGACACAGATCAAAATGTGCGGCAGTTGGCCCGGCTGACGCTTGGAAAGTCCGAAAAATAGAACAGCCTTCCCTAGAATGTCCGAAATTTTGAGCCACGTAATACATTGACTTTATGAGGTATGTCCTGGGGCCGAGAAGAAGTCAGAAAAATCAAGGATGTATGAAAAATTAGGCGTCCGAAAAATCGGTCATCGACTGTAATCGATTGCGTTCACACTGAGGTTGAATTCACCCAGCTCAGTGACCTCACCTTCATTGATATTAATTTTTCTGCTAAACTTGTCATCAAGGAGGACACCAATATACCGCCATGCTCGTTAGCACTTGTGCCAGTCCCATGTGGTGCTACCTATGATGGAATGGTCTTTTTCATGCCGTCCGACCTCTCGTTTGCCCGAAAAGACATTCCTCTGCCCTTTTACTACTCTTGGCCTCGCCGCCGGTTTCAGCACAATGCCCATTTATAACATGCTTTAATCCCCGCTCACATTGCTTTGTCACAAATGCCTTGGCCACGTCAAGACTATCGATTCTATGCAGATTGTATCTGTCCTCGACGAGGCATCCCCTATGATCGTCCTTGACCTGATCGCCCTCTCTGCTCCTGATCCAACATCTACGGATGTTTTCAGCCCATTCATCGCCGAGGATCTGACACCTTTGTAGCGATCCCAGCTTCTGACCATTCTGCAGCACTTCCGAACTTCTTTCGACGTCGCACACGCATTCGCACAAGCACTCTTATGCCACACATCAACAGTCGAGTACCACATCGACACTGGCTCCCACTCACCACTGCACGAACGTCCGTATCGCGTATTCGTTGTGGAACACCACGTCATTGCCGACCAGGTCGCCCACATGCTCAGTCGAGGCGTGATTAAACCTTCAGAGAGCTCAAGGGCTTCTCCTGTGGTACTTGTCACAAAGAAAGACGGTTCCATACGCATTGTGTAGATTTTCGGTGCTTAAACAAGATCACGCTGAAAGATGTTTACCCACTGCCGCGCATTGATGATGCTCTGGACTGCTTACAAAGAGCAGAGTTCTTCTCTTCATTGGACTTGCTGTCAGGCTACTGGCAGGTCCCGATCATGGAACCCTATCACCAAAAAACTGCTTTTGTTACACCAGATGGCCTATATGAGTTCACTGTCATGCCTTTCGGACTTTGCAATGCACCTGCTACATTCGAAGGATGATGAATAATGCTTTGTGCGGCCTTAAATGTTGATGTTGATGTTGAGTTTAATGGCGCATAAGCAACTAAGGCTATCATGCGCCAATCGCAAGGTATAATGTAGGAAAAAGCTGGGTAACCTCAGAAGGTCCTTTTCTGATAGAGGACCCCGAGGATTCCAACAAATTAAATAAACACCTCAGCCTTGTTCTCAGACATGAGAAGGTGGATGAGGTGTGTCACTGGATGTAAAAGAGAACAAGGTCACGCTTTACAATTTTTCAAGAAAACCGGCTTCTTTTAAAAAGCTAAATACATGAATTGTCCCAACCAGCGCATCTTCACTTAAAATCAGTGAAGGATGAAAAGGAATACGTTCGCTGTAAAATGGCTTAAAATATTTTTTTCTTAATGTCTCAAGTTGTCTGCAGGAGAGTAAAATGTGGGTCACTGTAAGTTCGTCTCCGCATTTCTCACAAACTGGCTTGTCTTTTTTTGTCAGCAAGTAGTTATGGGTAGTGTGTGTGTGTCCAATGCGGAGGCGACATAAGACAACTTCAATAAAACGTTCTTGGTGTGAACATGACTTCCACTCTTCTATGATGGGTTTAACAAGGCGTAGCTTATTGTTCGTTTGATTGTTCCATGCGGACTGCCATTTTTCTTTCAGTTTATGGCACACTAATTTCATGCAATCTCTGTAAGGGATTCTTATGTTTTTTATTTCCTTCTTTCGAGCTTTAGCTGCACTCTCGTCTGCTTTCTCATTTCCACAGATTCCTACGTGGCTCGGCACCCAACAAAATTTGATGTTTTGTCCCCGCCTCATGGCTCCTGTTATGTTGTGTAGGATGTCACCGATTATTGGCAGAACTGCATTCCTAGGCTGAAGGGCTGTAAGTATGCTTAGTGAGTCTGTATAAATGATGCTGTTTTCAATGTTTTCATGGATTATTCTTTCCACTGCCATGGAAATTGCATGACCCTCTGCAGTGAGAATTGATGCACATTGCGGCAGCCGTACGATTTTTTCCCAGCTATCCTGTATCACAGCACATTCCACGTAGTGTGCAGCTTTGGAACCATCGGTATAAAATGCTGTATATTCCGCATATTTTTCTTTTAGTGCTAAATATTCTTGTAATATATGTTCCTGCGGCGTTAGGTTTTTCTGAAATCGTGTTAATGCGAAGTCAGAAACAGAAGGCAAGCAGTACCATGGTGGCAGCGGTTTGGGTTTCTGGGCAATATTAGGCAGTGTGTCCGTTACATCTAACTCTTGTAACTTCTCTTCAAAACGGAGAAGGAGTGGTCTGATAGCCTGGGGTTTGTTTGTAAATAATATTCTAGATGGGCATTTGTTAACTATTGGGTAACATATATGTTTTGGCAAGGAACGGATTTTTAGAACATATGAGCATGTCAGCATGCTTCTTCTGTCGGCAAGAGGGGGTTCGTTAGTTTCTACATACAAACTGGTTATTGGCGACGTCCTGTAGGCACCAGTTGACAAGCGTAAAGCTAAATTGTGTACTGGGTCCAATCGTTGCAAATAAGATGATCTGGCAGACCCATACACTATACACCCATAGTCCAAGGACGGCCGTATGACGGAGCGGTATATTTGTAAAAGGCATGCCCTATCAGAGCCCCAGCGTTTCCGTGAAAGGACTTTAAGTATGTTCAGTGCTCTAGAGGCCTTGTTTTTCAAAGTGTTTATGTGGGGTAGGAAAGTGAGCTTTTTGTCAAATATAATGCCAAGGAATTTGTGCTCGTTTTTTACTGGGAGTTGGGTTTCATTAAGGTGTAAGGTGGGATCAGGCTGTAAACCTCGTTTCAGCGAGAACATAACAGCTACTGTTTTCTGTGGGGAAAACTGGAATCCATTTTTATCTGCCCATGCTGATAGTTTGTTTATTGTTAACTGTAGTTGCCTCTCGCATGTTGCTGTGTTTGATGATGTGCAAGCAATCTGGAGATCATCAACGTAAACTGAATACATAATGGATTTCGGAATTATTTGTGCTAGGGAGTTCATTTTTACAATAAAGAGGGTAGTGCTTAAGATACACCCTTGCGGTACCCCATTTTCCTGACTGAACTTCCTTGAGAGAGTTGAACCGAGGCGCACATGGAAGGAACGGTTGGACAAAAAGTCACGCAGGCAATTTAACATCCTGCCGCGAATGCCCAGGTCTGCTAGGTCGCGGAGAATGCCATACCTCCAAGTAGTATCATAAGCCTTGTCTAGATCGAAGAAAACGGCAAGGCAGTGTTGTCTATGAATGAATGCCTCTCGGATTGTGTTTTCAAGTCGAATGAGGTGATCAGTTGTAGAGCACGTTTTTTTAAAACCACACTGATGGATGTCAAGTAGTTCACGGGAGTCTAAAATAAACATCAATCTAATATTCAGAATGCTTTCGAAAGATTTCGCCAGACAGCTGGTAAGGGCTATTGGCCTGTAACTACCGGGAGATGTCGGTGGCTTTCCGGTTTTCAAAAAGGGTACAATAATAGCATTTTTCCAGGCCTCCGGTATTTTCCCTTGTAACAGTATCTTGTTAAAAAAATGCAGAAGTACATTTATAGCTGATTCGGAAAGATGTGCCAGCATTTCATAGTGAATTTCATCAGGCCCTGGTGCAGTTTGTTTCCCTGCAGACAGTACTCTAGTGATTTCTTGATGAGTGATTAAACTATTATACGGCTCATTTATGCTGCCACTAATCGGAAGCCTTTGCTTTTCAGCCACGTTTCTATATTTTAAAAATGACTCGGTGTAGTGTGAAGAACTAGAGACTGCAGCGAAATGTTCTCCTAATATGTTGGCCTGTTCCTCTATACTTGTTTGGATGCCAGGGGTTGTCAGGAGAGGAATTGTAAATGGGGAGTAGCTACCATGGAGCTTACGTACCTGCTCCCACATTTTTTTTGATGTGACTGTGCTATTTATTGATGAAACGTATGCTTGCCATGACGTCTTTTCGGCATTACGGCGGACGTATCGTGCTTTAGCTCGTGCCTTTTTAAAGATTAGGAGGTTGTCCTGAGTTGGATATCGGCGAAGGACACCCCAGGCTTTATTTTGTTTTCGCTTTGCTTCTTTGCATTCCCGAGTCCACCACACCTTGTGATTTTGTCTCACCACTCCTGAAGTCTGGGGGATAGCTAAACGGGCAGCGGCTAAAATACAGGTTGTGAATTTTTCATTTAGATCATCGACACTAAGGTCTTCAGAAACGACTTCATCCAGATTGGCCTTTTCTCTAAACAGTGTCCAGTCAGCTGCTTGGAGCTTCCATCGTCGTGGTTTGTTTGGAATGATTGCAGGTGAGGATGGAAGAGTGATTATGACTGGTAGATGATCGCTTCCATATAGGTTATCTATAACGTCCCATTTAAAATCGTTAAAAATACAAGGTGAACTAAAAGATAAATCGATACAGCTCATCTTTCCTGAGCTTGGGGAGCAGTATGTTGATTTGCCAGAATTCAACAAACAAACATTATTGCTCAAAATGAAATTTTCTATAATTTGGCCTCTTACGTCTGTTTTCTCGCTTCCCCAAAAACCGGAATGCGCATTAAAATCCCTAACTACCAGATAGGGTTCTGGTAATTGTTGGAACAGGTCCTCTAACTCATGAAGGGCTATTTTTAGGTGTGGTTCTAAATACACAGAGCACACCGTAATCGTTTTGTAAGAGAGCAAAGTGGCTGCCACAGCTTCAAATTTAGTTTTTATTTTTACTTCACGAGCTGCAATGCCACTTTGTACAATGATGGCTACCCCTCCTGAGAGCCTGTTTGCCTGCTCTCGGTCACGGCGAAAGACTTTATATTTCTTCAGTACACTTGTATGCTGAGGACCTAAGTTCGTTTCCTGTAGGCACATTGCTACAGGAGAGAAAGAATTTATTATCTCTTTTATATCGCTAAAATTATTTAGGAGTCCTCTGCAATTCCAGTGTATTAGGAACGCCATATTGATTTATGTGTGTGGAGTTGGGATACGTTTAATTGGTTTTTGCCCCGTGATTCGGGGGTTTTCTTTATACGCAGTATCCAAGGAGTTCTGCCGTCCCTGTGACGTTGACGGCACGGAACCACCCTGGCTCGTCTCCATCACCTCATCAGAGGCGCTGGAGGGTCGTGCAGACTGCACGTCGGCACTTTTTTCAGACCTCCCCTCGTGGGCAGAGGCCTTGAGGCTTGCCAACTCGAGGGATGGCATAGCCTGCTTTGCGGCTGGTGGAGCAGCGTGAGTTGCTACCACCGGGGGCGAGGATGGCTCCGTCCCAGCCTCACTATGTGTGGTCTGGGCAGGTGCCGGAGGCCGGTGTGGTGGATCGCCCTGTCGTACCACATCGGCGAAGTTCATGTTCGGTTTGAGTGAAAACTTGTTTTTAACTAGGATGCGGTTTCTAGCCTCTTTGAATGAAATGTTCTCAATTGTTTTCAATGTAATAATTTCTTTTTCTCTCTTCCATGAGGGACAAGATCTGGAGTATGCAGCATGGTCTCCTTCACAGTTCGCACAGCGAGGTGCTGCTTCGCACATTTCGGAAGTATGGTCTTTGGCTGCGCATTTCGCGCAGGTTTTGCGCCCACGGCAACTCTGGGAGCCGTGGCCAAATCTCTGACAGTTAAAGCAACGTCGAGGGTTCGGTATGTATGGGCGAACTGCAACTTTCGTATACCCAACTTCAATTGTCTCTGGAAGTGTGCAGCAGGTGAAAGTCAAAATTAGGTGCTTGGTAGGTAACTCTTTGTTCTCTTTTCTTATCTTAATTCTCTGAACATTGCTCACATTTTGTTCGGAAAGACCATTTAACATTTCTTCTTCGGAGAGATCCAGAAAGTCAATTTCAGAAATCACCCCGCGCACTGTGTTCAGCGATCTGTGGGTTGAAATTGAGATGGGGATGTCTTCAAACGACAAGATATTAGCAAGTTTGCACACTTGAGCTTTGCTTTGGATTTCTAGCAGTAGGTCACCGCTAGCAAGCTTTGTTACTTTATAGCTAGTGCCTATGGCTTCTTTCAGACATCTTGCAACTGAGAACGGAGATATCTTTCTAGCCGGTTTTTCTGGCATTTCACTGTGTATCACGTGATACTTAGGGAAGACTTCTTTGGTTGTTTGGAAAAAATCAGCAGTGACATCGGTCCGCCCTCTTTTCTGAGGGCGATCTGGTTTGGAGAGAGGAGGTGCCATGGGAAAAGCGTATAATTCGGCCGCGGTGCCAGCCACCCACCATGGAGCCCTACAAGGGGACGGGAGAGGAACTTGTAAGCAAGTCCTGCCCACGCCAGCTGTACAGCGCAACTATAACCAAATATGGCTGAACTCAGGACAGCTCGCCACACAAGGTTAACCCTAGCCACCCAGGAAAAAAGGGAAAATGCAAGAAGAGATGAGGAGACAGGAGAGTTGTGAGAAAGGAGACAGGAAAGTGAAAGGTATAGGGGAGGACAGGAAAAGGCGACTGCCGATTTCCCCCGGTCGGGTCAGGCCGGAGGTGCCGTCTACGCGAAGCAGAGGCCAAAGGAGTGTGTTGCCGCTGCTGGGGGGCCGTAAAGGTCCAAGCACCCGGCATTGACTCAACTCCCAGGATCCCCTTTTCCCCGGACACGGCTAAGCCGCGCACGACTACACGCGGGAGGGTCCAACCCTCGTGTGCTCGGGTACGTGGTGTCGCAACACACCAAACGCCTGCTGACGCAGACGCCCCTGCGGGGGGCCTTAAATGGAAGATATGTCTATGTTACCTTGACGACATCGTTGTGTTTGCCTCTGATTTCGCAACACACCTGTGCCGCCTTCAGCATGTGCCGAGTTCCTTAACCAATGCCAGTCTGCAACTTAATCTCAAGAAATGTTGCTTTGCCGCACGCAAGTTGACGATCCTCAGCCCCATTGTGTCCAAGGATAGCATTCTTCCGGATCCTGAGATATTGCGGGCCGTCTTTGCGTTTCCTAAGCCGATAACACTGAAAGAACTTCGCAGTTTTATCAGCTTATGCTCTTATTTCCAGCACATTGGTCGAAATTTCACATCGATACTATCACCCCTCATGCAACTGCTTCATGGCACCAAAGACCTCTCATCGTGGTCCCCTGCCTGCCACCATGCGTTCACCACCTTGCGGCGTCTTCTCACGACGCCACTTATTCTTCGCCACTTTGACCCTCAAGCTCCTACTGAAGTACATACCGACGCGAGTGGTGTAGGCCTAGGTGCTGTTCTCGCACGTCATCCTGGTCAAGCAGAATACATCGTGGCTTATGTGAGCTGCACGCTGACCAAGGCAGAGGGCGATTACAGCGTCACGGAAAAGGAGTGCTTGGCCACTGTCTGGGCGCTTGGCAAGTTTCGCCCTTATTTATATGGCTACTCTTTTGACGCAGTGACCGACCACCATGCACTGTGTTGGCTTTCGAATTTAAAAGACCCTTCTGGCCGCCTTGCTCGCTGGGCCCTGCGAATCCATGAATACGAAATACGCGTGGTGCATCATTCCGGCCGGAAGCATTCAAACGCTGTCGCTCTTTCCCGCTCACCACTCTCACTAGAGGCCACTCGTGAGTCCCCTTGTGAGCGCACGTTGTCATCTCTTGACCTTGACACTATTGCTGCTGAACAACACAATGACCCCTGGATTGCATCCCTTTTCGAACTTCTCTCGGATACCTCAACAGTTCCAGCCTCTCGAACACTTCGGTGCCAAGTTCCTCATTTTGCCATCTGTGATCAGCTCCTGTACAGACGCAACTATGCACCAGGGGGACGTACGTGGTTGCTCCTCATCCCGGGAGCCTTGAGATCAGAGATCTGTTCCTCTTTTCACTCGGACCCCCAGTGTGGCCCCGCCGGCATTTTCAAGATGTATGGGCAACTTCAGCACCAATACTACTGGCGGGGGATGTACACCTTTGTTCGGAGCTTCGTCCGCTCTTGCCGGGAATGTCAGCAATGGAAATCTCCGCTGCAACTCCCAGCCGGTGAATTCCAACCCCTGCCATGCCCATCTCAATCTTTTGATTGTGTCGGTGTCGATTTATATGGCCCACTTTCTTTGTCTACGTCCGGCAACTGGTGGATTATAGTTGCCGTGGACCACTTCACACGCTATGCAGAGACTGCTGCCCTCCCAGCTGCTACAGCAAAGGAAATCGCCACTTTTGTACTGCGCTGTTTTGTACTTCATCATGGAAGCCCTCGTGAACTCCTCAGCAACTGAGGCGGCACCTTCCTGTCTCAAGTCATTGAAAAATTGCTTGCTAAATGCGCTATTGTTCATTGCACATGCGCCGCCTATCACCCGCAAACCAATGGTGCCATGGAATGCTTTAATCGCACCCTTGGTGACATGCTCGCTACGTACATCGCATCCGACCACTGCAATTTGAGGCCTAGTTCTTCAGTTCGTCACCTACGCCTACAATACCACAATGCAAGCCACTACCGGTTTCTCCTCCTTTTATCTTCTTTATGGCCGTCATCCTTCTCATACAATTGATACCATTCTGCCCTACCACCCAGACCAATCAGAATGCCTGCCAATCTTGGACGCCGCAAGACAAGCTGAAGAATGTCCTCAGTTGGCCCGCTGCTTCACTTCAGACGATCAAAATTGCCAAAAATCAAAACACAATGCTCGCAACTCGATTCCAACTTTTCTACCGGGAACCCTCGTTTGGTTGTCTGTACCAATCCCCACACCAGGACTCGCTTTAAACCTTCTCCCTAAATACGTTGGACCATCCTGCGTTCTGCAGCGAACTTCTCCTGTCAACTACAGTAGAAGCTCGATAAACGGAAATCGCTTAAACGGAATTGCCGCTTAAACGGAACAGCTGCCTGTAGTTTGGTTGGTTTTGTATTCCCATAACGTAAAAAAACTTTTGGTAATCGGAACTAAAATTTTCGCGTCACCGTGTAAACGAAACCGAAAATGAAACTTCTTGGCAAACCAATTGTCAGTTTTTTCTGGTTCCGGCTGTTTCTTGTTTTTAGTCATAAGCATCACCTCGTTGGTAGTCAGCCGTGCTTGCGCAACGAATGAGCAGTTCTTGTGTTGTGTTAGCGCAGTTCTTATTCTAGTCGTTCGTCAGTTCAAGTCGCCGAGGTTGCAGGGCTTAGCCCCCGCCGCCTCGTTTGTGCCGTCGTGGTGCCATTCGTGCTTCATTGCCGCGTTGGCGTTTTCTAACATCGGTGGCTTGTAAGCGCTCGCGAAGTTGAGGCCTAGCCTCTGTTGTTTCAATGGCGGCACAGAAGCGTGCACACCATGCAGCTTCTGCAGCTTAACACAGCTTAACAAGGATCCTGCACGACAAGGAGAAGCTACAGGATGTCTTCAAAAGTTCGTGATTCGGGCCCCAGAGGAAGCGTCTGCGACAAGGCGACCACGAAGAACTAGAGAAGTGTCTCGTGTTGTGGCTTAGGAGAGCCCGGAGCCAGAACATTCCTATCAACGGACCACTAATACGTGCCAAGGCAGAAGAGTTTGTCCTTCAACTCAGGGTAACAGACTTCTTGTGCAGTGAGGGCTGGCTGACAAGGTTTAAAGACAGAAACGGCCTCGTTTTTCGCACCATTGCAGGAGAAGCTGCAGCAGCTGATGCGACAGCGTGTCACGACTGGCGCGCAGGGCGGCTTCCGGAGATTATGCGTCAAGGAAGATGACATCTACAATGTAGATGAAACCGCGCTTTTTTTAAGCTCCTGCCAACGAAATCGATGGCTTTCAAAGGTGAGAAATGCACAGGTGGCAAACTGAGCAAAGAAAGACTGACTGTTCTTGTAGGAGCGAACATGTCAGGCAGCAACAAGTTGAAGCTGCTTGTGATCGGGAAATCGAAAAACCCTCGCTGTTTTAAGGGCATAACTAATATGCCCGTGACTTACGAGTCAAACTCAAAAGCGTGGATGACGCAAGCCCTCTTCAACAAATGGCTGCACACCGAGGATGCGCGATTTTCGCAGCAGAAGAGGAAAGTACTTTTCCTTGTTGATAACTGCCCTGGACATGGGACCGTAACAGGACTGAAGTCGATTCAGTTGGAGTTTCTCCCGGCCAACACCACGGCACTGTTGCAGCCCATGGATCAGGGAGTTATTCAAGCCATGAAAACCCACTTCCGCAAGGGTCTCCTGCAGAAGATGCTGGTGTGTATGAACCAGAATAAGGAGTACAAGGTGGACATTCTTGGTGCCATTCATCTTACACAGTGACCAATTGTTGCCAAATAAACTTTGTGAGTGCTGTACCAAAACCTCTTGCAGTTTTCTTCCTTTCTGAAAAACTTATCATGTACATTCACCTTCTAGTGCTTAGAGTTCCATAAAATGGTATTAAGAGTGCACGCACATTAATCTGCACTTTTGCACATCTCTCTCAGTAAACAGAACTCCTGTTAAATGGAACTAATTTTTTCGGTCCCTTGGAGAGAGTTCCGTTTATTGAGAGTCTACTGTACCTCATAGAGCCATTCACACCTCGTCTGACATGCGTCGTCATAACTTGCGAAGTCGTCCACGTCCAGTGGCTCAACCGCTATCATGGTTCTGCGGCCGCATCTTCAGACGAAGTCGCCAGGATGGCTCCTTTTTCCGATGGGGCCATTGTAATGAAGAAGAACGCATGGACATAGGCAGCAGGATTGCCAACAGCATCGCGTGCCGCATATGCTCGAGCTTAGAGACTGTGCTCGGTGAAGCGCTCTACCCTTCATCAGTCTACCGTGTAATAAACCTCCTTTATACTGGCAATATAACTTTATACTGTCTGGGACCCTGGCCTAGATTACTTAACAAATGCAATAGAATCTATACAAAATCGTAGCGCACGTTTCATTCGTACTAACTATTCTCGGACACCAAGTGTAACATCTACGAAGGCTACTTAAACCTCCCTCTCCTCGCATCCCATAGGAAGTTTGCACGCTTATTACTTCTGCACAATATTTATTACTACAATCCGAAATTAAAGAATGAACTTTTCTCCGAACCTGCATACATATCATCTTGTACTGACCATCACCATAGAGCGTTCCACATTGTCACACGAACCAATTTTTTTTTATTCATTTATTTCTAGAACTACCAATGAATGAAATCATCTGCTGGCCTCAATTGTTAACATAACCAATACATCTGCTTTTGGAACTACTATTGAAGAATACTTTTGTTAATCTGCATTTCTTGTTTATTTTTTTATAATTATAACCTGTCGTCTGTACACGTTCTGTATTTTGTTTCACTCCCTTCTGTAATGCCTACGGGCCTTAAAGGTACAATAAATAAATAAATAAATAAATAAATAAATAAATATGTATCCCTTCTACCTTGTATGTAAATAAATGTTGCACTCAGCTAGTCTACAATATGCACAGAACAGAATCATGCAGCTCGGCGCTTGACAAGTATGTACCTTTTGTGAAAAAGCACTCATAGCCAGCTACGTGGCATGGCATGGTCAAAAGCATGGCTTGCATGTGCAGGTGATAAGCAACACATACACTTCTACAGGCTGCTCCAAGCAATCAAGCTGCCATTCTGAGACTTGCTTACTCAGCAGTGCACACAACACAGACCTGTTGACATACAAGCTCTTATTCAAGAACTATGCACAAGGTACAATGGCAATATCGCAAATCACAACTTTATTAATCTCTCTTCCCTGCCCTGCATCAAAAATTAGGGATGCTCATAGAATCGAAGTGTCCAACTCAAGAGCTCAGATAAAATTTGCAGAACTGTCAAAACTGATCACCAAGGGGAAAGTAAGGGATATTCGAAATTATAACGTGAGAAAGACTGAGGAAGACGTGAAAAATGGATGCAGCATGAAATCAGTGAGAAGAAAACTTGGCATAGGACAAGCCAAGATGTATTCACTGAAATATAAGCAAGTAATATCATCAGCAATTTCAAAGGTATAGTAAAAGCAGCGGAAGAATTCTATACTGACCTGTACAGTACTCAGAGCAGCCACGATACCTCAATTCGAAGTATTAATGAACAGCTTACAGAGGCTCCTTCTATAACTAGCGATGAAGTTAGAGGGCCATGTAAGATATGAAACGGGGAAAAGCGGCAGAAGAAGATGAAATAATAGTCGATTAGTTCAAATACGGACGAGATATGTTTGAAAAGCTTGCAGCACTGTATTCGAAATGTCTCACAACTTCAAGGGTTCCAGAGAACTGGAAGAATGCCAAAATTATACTAATCCACAAAAAAAGGAGACTTTAAAGAATTGAAAAATTACAGGTCCATTAGCTTACTTCCAGAATTCCCCCAACGCAGAGTAGCTGGCTAGAGGAATATACCTCAGGCCAACCTCTCTGCATTTCGTATCATTAAACTTCTCTCTTGACCTTGTATAAAATATTCACCAAGAAAATTTCCAATAGAATAAAGGGCAACACTTGACTTGAGTCAGCCAGGAAAACAGGTTGGCTTCAGGAAGGGATACTATACAATGAATCACATCCACGACATCAATGAAGTAATCAAGAAATCTGCAGAGTACAATGAACCTCTCTATATGGTTTTGATAAATTATGAAAAGGCATTTGATTTAGTAGAGCTACCAGCAGTCAACAGGCATTACATGATCAGGGAATACATCAGGCTTACGTCAATATCTTCGAAAGTATCTAAAAAGATTCCACTGCTACCTTGGTTCCCCACATAAAAAGTAGAAAGATAGCTATAAAGAAAGAGGTCAGGCAAAAAGACACAATCTCTCCAACGCTATTCACTGCATGCATGGAAGAAGTGTTCAAGCTATTAAACTGGAAAGGCTTGGGAGTTAGGATCAACGGCGCATATTTCAACAACCTTCAGTTTGCAGATGACATTGTCCTGTTCAGCAACACTGGCGGCAAGTTACAACAAATGATTGAGAACCTTAACAGAGAAAGTGTAAGAGTAGGGTTGAAGATTATTATGCAGAAGACAAAGATAATGATCAATAGCCTGGCAAGGGAACAAGAGTTCAGGATCGCCAGTCATACTCTAGAACCTGCGAAGGAATATTGCCTAGGTCAGTTACTCACAGGGGAGCCTGATCACAAGAAGGAAATTTACAGAAGAATAAAAGTGGCTTGGAGTGCATACAGCAGACATTGCCAAATCCTGACTGGAAGCTTACCACTATCATTGAAAAGAAAGGTGTACAATCAATGCATTTACCAGTGCTCACATATGGGGCAGGAACTTGGAGACTGAAAAAGAAGGTCGAGAACAAGTTAAGGACCGTGCAAAGAGTAATGGAAAGAAAAATGTTAGGCATAACGTTAAGTGACAAGAAGAGAGCGGTATGGATCAGAGGGCAAATGGGGTTAGCAGATATTCTAAATGACATTAAGATAAAAAAAAATGAAGCTGGGCAGGCTACGTAATAGGTAAGTTAGATAAATGGTGGACCATTAGGGTTACAGAACGGGTGCCAAGAGAAAGGAAGCACAGTCGAAGACAGCAGAAGACTAGGTGGGGTGATGAAATGAGGAAATTTGCAGGCACAAGTTGGAATCGGTTGGCGCAGTACAGGGGAAATTGGAGATTGCAGGGAGAGGCCTTCGTCCTGCAGCAGACATAAAATAGGCTGTTGATTATGATGATACAGTAAAACCTTGTTTATATGCTCTGGAAAAAAACTTGAGAAAAACTTACTAACTAGGAAAACCTACGGTCCGAAGTAACTAAAAAAATTTCACAGACTTAAATACTGGTGAAATCTGCGTAATGCGAAGCGTCACGCAGATTGTAGCGGCACAAGACGGCAATGCTTGCTGAGCTGATGGTGCTCCGGCAGCCTGAGACACATTTTGTTGTTTTCCTAGTGTGTGGTGTTTTAAGAGGGCGACAGGAAACCAAAACGAAATCAAGCTGGCGGGTGACGCCGGATGCTGCCGAAGCGAAACGTGATGCCCACATAGCGCTGCCTGCAGCAGGGAACGGCGGCATGTTTGGATTATCGCCTACTAAAATCGTGCAGTACGCTACCAATGGCACTACGCACCATGCACAGTAAATTAGATAGGTGAGGATGCTTATCACAATAGGTTTGGCGGCGATGGCTGTGAATGCCACTTGCAATGATTCTAGAGAACATTTGCTGGTATCGAAATGAGAAACTGAGTGTGCGTTGGCACTTTCTCGTGAGTGTGCTGTGTGCACGCTTCTAGCTCTTTATTTTTATTTTTTACTGTCGCCGCTGCCACCCATTGTGTTCTTTTGTACCACTGTGCTGATACCTTGAGTTGCACGCATGCCTAAGTGTCACACTTGCCGAGCTGTAATGAATAATGACAAGAATGTTATTACGTGCAGTGTTTGTGAATTTAGCTTTCATGGCACGGTCTGTTCGGGCATGACAGAAGAAGCATTTGCGACCAAACGTGATACTAAGAGGAAGAACCGGAAGTGTGAGGCTTGCAGGCCGGGCGGTACGAAGGGCAATGCACCTACTGTAGAACTGTTGGGAGATGCCGAAATCAAACACATGATAGTAGAAATGAGCAAGAAGATAACCTCTCTCCTCCCTTTGACTGACAAAGTCGGATAAGTGGAAAGGCTAGCTCAACTGCTCTCCGATAAATTTGATAACATTCAGGAGCATCTAAACAAGCACGAGAACGAGATAAAATGCATTCATGGACGAGTTGATAAAATTGAGAAAGCCTGTAATGCTAAAAGTCTTGCTCAGCTGCAGCCTGACGTTGACGACCTTGAATGGCGCAGTAGGCGCTTGAATATTGAAATCCATGGAATACCTGAGGAAGAGGAGGAGGACCTTCTATCTAAAGTCAATGATGTCGCTAGAAAGTTGGGTGTTTGTAAACTTGTTTGTACAGACATTTCCGCCCTTCACAGGATGGCATCCAAGTCGGGCAAGATAGGGGGAGTGATCGTCCGCTTTGTGCACCATGACACACATCACATCTGGCTGGAGAGGAGGAAGGCTTTCCGACAGTCTAGTGAGGACCTCTATATAACAGAGAACATGACTAGACATGCAAGGATTCGCCTTGAAATAGGAAGAGCATGGGCCACAAGGGTTGGGTATGATTATGCATGACACTCGAACGGGAAAGTCCTGGTGCGCAGAAAGAACGGGGAACCAGCTGCAGTCATCACGGGTGAGGACGACTTGACTGCACTGTGTGAATGACTTTCTACTTTGTCAGCATATCTGCTTGTGTAACATATTACACGACTTGCAATGGATTCCTTAGGATGTATTACACTCAATGAATTAGTCCGAGAATTTGATAACAAGCACAGTGGTTTTATTCGGTGCTTTCACTTAAATGTGCAGTCCATTGGAAACAAGGTGACGGAACTTGAATGTCTTTTTGAGAGGATGAATTACTGCTTTGACATTGTGTTCACAGAAACCTGGCAATCAAATGACTTGGATGTTTTTCAAATTCCCAACATGAAAACGTTCTTCGTGCATAGGCTAACCCGACAAAATGGAGGCGTGTTTTTGTTAGTCAATAGTGCTTTTAAAGCAGTTCTAGTTGACGAGTTTTCTTGTGTAACTACTGATTACGAAGTAGTGTATGGTATTTTTAGCAATGTCGTCACTGTTTCCTGTTATCATCCTCCAGATGGCAACATGCATTCTTTTCTTGTTTTCTTAGATAACTTGCTTACATTTGTAAATGAAAATCAGTATAATGTCATCGGCAGAGACTGCAATACAGATATGAATTGCAATAATGTAAAAAAATTTGAGTTCGAAAATCTGCTTTCATGCTATAACTGTGAAAACGTAGTATATATTCCTACAAGGGTTACCATGTGCTCACAGACTATTATTGATTTGTTTAGAAGAAATTATTATAAGTCCTTGGTTACAACAGGAGTGCTTTCGTACACCATCAGCGATCATAGGCTAATATGCTGTTGTATTAAGACCGACAGTCCTAGAGTGGGCACTGATGTTGCTTCTGGTTTCCAGTGTCTTGCAAACAGCTCTGGATACTTTCTATTTGGATATAAGTAACGTGTGTTGGGACAATATTTTTCATTCTACTGATGCCAATGAGGCTTATGATACTTTTTTTAGTTGTTTCTCGGCAGTATACAAAAAACACTTCATCTACAAACGTCCAGAAAGGGTGAAAGGCTGTCTAAAGCTATGGATGACACGTGAGCTTTTGCGCAAGATTGACAAAAAAGATCGTTTATTTAATAAGTTTATGTGTACGCGTAAAGAAGTAGACATAATTGCATTTAAGCAGTTTCGAAATACCTTAGATAAGGAACTTAAAAAATCAAAGGAAATGTATTATACTTTCATCTATTTTCTTCCTGTTGTAAACAAACCAAAGTATTATGCAACAAGCTGAATTCATTTATAGGACGAAGTGACAGGAAGGAACCGGTGACGGAAGTCTTGCACGGTGGGGGAACAGTTAGTGGTGACCGTATGGTCAACGTGTTTAACAACTATTTCAGGCAGCGAGATTTTGACACTGGCCCACATGCATCCTACACAGCACTTGATCCTCATAATGTAAATATGTTTTTTAGAAGCAACAGTACAACATGAAGTTTGCGCTGTTTTCTTGGGCTTCAAAAACAGCTGTAGTTGCAATGCTGATGGGCTTGCAAGTAAGGCCAGTCAAATACATAATAAATAAAATTGCTCCTGTGCTGACATATATATATATATATATATATATATATATATATATATATATATATATATATATATATATATATATATAACTTATGTATTTCATCCAAAATGCAAGTGGCTCGTGTAGTGGCTTTATATAAGAAAGGAGACAAAAAAGACATCTCGAATTATAGACCAGTGCCGATACTGCCTGTATTTTCTAAAGGTTTAGAGAGAATAATCTATAATCGACTATATTCTTTCTGCAACAAGCACGTGATAATGAAATGCCAGTTTATAAAGAATTGATCAACAGAACTAGCTCTTCTCGATCAGAAAGAATATATATTGGAGAAATTTGAACAAAAACAATTTGTTCTTGGTGTTTTTGTTGATTTTACGCAAGCCTTTGATTACACAAACCATAAAATTTTATTTGACAAATTAAGTCACTATGGCATTCGTGGGCTTCCCCTGATGCTACTGAAAAGTTACCTTTCGGAAAGACGTCAGTTCGCGTCGATGAATGAAATAGTATCCGACAGAAAGCAAATAATCTCAGGAGTACCGCAGGGTAGCATTCTCGGGCCATTTATATGTAAATAACATAGTCCGTATATCTTCAGAAGGTAAATTTATAATTTATGCTGACGACACTAACATATTTGTTTCGTCTTCATCAGATGCCGAACTTTTTCATAAAGGTAATGCCATTTTAGAGGAATTAAGTACGTGGGCAGCTAATAACCAATTAAAGATAAATACAAAGAAAACTAAGGCTGTGATGTTTCATTTATAGGTAGGCAGGTTTCAGTAGTAGGTAACCTAGTTTCTCGCTGCTCAGAGATAGAGCTAGTTAGCTCTATTAAAGTACTTGGTGTGCATTTTTCAGAATCACTGCAGTGGGATGAGCATATCAATGCGATATTAGAAAAGTTAGGTGCAATAACGAGAATTCAGAACTGAAACTGCTAGTTATTTCCAAAGTCAATAAAATTGCTGATCTACAATGCCCTCTTCGCTTCGTATCTAAACTATTGTCATTTGGTCTGGGGGACTACTACACAATCGAATTTCTCACGGCTACTAGTAATGCAAGAAAGAGTTTTGAGAATAATTGAGAATGTGCCACTACGACATTTAACTGCGGAGCTCTTTAAAAAATTTAATATAATTAGAGTACAAGACACATAGTATAAATTGTTGCCTGAATGTCGCCTTAACTATGACTGTCATGATTCTCTCTTCATGGGTTTAGTAAATCTCAATCCGAAGGAAGTATCACATAACACAAGAACAACAGAAATATGGAATGTTCCGTATTGTCGCACTGGCTACGGTCGGCAAATGCTTAAAAACAAACTTTCACGTCTACTAAATGAGTTTAATTAAAAACAAATCGATAATAGCAAAGTAAAATTATCGGACTTGTACACGTTCTTTCTAGCCTAACATTGACCTCTAGAGCTGTTTATGATTGGTATTTAATTATATTGTTTCAACCCCATTATTACTACGCATATGTTGTTATGAAATGTGATGTCATTCGACGCTGAGGTGAAGTTACGTATGTTAACGCATGATTCCCTATGTAGGACAGTAACTAATAATGTGTTTAATTTTATGGTTTTGTCAAAGTGTATGAGAACGTTGTGTTTAATATGACAGTTTTGTTAAAGTGTACGACCATGTGAACAAAATGTGTGTGCCTCTGCTGTTGTCTTTGCCAGTATGGGGGCGAAGGACTCCATCAAGCCATCCTTGAATGGCTTTTCCCTTCGCCTCCCATCACATCTATGTGATAAACCAATAAAGAATCAATCAATCGATCAATGAATGAATGAATCAATCAACCAGATGGGCAGGCGAGTATTGAGGTGAAGCTGCTGCGGTGGGCAGCTATAGAGTATTCTTGATCACGCGCGCCTCACGCATTTTCTTGCTTAGATGGGATCTAGCGGCCAGAAAATGTATCATGTGATCGCAGTGTGGTGACTGATCATTGGTGCCGAAAAATCCTGTTTTCCGGGAACGAATGCACCAGTAAAATATGAACGTAACTCTATTTAGTCATTTTTTATGTTCTCAATTGTGAACGCTGGCGCCGGGAAAATGTACGTAACGAGAACATATCAATGAGGTTCAACTGTATTTGCCAACCCGTGAGCCTTAAGATTCGTAACATTTTTGTAGACACGACTCTTTTACATGTTTTACAGGTGCGTGAGCACTTCACAGACACTGGTTTATTTTGACGCAGCACACAAGCAACAGCAAACCTGGAACAGCAGAGAGTGACAGGCAACACATTAATTTCAGATAACAGCGACTTTTTCAGCGATTGCACTGTTGCCTATTTGGCATGCTTCGGGAACTTGTCTGAATGAACTCGTGTGGCATAAGTAACCTTCGGGTATATGGTGCAAGAGGGTAGAGCAGGTAGCACCGAAATTTCTTTTGAACATTTGCGCTAAGGGCCCCGTGTCGCAAAAAGTCTGATGTCGGCGTTGGAGATCGCTTCGCAAAAAGTCATTCCGAACCACAAACGCACAGGCCATCCGAGTGGTGCAGAGGCGTTACTGAACAAATTGAATCCCTCAAAGTAACGTGCATTAACAAAATCATAAAGTACAATCTAAACACAATCTACAGACAGGATAGCGTTTGAGTATACGAGAAAACATAATTCTGTTACGTGGAAACTCAAACACAAACCCCTTTTCCAGCATTTCTACCATTCATAGGGCGGCTTGACCTATGATATTTGCGTGCATAATGGTTACATAAGCTGCAGTTGCCGGGAAGCGTGAGAGGCAGTCAGGGATCTTTGAATGCTATTGCGTTCACTCTTAAAGGCGAAGCTTAAGTGTCCTCCCAATTTTCTGCATACATTATTGCGGTGAAGCTGTCTATGGCTAGGGTTCCGTGCATTTTTCGTGTCCGTCAACAACTCTTTTTGTTAGCAATAACTATCATCATCAGCAATGGCTCGTGCCACTGCTCGCACGTTCGTCGTCGTCGTCTTCCACAGCTGGCTCAGTTTGTGCTCAGCTTGCCAGCGTTCCAATACCGCCCCTCGCCCTGCAAAGGTGCCGACAGCACTGGCCCACTGCCAGTCGCTGCGGTGATTTCGGTCTCAAATTCTCTGCCTCAATATATTGCGAAATGAAAACACGAAGTATATAACATGAATGAATGCGGATGTATAAAAACAAATGTGTGTGGGTACTTTTCGCCACAATGACCACCGATCAAGACAATGAATGTGCTTGTACCTTTGTTCAAAATTCTGTGTCACTTCTTTGTCGTGTGCTACACAGCTTTGCTGGTCATCCACCTTCACAGAGTGGAATGGCTCATGATCTTTTGCAATTTCCTCCGCCACATGTTTTAATGGCTTTGACACTTTTTGCGAGCAGAACTTATTTTTTATAAAATCTGACACAATATTTACAAAATCGTAAATTGAGTCCAAAATTATAAACGTTACAAAAAATTAAAGAGAGTTGACAGGTATGTGGACAGTGCAATGCAGGCTTTGACTGTGTATCTTGACCCCTGCGATCAATTCTTTAAAGGGACACTAAAGAGAAAATTTGTTTAACTGTATTACGCTTCTACAATATCGCAACACTCCACTCTTAACATGAGAAGAAGCTAGGCATATAAGCCACAAAATATGCAAAAGCAAAAGGTGGGTGACGAATGCCACCTTGAATTTCTTGCATCCCAGACTTCATGAATTGTGACGGCGTATGCATGGGCTTAGTTAGCCTTTTATCATTAAAAAGGGACTACAATGCGTTCTAAAAAAGCCATGGCCTGAACTTAGGAAGTTTTAAGAACATTTACTGAGTAACGGCCCAAATACGAAAAAATGGCACAAAGTCCTTCATCTCACACTGATGTACCGGCTCTGGAATTTCAGCATAAAATTCTGAAAATGAAACTTTGACATTCATTTTCTCCTCCAGTAATCATCACATTGAAGTGAAGTCAACAAAAATGTAGCTTTTAAAGCATTATTCATCCGCCTAAACTTATTTAGTGTTTTTCTTTAGTGTCCCTTTAACCCTGTGACTGCCAGTATTATTTTTGGTACTGGTCCACAGCCCCTAGGGGCATTTCCGTATGTTGAGCCAGTGTACATCTCATGCTACATAGAAGCAAGCTTTTGCTGTCACTTTCTCCTATTTCAGTATTTGTGAATGTATCCTAAATTTCTTTGTCTGTCATAGTCTGGGTGGACAAACCTGCCACAATGGCCATGGTTACCCTGCCGATCATCAGCCCTGGCCGTTTCTTTTCTTCATGTGTTGGTTCAGCAGATATACCATGCTACATAGAGATGGGCTCTCCCTTCTTTATTTATTCAGAACTCATTAATAGCTATAAATAACTTCTGTGAAAGTGGATGGACCTTCTACACTGGTTCACCATAGCTGCCCTGCCGAAGCAAAGTAACAGAGCACTGAGACATTTGCTGCACCTGCAATCAGAAATTTAATTTACAAGTTTGGCACATTTAGATGATCTCGCCATGAAAGATGCAAAAGACATACAATGTACTTTGTTGCACCAGTTGCTTCTGTAGTGGCATAGGAAGCACTGAAAACATACAAGTACACTTGGCAATGGCAATCAAAGGGTTAATGTGCACCCAAAGCATAGTACAGGAGCCATTATTTACATTCTGCCTCCATTGGGAGGTGGTGGAATCATCATCATCATCATCATCATCAGCCTGGTTATGCCCACTGCAGGGCAAAGGCCTCTCCCATACTTCTCCAACTACCCTGGTCATGTACTAATTGTGGCCATGTCGTCCCTGCAAACTTCTTAATCTCATCCGCCCACCTAACTTTCTGCCGACCACTGCTACGCTTCCCTTCCCTTGGAATCCAGTCCGTAACTCTTAATGACCATTGGTTATGTTCTCTCCTCATTACATGTCCTGCCCATGCCCATTTCTTTTTCTTGATTTCAACTAAGATGTCATTAACTCACGTTTGTTCCCTCACCCAATCTGCTCTTTTCTTATCCCTTAACGTTACCCCCATCATTCTTCTTTCCATAGCTCATTGCGTCGTCCTCAATTTAAGTAGAACCCTTTTCGTAAACCTCCGGTTTCTGCCCCGTACGTGAGTACTGGTAAGACACAGCTGTTATACACTTTTCTCTTGAGGGATAATGGCAACCTGCTGTTCATGATCTGAGAATGCCTGCCAAACGCACCCCAGCCCATTCTTATTCTTTTTATTATTTCAGCCTCATGATCCAGATCTGCGGTCACTACCTGCCCTAAGTACCACTAACCACTTCCAGTGCCTCGCTACCTATCGTAAACTGCTGTTCTCTTCCAAGACTGTTCAACATTACTTTAGTTTTCTGCTGATTAATTTTTAGACCCACTCTTCTGCTTTGCCTGACCAGGTCAGTGAGCATGCATTGCAATTGGTCCGCTGAGTTACTAAGCAAGGCAATATCATCAGCGAATCGCAAGTTACTAAGGTATTCTCCATTAACTCTTATCCCCAATTCTTCCCAATCCAGGTCTCTGAATACCTCCCGTAAACACGCTGTGAATAGCATTGGAGAGATCGTATCTCCCTGCCTGATGCCTTTCTTTATTGGGATTTTGTTGCTTCCTTTATGGAGGACTACGGTGGCTGTGGAGCTGCTATATATATCTTTAAGTATTTTTACATACGGCTCGTCTACACCCTGATTCCGTAATGCCTCCATGACTGCTGAGGTTTCGATGGTTTTGTTGAGGTGGTGGAATATAGAACCCATGACCTCCTGGTCAACAGCAGAACACCACAGCCATAGATCCATAGCAGCAGGTTCTCACACTGTGTCAGACTTTGGGAAAAGATAAGGAAGAATCTTCCTCCCATACTTACCCATGCTCTCCACGACAGTAGATGGCTCGGCGATGGATCAGGTCCACCACCCCACTGTGGTTTCCCTCAAGCCCTATGGGCAAGTGAAGCAGGGCTGCATTGTACTGAAGCTTGGACCTGAAAGCACAACAGAGGATCACCAATTGTCTCACTTTTTTTAGGACTTCCTCATGTTCTCTTGACAAAGACAGCCAAGAAACCAACGCAACACTGATATTTTATATGAACACTTGCAAATTTAAACTAGCCCCATTAGCTGGTAGGTGATGCATTTGCACCAGCCGACATATATAGATGTGAGGGGTTGATCAGTACAAACACCTTTCTATCAAGCTGATGGATCTATGGAGTTCCAAATCCTGGGTTGAATGCCTGTGATTTAGGCATAGGACTGGAGTGTTAAAGCTAAAGCATAAATAGGTGAGGTCAAGAACACATTGAATATTTTATTACTACAGTCAAACCCCTTAAACGATCCCAGATATATCTGTCAGGTATAACGACCACATTTCAGTGCATTTATAATTTTCTGGCCCTCCCAATTGAAACTGCTTCCAGATACAATAAACGCTTTTTAAATCGCCATACTGTTATCATGAATGCTTTGAACCCAGTCATGGTAGGGTGCATATGAAGTAAGGTACACACGTGTGAGTGTGCACACAAAGTACCAAAGAACGGAAGCACAACCAAACTGGGCGTATGGCAGGAGACTCCCTGCTCCAGTCAAACCAAAACAATGATACGGCCTATGAGATCAGTGAGCAACCGCCGTGCGTGGATATTAAAAGCCGCGAAAAAGGCGTAAGAGGTTACTCCCTTTCAAGGTGAAGACATGCAGCATTAACGGCATCGCATGGGGCATGCAGTGGCATGTGTGCCGGTGCGATATCAGATGCCACGATGGCAGCACTGTTCGTTAGCACAACTGTCCATGCAGCACCATTTGCCTATATAAGCGATTTGGAGAAACAAACTATGTCCTTCCATCATGGGAACAATGACTGCTCAAGCATTGCTATCGTTAGTGTCGATATTCACGTGACCCAAGTCAGCTCTAAAATAAAAGATGACAGCTGCCCTTGCAACTTCAAAATGACAGGAGATTGGAACCAGGTACAGTTTTGGAAGAGCTATATGACGTCGCATTTCGTTCTGTACATGAAAGTTTTTAACGGAAGCTTGCAGCTAGGTATAGGAATGCACCAGAACAAAAATGAATGAAAACTAGTGAAAATCTGGTTTTCGGAACAAAGTGCTACCGAATCGTAACTGCCAAGGTCAGCTCCAGTGGCATTAATCTTTTAGTGTTCTTAAGGGCGAGTCCATATATAATGAACTACTGATATAATGACCACTTTTTGCAGAATTATCGAATTCATTATAAACGGGTTCAACTGTAAAAAAGCTTCCCGCACCCACTGTCGCTCATCTTTGGCCCAAACTGGTACTAACAAGTATTCCAAAATTTGCTCTTTATCTTCTTGTCCTCCGTGTCTTTAATAAACTGAATGCAAAAGAACACAGCCAGCCTTATTTGTGTACTTCAGTTTGTTTGCAAGTTATGGTTTTCTGACAACAAGCGGTGAAGAGTAGTGTGCTGAAATGGTAAGCTACAAAACTGTTACACGTTGCACCGCTGCAACAGCTGAATCCCTTAGTATCAAAGTCCATGCAACATGGAAAGCTTTGCCGTGAAGGTGGACAGCACTTGGCCAAAACAGAACACCTGCATATTGTTTTGAGACCCATTTTGCTGCAATGAGCAATTAATGCTGTCAGCAAAATCAGTATTAATTATTTTTTTATTGCAATGGCAATTACGCGGACGCTTTGGAAGTGTTCTCGCCATTTCCATCACTGTCATAATCTCCATGCTGTCACAGTCAACGTGCAGCTTGCACATGGAGGGTTAGCAGGTTTCCAGAGATGTGGCTCCAAATACGATGATGCCAAGTGGACACACATTCTGCTCATTCGGCTTTGCAAAAGAGTCAGGCGAGTGTTCTGCCTTCCGCTGTGGTATGTGTGTTCCCGCCATGCAGCCGTGTTCATACAACAGACAGTAAAGTTCAAGCTACTTTCACCAATAGTTTTCTGTCAGTCTCGTATCGTGCACTACCAAGGTATGACACCTGCTATGCTGCTGGCAGTCCTCCTCATTATGCCAGCGTTGTGAAATAACTGGCAGCTGCCAGGGCACTGTTTCTGCTGACCAGCAGAAGTTGCCTTGGGTGCTGCAACACGTCAACATGTCCAGCCTGCGTACTGCTGGACACCCATCTGAGGAGGTTCAGACAATGCTAAACCTTGCTTTTGCTTTTAATTGGGGCATGGAAATACTGGACTATCACCTAACCGGATCGAACAGTGGAGGTTCAAATAATTCGATCTGCAAATTGAATATCTCTTATCCGAGTTTTCGAAAATTCAGTACCGTATTTACTCGCATACTGGTCACACTTTTTTGTCAAAATAATTGATGCAAATTCAGGGGTGCAATCATACGTGGGATAAATTTTCCACGATAAGAAAAAACATTTTTTCATCCCGCATTTGCTGCGGGATGACAACAGGTCAACAAACAGTCGGCTGCTGCCGTAACAGTGCGGGACAACAAAACAAAAATGGTGGCCAGTGGAGCAAGCCGAATGCGCTGAACCCGATTTTCTTCTTCTCGTGAGTACATTACGCGCATTGAAACAGTTTCTTCCATATCAGTAATGAATAACATCATTAATAATGGCAAGTTTGCGGCAATGAAGTGGCCATGTCCACTTTGAGGGGACAGAAACAGGTGGGCGTGCTTAGCTGCCAGACATAGAAACACGTGGCAAGCATGCTGCGAAAACTGCGGCATTTGTATTGTTTTTACTACTATCCTAATACGGCACGTTTATCTTAGCTGTGTTGCAAGCGTCGGCGTATGAATAGAGTACACTTCTAAAGTATCAGTGTAAACGTGGCTACCGTCATTGCCGCTCGAGATTTGTTGCGTGCCCACAAGTGCAAAGGAGAGGAATCGAAAAATGGCTTTTTTTGTTGCTGAGCACAACCATTATAAAACCTACAAATAATAAAGCCAAGGCAAGTTTGGTTGTAGCTTTTTTTTTTTCATGGAAGTGCGAAAAGTGATGAAAGGAATGAAATGGGGCATCTGCTTAACAATGTTTAGTGCGTACAGACCACATGGTACGTCTTGAAGAGTCGTTCGCAAAGCATTCGACAGCATCCGAGAGATGGTAAGCGCGATCATTATTAGCTAGACTTGGCACACAACACATCGCTGCAGCAAGCTTGGGGTGCGATCATTACACGGGAAATTAAAAAAAATCTAATTTTGATGACAAAATTCAGAGGTGCGATCATTATGCGAGTGCAAGTAAATACGGTATATTCGGTGAAGCACCTGGAGTGGTTGGTGCCTTAATGCAAGCTATCTTTTCGCGGCATAGAGTCAGTCATTACAAAGTTCGTCGATCAGCAGGACTAATCGAAACAATAATGCAATGCAGAAAGAGGGAATGGCTACAACTGCAGCATGAATTTCGGAAAGCCCGAAAGCATTTGCGAAGATCAGGCCGATTAGCCGCCAGGAGGCATGCAGGTCATATCGAATATGCTTCACAAACACATATTGATGCAGTTCAGAGCTCTGTGCCCACATGCTAGTTTAAGCACTCAAATGAGATTGGCACATGTGCCAGTGAACCTGAACGCCACTTAACAGCCGTCAGGCCATTAAGCCTAATATGTCTGCTTTGTCGGGCGTGGGTGACTAATGTTGCCGTTTGGTGCCATATTGACACAGATCTATTTGTAGCAGCCACATGATACTCGGAAAGCTGATAAATCAGCTCGCCAACGAAAGCGAGTGTGCGGGATGGTGCTAATGCTGTTCATGGCCGCCATCTTTGTGATGCACTGTACGGCAACCTCTCATACCTGACGCTATTCATAAGCATGAAAGTGTTGTGCGACTAGTGTGCTGACCATCTGTGCAGATGGTGGATGGACATCTTTTGAAGAAGACTGATCATGTGATGCTTCCACCAGCACAAGAGCACCTGGGGGTGTCCACATTGCTAATATAAGCAAGAAACATCGGTTTCCATTCATCAGAGAAGGTGTGCCAGCCATGATTCTGGACCTGCTAACCGCCACTTCTGCATACTGCAGGTACAATGACAAACTGCGATTCTTGGGCGCTCCATGGTAGTAATGGCTACGGGTACTATGGAAGATGGGACTTTAGACAGCAATCATCGGCTTGTGAGGGTACCAGGCCGACGCCAGGCAGCGTAGATTCACAGGCACGAGACGGTAGGCAACTGTGTAAAGTAGCGGGCATAGGACGGCAGGCAACGGTATGTGGTGGGGAGGGAGAACATGGAAGGCATGTGTGTGCGGTTGAAATGCGGGAGCGCGTGACAATGAACTGAGTGAGTGAAGTAATCGGCGGAGCAAGTCGCGTGCGGTGTGGCGGGATGGAACGCAGGCTGCGTGTGTGTGCATGCGCCGAGGATTTCCCAAAATCAAAAACGTACTTGACAAGTGGAGGCTTGTCTGACTGGACCTAACATGGAGGACCAAGAATAGTCTAGTGCCATCCAGCCAGGTGCGCAGCCTCTCCTGCCTTCTCCTATCATCCAAGGACTGTTGGCTTCGTCATCCGGGACCACAATGAAAAGGGAGAGACTCGCGGCTGATATAGCTCAAATTCTGCGCGCCACGCTGCTCAACGACATGGTTAGGCCTGACGAGACAACCGGCATGGCTAGGCCTGACGAGACAACTGGCGCGGGGCCAGCGCTCAACATCAAAGGTGCGCCCGTCCCACTACCGAAATTCAGTGGCTACAAGGACCGACACTCGCCGCAAGACTTTCTGGAGAAGTACTCGGAGTACTATGATATTGCGGGGATCCCCGCTGACCGCCGTTTGCAGTTGCTTCCAGCAGCGTTGGAGGGGTCAGCCAAACAATGGTGGCGCTTCTCAGGTGCGCACCTCAACTGGCAGTCCTTCACGCCCAAATTCAGGATGGAGTTTACCACCGTTGCCTACAAGTTTATACTAAAGGCAGAGCTAGATCAGTGCACTCAGTATCCGGTAGAAAACCTCAAGCAGTTCATTCACGTCATTGCCGAATACTATGACTGTATAGCGGAGCCTGTTTCAGATGCCAAAAAGGTGGAACGCATGCAGAGAATAGAAATGCATCCAACATTCTAAGAACTAAGAGCCACCGTGAACTTCGCAAACCTGCAAGAAATGGCGAAGGCGGCCGGCCCTATCGTGGAATACACTTGGCATTGCCTGCGCAACGCACCACCGCCACCACCACGTATTGCACAAGCAGCAGCTGATTTGGCCTTTGTCTATTCATCATTGAACACCACTGCAATGCCCAGCCAAATCCTCCCGGCCCAGCAATGAGAGTGACAGCTGTAGCCTGTGGCAGTTTTGGCTTTTGTGTGTCCGTGGTCAACGACACTTCACGCTGGAGCCCCTGAGTGGAACCCCTCACCTGTGCCATTCGCTTGCATGCCGAACACACAGGCCAACTACATTTCGGCACCGCAACAACTCGGGAGAGCGCCTCAGAATTTCGGGTTTCAAGCGATGCAAGGTCTCCTGCGATTCGAGCCGCCAAACCACAGTATCAAGTGTCGGCGGTGTGGTGGTTTTTGGCCACATTGTGTCACAATGTGGCCAAAATTGGCCACACGGCTGTGTCACAATGTTGTCCTTGTGCGGGATTTTCTTGAGGTGGCAGGTATCTCCATATGGGCCTTGGCAGATGGTCACTGCACTCTGACCCATGTGGGCTCATCAAATTTAAAAAGGCACCGAAGCAGCCACGTGCGTCGCATGCTGGACACCAACCCCTGCCAGTCTGTAGGACAGCGTTGCAATGTGATTAGCAAGGTCAAGAGCCTGATGAAAATGTGGCCAGCTCTCTACAGGCACTTTTTGCAGATGTGCAGGATGTATGCCACAATACCACTGAGAGTGGCGAGTGTAGTCTAGAGAACCTTAGGGAGGAGCAGAAGCAGAAACTTAATAACATCCTTGCCGACCATAACCATATTTTTACCACTCTGCCAGGTTGCACGTCCCTGGTGGTTCACAAAATAGACACAGGCAGCCACCCACAAGTTAGATGCAAGCTGCGCCCAGTTAACAGCCAAGAGAGAGAAATTCTTAATGGGTGTATCCAAGATTTGCTGGACCAAACCTCATTGAGCCCTGCTCCACTTCCTGGGCTAGTGCCTCTGTATTAGTAAAGAAGAAAACTGGAGGATATCGCCTTGCAGTCGACTACAGAACCTTAAATGCAGTCTCAACTGTGCCAGTACATCCTATGCCCCACATAGACTGGGTACTGGCTCAGCTCGGCCGCGTTAGGTGGTTCACGAGCCTCGACCTTCCTCGGGGCTTCATTCATATGTCGGTTGCTCCTGAAGATGTACCGAAGACTGCATTCCTGTGCCACAGAGGAGTGTTTCAATTTAAGCGAATGCCATTTGGGGTAGCAGGTGGGCCGGCAACATTTCAGTCTCTCATGGACAAAGTGTTAGAAGGCATAAAACATAACTACGGCATGGCACTTCTTGACGATGTGCTCATTTATTCAGAAACTTTTGAGGACCACCTACAACATATCAATGAGGTACTGCAAAGAATTGGCTCTGCAGGTCTGACAATCAATCCCAGCAAAGTTACATGCTGTGAACAGGCATTAAAGTTCCTTGGACATGTAATCTCTCCAGGCAAATGTCAACCTGACCCGGACAAGGTGCGAGCAATTGCAGAGTTCCCATCCCCTAAAACAGTCAAGGCGCTCCAAATGTTTTTGGGCCTTGTGTGATACTACAGAAATTTTAACCCCTGGTTTTCTGACAAACAGACCCCTGACAGCTCTCCTCAAGAAAGGAGCCCATTGGGTTTCGGGTGCCAAGCAACAGACAGCATTCAAGACTCTGAGGCTAATGCTGGCAGGAGAGGTGGCTGTGTTATTGCCTGACCTGAACAGACCCTTTGTGATTGAAACAGATGCCAGTGGCAGTGTTGTTGCAGGAAGTCGAAGGTGAACTCAGGCCTGTGTCATTTATAAGCAGTACCCTCAGCGCTGCTGAAAAGCACTATGCTGTCCAAGAATGGGAATGCCTCACTGTGTTGTGGGCTGTCGATAGATTACGATCGTGTATAAATTCACATCATTTGAGGTGCATTGTGACCATGCCTCCTTGGCTTGGATGTTTACAATTGAGCAGACATCGTGCAGAGTGTGACGTTGGGTGTTGAGATTACAAGGGATCAAGTGTACCATAAGGCATCATAAAGGACGAGCCAACATCTCAGCGGATGTACTAAGCAGGTGCCCCATCTCTGCTGCCGAATCTGCTCAGCCTTGTTTGGTGGAGGACTGGTTTCCCATCGAAATGCAAGAGCCACAAAACATTCGTTTTGAACTAGCAGCCCCTGTTGACGTGACTGATGTGTCTCCACTCACCGACACTGCAAAGTTCCAGTTGGAACAACACAAGGATCCACTGCTGCTGCAGCTGCTGCAATACTTAAAGTCTGGCCTGCTACCTGGTGGCACTAAAGAGCCTAAGGGGGTACAGGACCTAGCTGATGACAACGAAATCTCGAACAATGGTATCCTTATGTACACGGCCGGTGAACGTAAGGTTGCCTGGCTTCCCTAACACTTATGAGACATGGCACTGAAAATGGAGCATGACCACCCCCTAAGTTGGCATTTAGGCTTCTTTAAAACTTGGAAACATGTGAAGAGCCGGTTCACATGGCTCGGTATCTGCTCCAATATCTCCCATTACATCCGCAGCTGCCAGCAGTGCCAGGCTTTTAAACGTCACTGGCAAAAACCAGGACTGATGGACAGCTCATGGGCCACCCACCCTATGCAGCAGCTAAGTGTGAACCTTATTGGGCTACTGCCCACAACCCCTCAGCGCCACAAGTACATCCTGGTGGTGCTGGACAAGTTCACGAAGTTTGTGGAGCTTTTCCTGTTACGTGCGCCTACCTCCAAATTCATCATCGATAAAATGATTGATGTTTTTTGCCGACATGGTGTGCCTAGCTCCATCTCTAGCGACAATGGCAAACCATTCATAAGCAAACTGTGGAGAGGCATTCTCCAGCAATGGGGAATCAAGGAGAGCCACACAGTCCCAATACAGACCAGCAGGACAGACTGTGGAATGCCATAATGCAATGGTTAAACAATGCCTGGTGGGCTACTGCACTTCCCACAGGGACTGGGACAAAAGGCTGCCCGAACTGGCATTTGCAAGGCATATCTGGAAGTGTAGTTACTGACTTTACGCCTGCCTTCTTGTGCTATGGGCGGGAACTACGGAACCCGTGGAGCCATCACAATCAGGCAGCTGGCCCCGAGGTGCCCCCTTCTGCACCTCATGCCCTAGCTGCTGAACTGGATGTGTACCTTCGAGATGCCTGGGCCTTTGCAAAGGGCCACCAAACTTTGGCAAAAGCCATCCAGGCAAAGTACTACAACAAAAAGCGCACTCCAGCTACCTTCCAAGTTGGAGACTTGGTTCTCTGGGACACGCACTCGCTAAGTAAGGCAGCTATTGAATTCACAGCCAAGTTTGCCCCTCGACGCACAGGCCCATTTAGAGTGACTGCACACATTGTACGCAATACCTACAGACTCAGAGACCCGGCTACAGGGGAACAGAAAGGCCTCACTAATGCAGACCAGCTGAGCACTTATCATGTGCCTTGGAAGCCCTCTTCACAGGATAAAGGGGGGGAGGGGATTTGCGAAGGTACCGCCGACGCCAGGCGGTGTAGAGTCGCAGGCACGGGACGGCAGGCAATGGTGTGTGGCAGGGAGGGAGAACATGGAGGCCGTGTGTGCATGGTCGGCATGCGGGAGCGCACGGCAACAAACTGAGTGAGTGAAGTAATCGGTAGAGCAAACCGCATGCGGTGCAGTGGGACAGAACGCAGACTGCATGTGTGTGCATGCGCCGAGGATTTCCCAAAATAAATAACGTACTTGACAAGCTACATCAACACGCATAGAACGAGACTGGCCACGTGATGCTTTCATCAATGCATAGCACTTTTCATATCTCAATATTTCACTCGTCGGATTCTATCACTAGAACTGTTATACCTAGAAATTTTAACTTACCTCTACCAAAGAATGTATATGGAGAACGGCTAATGTAGTTTCTCAGTCAAACTTTGGAATGAACTTCTGCCTAATACAAAAGAGGCTTCTCATGTTCCGTCTGTCATTAGGAGATATCTTGTGCATAATGTTTCTACAGATGAACTTTTCGAATAAGATGTGTATACTTCGAACGTGTTTGTCGGAAACATTAGCGTGTTAAGGTAACCTCTTTGTATATCACTTGTGCAGTCAATTTCGCTTACAGGATTCTTTTCTTCTCTTCCGTATAAAGTGCAGTTCACTTATAACATATATGTATAACATTATATTGGTAATAACGATGAGTCGATTTAAGAGTATCAAGTTACGTATTAGGGCTGTGAGATAAAAAACACATATACACTCGACACACCTTATAATGAAATGGTATATAACGACATCATGAATATAACGAAGTAAATTACATTCCCCTTGAAATCCTTATAGAGATCCACATATATAAAGCCCCATTTTAAAGAAGTGAAATTGTTCTGCCAATGGATATAACGAGCCAGATTCATCTCCGAAATGGAAAAAAATACCAGACCCTTTTGCACCGAATACATCAGTTTCCATTAGGTTTTGCACTCGCTCGCCGCAGCAGTTAGAAATTCCCGCGTACCTGCATCGAACATGCCGTCGAGCAACACTGGTCTTACCACCGCTTGTAGCTGTGCACCTGCGCACTAGCAGTGGCTCACTATCGCACTTCTCAACTGACCTCTCTTTCTTGCGCATGCCTGGCTTAGTGTTCCTGTATATGCTCCCGCAGGGAGCAGAGTTGCACATAACTTTACCGGCGCCGCTCGCACCGCTATTGGCCAAGCGCGAAAAATGACGTCAAATGATCCGCGCCGCTGCGAAGCCAACTTTACGGGCGCATCGCCGACTCATGCGAACTCGTCGTTTCCGTCAGTACCATCGCCATTGCAATCAGTGGACCGTCGATCGTGCGTTCAGAGGAGCAGCTAGAAGCTCTTGCATCTTGAATCTTTTTCTACTTGCAGATTTGCTGCTACTAAATAGCTGATTAGTCTAGCTGAATAGTAAGCACTACTAAATAGTAAGCACTACTAAATAGTAAGTACTACTAAATAGTAAGTACTACTAAATAGTAATAGTAAATAAAAGTAAGCTTTGCTTAAAATGTGCGCATGTCAACATTTGAAATGCGCTTAAATCTGTGTGTGCACCGCATGTATCGAAAACGTGCAGCTGTTGTGAACGATGGTTAGTGATAAATGGCGCTCTGTTAACGGTCACTGACATAACTGCAGGCACGATAGCTCTCTTGGCGACGGTCATTAATCGGCTGGTTTCGGCAGCCAAAATGCGCTAAGTGTCTACCTTACGTGTGTAAAGTTCTAAACACTCTTTAAAACATTTCTTGATTTCTGACCATGATAAGACAACTTCAAATGCATGCTGAAAATCATTGCACCGCTTTTTGTGGCAACGTACTGCGCGTTTGCGAGCGAACTTTGGAGCTGTTCGAGCCACGGGAATACTTTATTTTGGGGAATCGAAGGCGGTCCTACCCCCTATTTGTATGTTCGTGTGTGTGTTTGTATATGCGTGTTTACATAGGTACATACAAAGTTTCGGTTGGTTGGAAGCCCACCCCCTCTGGCTGCACGAATGACTCGTTCGAGCGTAGGCTGTATTAAGAAGTGCCCTTTGCTAAGCGCCTGCGAACAATTGCCGCTTGTAGCTCGCGACCACTAGAGAAAATGGCGGAACACCGCGCGGCATTTGGCTCCTGCGCGCGCGAGGAGTGGCTTCGCTGCAGAGCTGGATCACGGCGGCGGACCTATGCGCAACTCTGCTCCCTGCGGGAGCATATACAGGAACACTAGCCTGGCTGCGCGAGCCGCGCCACGCTGCGCTACTACGCGCGGCAGTGCAAGATGAGTGCATTTCCTTCTAATGTGTTTCTAATGCGGGGGAGGTTTCGGAGGCCACGCCCAGGCCTCTGAAACCTCCCCCAGCACAATGTCAAGGCCTCAGGGTGGTAAACACAATGCAGGGAACGTCTGAGTCAGGAAAAGCCTTTATGGGGCATGAGCATAAGAAAAATACATATATCCAGAAAGCCTGCGTTGCCAACCCAATGGCAAAACCCTAACATACGATAAACTTTATATACAAAGCTAGTTAATCGAAAATATTGTCTTAAGTCCTCGCACACAGCATATCATTAAGTTGAAAATATTTACATAAAGTCTATTGACGTCGCCACGTCACCTCGTCATCGGTGCTCCTGACGACACGTCGTTGGGCACGCCGATGCGTTGTAGACTCGACGTCGCTGTGTCCAACGTTCGGTTCACGGTTAGCCTGATTAGGGGGTCAGGAGGGTGGAGTGACCTAGGCGCCTGGATCGTCAGTCAACTGCGGCTTCCGGTGGGTGGTCCACTCAGCTCGCGGGTCGTGGCCACGGCAGCTGAAGAACTGCTTCCTCTGGGTTGCCACCATCTCCGTGATCCACCCGCCCTGTTCGGCCTCCAGCCCCTTCTCCTCGCCTTCGTCCCAGAGCGTAGCTGGGCTGCTCTCTTCGGCTACGTGTCCCTTCTCCCCTTGGCCACGTAGCTGCGCGTGCACTTTTGCGCTTCTTCTTCTGCTTTCATATTGTATTCTTTTTATTCATACGCTCTGATTTTCTATCTTCTTTTTTCTTTATTTCTGCCATCGACTCCTCGTGTCTTCTTGCTTTCTTTTTCTGCTGCTTCTTCTTCTTTCTTTCTTCCTTTATTGGCTCATGACACACAATTTATGGGGTCATGCGCAAGCCTGGACGAATCGCACCATGCTACGCAGCTACATGCTGTGGTGCAAAACAGTAGTGTATTCACTTCTCTCTTTCCCTAAGGTGTGCCGCGCAGCCAGCTACCGCTGGGCCTGGCCTTAGAGATCTCCCAGGCAAATCTCAGGGGCACACCCAGGCCGTGTATTCAATACTTCTCCTGGAGGTGCGCTGCGCAAGCTGGCAGATGGGAGTGGTCTCCAAGATTGCATTGGCACCGGTGCAATCTCGGAGGCCATGAGCTGGTCAAGCCATGTTCGCTTGCCTCCTCAATCCCTCAGCGGAGTGCTGTGTTGTGTGCCGTGTGCTGCTCGATCGCGACGAGTCAAGTGAAAAGCAAATGTGCAAGACGATCACAATGAAACAGAAGGCAGCTATATAAAGGCTGTCGCATGAGGTGCTAAGAAGTTGCTTGTTGCACGTGCCGAAGATTCTTCTGTTGTTTTATTCAAATTTTATCGCATGAGTGGCTGTGTAGCGGTTTCGGAGGCCGCAATGCCACCTTCTTATTTCCATATTTACAATTGTGCGCCCCATGGTGCATATGTTGCTGTAAAAAGCAATAATGGATATAATGAAGTAACGGACATAACTAAAAAATTTCAGCTCCCCCTATAACTCTGTTATAATGAGGTTCGAGTGTATAATGATATCTTATTCACCACATATCAGATATAACAATCACAATTTTGCCTTCTGGATGGCGCTTCCCATGCAGAATAATCGTGACATTTGCGTTGCTAAGTTGCCCTTAAATGAACAATGCTGAGATTTGGCAAAAAGGTTGCCTACACAAGTTCATGTCTGCCGCCATTACTGCACAGCACAGCATGTCCCGCCCGTGCACCAGTCGCAAAACCCCCAGAGAGCATTGTGGGTTGGCACAATGTGCCACAAGATGGCGCCAGCCGCTTTGCATCCACATTGCCCGTGATCGTGCTCCACGCATCCGGAGAAGAGAGAGAGGATAAAAAAAAAAATGAGGTGCAGTTTGCTATTGATTGCGATAGAAAATTAGTGGACAGCTATATAAAATAAGGATAGTAGTTTTATTGGTTGTATAAACTTGTAAGCATTCACTTACTAACCAAATTAACAAGCATGGTGTCACGAATGCAAGTAAACATGAACACATCTCACTCGATGATTGCGGAAACTCGCTGCCAAAATGCCGGAGGAAGCGCAGCAGCACCAGCAAGCGAATTGACCTTCATACTAGGTCTTGCATCAATGCGAACTAAGCGACAAAGACACAGCACACACGAAGCTATCAGCACTCGGTGCACTCTGTCTCCATCCCAGATCTCTTTCACAGGGTTCGTACAGGTCTCAAGAGACAAAAATTCAAGGACATTCAAGGGCTGTCAAAGTTTTTTCAAGGGTGCACGGCAGCATCCCATGTAGCAATTTTTTACTGTCACAACATTTCTAAAACACTATACTTACACTTATATTAACTTATTATTATATTGAGTCAGTAAAATTGGCACTTTGTTATATCAGAATTTTGTTATATTGAAATTGGACCTTTTATGCAAATAAGTAGTCGGTAAGAAATTTCTTTTTTGATACAGGAGTGTAAAATATTTAAAATTATGGTGCAACCGGAAAAAATACATTTCACTTAAACAAAAATAATTTTCTTCAATTTGAGAGTCCACTACTGAATATACGGTTTCATGCCGTGTCGATGATATCTTTATATAGATGGTACGAAATGGAGCCTGCAAAGATTTTGCACTCACTCCGGCGTTGGCTGATAGTACCATCACCCACAGTGGCATGGCGATATCAGCCATCTTGGCTTTTTGAACCTTTGCACCTACAGCCGACTGCCTCCAAGAAAAAACAGACCGTGTGAAATAAAAGAAAAAGTTACAGAGGCACTTAAGTCTCCTTACGTGCATTGAACGCAAAAGCATTATGATTCTTCCGTGCAATACTTTTCACTTGGTTATACGCTCGAATTGAACAAAGTTAATTTTGGGAGTGGGCCAGGTCAGTTTTGGTTATGGGTCAAATCAATTTTCAAATTGGGCAAAGTTAATATTTGGGTGTGGGCCACCCAAACTTTGGGGCTGGGCCAGGTCTGTTTTGAATGTGGGTCAACTCAATTTTCGAATTCGGCAAAGTCAATTTTTTGGATGAGGGCCCTGGCATCCATCTGATGTTGTGGCTGTCCATAGTGGGATTTCGCAGTGTGAGCTGCAGCAGGTCCAGCACCAGGAATGTGACGTCATCAGTTGGTCACGTGGGTTTTGTAACCATTGGATGTTAACACTGGACACTCGCCAGATTTTCCGCTTCCTGGGACATACAATGCTTTCTCATTAACAAACGAGCTGCTGCACCCATCTTTGTGCTGAGCACTTGATATGGTAGAATTGCACTGTATCGCCAGACCCAAGCACCTTTATTCTGTCTCCCTTCCACTCCTCTTAAATATAAGTCTGATAGCGTCAATGGGGAAGGGGTGGAACAGAGACAGGGGAGAGTCGTGAGAGGATGTGACCGTGATGTAGGCGTGCTGTGCAAGCTACAGGGATCAAAGGCGAGTGTGGCGAAGGTACACATGCGTGACATGCAGGTAGGTGTGATGGATTGTTTTTTTTTTTTTACTGTACCATTGTTTCTAAAACAGCTGAGTTCACAACTGATCGGCCATAGAAAGCAGATCACAAAATCGATTTTAGACTATTACTCAAGACGTGCAAGGGTTTTCAAGAGGAAAAAGAATTCCAGGACTTTCAAGGGCCTTGAAAACATACTTTTCAATTTAAGGGTTCTCAAAGGTTTCAAGGACCTGTGAGCACCCTGCTTTCAGGATAGGGCCTGCACGGCCACACCATACGCAGCAGCCACCACAGTGAAACGCCCCCTCCACCCCCCTCCTTACCATCCCCCTCCCCGGTGCCTTGCACGCGACGGAAGACGGGGTGCTTAGTCTCCGCTTTCCTTCCTTGCATGCACGAGATTGAGCCGTCATCGACGGCTCACCCTCGCACACTTTCACTCGCATGTACAGCATACGACGTGTGGCGATGTTATCACCCTTGGACTTTATATGGCACATCACGGCGACACCGATGGCAGAAATGCACCTGGAGTGTCCACACAATTGATCGCAATTCTTAAATAATGCAATGTGACGTGCGCCTTTTCTACACTCTTCAGCAAGCGTGTAAATGTGCCGCAGAAGCAGCCTCACAGAAGATGGCACCGACAAAGCGCGAAGCTGTGTCACAAATTTTGAGCTGCAAATTTTGCTAGACTTTGCCAGAATTTTACTGGAATTTGCTAGAATTTACTAGAAATTTTACTAGAATTTTACTAGGAATTTGGAAGTGCAAATTTTGCTAGACTCAAACAGGTACGAGCTCGAGCAGGAGCGCTGCGATCATGACGGCTGCATCCAGGGGCCATACCGATCAACGGAAAAGGCAGGCTTTGTGCGCCAAAGCGAAACCCCCCATGAAACCAACACGGTGGAAGCCACTGACATTACTGAGCTCTGGGAGCATGTCGCTAGTCGCTACTGATGATGAAACAAGTGGTGCTTCGATGGAGGAGTTTCTGAGTGCAGATGGTGCTGCCTTGTTCTGTGAAGAGATGTCCAACGGGGCAATCGTCACTACGACCGACAGCTACGTTGTGCTACGGTGACGACGACAGCAGCAGCAGTGAGGAGATTGACACTGGCCTGTCTTTGACACCGACCCTAATTGAGTCGCTCATTGGTTTCATGCAAGCCAATTTATTGCCACCAGTGTTTGCGCAGCAGCTGGACATGATGCACACCGTGGTTGTGAAACTAAAATTCCTGTGAAAGCAAGTGCAGATTTCTGACTATTTTAGAGCGCCTAATGCTTGTCACGCTGTTTAGAAGTACAAATAAAAATTTTATTTTTCACTGCCTACTTTTTACAACATCTATTTTTAGCGCAAATGGCATTTGGTTTTTGAGCTACAAAGGTACCTATATTCAGTAAAGCTTTTTTACAGAAGTCCAATATAGCGATGATAGGTTATAACGATCTGGACTTTACATTCTTCTTGATATCATTATAACTGTACTGCACTGTACTACTAAATTACATGTTAAATCTATGATACCACTTATTACTTTCAATTGCTTTTCTTTATTGTGCCAATCTACCTCGTAAAACTGCTTTTCTTACTTGCGCTAACACAACTTTGATGTACTTGACCCCCTATTAGCCTCTGGCTATGGGTCTAGATAGATTTTGTGTATTTTTGTGTGATCCAAAAAGAAAGAAAAAATTGAAAATCGACACGGGGAGAAGGGGGGGGGGGGATGTAGGTGTCTTGTGTGGATTATTGCCGTGGCCCTCCCTACTTTGGACTTTTGACATGCGGTAAATGATGCTAAACCTGGCAATGAAAAGGACCCTGCTTTTTACTGTCGGCACGACTGCAGATCGACCAGTGCAGCACCAACCATGGCTACATGCGAAACGGTGATCGAGCCACGTGATGCACAGTCCACGCTTTCATATGTCACACAGATCGAACTTCACGAGCTGACGATAATCGATAATACCCACCTGCCCACAAAGCTAGGAAAACCCTTCCGTACTTTGAAGGAAAACTGGGAAGAAAATATTTCTATACAATAAAAGATCGCTTAAAGCACAGATCCAATGTTAAACATAAATTCTCATAATTAAAATGTTCAGTATAACACAACTTCACAGCTTGTTTAGCTTCGAAGGGCAAAAAGCACTTGATTGTTATTAACAGACATTCTATTGATTAAAAGAATATGTTCCAAACCTTCATATAGAACTGAGCTGTAATTGGTGCTGGCACACTAAATTCCCTTTAATAGCACTTTTAATAACTGTACATCCTAAGTGCCAAGATACTGATAACTTGCAACATTATTGTTGCGCATAGCTAATAGACTCCTGAGCCTGTGGAGCACTGTTTTCTCAAAGAAATTTGTAAGTATTAAACTTCGTATAAATTTTCGACCTATTTGATATTCAATTCCATATCCGGATTCCTCTTCTTGATTAAATATTTCATTTGAAATCTACTACTATTTGGTATTCGCACAACCCTAATTTTTAATGTTTTGCCGTTCATGTGAAACTGCCAAAGTTTTTCCTTCTCATTTTATTAGCATCACCGGAAAATTTATTGACTAACAGTGGCTAGTAAGGTCATAGTGAGGTCAACAGATACAGGCTCCTATCAGCATGGCTGGGAGGGGGGCTCTATCTTGTGAAAATTATTTTATGTCTCCGACTTTTTCACCTTCCACTACTGGGTTGTGCGGTTCCCCACCCGCGCTGTTGCCAGTATTAGCTACTCAGCATAATACATCACACGAACAGAATTGAAGAGAAAGAAAAGATTGATTGCCTCGATTCCCAAGAACCTGTTGAAGCTCGAGAACACAAAATGTGGCGTTCCATACCTAGAAAGAAATGATGCTGCTGAACATGATACACCCTACGGCAAAACATCGCACAAGGTATGCACAGAAAAGAATTAGGCAGAACTACATGCTGGTATTTTGGTGTTTTAGTGTTATGAAAAAAGCCAAATGGACCAAAGTACTAACCACAGAAGCAGTTCAGGGTCAGCCTACCTGAGTTGCCCCAAGACTTTGAGCGGATTGGCTCCCATGCGGTCCAGCTTGTTGATGAAGGCCACGCAGGGAACTGAATAGCGTCGCATCTGACGACACACAGTCAGTGTTTGTGACTGCACCCCCCCAACCTGCACACCCCGAGGCCGAAGCATCAGGTCAATAACATGCGAGAAGCACTGCCATAAAGTCCAGAAGCAGGCTGCCTCGCCACAATGACAGCTTCCAGCCACAGCTTTCACATGAAAACAAAATCTCCGCTGTCTATAACTACAAGGCCTGTCACGCACACAGTTCTCGTGGCTTATCAAACATTGAGCTTTGACACTACTAGTAAAGCACATTGAAATGTTCAAGCTATATAAAGAGAAACGAACAAAGCAACACACAAGCAGTAAATGGTCTTCTTTGAAGCATGCCACAAATATGCCAATGGATTCAGGGAGAACTTTGAGTGACTTCAAAACAAACGCAGTTGAGAGGAAACATGTTTTTTTCAATAGCACAGTGTCCACGGCAACCGACATAAAATCTGTTAGTAAGGTGGGTTTTCTTCACACAGAAGCCATACAGACTACATTGCACAAAGAACAAGAAGATCAAGAATGCCACGAATAAGTGTTCCAGAAACACAGGACATAAGGATCTGCTTGACAATCGCTAATAGATGAACGACAAGTAGGCGACCCGAGGTGTCCGATTTTTGTTAAGCACCACCATATGAAGCCAACAGATAATGAAACGAGGGAATACCTAGAAGTTATATGTAGTTTTTAACTGAAGTGTAGAAATGATAAGCTAAAGGTAAATGAAATTGTACGAAAAAAACAATTTGCCATCTGTGAGAGTTGAACCGACAACCTCCGCATTATGCATGCACTGCACTACCAACTGCGCTACGGCGACAGCCGTTTCAATGTGCACATTTTTGGGTACCATTACGTATGCGCACGACGCCCAACCTGAGGATTTGATAGACATGACGTGGCTAACAACTATGGCCAAGTCGGTGGATGCTGAAAATCCTTTCTATCAATTGGCGTCACATAGTATATGAACTCTCATAGCCACCTGAAGGCGTCAAACCTGCCACAGTAAAGACCCTCGCTATGCGATGAACGGGAAGAAAAACTGCAGGGCCTGATGTTTGTTAGTTACAGTTTCAGTTATAGCTATACAACCCCAGCAGATAATGAAAACAAGGACTGCATAGGACTGCAAGCTATCACTAATACCATAGTCGGAACATAAAATAAAAATGCACAAATTAGTTTTCATGCTGTGTTTTACAACAAGAACCTTCCATGAAACACGCAGTAGAAGTACAGACATGACGTGAACAGGCTAAGATGCCATGTGCCAAAAAAGCTCCCGTACATGGCACTGAAAAATTTCTACATTAAACTTGTCCAGGACACATCTTTTTTCCCCATCATGCACAGTGGCAAGATGGAAGCTCCATTCAAACTTCGCTTTGTCGTTGCTTTGCAGACAGTTGGTGCTGCTTTGGATGTTGCAATTGTGAATTATTTAAAACTATTGTAAGTGTATTGTAAGTGTAATTCCTGAGAATAACAATTTTGCAATTTTACAAGCGTGCCATCCTCAATGAAAAACCTGACATCAGACATTCGGCGGCTTATAGTGCAGAATACTGGGCAAATGCAATTCGCCTTTTTCATAGCACGATGACGCATGTGCCCTGCCCTAGCGGATTAGTCGCAATACGTTTTGGAAGAAACGCGCGTGCGGCCATGCGGCCTGATATCGAGGAGAAAGTCCCCTGGAAAAAAAAGAAGAATGGGCACGGATGCGCACTGCAGGAAATACTTGTCCTGTGTACTGCGTTGGAACTCCACTGGTATGTAGCTATAAGTCAGTGTGATGCCGAAAACGTGCTGACTGCAACTCCACTCTAAAACAAAGCGATCAGGACTTTGTCCGGACTGCACTGTGAACCACATAATTTCCGCCTTGCATTGATGGCTAGGAGAATCATTGATAAGCCCCTGCGCTACACTTGGGTGTCACTTTGAAAATATCGTTGCTGATAAAGCCTTCTTGCAGCGTCGGCCCTCTCTTGCTGGTGGTGGCAGCGCATGCCTGACTTCAGGTACTCGTTTAGGGTGCGGTAGCACTGGGTCGTTACGAGACAGACAAACGCTGACGCCAACTATTCAGCCCAGCGTGTCGCAGAGACCATTTGATCCTAATAGGCCGACAACAATACAACCAACGGGCGCGAGTTGTCGTAGTGCGACAGGCTTTCTTGTCGATGGCACCGACAAAATCAGCGTGCTGACCATGATCCCTCGACTGAACCCCACGCGATCGGCTGTCAAACTGACAACGCGATAGCCGCAGCGCCTTGAGTGGAAACATGTCTTTGAAATTGAAATTTCCAAGCTCCACTCCTCTCAAGCCGTGCACACGAAGTTTAAGCCAATGTTTATCTTGTTTAGCAAAGGTTGGGTTAGGCCTGGCCCCGTTGAATTCGTGCACCCACTACCGATGGACCTGAACTTAAAAATAAGCAGTTACGACGAAAGAAACTGCTCTTTTAGTTCGGTTGGGGAAATATAGAGATTAGATATCAATTACAGCTCACTTCGCACGGAGCGTCCACAATAAGTGGCAAGCGGCGACATAGCGCTGTACATCATGGCTGTTCCTGAAGGCTGTCGGTCGCATTCACTAGATGGGCGGGTCTGTACATGCTGTTATGCTGACACATTTCTTAATTCTAGAGAAAAACTGCTTACCTCTGCATCAAATGGGAAAGAGGAGACACTGCATTCGGTACAGCAGCACAGACTCACTCAGTTACCAACGGTGTCAGCGATGACATCCGCGTTTTCGCGAGAGAACTACACGGCCTATAAGTGAGCGCTTATGCCGAGCACAGCTCTCTCTAATAATACTTTATGGCACATACAAACTGTAGTTATGATGAAGTTAAAGAAAAGCGAGAATCAGTAATAACATCCCGTAACATACGTGACTGGATCACAGTTGCCGTTTAAGTAGCTGGGCCGCTCATAGTGACTCGTCTCAGGGTGGAGCAACGCAGCTTATATGTGCAGATATGCATGTTTTGCTATGTTCTGACATTATTCCATATCAGTGAGGCACTGTTTCCAGAATATCTGAAGCCAACAATGATCTGTGCCTGTAGATATCGATTTAAACAAATGCACCGCTTTGGCAAATACAACGTGGAAGGCTGCATTCTTAGACTTCTTGAATTTGCGAAATGTGTAATGATCGCGTAAAAGGAATACAAAAAGCGAGGTGCAAGAACAGACATCAGCGACAACAAACCCCAAGGAAGCCACGTCGGCAGACGAAACTCGTACCTTTATTGGCTACGCTGTTGGCACAACAGTGCACTCAGGCCTTATCACCCAGTAGTTAGTGAGTGCTACATGATTTCCAGGAACCACATGCTGCCCCAGAGAAGCCATTAATAATGAATTACGATCCACAAAATGCACAACCGAAGCATACTCAACATGGATGCTAGTACACAAATCAAACGGCGAAAGCCCCGGTGCCCTTTCAAAACGTTTCCAGTGGCATGCGGCAGAGGGCAGCACAGGAACATGAAAAAGGCGGACTGTCACAAAAGAACCTCACGTAGCACATCATTAACTGCAACCAATGTGATTACAGATGCTGCATGCTGTACAAAAATGTGTTTCTCTTTCAGCCCTGTATGTCTCGACTGGCTCAAATACAGAAGGCAAACCTGCATGCTTCCCTACTGCCTGTTTAGTTCCGATATTAAATGTTTTATGATTTTTTAGCAGGCAAATTTCAAAGCACAGCGACAGCATGGCACAACATGGCCAAAATCACTGCAGCATGGCTGAGTGCAGTCAAGTGTATGCTGCACTAGTGGATCCAGAAGAGGGACCCTGCACCCCCACCCTTGAAGCCTTGAGACATGCCAGCCGACAGCAGTACTGGATGCACAGTGAGTACTTAGCGCTCATGAAAGCTTCACTGTGGCAGTGGATCAGTCACTATGATCATCACACACCGCCAGACTTCAGCCCAAAGGCTCATTCACACCGGCGACTGACAGCGATTGCATGACCAAGTTGGTCACAAAGCAACCAGTCGCAAATGGTCGCTCTTCTCAAAAAGCGACTATATTGGGCCAGTCGCTCGCTGCTAGATTTTTCAGTCGTGTGACCATGGTTGAAAAACTGCTAAACGAATCAGTGGCATGCTAAAAGCTATGTTACGTGTTTTCATCTGACGTCCTTTTGAGTCACGCCAAATACAATGTCCACGCCACTATGGCAGACTGCAGGCTTGTCAGTGGTGTTCTGCCTTGTGATGCTGGCGTGCAGCAGTTCCAGCAACGTGTTGAATGCATGCGGTAGCATTGGCAGGAAGCTAAACAGTAGCAAAAGAAAGCAAAAAAATTATGCACTTATTCCCACTCAACACGAACTAGAAATTACAACTTACTCTCGATAATACTCCTAATATGCGTGCAGAGTTTGGGCAGGAGGCGGCATACCTGGCCAGCCACTTATTGCCACCCACCAGCATTGCGTTTTCTTTGGAAGCTTCCGTACTGCCACAACTGACACAATGGCAGATCACATCAGCACAATGACGACGTCTTCCTCTTCGCTCGCATCAAAATCCATGGCTGTTGCCAGAATGCGAAACAAGCGAAGCACGCGCAAACTGTGTAGATACCTAGCATTCTCACTGACAACAATAATCTGCAGGATTGCAACTTGCAGGTCGCGCTCAGCCGGGCTTGCCGGTGTGAACATTGGTCGCCTTTAGTCGCTTTTTGGTCAACAGTTGCAAATGGTCGCACAACCTACTCAAGTTGCCGGTGTGACTGAGCCTTAACTGACACGAAATGCTCTGCAAATCTTCCTTATAAATTAAAAAATGGTTGATTACATTTATAGAAAGTCTTTGCTTCATTTGGTCGGAGTCGAACCCTCAGCCTCTGGTGAGAGTCGCGCTGACTACCTTTTGTGGTATATAAGGCAATGTTAATTAAGGCACAGGTAAGTAAGAAAGAGTTATAAGGCATTCAAACCCACGACCATAGGTGGGAGTCGAACACACGACCTTTGGTGTTAATGAAGACAAAGTTAATTCAGGCACAGTTAATTAAGATAGAGTTAATTAGGGCACTCGAACCCACATCCTTGGGTGAACCCTCGACCTTTGGAATTAGGAAGGATGACTAAGTGAAGTACACTAAGTGTATTAAGGGGGATGACTAAGTGAATTCAGAGGATGAGCAAGCGAATTAAGAGGGATGACTAAGTGAAGTAGACTTAGCGAATTAAGGGGGATGTGGATGTCATTTGTCCGTCTTTAACGCATCGGCACTTGGGCTTTCACTTCGTCTTGAAGATAACATAAGAGACCCTGTGAATTTTTTTAATTAGTTCTTTAAATAGAAATCAGTTTCATTATAATGATGTTTGACTGTACCACTAAATCAAATAAACAAATCTTTGTGTGTGTTACAGTTTAATCTTCATTTGAGCAGACGGTTCTTTAAATTATTTGAAGTTTGTTCAAGTAAAGCTTTACTGTCTACCGAGTGACCACACTGAGATGTTTCCACTTTATGCAATTTCCTGGTTGATGTTCTCATAGTAAAGCAACATCTTACATATTGTAGAATATTCATTCACCATGTACTGTAATAATTCATTGTGAGTTACTATTTTCGCTTTAAGATCTCCTGGAGCAGGCCAAAAATAGACATTCTCGCCTAGAGATGACAGGTGTTCGACTTATTCACTGTACCCTAAGCGCTGCCGAGAAGAACTGTGGTGCTATTGGAGTCGCCACTGCAGTCACTATTGGGGACGGCTGCATGCATGATAACCAGCCAAGTTTGAATTATCCTGCAAAGGCTAATTTTATGATTTAAATAATGAAAGTTTGGTCCCATACATATGTAGTTGAACCAGCCAGTACCTTTGGCCAGAATTGAATTAAACTAAAAATCAAATTTATATCAATGAAGTGACATTCAGATGCACAGTCAGCAAGGCACGAATCTAGTAACTCACAGCACAGAGGACCAGCACGGCACCATCAAGCACACGAAGGGCGCGCTCCACTTCGATGGTGAAGTCAACATGGCCAGGAGTGTCAATGATGTTGATGGCTGTGGAGCCCCAGTAGACCTGGGTGGCCGCTGACTGGATTGTGATGCCCCGCTGCCGTTCCAGCTCCATCGAGTCCATCACAGCGCCTACCTGGTCCTTGCCTTTCACCTGCAGCCACACCCGCCCCCACAAAGCACTGAGCACTCTTCCGTTAGAGGTGCACAAGACCTTCCCCCCTCCAAAATGAGAATCAACTTCGGCAATGCCTGAGGCCTGTGACAGTTCCAGCTCAAGCATCACACATTTCTCGTCAATGTACGCATAGCCTATTGTAAGTTTATTGTCATATGTAATCTTTTCTGTTCATAATATATTTTGTATTCTTTGCAATGACAAAGAGCAGCAACGGAGCTCGAGCACCAGTGCTGGGAGTGCAAGAAAGACGAAGGGCAGAATAGAACAGCCGACCCAGAGAACAGGTGTTGTTTCTGTTCTCTTACTTACCATGGTGCAGTCACAAAACACAGACATCAGAAGACCTCAATCCGCCTGCGCCCATAGCCCTTCAAAGTGGACAAGTACTTTTAGACTCGTAGCCACAGCCATATGTGGACAGCGTCCAAGCCTCCGCGGCGACTCCTCAGCAGGACTGCAAAGCTGAAATTGCCTGGACCTTGTCCAAGCTGACACAACTGCTGAACACCATGGCAAGCTCCTCTACTTTCAGCATTGGGTGCACCGTGATTACACTGCACTCTAAGACTGAAATTCCAGAGTTTCATGGCTTTAAGGACAACCCTACCACCTGGGTCTGCATCGTCAACTCTGTTGCCCTGCAACACTCTTGGCCAGAGCCCGTCAAGAAATCCATTGCGGAACGGTGTCTCCGACGAGCGGCTCAAGCCTGGCATCGCTTCCAAGGAAGCAAGGCCTGATGGCTACCTTGAAGCACAGCCCTGATGTCTGCGTTCACAGCACTTCAGAGTGCTTATCACGCTCGGTTCTTGGAGATGTGGTCACAGTCACTTCCTGAACAAATAGAGGCTGTAATCAACTATCCCCTGCCAACCTGTATTAAACAGCGGCAGGTATTTCTCGAAATTGTGTCGTATTTGCGCAAATTTGTCCCCAACTTGCGTCAGCTACTGCTCGCTCACGGATCCGCTTAAAAAAGGAGCTCAATTCCTTTGGGGACCACTGCAGGATGCAGCCTTTCGAACCGTCAAACACCAGCTGACATGTAGTCCTGTTTTAAGCTGCTTTAATGCAACATAAGTGTACACTGATGCGAGTCAGGTTGGCATAGGGGCAGTCTTGATTCAGTGTGACCTAGACAGGTGTGAGCACGTTGTCGCCTACACCAGCCGTAAACTCTTACACGCCGAGTGCTATTGCCACTCGAACAAACTGGAGTGCCTGGTTGTCGTTTGGAGCATAGATGATAACTTTTGTCACTACTTGTTTGGCCAACAATTCACGGTTGTAACAGATAATTCCACTATTGCTCGGATTTTTCAAAAACAATGCCTCAAACACAAGTTTGCAAGATGGATCGTTCAGCTACAAGACAACACTTACGACATCCGTCACCATGCTGGACCACAAAACCAGGTTGCGGACGCTCTATGATGAAACCCAAACGAGGAAAGCTCCCCATGGAACCGATCATGTTCTTCCAGCAAGATGCTTTGAATGCCCAACATGTTAACAAGGATTTGTTGTCTCTTATAAATTCCCTTACAGATCCGGGTGCGTAATGCCAATTTTGTTTCCCGCGGTGATCGCGAAATAGTTTGAGATAGCCAGAATTCGATACATAAAGTCACATAAAAGATACATAAAGAACTTGTACAAATCAATCAATGAACCAATCATGGCACAGTAAATACTCACTTGAAGCTTCACAAAAAGTATTTATTTGGCTTAAAGCACTGCAGCAGTGTAGCCTGCTTCTTATTGGCAGCCATGTGCTTAACCACGGCATCCTCAACATAGTCTAAATGATCCACAAGCAATAGGCTGGTGCCTTCTATTGCACCGCAGTAATGATGTAGAAGAGCCAAAGCAGCTACAGCCTCGGTTGTAGTCGGGAGCAGAGCAGCATCAACGCTTGTGGCTTCAACCTTGGCAGCGTCTTCGTTTGGCCGTTACTTCCGCTGCGATCTCCACGTCCATCAATCAAAGCATTTTGAAACACTGTCAATAACAAAGTATTAAGTGGCCTCTGCCATAGGATCTATGCTGCTGCTATATCCCCGTCCGTCCATCGAAGCATTTTGAAACACTCTCAATAACCAAGTATTAAGTGGCGTCTGCCATGGGTCTATGAGTTAGCCCAGTGAATGTGCGCTGTCGCACGTCTTTGTGGAAGCAAACCGCCATTCCTCATGAGGCGCGGCAGGCGCAGAGCGCAGCACTGAGAAGGGATCAGTGCGGCAAATGCAATGCGTCGTTGACGCTTTCGAACTAGCCAAGCCGCCACTTGCATACGCTGCTACGTCTCGGCGTGAGGATGTGAGCAGCTATAGTGCGCAGCAGTCGGGAACGCCCATTGTGCCACCGATATCTTCGAGGGTGCTGCGGGAAAGCTTGCCGCCTGTCAACAAAACACACGTGGTCCGAGGTGGTGAAGTTCAATATATCCATTTTACATACGACCCCGTTCGAAATAAAAAATTAAGAATGCATGTGATTTTCCAGGTGATATAGAAAGTGTTCGATATATGAATAATTTGATATATCCGTGTTAGATATATCGAAGTTGGACTATATTGTTGCCACTGGGCCAATAGGCAAGACGAACGCCATCTTCTGGTCATTCCTAGCTCCTCGCACTCTATTATGTTGTGTGCCATCTGTGACACACCCGTAGGAGGCCACACTGGCCATCAAGATACCTTGCGCAAGGCACAAGAACACTTTTGGTGGCCGAGAATGGATAAGAATGTGCCTTTGTATGTCGCCAGCTGCGAGGTGTGCCAACAACACAGTGTCCCAGGTGTCAACCTGGAATCCTTACACCAATTACACCTCTTGAGACAATTCTCCAGACTATGAGAATAGATCACGTCGGGCCATTAAAAATAACGGCATCGGGTAACTGATATATTATAGTCTCTGTGGGCTACTTGTCCAAGCTCATAGAGGTTGTAGCTGGGCCTTCGCTTGCTGCCAGCTGTGTCATAAGATTCCTATGAGACCGCTTCGAGTGAAGACAAGGCCTCCCTAAGAAGCTCATGTCCGACAGGTCGACCACTTTCCACAGCCACGAGCTCTGTCCTTACCGTATAGACTCACGTAAAGACCGGACTTTTCTTTCCACAATTTCGTTTAGGTGCGGTCCTTACACAGCACCGAACCTTTTGGTCAAATGGCCCCCTGTGCAGCCGGTGAGTACTGCACACCCTGGATCCCCGAATATACCATTGCATCAGTGGTGAAAGTACAGCTCTTGCCATCTAGTAGGGGCACAGGGAAGTGCGCAGTTCAGAAAAATTTGCCTCTGCGTGCACGGTATAGAGGCACCGAATACGATTGGTATTCAAAGTCAACATCGATCCTGGACATTGACAGCTACAGCAGAATCGAAAAGCTGCTCAGGGTCGCAGCATTGATATTCAGATTCATCAAACACTGCCGATTCAAAAACAGAGTGCACATTGGTTTTCTAGTAGCCGAAGAGATCACTGAAGCAGAAAAATATTGGATCAGACATGTACAGCAGCAAGCCTTCAGCGAAGATATAAGTTCGATTTCAGCAGGTACATCAGCAAAGACAATCTCTCGCATTAAAGACCTCAACCCGTTCTTGGATGCCGACAGCATCCTCCGCATGGGCGGGCGCCTGTTGCACCTTGACGCATCTGAGGAGGTAAAACACCCAGTCATCCTCCCGCATGATCATCACTTTTCTACGTTACTGACAATGCGAGCACATTGCGAAATACTACACGGAAGCATGAGAGACACGCTGTCACAGTTGCGAGAGCACTATTGGATCTGCCGGGCAAGAACATTAGTGAAGAAAGTCATACACGGCTGCTATACTTGCAGATGTTTCAGAATTGGCCCTGGCGATGCTCCAACTGCTCCTATAGCACGTCATTGTGTAAGGCCGACGAACCCATTCGAAGTCACTGGAGTTTACTTCGCAGGACCACTATTTGTTGCGACTCAAGCCGGAGAAACAAAATGTTACATAGTGCTTTTCGCATGTGCCACATCACGAGCAGTGCACCTGGAACAGGTTTCCAGCATGACCTCAGAAGCATTCCTCATGTCATTACGACGCTTTGTAGCATGAAGGGGTCTACCTTGCGTGATTTATTCAGACAATGCAAGAACATTTAAGAAGACGTCAAAAGACTTAGAGAAGCTTTTCAAGTTGCTTTCCCAAGAGGACGTAATGGCATACTTGAGCCAGAAGAGTATTACTTGGAAGTTTATTCTTCCCAGTGCACCATGGTGGGGCGGCTGGTGGGAGCGTCTGGTCAGGACGATCCAAGCTTCCAGTGAGAAAGCTTCTTGGCAAAGCTCGACTTAACTTTGAAGAGCTGACGACTGTGCTTACGAAGTCGAAGCGGTCGTGAACTCGAGGCCTCTCACCCACGTTGAGTCGGACAGCGAAGAACCTGGCGCATTAGCACCAGCAGACCTCATCATAGGACGGAGACTAATGATGCTACCACAGGGCTGCAACGACGCGTCAGTGGGCTTTACGCGTACGGAAGCTGTCCGACGACACACCTACAGGAAACGCCTAACTGAGAACTTCTGGAAGAGGTGGACGAAAGAATATCTGCTGCAACTTCAATCAGCGCACTTATCCCAAGGGAGACCCACCAACGAAATATAGACAGGAGATATCGTCATAGTCCACGCCGAGAAATTACCTCGATAAATGTGGAAACTCGCAAGGGTTCTCGAAGTCTACAAGCATGTTGATGGCCATGCCCGCTCTTGCAAAATTGAACAACAGCAAGGAGTTATTACCACCATACCAATACAAAAACTTTATTCGCTCGAGCTGAACGAGTGATTTGGCGGCTGGGAGTGTGTTGAATTATTCTCAGCACAGTCTCGGATCGAAGAAGAAGCGCCTTCTTCCTGGAGGGAGCCCGTGCTCACGAGCACGTGCAGCCAAGGGCTACCTGAACAGAAAAGAATAAAAAGAATGCCTGATACTTTGAACCTCGCTTCTTGTCAGTAAACCATATGCCATCTTAAACATCTGACTGCGACACCTTCTGCAAGTACGTCAGTGCCGATGCTGACACGGTGACGACGGAAGAGCTAACGGAGGCGGAAATTGTGCGCGCGGTGACGGGGGTGCCTAATGACGACAGTAACAAATGTGTTGACGACAGCCCGGAGCCTAATATTGGCGATCCCAACGTACCAACGTCCACACAAGCGCTGGATGCGGCAGACTTGCTGCGCTGCTTCTTTGGCGCTCACAATGACGGTGAGGACAGACTCGAAATAGTGGCTGCAGCTGAAAAAGCCATCAAGCACCTGAAGAAGACGTGGCAAAAATCTATCAAGGACATTTTTTCTGCCTCTGTAGACACAGCAGAGTACTGTTAATAGAGCTGAACTCCAATACAGCAAATGCCACATCAAAAAAGTTTCTGCAAGAACAAATAATCTTCTAATCCACTTTTACTTGTTCATAGAGGTCGCTGCATAAAAAACCAACCGCCATGAAAAATTGTCCACAAACTCTTTGTCTTTTATGAATTCTTTCCGTTTAACTGCCAAAGTGAAAATTACAAAAAAACAACCACTTGGAACTTGGCAGATTGCAAAACATAGGCACCACACAGATGTCACTTATGCTGACCAAGAGCCCACCAAAGTTGACCAATGTGGCATGTTTTGCATGCAAATTGCATGTGCTGGCACTGACTGGGCAGACACTCTATGCATTTCAAATCTTGTTTCAATCTTAACCTCAAGGGGACGTTAGCATACCTGCACAGACTTCAGTAATCCAGTGCTTAGCAACAAACACTACACTGTGACTGTCTAAGCCTTTGAGAATGCCAGGGCACTTAAGAAGGCCAGTCACATGTCTCACCAACATTCACTTAATACGTTAATGGCGAAGCAGCCAAGGCCCTCATGAGACACTGTTGTTGCCGAAAGAGGTCAGTAAAATTGAGCAGACTGATTCATCGCATTTTACGTCCCTAAGCCACCGCTTGGTTATGAGGGACACTGTAGCGTAGAGGTTCCAGGTTCATGCCAAGCACATGCGTTTTTTTCATCCGTTTTCGACATGCACAAAAAACAAAAAATTTTTGCATTCTACCCTTATATCGACGCCGCCTTCAAGGTAAGAAACAGAAGTTGCACCTTTATGCTCAACAGTTGAATGCCACAAGCAGTGAGCAGTGTTTGTGAACGCCAATGCTATGTACCATGGCATTACCACATTGGTTTTCAGCAACAAGCACTAATTTTCTTGGCAGGCAACAGTATGCCTAGCTGATATGGCAAGCCAAGGAGTATTGCCCGAGGTTTGCCACGTAGTACCTCGTGCATCTGGTCAATGCGGCCCGTGTAGAAGAGCAGCCGCTCTGTCAACGTGGTCTTGCCGGAGTCGATGTGCGCCGAGATACCGATGTTGCGGATGTGCTCCACGTCCTTGTGCCGTTCCTGTGCATCGTCATGCCAAGAGGAAGGGGAAACAACAATGGTGAGAGACCAAGAATGCCGTCACAGTGTTTACGACGTAAACTGGTGTAATCACTTCCATTAAGATCCCGCTTTGGGCCCCATTACACTTTGTAGAAATTAAACAGCACAATGGGTAAATTGTTTCTTTTGCACTGTTTCTTTCCAACAATGTTAACCTACCAACTAGCCCAACTCACGTTCTGATCCATTACCACATTATCTGTCCACTCATGCTACTTTGCTATCCTTTTTGTCATGACTATAATGTTTACAATGTCAAAGACTGGGCCTTGTGGCAGCAGTGATATCACGTCTAAAACAAGATGCCTGCACTTGTATTTTTTATCATTACTGGTGGTGCTTTATAACAGTCATGAGTGTTGCAGAAACACTTAGTAACTTTCACACAGACACCGAAAGGAACTACACAGATAATTTTGTGCTATGACCAATGCATGGCTGTGCAGATGCATCAAGAGCTGAAGCAACCTATGAAAGATGCCGCAGCAAAATATTGCATAGATGTCTGCAGCTTTCTTGGCTTCTTAGGTGCGACTGTCACATAAGTGCACCTGCTACCTGACTCTGTGCATTAAATTTTGGGCCACTTCATTAAAGGGTACCTGAAACAATGTAGAGTTGATGCCTCTAAAGTAAGATTACTTGTACAATGGAGGATTTCATGTGTCTCGGCTGAATTCCTATCTTTCGCATGTATTGTGAATGCCTCTACAGTGAAGACCAATACAACAAATCTGCCTTTACAATGAAGGAATTCAGCCGTCCTCCACAGCTAATTTGTTGCTTTAAAATGAATGCACTTAACAGTGTCTCCACTGCCCTCTGGTCTGCGCTAGAATTGGCGATGTGCTTGATGAGCCTGCCGAACACAGCGAGTAATTTAGTCTTGCCAAACAGGTCCAGGAATTGCTTCACTTGACTCGTATGCTGCTTGTTGCAACATGGCAACGTGTGTGATGGCTGGCAAATACGTTGAAGTGGTGAGCAATGATGTTTAAGCCAACAAGGATGGGAAGGAGGTGAAGGTCAAGGAAGACAACGGCGATAAGAGCCTGAAGACAAACAAAACATCTTTAATGACAATGATGGCAATAGCGACATTTGATAGCCTGCAGCCATACCTTGCATTGCTCCCAGGTTTTGCCACAACGCATGCATGAGCCTCGGTGAGATAAGGTTGGCTGCACTCATACATTCCAGTGGATGAAGTGCACAGAAGAAAATTAACAACTACTTTTGGTAAGTATCTTTTGAATTTATGGTAAATAAAAGTTTTATTATGCTGGAAAAATTTAGTCTGCTTTATTGCAAGCAGTATGGTGATTCATCTTTGCAATGAAGCGACCTGTATAATGAATAATTTTTTGAGGTCTTGAGCACTTCATTATAAAAGTGTTTGACTGTATACTGTACAAAAAAGGAATCACTCAGATACACAAGCGTGATTAAAAATTACACCCCCCTCAAGCCACATTCTTCCTCCTCCACCTGCATGCAACTCTGGCTATAGTCCACCGACTTTGGTGCTGCATCTTTTCCAGTGACGCAAGTGTTGTCGAGTTCTGGTCAGTTTGAATCAATGTCTTCCAGCCTCCCTTACTACGACTAGCCCTTTCTAAAGTACCATCTCTCATTACATTGGCAAGAGTGGTCTGGAGGAACGTCGTCTACTGCGTGCACTAGCCCTGCCACAGATGAAACCCACTTCCAAATCATTGTGGGTGAAACTGGTAATTGCAAATGTGACATTAATCTTGAAATAAGACTGGTAAGTAAGTGCAAATGTGCCATTAACCTTCAAATAAAAGAGCGCGTAAAAACGAACAAGGATAAAACAGAAAGCACGCACCACAGGCGTTCACCACTTTTTGAGAGCACTGAGATACTATTTAGGCATAAATATCGGCCTACCCGGAAAGTGATAAAAGCTTATCCTACAAGCAAAGAAAACGAAAACTGTGTTAGATGAACGTCACTTTTTATTTATTTGTTTATTTATTTATTTACAGTACCCTCAGAGTAAGTATACAGAGGGGAGAGGCTGCATAAAGAGAGGTCCAAAATTAGATTATACAGAAAAGGCACATTTTAAGTAAAAATGAAAAATTCTGTTAGCTCACTAATCACATATCATAATAGAAACTTTTACAATACACAATGAATAATGGTAGAAAAAAGCGTTAGTTCACCACAGAAATCTCACGATACACTTTTCAATACACAAGTTAGAAATTATAGATCAATACATGCATGCTTCATTTGCAAATACTGTGTTTATAAAATAACAAAAGAAGTCACATGATGTATCAATCACTTGGTTTGCATGTCAAGGAACTTACCTTTCTGCAGCAGAATATTTTCCTAACTTCGGCTGATTTATAAGGCTGCGGTAATTCATGTCACATGTACTTATGTGCTTGTTTATATCTGTGTGAATGGTTGAATGAACGCTTCAGTTGCGAGCAAAAAAAAAACCAAACAGCACTTGTGGTGTGTGCCTCTCGTTCTATCTATCCTCGTTTTGCTCACTGTTTTATTTCATGATGAAGCATTACCAACCCATACAAGTCACAGTTTTATTGCTGTGACATTAAACTAAATTTTATGCAAAAAGGTACCACTGTGCGAAATTCAAGCGGGATTGGTCAGTGGTCAAGGACGAAGAGTCATGTATGGCTAGCGATCCCATTTATGCAATGGTCAGTATATACTGATCCGAAATCCAGACAGCTGCCTACAGTTAATGATCTTCTTAGAAACATTTTGTAAAGCACAATGTCACTAGTGGTGGCCCCTCGGTGATGCCGCTGACAGCAGGGTGCCATTCAGACAGTACTTACCGCCTGGGTTGAGCTGCTGGCTGTCAATACCTGCAGAAACAAGGACAACGCATTAAGTCTGAGACAGTGATGTTGTTGACTCCCCGCCCCCTTCCTCGCACCCATCAAAATATTATGAAAGGCCCAGTATAACATCACAATGCTTTTTTCTTTTTTTCTACAGTTTTATACACTTAGTATGCCGTTTTATTGCACCTTTGAGTTCATGCTTTTGTTTGGCTCCAGAACAAGTAACATGCGGCATCTGCAATGCACTTTACTTTTTTTTTTCATATTACTGGAACGGCATATGCGAAAGAGAATATGAAAAGAAAGACATTGGATTTGATCAGCATGTGTGAGTTATGATGGGAATTCATGCGAACGATGTGGCCTTGTGAATAACATAGTCAGGGAGTACACATGCTCCCAAAGAGAAGAGCATAGCAAATGACACTTGCACTGAAGAATGCTTTGCGCATGTGCGCATACTATTGGTGACCTCGCTGCTTGACATATCAAGCAGCTGGCACTCATGCAATATTGTTATAACTTTGGCTGATTCTACTATCTGCAGAAATTTGAACACGAACAATTGCAAAACTACTTATTTGCTTACTTATCATCTCAGTTATAGTTTCATCAGCACATGTAAATGTTGTTTAATTCAGACTCCGAAGTGTATTCTCAATTGGGGCTACTCCACACTTAGAAAATGGCTACTGAGTGATTACATGTCCCAGTTGCATGTAATTACACATAAAATATGTTCGTTGCTGTTCGCATTTCAATTTATGCTGCCAGTGCATAAACACTGAAAAAAACAAGAAGAAACCACTCTACAAATTCCATTTAGTATACAAATTGCTACGCAAATTAATCTCAATATCAAACGTATCTAACTCACTCAGACAGAATTATGAGTCCAGCTGCAGGGGCAAGGAAGCTTGTTAACATTCTCTGGCATTCACAGAATGTGTAAGCCATTTTTGCATGCTGCTGCTCTATTGTGTAACAGCTTCCTTCTGCTGGCTTATAGTGTAGTATATGTTGGTGGCTTCTGTCTAGGGGTGCTCGAATGGCGAAACTTCCAAATCAAGTCAAACACGAATAACAGAAAAAAGCCACCTTCTAATATTTAATCAAATGCTGATTGTTGTCTCATTTCTAAATCAAGTGAAATATAAAAGTTGTGTGAAGTATGCTGGATAAAAAAAGGTGTATTTACATTATTTGACACATGTAATGCCGTTCATAACTGGATGACTGAAAAGTGATCATGTTTGTTGCACCACGACGATAATAATGAAACAAAGGAACAGCAGGTCACCAGATGAATGTACAGTGTTATGGTTGTTAAGAAAACCAAGTGTATACTATGTCACCAAAAATCGGTTTAAAGGTAAGCAAACACGGCAAGATTGGCCGGACTACAAATTGCCAGGCCTAACTAGACATAACAGATTCGTAGGCTGCCTAAAGGCGAAGCATCCTAAGTGAATGACTAGAAAATTATTGCACAGAATGTAGCAGGTCTATGCATTCATTCATGAACTGGTGCCTATGTGCAACAGCTCCAACTATGCGGCGGCAGAATCATTTGGAACAATCGCCACCTGCAGCAATCTTTCTTCCTGTAGACTCTACTAATTGTTACCCCGTATATCTGTGCAGAAAAGAGTATTTCAAAACTTTCAAACAGTCAATTCTCTAATCGAATAAGAAGTGAACAGCAAAGATTACTCAGTTCATATTTAAAATTTCAAATATTCGCATGCTCCTGCTCATGTCCAGAGAGCTGGCGTCTCAATCTGAACATTTTTAGCTCAATTTCTTGTTCCAATCCTTGTTGCTGAGCATGTGAGTGGCGATGCTTGCCTGATTCTGCTCATATAATGTTAACCAATAAATTTGCATAAAAGAATTAATAATAATGAAACATTAATCAATTTACTGGAAGGTTATCCTATAAATCGCACAGCCATAATTAAAAATGTTGGCTCCAGCAATATACTTTGACCACTGTTGATCACTTTGTACGCAAGTTTCTTGTTGCTGTAGTTCCACATAGACGCTCACTCTGCTGCACTGGCACTAGCTTAGTGAGGATCATTAAAAATCTATGTAAGTGTAAAGGACGTGCTCTCTCTGGTTCCTAATAATGGAAGTGAGGTAAGGTGAACACTGTGTCGAATAATGAAATGAACATTGTGTTGAAAGTGAACACTGTTAATAAATATATCAAACTTGCATAATTGTATTCAAAGGCCCTGCAAGTTCACTGAAAAAATGTGAGAAGGCAGGGCAACACTTTGTGCATTTCAAGTGAGCCCTCGTATTCACAAAGTAATTAAAACTCTATTTAACCTACAGTCATGTCACATTTTTTTATAAAGAAGCCCATGCACAAGTTATTTAGTGTCGGCAAGCATTACGCATTACGAGGAACGACAAGCTATTCCTTTGTGATTGCCAATTTATTTTTATCTATTTATTTATTTACTTATTGTTCGTACTGCAGCCCTGTTAGGGCTATTGCAGGAGTGGAGATATTATCACATATCAATCGTAGACGAAAATTGGTCAATGGCAATGAACCAACGTCTCCAGGCAAAGCATTTCAAGGTTCAACTGTTAAGGGGAAAAAAGAAGGCCCGAGATTGAAACATTAAAGGGTTTAGGCTGTGACGGCTATGAGTACAGGAAAGTTCAACTAACTTAATGTATTTACGAGGGTCGTTCAAGTCAATCCGGGACTTTCTTTAAAATATAGAACAACAAATTTCGAAGTGTGGAAAGTGGATTTATTTTTCCACATACCCTTCAGGTACAGTTGTACACTTATCCCAGCATTTTACCAATTGCCTGAAATGCTTCAGCATAGAAAGATTTACTGTTACGATGGAACCATAGTAGGACACCATTCTTCACTTCATCATCAGTATTCAAATGTTTTCCTCCAAGGAATTCCTTCATGCGCCCAAACAGGTGGAAATCACTTGGTGCTAAGTCAGGACTATAGGGAGGTGTGTGGAAATATCTGCCAGCCAAGTTCCTGGATTGTTTGGAATGTGCGTTGAGCAGTATGTGGTCATGCATTGTCTTGCAAAAAGACCACACCCTGTGTGATCAAACCAGGACACTTCTTCCGTAAACTCTTGTGCACATCACACAGAACATGGCAGTAATACTCACTGTCGATAGTGACACCATGTGGTAAAAAATCAACATGAATGATTCCCTGTTTATCCCAGAATACACTTCCCATCCCTGTACCAGCAGACGCAGCTGTTCGAAATTTCTTGGAAGGTGGTGATTCCATATGCTTCCACTGCATCGATGCTCTTTTGGATTCTGGGATGAAATGGTGAATCCATCTTTTGTCACAAGTCATGATGCGATTGAGAAAATCCTGGCCTTCCCTTTCATAGCGTTCCTTCAGTTCTCTACAGACTTCAACTCTTCTCTGCCTGTCAAAAGCAGACAGCTGCTTTGGGACCCAGCGTGCACTCATTTTTCGGAACAAATGAGTATGAATTATTGTGTTCACTGTTCTTAACGATAGATTACACACCCTTGCAATTTCACGACAGGTTATGCGACGATTGTCCACGATCAGCTGCTCCATGCGCTGAATGTTCTCAGGAATGACTATTGTGGGCAGTGATCCACCACGATCGCGATCGTCAGTAATAAAGATACGACCATCTTTGAAGTGCTTACACCATTCAAAAGTCTTACTGAGAGTCACATCACCATACTGAGCCTGAAGTCTTCTGCAAATTTGAGCAGGTTTTATGCCCTCGTTCACTAAAAACTTCATCACAACACGCTGTTCCACATAGACATTCACACTGTTGTCCGCCATTTTGAATAACAGTTTATCCAGAAGCGCGGGAAATGAGCGCCATCTAGCAGTAACAGGACACAGGTGCCAGTTTCTATTGCATACAAAACCTCCAGCTTAGGCGTCCATTTAAACCGGAAAAGAAAGAAAGTCCCGGATTGAGTTGAACGGCCCTTGTACCTAAGCAGGCACAGTGTGATGAGTTAATGAGAGTATGCAGAAACTTTAAGCTTTCAATGTGGCGACGTGTTGACAGAGAGGTTAGGTTCCCATGAGAAAGGTTAGAAGAAGTTGAAAAGTCCCTATCACATCTGTGGCAGATAAAACGCACAGCTTTCTGCTGTACAGACTCAATCTTAACGTAATTTTTCTGACAGAGGTTCCAGACCATCAAATCAAACTTTATTTCTTTCATAAAACATTGGGGAAGACGAGGGATCGAAAACAAGTGAAGATATCCACTTGGAGCTTCGAGCAACCATTTACTTGACAGTCAGCATAATACTGACATACTTTGAGTGTACGGTGCATAAAATAACCATCAATAAATATTTATGCAGTGTTACGTAACATGACTTCCCAATGTTATATATTGCTACCCACAAAGCGTTCACTTAAAAATGCAAGGCTGATCAATCGGGACGGTTGGCGTTTTTCGGGACCGATACAAAGGCAGCCTGCGGAACGTCATCCTTCTTCTCTACTTTCCATCTCCATAGTCATTCGCGCTCCTCCTGTCCTCTGTTAGGCTGGAGCACCTTCTTCTTGTATTTTTCTTTTAGCTCCTAAATAATTTATGTCCTCTGTTATGAGAAATACCTAGAAGGCACCGGTCTAACATGCTCGGCTGAAAAATCTGAGCTGCTGCTGTACAGACCAACGCTAAAGGGGAGACCTGCCAAGAACTATAACACACAAACCTACAAAGACACACAACTCATGACGCAAGATGGACAACCCATACCCAAAGTCGAGAAGATAAGAGTGTTGGGAATGATCATAGAAGCCAAGGGCAGCAACAGAGAAACTATTTGCAAAATCGAAGCCCAAGTTTCTCAGACGATGCGATTGATCAAGAGAATCCCCAACAGGCACAAGGGAATGAAAGAGGCAAGCGTCATGATGAGCGTCATCATCCAGGCGTTGGTCATAAGTCAGATCAATTATGTGGTGGCATACCACAGATGGGGCGCCACAGAAAAGAAGCTAGATGGCCTGATTAGGAAGATATATAAACAAGCGATTGGACTCATGCTAAGCACGAGCATGACAAAACTCCTAGAGCTGGGACTGCACAACACGCTAGAGGAGCTAAAAGAAGCGCAACGTTTAGCGCAATACGAACGCCTCTCCAAGATGATGGCGGGCAGACACATCCTAGATAAATTAGGGATCCGCTACCACACACAACACGGTGACAAACGGGACATACCCAAGGAATCAAGGGCCAAACTCACGGCACCCGTTACACAAGGATATGCATCCTGTGCACCACGAGGGCAGGAGAAAAAGCAGGGCAAAGAACATGGCGAAGAACTATGGAAGGAACAAAGACGTGGTCTTTGTAGACGCTGCACGTTACAAACACAAATGAAGCTTTGTCACAGCAGTACTTCACCACAACAGACAATGCTGCACAAGCTTGACTATAAACATGACACGCATCGAAACAGCGGAGGTAGCGGCTATAGCGTTAGCCATAGCACAAACCAACGCATACTATATAATCGGCGATTCCCAGATGGCAATACGCAACTTCACGAATGGCCGGATCTCAGCTGAGGCGCTAAACATACTCATAAAAGGCAAACCAACAAGGTAAGACAGAAGCGTCCAAATCCTATGGATACCAGCCCACACCACCAACTCAAAGGGAGAGGACAACCCTAACGCGGCGGCACACAACGCAGCTTGAGGACTGACTTCCTGAGCTGTGACGAACAACTTGACAGGGCCCTCAGAAGTATGGGAATGGGTAGACAGAATGACCAGGTTCAACGACATCACCAACCATTACAAGATGCAAAGATGCGCTTATCCACCGCCCCATCCACAACTCACTAGATAGCAAGCGGTCCAGTAGCGACAACTACAAACCAAATCCTACAAGAGCCCAATACTAATGCACGCTATTTATCCAGACACATACACAACAGATAGATGCAAAGTGTGTGGCACGAGAGCTACACTAGAACACATGCTATGGGAATGCCAGGAACTAATACAGGACAATGCGAGCGAAGCCTCCATCGACAGACTCCGCGCGCGATGGCAGGCGGCGCTGCTCAGCTCGAACCTGGAAGACCAACTCTGGGCAGTCCAGCAGGCCAATGAAGCCGCCGAGAGGCAAAAACTCTTGGCGGTAACCTCGGCAGGAGCCCCAGCCCACTAACTCACCGGACGTGAATCATTCTGATCTGAAATAAAGTTTACTCACTCACTCACTCACTCACTCACTCACTCACTCACTCACTCACTCACTCACTCACTCACTCACTCACTCACTCACTCACTCACTCACTCACTCACTCACTCACTCACTCACTCACTCACTCACTCACTCACTCACTCACTCACTCACTCACTCACTCACTCACTCACTCACTCACTCACTCACTCACTCACTCACTCACTCACTCACTCACTCACTCACTCACTCACTCACTCACTCACTCACTCACTCACTCACTCACTCACTCACTCACTCACTCACTCACTCACTCACTCACTCACTCACTCACTCACTCACTCACTCACTCACTCACTCACTCACTCACTCACTCACTCACTCACTCACTCACTCACTCACTCACTCACTCACTCACTCACTCACTCACTCACTCACTCACTCACTCACTCACTCACTCACTCACTCACTCACTCACTCACTCACTCACTCACTCACTCACTCACTCACTCACTCACTCACTCACTCACTCACTCACTCACTCACTCACTCACTCACTCACTCACTCACTCACTCACTCACTCACTCACTCACTCACTCACTCACTCACTCACTCACTCACTCACTCACTCACTCACTCACTCACTCACTCACTCACTCACTCACTCACTCACTCACTCACTCACTCACTCACTCACTCACTCACTCACTCACTCACTCACTCACTCACTCACTCACTCACTCACTCACTCACTCACTCACTCACTCACTCACTCACTCACTCACTCACTCCGTTACGAGAGCTCGTGACAATCTTATACAACAATGTTGTGATATATCTTTCAGTGTTACAAATAATTTGAAATAAGTGCCGAATAACACATTTTGTAATAGTGTTAAAGTGTTTTTTGCAATAGTGTTAAAGGGCCCCTCACCAGGTCTGGCCACTTTTGAGCTGACAAGCGCAGAGCATACAATGCACGAAAAGGATCGTGCCTGTGAAGTATTACATCACTACGCGCTGCGGAAAGATCTGAAATTTCAAAATGAGTGCCGCTTTCCCTTCTCCTCATAGCCGCCGCACGCCAAGATGGATGATAACGTACACATGCTAGTGCACCTACGTACATGTGTTCGTGCTGTGACGTCGCTCGTGGTGACATATGACTTCGAGAATTATTTCAAGCCAACATCTGTTATTCGTGTAGTATGTTGCTAGAATATGAATTAAAGCTTAGAGAAATAATAAAACACTCAAACCGAATGTCGGCATGTTTTGTTTTACTTTGCACCGCAGCAAGAGAGATCTACTTCTGTTTCGTCTGCTTGTTCACACATCGTGCAGTCGTGTGCGCAGCCACTGAAACTATGTCATTTTCTAACGCGTTCCAGCGCAGGATCGTGCTCTGCTACCTGCTTGTGTCTGCCTCAGTATTTGTGTGGCAAAGACTTATACCGCTAGTCAGGTGTCCTTGTGCACAGCATGCAAAATCGTCTGCTGCACGAAATGAGACAATCGCAACAACTCGCACGTGATGCCATCAGTGGACGTGCACTGCGCCGCAAAACAGCGAGGAGTAAAAAAATGACACGCTGGCCATGAATGCTATGCATGAAGGTGGGCTTTCTGGTAAGAGACGCGGCCGCTTGTGTGGGCCGCGATGCGACGAAGGCAAGCACCAGCTGGAGGTATTGCAAGGAACTGGGCGCACCACTCCATGGCCCCTAAGACGCCAGCGCGCATAAATGGTGGATGCTGTGACTGGTTTATGAATGGAAGAAACGCTGCAAAAAGGGTTTTCTTTGAGGTCTCATGTAACAGTATTACGTTTTCTCGTATAGTCGGATTACAATCCGAGAGCTATCATGTCTTTAGGTAGTGTGTAAGTCATAGTTTACGATTTTTCCACGTATTTTAGCGTGGGAAATTCAATTAGTTCAGTAAATTCCTTGCGTCACTGGGAGGGCCTCGGTACAGGTGGTTCGAAACTCTTTCACTGAAACGACGTCCGACGCTGACACCAGATTTTCTGCGACACAGGCTCCTTAACGCTGACGCGTCAAACGCTTTGTCACGCCATATGTAATGTAAACACAAGACCTACCATAAAATTTTAGTATAACCAACTTCTGAATAGATGGCACAACTAGCCAATGGATGTTTCCCATTCACGGCTTTCTTTGGCACAGCCAAGGGAGGGCATCGGAAGGCCAGACAAGTATGCTCGGCCACAGCACTTAAAGGGTCAAGGAGTGAAGGATCGAAAGTGGTTGTTTGTATATCGGAGAACAGACGCTTCATGACAATAGGAGATTGCAAGAAGGAAGTATCGGAAAGCCACACTTCTTCAAGAGGAGAATTGTGAAAGCAAATCTTATGAAATAAGGTGTTATTTTTTTATGTGGAGAAAGAGATGGGGCATGTAACACTGTTTGCATCAATGCCATGCTAAAAGAATGGCCCATCCTACAGTTCTGTATGTGCACCCTTAGCATATTTGTGTCTATTTGTTGGCTTCTCATGGTATGCTTAGCATATTATGTCACATGACAAAAGCTTTTTGCATCACAGCAAGACCACAACCAACAGCAAACACTGCTGACAGTGGCAAGTAAACAAAGAAGGCTGGAAATGTGACACGCTAATTTTGGGGGTAGCGCCTGCTAAACAAGAAGCTACCTCGAAACTGGTGGCCAATGATAGGCACTGCTCGCCCCCCCAACACAGCTAAATGAACAAAACTTCGGTGCTGTAAACTGCTGTAAGGACGTCTGTGCACGCAAAAACATCATTACCAAAATAAACTAATGAAATATGTCTGACGGTGTGTTTGCTATGATACAAGGTGCCGCTGTGCTGTGGGCATAATTCCGCTGAACACAAGGTGTGCTGTTTAGAAGTGAACTTGAATCAATGAGCACATCTGGTGAAGGAAACTGGCAGTGTACTAAGTAATTAGCAATGCATAACTTAAAGGTTACCTTGCAGCCTTGCCCTATTATCAGGCTCCACAAAGTGGATTCTGTGAACGGAGGAAACATTACAGAACACATGATAGACACGTCGTCTTAATACAATTCAAACATGGGAGTAGATGACCAATCAATTTTTAGAAGTGTTTTTGTCAAGGATGCCCCACCAGCATCGCCCACGTTTTTACTACAATGCACGACGGTGAGGTAGTATGGTAGCAAAGTGAGCGAGCCTGTAAAGGTCAGTCGCGAAATGTGCCACCGCAGGCGATATGTAACGTTTAGTTTACAACCTCCGTTTTCGCCTTAAAGTACTGTTCACGATGAATGAGGTAGTATATGCTTGGGTAGAGCACAATAACATTTACACAATTATGCTTCTCTGTTGCTGCTCTAGCTCGTTCGTGTTACACCTCCCCGCATCAATTTCCGCTGAAGCCAAGTCGTGTTAGCCGCTCGCCTAAAACCCATCCCATGAAGACTACACGGGCAAGGGTCTGACTGGTGTTGTAGAAGTCGCCGGGCGCTTTTTTCGTTGCTGGGTGTACGTCGGAGAGACTTTCTCGCGCCTGCGGCGCTCGTGCTGAGTCAGTCGTGCCGGATTATACCTTGCCAACTACCCGCTTGAGTACAGCGATGTTCGTTAGTTCGTTCATTCATTCATTCTCATATCTGTTGGATCCTCACCCCCAGCCAAGCATCAGCAACCGCTGGCGTAACGTGAGGTCAACATGTATTCACAGCGAAGTCACCCTAGTACTGCATGTCCATGGCTGCTACGGGGTCAAGCTACTCGCCCTGATCGAGCTAGCCCGAGCTCTCGGACAAGTGGCGATCGCGGACTTACCGGCAGCCGGCTCTGCCAGAGTCTCTGGCAGCGGAGTATTTCGCTGTGCATGCTCCAGCTTCTCCTCAGTGCTCGTTGCAACCTCCAGATACCCATGGCGTCGCACGGAACGTTTTTATGCTTTCGTTCCTTGCGAATACCTGTCCAGGCCCAAGTAGTGGGAACCACAAGGCGACAAAAGCCACTAGACGGGAACCACTGGGCGACGAAAACCAAATTGCACACCGCCGAAGCACATGGCGGAGAACGTTGAAAGTGAACGTGACCGGAAGTACCAGAACGAGAAACCAAGGGAGCCGCTACTTTCGGTTTCGCTGAGCGTGCGCCGAGTGAGCGTGAAACCAAGTGTGGGATCGTTCACATTTGTTTTATTAAGGTTACGGCACATAACAGCATCGATTGCTGTTATTACTATCACACTTTCATTTTTCGTATGTTCTGAGCCGACCAAGCGAAGCTACCAGCCGGAAACAGCTCAATCTTCCAAGTGGGAAGGGAAGTTATTACGTCGATGCGCGGTCGCCATGCTTTCTTGAAAAGCTGCTTTATCCGATCTGCGAATCACCAGCTTATCTCTTGTACAATCGTTAAAGCTTTGTCTAGTTAGCAAGGATGTACGGAGCTATATATATATATATATATATATATATAGTTGCTGGCACTTCATGGCAAAGTGTGCTTTAAGATCCAATTTTGTACAATCGTAATGCTACACACGTACAGGGGAATGTTTACACGCACACATTTTACAATATCAAAATAACACTATATACGGGAATGTACACAGAACACTATAACAAACAAGGATTTATGGAAAGATAATAATGACACGTGTACTTATCTTTATCGGGCGACCACGTTTCGCCACCTAACTAATGTAATCGCACAGCGCGGGACGCGCCTGCATGTATCCGAAGTTTCTGGAAAGTTATCGATACTTCTACCCGGCTATGTGTTGTCGCCGAACGTTGTGTTATCTGATTTCATCGTGTGACGCGAATGGTGTAGAGCTTTGTGGAAGGTACGCGGGTCCGAACGATTAGTCTGGAACATTCGACGACTGCTGTATAAAAGCCGACGCGCTTGACTCGCTGATCAGATTTACGACGATCGCCGACTGTGTTCGCCGCTCTCGTTGTGCTTTAAGTGTAGCCTGTTTTGTGGGCACAGGTTCGCCCAATAAAAGCTAGTTTTTGCCTTTCACAGTTTTGCTACTGTGTTCTTTGACGTCACGACCACGTGACATCTGGTGGAGGTGCTTTGCGTTCATGTACCGGACGCCCCCACAAAGCCGTGACCCAAGCCCTCACTCGGAAGACACCAACGTCGCCAAGAACCAGCGAGGTAGCCGCAGGCTGCAAGGACTGCCCCCGGAGCACGGACTTTTGCCTGAGACGACTAGGAAGATGGCCACCACGTCCACCCCGATGGCAGCCCCAGCGTCACCCGTCGTGCTGCAGCAGCCCAGGGAGCCTCCGACGTTCCGCGGTTCAACTTTCGAGGACCCGGAAAGCTGGCTTGAGACGTACGAGAGAGTCGCTACCTTTAACAACTGGAACAGCGACGACAAACTGCGATATGTCTTCTTCGCTTTGGAAGACGCGGCCAGGACGTGGTTCGAGAACCGAGAAGCCACCTTAACGACCTGGGAACTTTTCCGAAGCGGCTTCCTGCAGACATTCGCAAGCGTCGTACGCCGAGAACGAGCCCAAGCGCTATTAGAAACCCGGGTGCAGCAACCTAATGAGACGACCGCGATCTACACGGAAGAAATGAGCCGTCTAATCCGCCACGCCGACCCTGAAATGCCCGAGGAGAAGAAAGTCCGCCTGCTGATGCGTGGTGTGAAGGAGGAACTTTTTGCCGGAATGGTACGAAGCCCACCGAAGACCGTCGACGAGTTTCTTCGCGAGGCCACCAGCATCGAGAAGACACTCGAGATCCGAAACCGGCAATTCGACCGCCGCACAAACTCGACGAACTACGCTGGAGTTCAATCACTGGCCACCGACGACCTGCGCGAGGCTATCCGAGCGGTCGTGCGGGAGGAGCTACAAAAGCTGTTCCCACCATCACAGCCTCAAGTGGCTTCGATTGCCGACGCCGTGCGAGAGGAGCTCCAACCACAATTTGGAGTAGCCCCTGTATCGCCCCAGCCTGAGCCGCAAGCGATGACCTACGCCGCCGTCGCACGCCGTCAAGGTCCCCCTCCGCGACCGCGCCAGGGCCCTGTCACGCCGCAGTTCCGTCGTCCGCCGCCGCCAGCACGACCACCCGTCGCCCAACGCACCTACGCGAGGAAGACGGACATTTGGCGCGCTCCTGACCACCGCCCGCTCTGCTACCACTACGGAGAAGCGGGGCACATCTACCGCCGATGCCCATACCGGGAGATGGGACTCCGAGGGTTCGCCGTTAACGCGCCGCGACCACAGATTGGCGAAAGGCCTCGCGATATCGCAGACTACCTCGCCGCTACTCAGTGGAGCTCTCGACGACCGTCGGGTTCGCCATCACCTGGCCGCTACCTGTCGCCGCAGCGCCGACCATACACTGGCCCAGCCCGGGGCCGGTCAGCGAGCCCATATCCGGAAAACTAAAAGCAGCAACCGATGGAGGTGCGGTTGCTGTTCGTCTAACTGACGAAGATCCTCCGCCGCCGACGAAGACGACAAAGAAACCATCTCGACGACCTAATGACGACACGCCGCCGTCCCGACGAAGTCAGCAAGCCAAGACTACACCGACGAAAGACGACTTGACGACGCGACGTTCCAGCTTCAGTTCAACACGACGCAGCCGTGATCCGACGCCGAGACCTAACTCTAACGCAAGACAAAGAACCACCGACCTCGACGTGCTTCTCGACGGTCACGCAGTCACCGCCTTAGTAGACACAGGAGCCGATTACTCCGTCATGAGTGGACCCATCGCCGCCCAGTTGAGGAAAGTTAAGACTGCATGGGAGGGCCCTCAAATTCGCACCGCTGGAGGACACCTGATTACGCCGACTGGGATCTGCACGGCAAGAATTACTGTTCATGACCGGACTTACCCTGCCACCTTCGTTGTCCTCCAACAGTGTTCACGAGACGTCATTCTCGGCATGGACTTCCTGAATCAACATGGCGCAGTCATCGACCTGAAGTCGAAATCGATAACGCTGTCACAAGATCAAGCGATACCACCGGAGAGCTGTCGTAGCCACCACGCCTTGAGTGTGCTCGAAGATCAAGTGAGCATCCCGCCGCGCGCCAGCATTATTATTTCCGTCGGCACTGAAACACCTGCTGACGTAGAAGGCGTCATCGAGGGCGACCAACATCTACTGCTCGACCGTGAAATTTGCGTCGCAAGAGGGATCGCTCGACTCCACGGAGGGCAAGTGGAAGTTATGCTAACCAACTTCAGCCAAGAGTTCAAGCACATCAACAAGGGCACGACAATCGCATACATCGAGGAAATTGTGGAAACCAGCAATGCCTTTGTCCTCTCGGATTCAGCCGCATCTACCCCGATGGGCATTGTCCCCGAACCAGACTTCGACGTGAATCCAAGTCTTCCTATGAGTAAGCAGCAACAGATCAGAAGTCTTCTCCGACGATACAAAGACTGCTTTTCGACGTCATCGAGGATTCGACAAACACCAGTTGCAAAGCATCGCATAATAACCGAAGAGAGCGCTCGACCACTCCGCCAGAGCCCTTACCGAGTTTCGACGCGAGAACGTGAAGCTATTAGGCAACAAGTCGACGAAATGCTGCGCGACGACATCATCCAGCTGTCGAAAAGCCCGTGGGCCTCTCCTGTAGTCCTGGTAAAGAAAAAGGACGGAACCCTGCGCTTCTGCGTCGATTATCGTCGACTGAACAAGATCACGAAGAAGGATGTGTACCCCCTTCCACGGATAGACGACGCATTGGATCGGCTCTGCAACGCTAAATACTTCTCGTCGATGGACCTCAAGTCTGGCTACTGGCAAATAGAAGTCGACGAGAGAGATCGCGAAAAGACTGCCTTCATCACGCCAGACGGCCTCTACGAGTTCGGACTGTGCTCGGCGCCTGCAACGTTTCAGCGCGTCATGGACACGGTGTTAGCCGGACTGAAGTGGCAGACGTGCCTTGTTTACCTGGATGACGTCGTTACATGTCTTCGCCGGAAATTTCGACGATCACCTTAGGCGGCTTGCGACAGTGTTAGAAGCCATCAAGTCATCAGGGCTCACTCTGAAGCCGGAAAAGTGCCGTTTCGCTTACGATGAGCTTTTGTTCCTAGGCCACGTGATCAGCAAATCAGGAGTACGCCCCGACCCACAGAAGACAGCTGCCATCGCAAAGTTCCCGCAGCCAACCGACAAGAAGGCAGTGCGCAGATTCCTTGGCATGTGTGCCTACTATAGGCGCTTTGTCAAGGACTTTTCACGCATCGCGGAGCCGCTAACACATCTAACCAAATGTGATGTCGCGTTCAAGTGGGAAACGCCGCAGGCCAAGGCATTTCAAGAACTCAAACGACGCATGCAGTCGCCGCCGGTACTTGCACACTTCGACGAGGACGCCAATACCGAAATCCACACTGACGCCAGTAGCCTAGGCCTCGGTGCCGTCCTAGTCCAGAGGAAAGAAGGACTTGAAAGGGTGATATCGTATGCTAGCCGGTCGCTGTCAAAAGCGGAAAGCAACTATTCTACGACTGAAAAGGAATGCCTCGCCATCATTTGGGCTACAGCTAAATTCCGTCCTTACCTCTATGGCAGGCCATTCAAAGTCGTCAGTGACCATCACGCATTGTGTTGGCTAGCTAACTTAAAGGACCCTTCAGGACGGCTGGCACGGTGGAGCCTCAGACTACAAGAATATGACGTCACGGTAATATACAAGTCCGGAAGAAAACACTCCGACGCAGACTGCTTATCGCGCGCCCCCATTGATCCCCCGCCGCAAGACGACGAGGACGACGACGCCTTCCTTGGGACAATAAGCGCGGAAGACTTCACTAAACAGCAACGAGCCGACCCGGAGCTAAAAAGTCTCGTCGAGTATTTGGAAGGGAACACCGACGTTGTCCCTAGGGCATTTAAGCGCGGGTTGTCTTCGTTCACGCTACAAAACAACCTGCTCGTGAAAAAGAACTTCTCACCAGTCCGCGCCAGCTACCTTCTTGTTGTACCGTCAACGCTGCGTCCAGAAATACTGCACGCCCTACACGACGATCCAACCGCTGGGCACCTCGGATTCTCCCGGACGCTGTCGAGAATACAGGAACGGTATTACTGGCCGCGTCTGACCGCCGACGTCGCCCGTTACGTCAAGACATGCCGAGACTGTCAACGACGCAAGACACCACCGACAAGGCCAGCAGGGTTACTACAGCCGATCGAACCTCCTCACCGACCATTCCAGCAGATTGGGATGGATTTGTTGGGGCCGTTGCCGATATCAACATCCGGGAATAAGTGGATCGTCGTGGCGACGGACTATCTCACCCGTTTTACTGAAACTAAAGCTCTACCAAAAGGCAGCGCAGCCGAAGTGGCGAAATTTTTCGTCGAGAACATCCTGCTGCGACATGGTGCCCCAGAAGTCCTCATCACCGACAGAGGAACGGCTTTTACAGCAGAGCTCACCCAATCCATTCTGCAGTACAGCCACACAAGCCACAGGAGGACAACTGCCTACCATCCGCAGACGAATGGTCTCACGGAGCGCCTGAACAAGACCCTCGCCGACATGCTAGCAATGTACGTCGACGTCGAACACAAGACGTGGGACGCGGTCCTGCCGTACGTAACCTTTGCGTACAACACGGCGGTGCAAGAAACACAGATCACGCCGTTTAAGCTGGTTTACGGCAGGAACCCGACGACGACGCTTGACGCCATGCTGCCGCACGTAACTGACGAAGAGAATGTCGACGTCGCTAGCTATCTCCAGCGTGCCGAAGAAGCCCGACAGCTCGCCCGCCTGCGAATCAAGAGCCAGCAGAGGACCGACAGTCGACACTACAACCTCCGACGACGCTTCGCCGAGTACCAGCCTGGCGACCGTGTTTGGGTCTGGACCCCGATACGCCGACGAGGACTCAGTGAGAAACTACTCCGACGATATTTCGGACCCTACAAGGTCATTCGACGTATTGGCGCACTGGACTATGAGGTCGTGCCAGACGGAATTTCGCATTCACAGCGGCGCCGCGCACGATCTGAAGTGGTCCACGTGGTGCGTCTGAAACCCTTTTACGGACGCTGACGAACTTCCTTATTTTGTTGTTTTCTTTGCTACGGGTGTTTTTCCTTATTTCGTTTGTATGCAGCATCGGGTCGATGCTTTTTTAAGAGGGGGGTATTGACACGTGTACTTATCTTTATCGGACGACCACGTTTCGCCACCTAACTAATGTAATCGCACAGCGCGGGACGCGCCTGCATGTATCCGAAGTTTCTGGAAAGTTATCGATACTTCTACCCGGCTATGTGTTGTCGCCGAACGTTGTGTTATCCGATTTCATCGTGTGACGCGAATGGTGTAGAACTTTGTGGAAGGTACGTGGGTCCGAACGATTAGTCTGGAACATTCGACGACTGCTGTATAAGAGCCGACGCGCTTGACTCGCTGATCAGATTTACGACGATCGCCGACTGTGTTCGCCGCTCTCGTTGTGCTTTAAGTGTAGCCTGTTTTGTGGGCACAGGTTCGCCCAATAAAAGCTAGTTTTTGCCTTTCACAGTTTTGCTACTGTGTTCTTTGACGTCACGACCACGTGACAATAATAAGCAAAGCTCAAATTGATCATGAAAAAAAATAAGCTTATGCTTGTATCCATCTTGAAATGTGGCTGGGCGTATTTGCAAAAGCGCGTATCAATAAATGGAAATCAAGCAACGTGAATTAAAATATTTCTTTAATTGGTAACTAGAATTAAGTGCATTTCATTGCTTCATTTATGTTACGCGTATAGCACAGATTACAAAAAGGAAATACGTACCCTAATAAATTAAGGGAGCAGCCTTTTGATATAGCCTCGAAGCCAGGACAACGCCGCTTAGAGAAGACCTGACGATGACACGTAAGAAAGACAGAATGCGACGCAGCCGTGGTCTGACACTGTATCGTGCAGTGCCGCAGGCAAGACATGACCAGAGGCTCCAAGCAAGGGGAGCGGAAAGCGTCCCCGTTTATTCAACAGCCGTGTATATATACACTAAGTGGGAGAGGGTGTGTTCCCTCACCATATGTGTCATGGGCGATACCGATAGCTGTCACGTCACACGTGCCATAGATGCGAAGCCAGCGCTGCGCCAGATACATCCCCTTTTCTTTCAAAGGAGGAAAAAAAAGAAACACAGGAAAGAACACAAGTAGAAAGGAACATTGAGAACGCGATTTAGGGAACTTGCACAAAGCTTCGATTATAAGTAAGCCTCTGTGGGGGCCTTCGCTCTCGGGTTGACCTTCTGAACGCAGGTTCTTGGTTCTGCTGCAAGCATGCAGGAGCGTTGGATGAGGCGGGAATGTGGCCAGTTGTGGCCGGTGACTCGGCGGCACTGTTGCTGCTGTATGGTGAAGGTCTTCCGTCAGCCCCTTGGCGGAGGTCTTCCTCGGAGTCACAAAGGCCTCTTTGTCGAAAAGCTTCTCTTGTAGGCAGCAGATGTCGCCGATTGCGCCGCAAGAATGTGCCGTCTTCAGTGATTATGTTATACGAGCGGGGATATGTCGCAGCTCGAACGACTTAACCTTTGGTGGCCCACTCCCCTTCTTTGATGCGTACCGTGTCTCGGGGGTTGAGTGGTGGTAGTCGTCGGCTGCAACGGTCGGTCTGACGATGCTTCTGTACGCTGCGACCTGGGCAGGGCCGGACGTCGGGCAACGTTGTCCGTAGTCGCCTTCCTTGAAGTACTTCGCCAGGTGCTGGTCCGGATTCCATTGGAGTAGATCTGTAGGCAAGAAGACCAAGCCAAAAATCGTGATTCATTTGAGTGCTTTTCTTTAAAATCCTCTTAACCACTTGCACGCCTTTTTCCGCCAGACCGTTGGACTGGGGGTACCGAGGGCTGGAAGTGGTGTGGTTGAAGTCGTACCTTCGGGCAAATGCAGCAAAAGCGTGGCTAGAAAATTGTGGGCCATTATCCGAACAAACTTCAACTGGTATGCCGTATCTAGCAAAGATTGCACTTGTTGCTTCAATGACCGTCTTAGCGGTAGTATCTTTTAGCAGCTGTACTTCAGGAAAGTTTGATAACGCGTCGTAGACGCACAGGTATGACCGTCCACCATGCTCAAAAATATCGATGCCGACACGATGCCACGGTTTATCAGGTACTGGGCGTAACTTTAACGGCTCTTGGGGCTGTCTGTACGCGTACGTTTTGCATGCAGAACACGCCTGTGCGAAAGTTTCTAGGTCATGGTTTATTCCTGGCCAGCAGACGAGATGCCTGGCCCGTGATTTGCATTTATTGATGCCCAGATGACCTTGATGAATGCGTTCCAAAGTTTCTTTCCTCATCGTAGCCGGAATTACAACTTTGCACCCTTTTAAGAGGACTCCGTTCACGTGAGAAAGCTCTCCTTCAAAATATTTCCAATGGCCTTGGAGTGCTTTTCCTGCCGCCAGGTCCACAAGAACTTGCTTCAATTCTTCATCCCCACTACTTTCCGTAGCCAACCTCTTCCAGGTTTTATCGGTGACAAGTGAGGAAACAACACTTACTGCGTGCACTTCAGTGTCGTCGTTGATGACGTCGTTTTCCGTGATGGGCCCGGTTGTTGCACGTGACAGCATGTCAGCGAGAAGCAGTTGCTTCCCTGGTGTGAACTGAAGTTTTACGTCATAACGAAGAAGGCGCAGGAAAAAGCGCTGCAACCTCGGGGGCATGTCGCCAATGGCCTTCTGCGAGATGGCGATCAAAGGATGGTGATCAGTTTCTAGAATAAACGGCCGACCGTAGACAAAATGGTTAAACTTCTCGCATCCATATGCCACCGCGAGGGCCTCCTTTTCAATTTGCGAGTAACGTTGTTCGCACTCTAAGTGCCCGCGAGGCATACGCGACTGGCTTCCATGTATCCTGGTGGCACTGCAATAGCGCTGCGCCGATTCCGTTTTGCGATGCATCACATGACACCTTTGTTGCTTTTGTTCGATCGAACACGGCTAGTAAAGGCGCTCTACTTAAACTTTCGCAAAGCTGCCTCCACTCTTCAGCGTGATTAGGCGTCCAGTCAAACGCAGTATTCTGCTTTAGAAGATTTCTGAGGAGCGTCATCTTTTGGGCCAGTGACGGCATAAACTTGCTGAAATAATTCACGGTTCCTAGCATCCTCTGTACTGCGAGCTTGTCGGTCGGCGGTGGAATTTGAATCATTGATTTTGTCAGTGACGGGCTTGGTTTGATGCCTTCCTGGTCAATGAAGTCACCAAGAAACTCGATTTTACCGACACCAATGGGACACTTGTTCGGATTAAATGTCAGACCGCCGCGTTCTGCTGCTTGCAGTACCGGCTGCAGGCGCCTGTCATGCTCCTGCCTCGACGACCCCCACACCAGTACATCATCAACGTATACTCTGACCCCAGGAAGGCCTTCAACAATTTCATTTAGCGTTTTCTGTAATACCTCAGGCGCCGATGCTATACCAAACGGTAAGCGCAGAAATCTGTAGCGCCCGAATGGCGTTGCAAAGGTGCAAATTCGTGAGGTTTCGTTGTCTAACGGAATATGGTGAAAACCAGAGTTCGCGACAAGACGGGTGAAAACTGTAGCGCCCGCTAACTCTGCCTCTATGTCTTCTCTTCGCGGCATTGTGTAATGTTCTCTCTTGATGCATTGGTTAATCCTCCTGGGGTCGATACATACTCGAATTTTCCCGTCCTTCTTTCTAACAATGACCAATGGGCTTACCCAGTCTGTGAGCTCGGTGACTTTGGTTATGATGCTTGCGCGCTCCATGCGTCCCAGTTCTTCTCGCAAGGGTTCCTGTAGAGCCAGCGGCACTCGTCGGGCTGCTTGGATGATTGGGGGGGCGTCGTCACGGAGAACCATTCGATAGACCCTTTCAACGCACCCGGTTCCTGTGAACAAGTGGCGAAAGTTCCTTGCGACTTCCTCGGAACTGTTTCGAGATACTGCGTGTATGCGTGACACAAGTCCAAGGTTTTCACTAGCCTGTAAGCCTAGGATGGCCTGATGCCCCTTGGACACCACGAAGAAGTCGAGGACGGCGCAACGATCACCTAGTGCTAATTCTGTACGAATGACGCCATCATGCTTGATAACCCCTCCGCCATACGAACGTAACACCGCGCTGCTTGGTTTCAGGGGCGGTTTTGGGCGAATTTTACGGTAGCATCCGAAAGGTAGTAGATTTGCTTGCGCTCCTGTGTCGACCTTGAATTCAAGCGGTACGTTCTTGATTTGGCCGACAACTGTCCAGTCGTGTTGGTTTGCTGCGCAGCTTGACACGTCCAGAATGTCAAAGTTATCTTCACCGCCCTGAAGTTCGCCAATATCGGCAAATCGTCTGCAGCAGATAGCAAAATGGTTGGGGCGTTGACATTTGCGACATGTTTTCCCGAATGCAGGACACCTTCGTGGCGGGTGCATACGTGCGCACTTAAGACACTTATAATGCCTGGGTAACTCACTTTGTTTACTTGTGTGTTCCTTACACATCGCGTCAATGTGGCTTTCGTCCCGTGCCCAAACTTTTTGTTGCGCTGCCGTCGCTTCAGCTGCTTTAGCAACCTGCTCAGCCTTCAGTAAATTCAGCGTAGTGTCTCGCAGCAACCTTTCTCGAAGTTTCTCGTCGTTAGTTCCATAAACAATTTGGTCCCTAATCATTGCGTCCATTTGGGAGCCAAAGTTGCATGCTCGTGCCTGGTTCTTTAAGTCTCGCAAAAAAAGTTCGAAAAGCTCACCAGGGGCCTGGACTCTCGTACGGAAAACGTAGCGCTCATGGACTTCGTTCTGCTGAGCCGCACAATATGCATCGAACTTCGCAATGACAGTGGCGTAGTCATTCCTGCTCTCATCTTCGCCAAAGCTGAATGTGTTGAAGATCTCGATGGCTTCCTCGCCTGCAACGCTCAGCAGAAGTGCTGTCTTGCATGCTTCCGTTCGAGGCTTGCCGGTTGGCTGTTCTGACGCGGCGAGAAAAAATTCGAACCTTTGCTTGAATGCCTGCCAGTTCTTGGCAATTTCACCAGCCGAGCTCAGCGGGCCTAGTGGCTTCAGGAAATCCATGGGGCTGGTCTTGTAGTATAATCGCCGGTTCACCAAGACTGGACGTCGGCGTTCATCCCACTTCTGACACCATGTATCGTGCAGTGCCGCAGGCAAGACATGACCAGAGGCTCCAAGCAAGGGGAGCGGAAAGAGTCCCCGTTTATTCAACAGCCGTGTATATATACACTAAGTGGGAGAGGGTGTGTTCCCTCACCACCATGTGTCATGGGCGATACCGATAGCTGTCACGTCACACGTGCCATAGATGCGAAGCCAGCGCTGCGCCAGATACGATACAGACACCGCAAAATAACGGTAACCTAAGACAAAGAACCACCGACCTCGACGTGCTTCTCGACGGCCACCGCTTTAGTAAACACAGGGGCCCACTGCTCCGTCTTAAGTGGATCCTTCGCCGCCAAGTTAAAGGAAGTTCAGACTGCATGGGAAGGCCCTCATATCTGTGCTGTGCAGCTGGAGGACACCTTATAACGCCGGCTGTAATCTGCACGGCAAGAGTTAAAGTGCATGGACGGACTTACAATGCCACCTTCGTTATCCTGCAGGAGTGCTCACACGACGTGTTTCTCGGTGTGGACTTTCTGAATCAACGCGGCGCAGTCATTGACCTAAAGTCGAAGACGATAACGCTGTCGACCCGACCAAGCGATACTGCCGGAGAGGAATTCCAGTCAACGTGTCCTGAGTGTACTTAAAGAACAAGTCAGCATTCCGCCCCACGCCAGTATATCGTGATTTCCTTCGGGGCAGAAGCAGCCGAAACACGGAAGCCATCGTCGAGAGCGACCAACAGCTGCTACTCGGCCATGAAATCGGCGTAGCGAGGGGTATCGTCTAGTTACACGGAATAAAAGCGCAGGTAATTGTGACGATCTTCAGCCAGGAGTATGAACATCTGAACAAGGGCACGAAGATTGCATATGTTGAGGAAGTTGCAGCTCTCAGCAATGCACTTGTCCTCTCCGATTCTATACCGAAGCTACAACGACGGTGCTTGTTCCTGAACCAACTTTAGACCGCTTATAGTGTCCCTGTGCATAGTGTCCCGCTCAGACGTACTCAGTGCTCACTCTCTCCCTTTCTCCTTTTTCTATTCCCCTTTCCCCCACCCCCAGTGTAGGGTAGCAAACCGGATACTCTTCTGGTTGACCTCCCTGCCTTTCCTGTCCTTGCTTTCTCTCTCTCCCAGGGATAAGCAAAAACAGTTCAAGGGTCTACTCCAGCAATACAAGGACTGTTTTTCGTCGTCGTCACGCATTCGACAAACACCAGTTGCTAAGCATTGCACAATCACCGAATAATGCGCTCGGCCACTCCGGGCCGTCAGAGCCCGTACCGAGCTTCTACGTGGGAACGAGAAGCCCTAAAGCAGCAAGTCAATAAAATGCTGCGCGACGAAATTGTATAGCCATCAAAAAGTCCGTGAGCGTCTCCTGCGGTCTTAGTGAAGAATAAAGATGGAACTCTGCCCTTCTGCGTCGATTATCCCAGCTTGTACAGAATCACGAAGAAGGACGTATACCCCTTCCAACGGATAGACGACGCATTAGACCGGCTTTGCAATGATAAGTACTTTTCGTCGATGGATCTCAAGACTGATTTCTGGCAAATAGAGGGCGACGCGAGGAATCGCGAGAAGACCGCCTGCATCACGCTGGACGGCCTCTAGAGTTCAAGGTTATGCCGTTCATACTTTGCTCGGCGCCTGCAACATTCCAGCGCATGATGGATATGGTCCTCGCAGGCCTAAAGTGGCACACGTGTCTTGTCCACTGGGATGACGTCGTATTCTTTGCCAGAAACTTCGACGATCACTCCTGGCGGCTTGGGACCGTTCTTAAGGCAATCAAGTCATCTGGGCTCGTCCTGAAGCTGGAAAAGGGGCGCTTCGCCTACGATGAACTCATGTTCCTCGACCGGGTCATTAGCAAGTTTGGAGTCCCTCCTCACCCACAGAAAACAGCTGCGATAGCGAAATTCCCGCAGCCCATCGACAAGAAAGCAATGCGCAGATGCCTTGGCTTCTGTGCCTACTATAGGCGCTTAGTTAAGGGCTTTTCTCGCGTCCACGGTCATTGACCCATCTCACAAAATCTGAAGTTCAAGTGGCAAGCGCTGCCATGCGAAGCGTTCCAACAGCTTAAGACGTCTACAGTCACCACTACTACTTCCCCACTTCGACGAAAACGCCGATACAGAAATCCACACCGACGCAAGCAGCGTAGGCCTCAGTGCCATGCTAGTCCAAACAAAAGACAGGCTTGAAGGAGCCATGACGAACGCCAGCCTCTCACTATAGAAAATACTCTACGACGGAAAAGGAATGCCTTGGCATCGTTCGGGCTACCGCAAAGTTTCGCCCTTACCTGTGTGGTAGGCCCTTCAAAATCGTGAGCGACCATCACGCATTGCGCTGGCTGGCAAACTTAAAGGACCCTTTAGGGCACCTAGCATGGTCCTAGAGACAGATTTCAAGAATTTGACGTCACCGTACTCTACAAGTCCGCACTGAAACACCCTGATGCCGACTGCCTTTCTCGCGCCCCCATCGATCCGCCACCGCAAGGCGATGAAGACGAGGGCACCGTCCTGGGGTTTATAAGCGCCGACGACTTCGCTGAACAGCAGCGAGGAGACCCGGAACTAAGAAGCCTTGCTGAGTACTTGGAAGGCAAGACAGATTTTGTCCTGAAGGTGTTCGGGCGTGGATTGCCTTCATTTTCGCTACAGAACCACGTCCTCGTAAAGAATTTCTCCCTAGTCCGCGCAAGCTACCATCTAGTTGTGCCCGCAGCACTCCGGCCAGTACTCCTGCACGCCCTGCACGACGAGCAGACAGCCGGACACCTCTGGTCAGGATTTGTCGAGAATGCCAGCAAAGCGAGACACCACCGACAAGGCCAGCGGTATCACTACAGACCTTACCGACCATTTCAGCAGATCGAGATGGATTTGTTTGGGCCCTTTCCGACGTCAACACCTGGAAACAGGTGGACCGTCGTGGCTACCAACTACCTTACTCGGGCCGAAACGAAAGCTCTACCAAAAGGCAGCGCAGCCGAAGTGGCGAAATTTTTCGTCGAGAACATCCTGCTGCGACATGGTGCTCCAGAAGTCCTGATCACCGACAGAGGAAAGGCTTTTACAGCAGAGCTCACCCAAGCCATTCTGTAATACAGCCACACAAGCCACAGGAGGACAACTGCCTACCACCCGCAGACGAATGGCCTTACGGAGCGGCTGAACAAGACCCTCGCCAACATGCGAGCAATGTACGTCGTCCAGCACAAGACGTGGGGTGTGGTCCTGCCGTATGTAACTTTCGCTTACAACACGGCAGTGCAAGAAACAACGCAGATCACGGCGTTCAAGATGGTTTAAGGAAGCAACCCGACGACGACTCTCGACGCCATGTTGCCACAGGTCACCGAGGAGAACCACCTCGACGTCGCTGCCTATCTCCAGCACACAGAAGAAGCCCGACAGCCCGCCCACCTCCGCACCAAAAACCAGTAGAGGACCGACAGCCGGCACTACATAATCTTCGACGACTCTACTTGGAATACCAGCCTGGCGACAGTGTTTAGGTATGGACTACGATACGCTGATGAGGACTTAGAGGCTTTTACGCCGCTATTTCGGACTCTACAGGATCATCCGGCGCATTGGCGCACTGGACTACGAAGTCGTGGCAGACGGCATTCCGCAATCACAGCGGCGCCGATCACGACTTGAAATAGTCCATGTGCGCCTTCTGTGTCTTTGTTGCTTTGTTCCTTCTTTTTTCCTAAGTGTGCTTTTGTTTTTCGCTCTCTTGCTATGTTTGTAGCATCGGGACGGTGCTCTTTAAGAGAATTTGCATTGACACGCGTACTTGTTTATCTTTCTGGGATGACCGCTGTTCACCTGCTAACAAATGTGAAAAGTTATCGCCCAGCGCAGGACGCGCCTGCGTGTACGGGAAGTTTCTAGAATGTTATCGATGGTTATATCCGTTGTCTGCCGTCAAAGAACCTTGTGTGCTCTGATTGTATGCGTGACGCGAGTTGCGTAGTGATTTCTGGAAGAGACGCGGGCACAAGCGATTACTCTGAAAACTTCGACGACTCATGCATAAAAGCCGATGCGCTTGACCGCTTGATCAGATTTTCGACTATCGCCGACTGCGCTCGCCGCTATCGTTGTGCTTTGAGTGTAACCTATTTTTGAAGGCAGTAGCTTCGTGATTCACCGTCATTTCTTTTTTTTTTTTTTGGCTACACTCTAACACAAAATTACGCCCTTTGTGTTGTATGTTGCGACGCAACAATAAACGTCATCTGTCTTGTCCGCATCTCCTTTCCTTAACGCTGCGAGCCCGGTACTTCCCAATAACGAACGGCATGCGCGTTATCAGCATGACAAAGCATTCCCGACAGGAAAGCAGCGGGCGCGGCGTTTTCAAGAAAGGAAACGCAAGCACGGCAGTGACCATTATCGTTGTGTGGCAGATAAACACCCCAAAGGGTGCACCTTTGTCTAACTCTTAAAACGGTTGCACCCTTTGGGGTGTATATTTGTCCCACAGCGATAAACGTCATCTGCCTTGCTTGAATTATGAATTATGGGATTTTACGTGCCAAAAGCACTTTCTGATTATGAGGCACGCCGTAGTGGAGGACTCTGGAAATTTCGACCACCTGGGGTTCTTTAACGTGCACCTAAATCTAAGTACACAGGTGTTTTCGCATTTCGCCCCCATCGAAATGCGGCCGCCGTGGCCGGGATTCGATCCCGCGACCTCGTGCTCATCAGCCCAACGTCTGCCTTGCTTGCGTTTCCTTTCTTGTAAACTCGGCGCTCGCTAGTTTCCTGTTGAGAATGCCGCGCCGCACTGATAACGCGCATGCCGTTCATGACTGGGAAGTACCGGGCTCGCAGCGTTAAAGAAATGAAACGCGGGCAAGACAGATGACGATTATCGTTGTGGGACAAGATAAGCCCCAAAGGGTGTAAAATTTTCTAAGGGTGCACTCTAAATGATATATCAGCATTTGCTACTAATCACTTCAGGCACGTACCCAGCATTTTTTTTTTTTTTTTGCCGGGGGGGGGGGGGGGGGGCACCCCAAGGTAACTTTTCTATACAAATGAGGGGGGCACCATTACTAGTACAAATGTGGATAACGCGCATCATTCGCCTTAAAAACGCGTAAACCCACGAAGGAGAAATGAAATAAGGTGTATTTTACAGGTACGCCTGTGCGATACACATCTCCTTTACTTGGCAAACGAGGAACTACATCAAATGGACTCGCACAGGAAAGAAGCGTAGGAAGAACACTGCCAAGAACAAATAAAGAAGCGAAAGTTTAAAATAAAGATCACTTTAGTGGCATAGAACTTATAAAAACAGCAGTTGGCAACCAAGGCACACGGACCGCGCGGGGTTGTGTTACTCCGCCAGCCAATCACAGAAGCAAACAAAATCGTCGTCGTGCGGCCTTTTCAAAATGGCGTCGTACTTGGTACCTCCGGAGTGTTTGCTGTTCTTGAAGAGCCTTTTCATCGGCGGAAGCAATGAGGTGTGCAACAGACATGGACAAAATGTATGGAGTCTGAGCATTTCACTCTTCAGAAGTCTGCGGTGCAGTTCAATTCACTGCTGAACCCGTTTTACTCATGAAACTTCATTGCCAACTGAAGTGAAACTCCACAACAAATAGTTGTAGCGAAGCAAGCATGTTATTTCAGTTCAATAAAGAATCAGGCATTCGCCATTCCACTATAATAGGCGACGCAAAAGGTATAAAATTACGCGCGAATAATTTTATTTTTGTAGTTATCGCTTTATTTGGATCACAGAAAAAGTTTGAAGTAAGAATTATTTGCAGCGTCGCGGAGGAACAGTGGCTGGTGGTTATGAGGGCGGGGGCAGGGCTTCATTGCAGACTCAAGTTGTATCCGACTACAGTAGCGTTTTTGAATTAGCTCTGGAAGAATTATACAGAAATATATATTCGCGGAACAATCACAGTTCTTTTGGATCCCTCGTTTACTGCTCTAACAAGTTAAGTGCCACAACAGACTCGTATTGTTATTTGGAAAGTTACGTAACGATGCGTGGCCTCCAGTCGCGTACAACTGCGTATGGCGCAGGAAGTTGCGATTTAGACCTACTGCACCCACCGCGAAAGGTTAGAAAAACACCTATACATAAGCACAGCAGAGAAGTGGCTACGTTAGGTGGCTCGAATGATAACTGTAGACGCGTCTTTCATAACACAAGGAATTGTCCTCCACTTCTGGTGGCGTTTTCTCTACTTCCTTTTTAAATAAAAAGATGTTGATCCATAAATATTTTCATAAACAACGGTTAAATTTGTTTTCACTTTTCCTTCCTGTTTGGCTGTTGTTGCCTTGGCTCTCTCCCTTAGATCGCTTAATTTCTCAAATCCTTGCGACTCTTGTTTCCAGTTGGCAATTTTACACGAAAATAGCTGTACAATTATGGGAAAACCAGACGAGTGAACGGGCGACACTTATATTGCCTATGAGTTTAAGGGTTATTGCAGGGTTTGATGATGGACGCTGTCTCGCATTATTTTATTTTCCACCTTATCTTGATGGGGGCGAAATGCGAAAACATCCGTGTGCTTATAGACCGTTTCATCGGGCGAGGAGGAAAGGGCGCGCGGAGAGCCTTTCCTCCTCTCTGGCTTGGGCGATCCGGCGCGGCGCTGCTTGAAAGTATTGCTGTCGCGTGCTGCGGAACGATTTCGAGATGTTTTTCATCTTACTTTGTGAAATTTACGCCATGTTCGCTGATATAATGTCGTCAGGGAAGCCTTTCGGCGCATCGGTAACTACTGTAGGCAGAAATATCTCTTGAGGGCGCAAAAATGTGACACGCATAATCAGCCGCGGTGTACTCGCATTATCAGTCGCGGTGCGTGTATGTGTTGTTTACTATTTTGCTTATATCGATTTTAATTCAACAAAAAAAAAAAACGGCGTCTCTGTATTACCAACATTAAATGGTAAATCAGCTCACTGTCTGATCGATTGGCGTAGGGAGTAAAACATAAAACATAAGAGCGCGTGCTCGTGCACGGCCAACCTAAGGCAACCACGAAACATCTGAGCGGCAGGCGCTATCAAATATTTGTGATACACTGGCATCGTTCTCACGCATTTCAAGTCTAGTATGCTTGGAATTAACATATGTCTACGCTAGCCTTGCTGCATGAGGCCCATGGCGCTGTTCAGCACAGCGACCACTGCGCTGGGTGAGCCAGCACGATACACATATAAGCTGTGTGCTTCGGCATTGCCTTTCTGGCCTGTGTACAGCCATAATATATGAGAGGGTTCGCATAAAAAGAATGCGATAGCTATTTTAGAGCTCAAAATTTCCGTAATACGTGTGAGTGCGTCCTAGAGAACTGAACGAACACAACCGAAAAAAAAATTCGGTTATCATCCTCTTTCTCTAAAAAGCGAGAGAAAACGGGCTAACGCCACACAACGTTTATCTAACGCCACACAACGTTTATAAATATATAACCGTTGATGCCGTATGCTTGGACCATGCGCTATACAGAACAAAGATATCTGTAATGCAGCACCTACTACTGCTTAGGACGCTCGCGCAGTTCGTAAACGGTCGCTTTGCTGGACAAGCTTAATTCAGACTGTAAGGTATGCTGCTATTACTAGCCGAAACTATTTTATTCATGGGTGGAAACCTCGTCCATCCAACCAAGTAGTCACGCAATGTAACCTGCAGTGAACAGTTTGAACGCTTGTCAAACAGCACAGCACCTATCGTAGCAGAACAGTACCCACGCTGTTACGATCGTCGCGTATGTTTCATGGCTCCTAAACCGCAGCTTAGAAATAGGGGATAATACTGCAATAAGGTCACGTTAGTGATTGGAACATTTAGAAATACACAATTGATCTCCGAGGCTGATTGTAGGCTCAAATATGCGAGGACACATCGCGCTGCGTGTTCCGTCCACCTCAACGCCAGCAGAAATTCCGGCCATGACGCATTAAACCACTTCAGCACGTCTCACAGAACCGTTTACCACGTAGAAGACGCACGTCATACTAAACAGACCGCACGACCGCGAAAACAAACGCCAGAACCTACCGCCGAGCGTATACCTGCCATGCAAAAGACCGCTTTCACCCAAGCCAGTATGGCGCTGCTCATAGGCGGCGCCACTGCGTTCACAATATGGCGGCGCCTACGAAAAAACGGTCTATATTTAGGTGCACGTTAAAGAACCCCAGGTGGTCAAAATTTCCGGAGTCCTCCACTACGGCGTGCCTTAATAAGAAAGTGGTTGGCACATAAAACCCCATAATTTAATTTAATTTAATTTTCCACCTTATCTAACCCATATCATGGGTATATCACGGGTATACCATGGGTATCACGATTATATGGTTCCGAGGATCTGTCAGCGTCGCGGCGAGCAGTCACTTGAGGAAATAATAAAACAAAAAGAAAAGTTAAACACAATTGGCATTTTCTCTGGCCGCAACTCGTTCCACGTGCATACAGACCAGCTCACCACGAACTGAATCCATTTCCTCGTCCCTGGATCAGTCTAAACGAAGAAATTGAACTAAGGAAGCAACAACGATGCGCGTGACCGTTGAATAGACGATGACAACTGAATGCATCTCGAGTTAATCGCGTGGGCACCGAATTGATGAGGAAACTGGCCTTCACATCCCAGGAGACGCCGGTAACTACCGCCATCCAAAAGAAGTGAAAAAGGCAGCAAAATGTTGACCACCGAATAGCTGTCAAGTTTCAACAGTGACTTTGCGGCGCGGTGTGAGAAGTGGTGGCATGGGCAGGGAGGGGGGGGGGGGGGGGCACTTGGGTACGTGCCTGAATCACCTGCTGTTTGGTCGTCGCATATGCTGCTGTGTTTGGTAGAAATGCGAGGAACACCGCGAAAGGGTCGTGAAACGGAGAAGGGCGGCTGCAACTCCGAAATGTGAACCGAGACCAGCACGAGACGACGAAGAGGCGAGTAGTAGCAATGTTCGCTCATGTTACGAGTCAACTAGTTAAGGTCATCATCATCATCACGCTATATAATGGTGCGTTCGCATGATGCCGCTGCTTCGTGGAAGATAAGCGCTGCCCTCTGCGTGCTGTAGTACATGACGTAATTGAACAGTGTTACGTTTGCTAGACCTCGTACGTAGACGTTGTCTGCCTCCTCTCGATGCGAACCATTACCAAGCGTCATCAACCACACTCCCGCGGCGGCTGCGTATGGTGCGGCCGCGCGGACGCTGTACTGAAAGGGATCTGCGATGGGGACAGAGCTCGTCGAGTGCTGATGGCTTGCTGTGCGCTGTGTTCTCACCGCTTAGTTCGCGTTGAAGCCAGAGGCAGCATAAAAATCTATTCACTCGCTGCTGCGGGCCCTATTTTGAAGAGATCGTCTTACGTGACAGACGGAGGGACGGACGTACGGGTTTCCATGTTGGGTACGCATACAGATGCTTACGCATATAACAGGTCGATAATATGAAAAATAGTTTTTTTTCTCCACTCTTTACAGAACTGTTACTTTCGCGTGTTGATTTTTTTTAGACTGCCGATGCATTGAGAATGGAACAGGACAGCACGGTGGACCACGGTTTAGTCGAAGTAGTACAGTTTCATGCATTTGCAGATCACTTGAACTGGTAATTCGACAGTAAAATTATAATAACGGTCTGTGAAACGGTGGTGACAGCTTATAATAATGACAGCGCTTGCTAAGTCTGCACTATCCAAGGTATAAAAAGAAATGCAGTAAATAGATAATAATGGGTGGCAAGAATGATGAGAGGAATAGAAATTCACGTTTATTCAGAACAGATTCAGCGCGCTGTTGGCGGCTGTTCGAGACAGCTCGCAGTGGACGTGAGGCCTCAACAGCGGGTACATGGTGCGCCACACGGCGGCCAAGTCTTGGTTCGAGTCCAGATAGACGGCGCACGCCAGAGACTCGAACAAGTCGGCCAGCGGCTTCGGAGGGCACAGCCCGTTCTCGGCTGGGTACCCCTGCAGCGAGCGAAGAAAGGCGAGTTCGTATATCGAGGTGTCGCCAAGTGTACTGTTGGCACGAGGTTCGCAACGCGATGTCTTACAGCGAAGAAAATCGATAGTATTTTTCTGTGCGTGGCTGATGCCGTTTTGCCGAGTAGCTCACTCAAAGAAAATATCTGCCGAAGGCTGGATCGAACCTCTGCCTTCCAGCAGAAGGGCCCGATGCTCTAACAGTTAAGCTGCTGACGTACGCATTCTCCTCGCATGCCTACGCCAAGTAGCTGTCACACGATTGCAGAACGCGTCACGTGTCACAGTGCACCCGAGAGCGCGTTCGTGCGAAAGCACGTGCGCGTGCGTTAGTATTTCGTGCGGCCGCGGACGCTAGATTGCCACAGCCGGATGATGGTCACACTGTCTTTCGCGTCCGTACTCCTAACCTGGCCCCGCGCGCTGCCCTCCCCCATTCTACTTCCCACGACAAGCATCGCCTTCGCCCTCGTGACAGTTACTCCGTTCACAATTAACCAATTAACAGTGCATTCGCATGAACGGCTGTAAGGATTTCGGCATATATACTTGTGAACAATGTAGTCGATAACCATAAACATTGCATGAGATTTCACGACGCATAGGCTGACAATAAAGACAGCGATATGCGCCGTATTTACTTTTGTCATCGTCATCGTCATCATCATCATCATCAGCAGCAGCAGCAGCCTCCAATTACCCTCTCCTGCGGCAACTGATTCCAACTAGCGCCCGCGAATTTCCTAATTTCATCGCCCCACCTAGTCTTCTGCCGTCCTCGAGTGCGCTTCCCTTCTCTTGGTACCCATTTTGTAACCCTAATATATATATATATATATATATATTGAAATGGGGTTTATTGAAGCTCGTTCGAGGGATCGCAGGTAGCTCTAGATCACGAGTCCTAGCGCTTCGCATCAACAGCCCGAGCTCGTGTCTCGCGCCGCAGCGGTGGCAGTCCGCACAGTGCCACATGCATAATACCCACTACAACTACAGTTCCACATGCGTATTACCCACTACAACTTCCCCCGCGGCGAAGAGGAGCCATCCTGGCGACCTAAGGTGATGATACCATAAGGGGGTCATGGTACGGCTTCAGGCGGCTGACGTGAACGGTCTCGCGGCCACGGCGGCGTTTGTCCGAAGATGGCATCACCGGTTCGACCACATAATTCACAGGCGAAGTACACGCGACGATCCGGTACGGACCTTGATATTTCGGAGCAAGCTTTGGGCTAAGGCCTGGAGCTTGGAAGGGCAGCCGAAGCCAGACGTGAGAGTCCACGGCAAAGGACTGTGTGGGCTGATCGTTGTCGTGGCGATCTTTGTGGATTCCTTGGGTATCCGACGTGAACGAGCGAGCCAGTTGGCGGCACTCTTTAGCATGGCGAGCAACTTCGGAAAGAGGGGTGAATTCAGAGGCATCCGGGTGATATGGTAGTACGGTGTCGAGGGTAGTGGATGGTTCACGCCCATAAAGAAGGAAAAATGGTGAGAAGCTTGTGGTAGCCTGAACGGCGGTATTATACGCGTACGTCACAAAAGGGAGGACATCGTCCCAATTGGAATGATCAGACGCAACATACATAGTGAGCACGTCACCAAGAGTGCGATTGAAGCGTTCCGTTAGACCGTTAGTCTGTGGGTGATATGCCGTAGTGGTGCGGTGAATAGTGCGGCACGCGGCGAGTAGCTCATTAATAACTTCGGACAAGAAGACACGGCCTCGGTCACTGAGCAGTTCTCGCGGTGCGCCGTGCCGTAAGACGAAATGCCGTAAGATGAATGCGGCGACGTCGCGAGCAGCAGCCGAAGCAAGTGTAGCAGTTTCAGCATATCTTGTCAGGTGGTCTACTGCGACAATTATCCAACGATTTCCGTTAGCACTGCATGGAAGAGGCCCATAAAGGTCGATGCCAACCCGATCAAAAGGACGTGCAGGACACGGTAAAGGTTGCAGAGGGCCTGTCGTATGAGGAGATGTCTTGCGTCGCTGACAGGCTGCACATGACCGAATGCATTTGCGGACATAAGAATACATGCCGCGCCAGTAGTACCGCTGGCGGAGCCGCTCGTAGGTTTTCAGGACGCCAGCATGAGCTTGTTGTGGGTCTGCATGGAAATACGTGCATACGTCGGAACGCAAATGGCGAGGGATGACTGCAGCCATTTGCGACCGTCTGGCTGATAGTTTCGGCGGTACAAGATGGCGTCCCGTAGCACGAAGTGGGTGGCTTGGCGACGAAGGGCTCGAGGGCATGTAGACGTTGAACAACTGCTAAGAATGTCAATGAGAGACACAATCCACGGATATTTTCTCTGTTCAGACGGCATGTCAGTAACAGCAAGCGTAGCAACCGGGCACTCTATGGATGAAGGTGGCGTTTCGTCGGATCGCATGGGCGAACGGGAGAGCGCATCTGCATCAGCATGTTGGCGCCCGGATCGATAAATGACGCGAATGTCAAATTCTTGGAGCCGAAGAGCCCAACGTCCAAGACGCCCCGACGGGTCTTTCAGTGACGCAAGCCAGCAGAGCACGTGGTGGTCTGTCACAATGTCGAACGGACGGCCATACAAGTAAGGGCGAAATTTGTTTAAGGCCCAAACTATAGCCAAACGTTCTTTTTCCTTGACAGAATAATTGGATTCTGCCTTCGTGAGAGCACGACTCGCATATGCAACCACATATTATGGAAAGCCAGGCTTCCGTTGTGCAAGGACGGCTCCAAGACCAACGCCGCTGGCGTCGGTATGAACTTCAGTCGGTGCACTCGGGTCGTAGTGACGTAGAACAGGCGGTGAGGTAAGCCGACGACGCAAAGTGGTGAAGGCTTGGTCACATGCCGGAGTCCAATCGCGAAGTTCACCAGGGCCAGCCAGGAGCTTCGTCAGGGGAGCGATGATGCAGGCAAAATTGCGCACAAAGCGTCGAAAATAAGAGCAAAGGCCGACAAAACTTCGGAGCTCTTTCACTGTAGTCGGCCGCGGAAATTCTGCGACAGCACGAAATTTGTCAGGGTCGGGAAGGACGCCGTCTTTGGACACGACACGGCCAAGTATGGTCAGCTGGCGGGCTCCGAAGCGGCACTTTTTCAAGTTAAGTTAAAGGCCGGCGGTGGTAAGGCAAGTAAGGACTTCGCGTAGACGAGAGAGGCGAGTGGTGAAATCAGGGGACAAAAATACCACGTCGTCTAAATAACACAAGCACGTCTTCCATTTGAGGACTCGTAGAATATTGTCCATCATCCTTTCGAATGTCGCGGGTGCATTGCAGAGGCCGAATGGCATTACTGTAAACTCATACAGGCCATCAGGCGTAATAAAAGCTGTCTTCGAGCGGTCGGATTCATCCACTGGCACTTGCCAATAGCCCGATCGCAAGTCCAAAGAAGAAAAGAATTCGGCACTATGAAGACAATCCAGGGCGTCATCTATGCGCGGTAGAGGATAGACACCTTTTCGTGTAATCTTGTTCAGGCGACGATAGTCCTCACAGAAACGAATCGAGCCATCTTTTTTCTTAATGAGTACTGCAGGAGACGACCAAGGGCTGCAGGATGGCTTGATAACACCACGTTCAAGCATGTCTTCAACTTGCTCGGCGATGACACGACGCTCGGTGGATGACACGCGGTACGGACGCTGGCGTAATGGTGCGTGATGTCCCGTATCAATGTGGTGAGAGACGGTACTTGTGCGGCCTAATGATGCTTGGTTGCAGTCAAAAGAGGCGTGAAAATAATTTAAAAGAGTAATAAGCCGCTCACGTTGTGTCGGCTCGAGGTCATCGGCAATAGAGCGACAAAAAACATCCGGTGGTACTCGGTTAGATGGCACATGGGGTGCCAGTGTTGTTACGTTGGCAGTATCCACGTCGTCGGGAACAGGGAAATGCACAATAACGTCAGCGTCCACAGTCTGGATGGTACCAATAGTCTCGCCACAGTGCAAAGCCAAAGTGTACGAATTTGGGTTAGAAATCAGTGTAAAGGATGTTGACAAACGGCATGGACGCGGAGAGGTAGTTTCGCCCCAGGATTGTGGGAGGTCGCCATCTGCGGGCTTCGCCGAGAGTGAAACCAGCCGGGCGCTTCGGTAATGAGTCGGGGGGCGCTCTTTGGCGGCAGGTATAGCCCGCGCCGACACCTCGGGACATCTTAACCTGTCGCGCGTGCGGTCGTGAAACGTAGGAAAGGGTGTGACGTTGGGGGCCCTTTGGCCCGGAAGCGCGGACGGGGGCGCCCTGCTGGGACGGACCACGGGCAAAGCGTCGTTAGGGCGTCAATGGCCATGCCCGGGGTACAAAGGGGCAGCTTAAAGCCAGGGGGATCGGTGACCCGACGCGGTGTCTCTTGAAAGGCAGGCCGGCACCCGAGACAAATCCATCTGTGCACTTAGCTTTACGGCCCCGCGGAGGAGACGAACCATGCACAAGACGGCATGGTGAATCGGTGGGTGCACTTCGGCAGGGGTGCCCTTTGCGGCATGCAGTGCGCGATGTTTTTAATTAAGGTGCGAGGATGGGGCGACGCAGATGGTCGCTTCCCGTAAGTGTTCGTCGAAGTGTCGGGAGGCTTTTCCATATATGTCGCGGAGACGAAACGGTTGGGATGTTATTTGTTTATTTGTGTCTGGTGGTTCCTTTCTCTCCCTCTATCTCTCTGAATGTTCCGAGGAACGCAGAGAGAGGGTGAGAGAAAGAGAGTGTCCAATGAGTGACAGCCCAGTTGACCCAATCAGGTCATTGGGGTGTCGTGATTGGCCGGGAGGGGATTCGGGAGGAGCAACTGAAGGGTTAAAACCTGGCTCCCGACCTCTCACGGTGAGTTCCGGGCGCAGGAAAGGTGCTCTGCACTTTCGGCTCTGCCGAGTTAAGGCGCCGGTCCCAGTGTAACCCAAGGGTCTTGACGTACGAACGGTGCTATGCACTATCGGCTATGTCGAGTTGTTACGTCAGACCCGCTGTAAATAGCTCTCAATGTAAATATTCTGTACATAAAGTCTATTCTCTAAGTGCAACGTCTATGGCGTCCCATCTCTGATGGAAGAGGAGAAACGACGACAGCTGAAGGAAAGTTTTCTACCAAGTAAGCTGGTTACGCCAGCTTGGAGCACTCGGTGCTCACGTGTGTAAGAAGGAAGAAGGTAGAAAATTTACTGGCGCAGTCTGGACAGGATCTAAACAGTCGACGACAAGGAACGCTCTGCATTCCGACTGAGGCGTCGCAGACAGCGAGGAAGTTCGCCGAAGACTGCAAGAAGCAACTCGGGAACGACATCAAACTTCAGCGTGGGCAAGAAAACCCGCAGCTGAGGCGGAGCGAGTCGTCAATGCAAGGACATCGACGGTTCCTGGCCGCCTCCACTTCAGGCAAGGTCCCGTGAGGACATTGGAACTTTGGTGCGACCGACGGTGCCGACTCTGCAACGGGCAAGGCGTGGCAGCGGCGACCAACAGCATCTCAGCAAGTGGTGAGTCCTTTCGTTCTTACACCTCGGGGGTACCGCTGCCTAGTCGTACAGTATTGTATGAATACGAGGTTTGCTCACTTGAACCCTGACGGGAGAAGTCATCCCATGATGAGTGAGCGGGGAGACGAGAATGTCGAGGACAACTCAGCTAGGGCTGTAGCATCAGAGAGCCAGAGGGAAATGGACCTCAGAAGCCTCGCGGATCGGCGCCGAGTGCTTGAGTTGGAGGTGGAGCTTGCGAGACTTAGGCAGAACGGAAGCGGGAGCTCACGGGAAAGCGGGCACGCGTTCGGTGTGCAGGATCGCTGCGGTGAGCTGAGACGCTATTCCAAGTGTCTCGCTGGAGTGCTTCCCAAATTTCCGTCAGAGGCCGAGGCTCCGGTGTGGTTTGAGTCGGTTGAGAGCGCCCTGACGGCGTATGAAGTGCCGAGGGGGTTTTGGGGACAGATTGTTTTCCCGTTGGTGGCGGAGAAGGTTCCGTTTTTGTCCACAAGACTTAGCCCGGCGGAACACAAGGAGTATCCAAAAGTCAAGGAAACAGTAATTGACGAGCTCAAACTTTCCGCAGGGGAATACCTCAAAAGGTTCTTGGGGTCAGGAAAGCGTATGAACGAAGGATGGAGACCTTATGCAACTCGCCTTCAAACCTACCTGCACTTTTACCTTGACTCGAGAGGCGTGTCGACGTACGAGGAGCTGGTTGAACTATTAGTTGCGGACCAACTGAAGAAAAACCTGTCAGACGACGCGCTCCGGTACGTCACGCTGCAGGAAGGAAAAACGTGGCTAAAAGCACCAGACCTAGCCGCGCTACTGCGAACATTCGAGGAGGCGCAAGGCAGAAACAGCGCAGGGAGGCAGCTGAAACAAAAGACGGCAGAGTCGCAAGGCCCGAGTGTTAAGCCAGGCGTACAGCAAAGTAGTCGCGGCGGTGGGAGAGGTCGAGGCGCGGAGACAAAACCCAAGTTCAGAGGCTGCTTCTCATGCGGCTCTGGTGGGCATATGAAGTGGAATTGCCCCCTGGGCCAGGCGCAGCGAACATCTAACGTTCCGGGTACTAAGAGCGAGAATTTGTCGGCGCACGTGGCGATAGGAGAGCCTGCAGCCGGGCACAGCGACCTCATTCCCGTAGTTCTGGAATGTAAGGATAGGCATATCGACGCAATTTTGGACACGGGAGCAGAAATTACAGTGTTGCGCGAGAGCGTAGTTCCGCCAGGGATCGTACAGTCGCACGGAACGATCAGCCTAACCTCCGCCTTCGGAGAAAAGGTGCGGGCGAAGCTCGCGACGGTCCCGTTAACAATGTCCCGCGAATGTGGCGTCTTCGCAAACGTAAAAGAGGCGGTACCGGTGTTGTGTGCGTTAACAGACAAGCTCACGGAACGGACCGATTGCCTGCTGTCAGAGGAATCATGGCAGTTGCTTAACGACGAGCGCGGTTTCGAGGGGGTAGTGAAAATCAGAGAGCAAAAGGCAGACGGCGCCCAGCCGGAACTCGAAGTCGTTCCATCGGACACAGGGGCTGCGAGAGCAAACGAGAAGTATGCATCCGAAGTCCGCGAGAAGCCAGTGGCGTGCCTTTCTGGGGAGTGCGGCGCAGCCGCGCAGACTGCCATTTCAGCTTCGCTTGCGAAGGCGCAGCGGCGACAGTCGGTTGCGGCTGAGTCGGCAAGAGAGGGTGACTGGGTTAATCCCGAAGTGTCGCTAAGCGGCCCACCCGATGACGAGAAATCTGGTCAGGAGATCGTGGAGGGAGAGCCAGGTGGATCGAGTGTCTCCGAATTCCGGGCTGATGGCTGTGTTGACAGAGAGTGCGGCAGCGCTGCGGTTGCGATGCAAGCAGGCACTGAGGTTGCAGAAAAGCAGCAGCCGGCAGCTACAGCGTCCGTGGGCTCATTGGTGGTGGATCAGGTTTTGGCAATGGCCGACATCATTCTGGTGAAAGTGCCAGATGTCCCAAAAGAAGGGAAGACTCCGCGCGACGTGGCTTCCACTGATGGCGGCGTTGAGGAGCGTCGTCGTGAGGCGTGTGGTGGCCAGAAACGCGGTGGGATCTCGCCGAGCTCTCGGGAAGTAGAGCTAAATCTGGTCCCGCTCGAAGATCCTCAATCTATAACTGAACCAAGCGATGGTTGGGCTCCCATTCACGAGACACAAGTGACGGCCGTGCTGAAGTTAGGAGCCGACGTCAGTGTTCCCATGGCGACAGCTGCGGTGTTGAGAAAAGCAGACGAGGACGCCATGTGCGAACCAACTGAGGTCTCGGCTCGATTCTCGATGCCTCCGAAAGGGCGAGCATGCAGGGCTGGTCTCGCAGTTTCTGTCGTAGCACTGAACCCAGGTGCGCTCAGGCCGATGGGGAGCATGACTTTCTCGAAGCGGTCGTGGCGCGATGGAAACGTCGTTTCTGAACAGACGGTTTGTCGCAGAGCGCGCTGCGAGATCACCCGTACACGCTGCTGGGATCACCCATTCGACCCCGGCGGCTAAGTAGGAGCTGTGGGGGGGTTTCCACTCCACCTATGTTTCACCTTAGTTTAAGGTGTAGGATGCTTATGGCATTGTTGAAGGCATGCTTGGTTAAAGGCAGCGGTGTTTCCGAGGGTGATAAGATACGGGAGGACTATGCAGTGAACACTCGCGCGGAACAGAGTGACGTGTCGAACTATAGAACTGAACCGTTCGATGAAGTGTGTGTTCTTCAGTGAAATAAGCGTTTTCCTGTCGTATTATTGCATGCGTTCAAGGAGTTCTTGTTGTTCTGTTGTGTGTGTGTTTTTGTTTTGTGTGTGCGGTCATTAATGTGACACCGTGACTCGCGATGCTGTTCATGAGCCGTATTCGGTGTTTGTTATTGCTTTGTTCTTTTTCATTCGTTAGTGCCTGTGCATTTTATGTGCCTGTACGGCCTTTCGTTCAGGTAGAGTTATTGTATGACCATTGTGTGCTTGCATTCAGTGTTAGCGCAGAGGGGCTCGGTTGTTAAGGAACGATGCTAGTTAAGGCCGCCTCGGGCAGGGACACAGAAATCGTAGTGCCGAAAGCGTGACATTTGCTTTACTTTCTTTGCAACATCCTTTTTGTTTTGTTAGTATTCAGGTACCCGCATTTGAGCGCGTACATGAATCTTAGGGAGGGCGTGTAAAGGATGTTGACAAACGGCATGGACGCGGAGAGGTAGTTTCGCCCCAGGATTGTGGGAGGTCGCCATCTGCGGGCTTCGCCGAGAGTGAAACCAGCCGGGCGCTTCGGTAATGAGTCGGGGGGCGCTCTTTGGCGGCAGGTATAGCCCGCGCCGACACCTCGGGACATCTTAACCTGTCGCGCGTGCGGTCGTGAAACGTAGGAAAGGGTGTGACGTTGGGGGCCCTTTGGCCCGGAAGCGCGGACGGGGGCGCCCTGCTGGGACGGACCACGGGCAAAGCGTCGTTAGGGCGTCAATGGCCATGCCCGGGGTACAAAGGGGCAGCTTAAAGCCAGGGGGATCGGTGACCCGACGCGGTGTCTCTTGAAAGGCAGGCCGGCACCCGAGACAAATCCATCTGTGCACTTAGCTTTACGGCCCCGCGGAGGAGACGAACCATGCACAAGACGGCATGGTGAATCGGTGGGTGCACTTCGGCAGGGGTGCCCTTTGCGGCATGCAGTGCGCGATGTTTTTAATTAAGGTGCGAGGATGGGGCGACGCAGATGGTCGCTTCCCGTAAGTGTTCGTCGAAGTGTCGGGAGGCTTTTCCATATATGTCGCGGAGACGAAACGGTTGGGATGTTATTTGTTTATTTGTGTCTGGTGGTTCCTTTCTCTCCCTCTATCTCTCTGAATGTTCCGAGGAACGCAGAGAGAGGGTGAGAGAAAGAGAGTGTCCAATGAGTGACAGCCCAGTTGACCCAATCAGGTCATTGGGGTGTCGTGATTGGCCGGGAGGGGATTCGGGAGGAGCAACTGAAGGGTTAAAACCTGGCTCCCGACCTCTCACGGTGGGTTCCGGGCGCAGGAAAGGTGCTCTGCACTTTCGGCTCTGCCGAGTTAAGGCGCCGGTCCCAGTGTAACCCAAGGGTCTTGACGTACGAACGGTGCTATGCACTATCGGCTATGTCGAGTTGTTACGTCAGACCCGCTGTAAATAGCTCTCAATGTAAATATTCTGTACATAAAGTCTATTCTCCAAGTGCAACGTCTATGGCGTCCCATCTCTGATGGAAGAGGAGAAATGACGACAGCTGAAGGAAAGTTTTCTACCAAGTAAGCTGGTTACGCCAGCTTGGAGCACTCGGTGCTCACGTGTGTAAGAAGGAAGAAGGTAGAAAATTTACTATCAGTATTTCTGCAGCCCCATGGTGAACCGTGAGGAGGGCGAAAGGCAACAATATAGGCTGGCGGCGAATGAAGACGGCAGCGGGTGAAAATGTGACCGTCGCTTCGGCAAGCGATGCGCATGAAAGAGGGACAAATACCGCGCTGTGAGGGGGAAGGCCAGTATCTGAAGCTACAGAGATCCTGGTAACATCATGAACTTGAAAGTCGTGAGATGGCAAATCGCACAGAACGGAGAACTGAACCTCAGCACGTGCACAGTCAATGACGGCGTGATGGCGCGACAGAAAATCCCAACCGAGAATCACATCGTGGGAGCAACAAGTTAGCACAAAGAAATCAATCGAATACAAGATGTCTCGAATCAACACCCTGGCAGTGCACATAGCGACTGGCTGAACTTGTGCACTGGCTGTTGTAAGCAATAGTACCGAAGGCATCATGGTCACTTTCCGTAATGCACGACAAAGCTTCTCACTAATCACGGATACAGCAGCACCTGTATCGACGAGCGCAAGAGATTTGATGCCATCAATGGACACTTCAATAACGTTAGCGGGGGAAAAACGAGGACTTTGATGTACCGACGATGACGCAGTTCGTGCCTCAGGAACTGCGGAAATCAGTTTTTCGCCTCAGTAGTACTGGCACTGGGCCTACGACGCATGGGTGAGAGTGAGCGCCGACGAGGGGACGGCGAGCGACGAGTACTGTAGAGCTGTGACTGCGGTGCTGGTATGTCATCAGCAGCGTAGACTTCCGATGGTGGTCGCTGAGGCATACGGTATGGTCGGAAGCCGGAGCTGGGTGGTCGCGCGGTGCCCACGAAGGCCGGCAAGCGCCGGCGGCAGAAGCGCGCTACATGTCCCGGTGTACCGCAGGCATAGCATATTGGGCGGTTGTCAGGAGTGCGCCAAGGATTTGTGCCTTGCTGCCGTGCGCTGAAAAAGGGAGCCACCTGCTGGCGAGGCAAAGGCGGATGAGAGAACACCGGCTGGAGAGACGCTGAAGGCGGAGGAGAGAATCCCGGCAGACGAGGCGCCCGTGCAGCGGCTTCAGCATACGTCAGAGGCGCGGCCACGGGAGCCGGCTGACACGGAGGTGGAAGAGCTTCGGTCACTTGCTCTTGAATTACCTGTCGGATCGCTGGAACCAAATATTGAGAAGGCTTCTCCGTGGTCGGCAAAATCGAGAGCTGTCGCGCGACCTCCTCGCGCACAAATTCCTTTATTTGCGTCAGCAAAGTTGTGTGGTTGTCGCCAATAACCAATGCTGCTAACGAATCTTCCGTAGGCGGCGGACGCCGAGCTAAGATGCGTTGTTTCCGTAGCTCGTCAAAACTTTGGCACAAATTGATAACTTTGGCCACGGTACGCGGATCCTTCGCTAACAACATTTGAAATGCGTCCTCATCAATGCCTTTCATAACGTGTTTTATCTTCTCCTGTTCCGCCATTGACGGATTCACGCGCTTACACAGGTCAATGACATCTTCGATGTAACTTGTGAAAGTTTCTCCGTGATGTTGCGCACGCCCCCGTAAGCGTTGTTCTGCGCGAAGCTTGCGCACAGCGGGGCGCCCGAACACTTCTGTGAAACTTGTCTTGAATCTGCTCCACGTTGTGAAATCGTGTTCGTGGTTTCGGAACCAGAGGTTCGCGACGCCGGTTAAGTAAAACAGCACGTTGTGCAACTTGGTGACGTCGTCCCACTTGTTATGCTGGCTCACCCTTTCGTAAGATGACAACCAATCCTCCACGTCATGATCATCGGTGCCGCTAAAGATGGCAGGATCCCGCTGGCGCAATGCACCGGAAACGATGACCGTCGGAGGCTGTGGTGCATCTTCCTGGGTGGTTTCGTCAGGCATGGTCGCAACAGTCGGTAGCGTCCGGCTTCGGAGTTCCAGTTTTCAAGGTTACCCTGCAGCTCCACCAAATGAAATGGGGTTTATTGAAGCTCGTTCGAGGGATCGCAGGTAACTCTAGATCACGAGTCCTAGCGCTTCGCATCAACAGCCCGAGCTCGTGTCTCGCGCCACAGCGGTGGCAGTCCGCACAGTGCCACATGCATATTACCCATTACAACTACAGTGCCACATGCATATTACCCACAACAATATATATAGTTTATAGTGTTATGGCGTTCAATTAACCGCCTCACGTATATTAAAACGTGTACATGCATTGAATCTGCATACTTTCTCTTTAGGACAGATCATATGTTTCGGCTAAACAGTTAGTCCAGTATTACTAATTCTATAAATTTTACCTCGAGACAATTTAAGATGTCTGCTGCCATGTTAAATTTAATCCCAACAAAATTCTCTCATAATATCCAATATTTCCACAGAAAATTTTCCAACGCGTTTTCTGAAGGGACCAGTATGTGATAGTGCATGATCCAGGCACAAGACCAGGGTAAGACCGAATGGCGAAAATGATTAGGCGCGTGCAGGACAGCCCATGTCCACTAGAGAATACCAGGGTGGGTGGGGTATTCTGTAAGTGTCCACCTAGTGAGCATGTCCATTTCGTCTGCTGCTGAAGTGCTGATAGGCTGGGGGCTTCTATCTCCTTCTGACGCGCACACCAACCCAGCCAATCAGAATTTCATCAGCAGACGAAATAGACATGTCCACTAGGTGGACTAGAAGAGTTGATTATTGGGCTAGTTGGTTTTCCATAATTTATCTAGTAACTTAGCGCAATAAAAACCTCAGAGAAAAGAAAGGTGGGCAAAGACATACCCACAATTGTTTAATGGTAAGACAGAATTGTACATATATATCCTCCCATCGCGCATGCGCATACCAAGCAAGAAAAGAACAGGCATATGTACATCAAAGACGGTTGCGCAAAAAGTCAAATTCAGGATCAAGTAATGAGACGGAAGGCTAGAAGCTTTGCCGCTCCCGCCCATAATGGTGGTATAACCGTCACACCCACACGCAGTAACATGAGCGACCATATGTGATCCCTCATTATCATTTTTTCTTTATTTTTTGGGCGTGTTCCCTTCAACAGTCATTGACGCAAGGCTCGGTTTTTCCTATGTACATTCTGGGCAGGAGTGGCAAAGCAACTTGCACTGGAAACCAAGAACAAAGATAGGTGTATAAGTGAGCCTTCTATCTCATTACTTGATGCTGAATTTGACTTCTTGTGCAACCGCCATTGATGTGCATGTGCCTGTTCTTTCTTTACTTGGTATGCGTATGCGTGATAAGAGGATATAGGTGGTGGAAACAACTTTATTGAGACTCTGCTCAGTTATGATCTGGCAGGCCCGAGTCCTAGAATGGCCCCTCACGAGGAGCGACCCTTTCGGCCCAGGCAACGAGGGCTTTTTGTACTTTTTCATCCGGCGTTCTGAGCAGCTCTTCCCACGTCTATTGTGAGGGAGCTGGCAGGGGCGACCTAGGAGGGGGTAAGCCCTCGCACCCCCAAAGAATGTGATTTTGGGTAGCCAATGTTTGATTTGTGCAGTTTTGACATATTGGGTTCCATTGCCCGTTGGTAATTATGGCTAGCCAATGTGGGCTGGGGAACGATTTAGTTTGTATTCGACGCAGGATCGAGGCTTGCGCTCGCGTGAAGCTTGCGTTTGGAGGCGGGTAGATTCGCCTTTTTTGCTTGTAATAGTTTGTTATTTCGTGGTATGTCGTCGGTGCCTCATCCATGGGATCCGAGTCTGAGGGGCACATCTCCCGGTTGATTAGACCTCGGGCTACCCAGTGCGCCTCCTCATTCCCTTGATTCCCCGAATGGGCAGGGACCCATACGAGTTCAACAGTGTTTTCATTATTAAAGTCCCGTAGGACTCGCGCTGCACAGACGCCTATGCTGCCTCTCGAAAAGTTGACTATTGCCCTTTTGGAGTCGCTTATGATAGTTTGCACAGAGGGATTCATGATGGCCAAAGCAATGGCAGTCTCTTCCGCTTCCACGGTGGACGCTGTTTTTATGGTCGCGGCGTTGAGGATACTTCCCTCTCCGGTCACGACGCTCACTACGTAAGTTTGGTGATTTTGCTTTGCTGCATCGACATAAGCGGTGTGCTGGTTGCTTTGGTACCTTTCTTGAAGGGCCTTGGCTCTGGCAGAACGCCTCTTGTCGTGTCTCCCAGAGAGCATGTTCTTGGGTAACGGTTTTATAACCAAACGGCGTTTGACCGCACCGAGTAATGTTGTTCTTCCTGCTGAATTCATTACGGGATTAAGCCCGAGTTTACTTAGAATAACCCTGCCAGTTGCGGTGCGGGGGAGTCGTTCACGTTGGGCTGTTTTATGGGCATCCACGAGTTCGTCTAGGGTATTGTATATACCTAGCTCAACTAATCATTCAGTGTTCGCATACCTCGGGAGACCAAGGGCAGCTCCTGTATATCCTCTTATCAGCTGTGCGAAAGGTTAACAGCATCATTCGCACAGCTGATAAGAGGATATACAGGAGCTGCATTCGATTCAGTGCTGGTTCACAGCACCACTTCTGCGAAACTGCCACTGGTGCCGCCGCGGTGCAAATTCAGTTCCGTGGTGCATGTGGATGGATGTTATGAGCGTCCCCTTAGAAACGGGGCGGTGGGTTGCGCCACCAAGCTCTTGCTATTATACTGCCTAATGTCCTACCTAGGATAAACAATAAACAATAAAAAAAACATAATGAATTACCACACCCAAATTTTCTGATCCCATATTTCGAACTGCGCTGTTGTACGTCTCCGTTTTTTGTCGTTTCCCTACTTCCAACAATCCTCCAATCGCCTCTTACTAATGCCTATTGCGGACATGTTTACTTTTCCACTGCTCTCGCTGAACCGGAGGGCTTCAGGGAGGCCAGTGGTGCCTAAATCAATCTCTGGGTAGACGTCTTCAAATTTTGATAAAACATGCTCCATAGTCACTCTAGCTTTACCGCAGCAAGCACATGCTTCTTCCGTCTTATATCTCGTTTTATACGTGCGTTTTCTAAAACATCCCGATCTCGCTTCGAAAAGTAAGGAGCTTCCCTTTGAGTTATCATAAATTGTTTCTTTCCTGATTTCGTTTTTTCCTCTTAAGTAATTACTCATCGCAGGTTTCATTTCCATTGCCGCCACCCATGAGATTATTTCAGCCTCTCTGACTTACCGTTTGACCTTCTTTGTTGCTGTGTTGCCCACCCTACAGGCCGCATACTTGCTGGTAAGCTTCCTAGTTCTTTTCCTCCACTGTGAATCAATGTTTTTCTTGTACAGATACCTGAACACTCTCCCAGCCCATTTACTTGCTTCCATATTCCTCAGCCGTTCTTCAAATATAATTTTACTGCGAGCTTCCCTCACTTCAAAATTAGTCCAGCCCATATCACCCTGCGCAGCTTCATCTGGAGTCTTTCCGTGAGCGCCCAATGCGAGGCGACCCACTGACCTTTAGTTCCCATCGAGTCCTGATTGTGCCCCTGATTTAAAGCAAACAACCGCAATTTCCAAAAGTAAGTCCTGGAACCATTACACCTTTGCACATGCCTCGGAGGACCTCGTACCTATCGTATCTCCATAGCGCTCTGTGCTTCATTATGGCTGCATTTCTCTTTTCCTTCACTGTTATTATTTTTTCCTGTGTTTCCATATATCTATTGCCTTCGTTTATCCGTACACCAAGGTAGTTATATTCTGTTGCCCGAGGTATTTCCTGGCCCTGTGTCTCCACTGTCTGTTCACTGTTTTCATTGGATACCAAAACACCTGATTTTCTAACACTAAATTTCAAACCTAAATCGTTGCCTTCCTGGCCACAGATATTATCCAGACGTTGCGAATCACTTTGCTTGTTAGCTAGCAACACAATGTAGTCCGCATAAAATAAACCTGGGAGCTGCTGCTCTATTTCTGTACCCGCCTGTTTGTATGAGAAATTAAACCCGATATTACTTCCTTCTAGCGCCCTCTCCATCCTCACCATGTACATCATAAACAGCAGCGGGGATAAAGGGCACCCCTGCCTCAGTCCTTTGTTGATATGAACTTTCTCCTCGCTCCTCATGCCTTCCCATTCAACGCAAACGGTATTTTCTAGGTAAATCTCTCTCAAAAGCTGGAGAAAATCGTCACCTAAGCCTCCCCCTTCCAGAATATCCCACAAAATGTTGCTGTCTATGTTGTCATAAGCTCCTGTAATGTCTAAAAAGGCCACATATAACGGTCTTTTTTCTACTTTTGATATTTCAATACACTGAGTAAGAACAAATAAGTTATCATCTAAAGGCCTACCTATTCTGAAGCGATTCTGAAGTTCCCCCAAAATGCCATTATTATCTGCCCACGCTTGAAGCTTTAATTTGATTGCCTGCATTGCTACCCTGTATATTACCGATGTTATGGTCAATGGTCTACACTAGTGAGTTCTATCTTTCTCCCCCCTTACCTTTATAAATTAAATTCATTCTACTTTGTCGCCAACTGTCTCGTATTCGTCTATCTTTTAAAGTTTTTTCCACTGCTTTCACCAGAGCTTCCTTACTTTTTGGCCCCAGTTCATCTATCAGCCTAACGGGAACCTCGTGTAGCCCTGTGGCTGTGCGCTTAGGAATTTTCTCTTCCGCTTTCTTCCAGTCTAAATTTGTCAGCACCAGCTCCTTTTCCACTTGGGTCTCTTTCATGCTCTTTTTTTCTTCAAATACAGCCTCGTCATTGCCTTGGAAAGATTCGGCTAGCTGTTACTTTTCGGATATAATTTATTGCCGCTTCTCCTTCCAGTCTGCTTTCATCTTCGTCTAGGATATGTTGTATAGTTGTTGACTTGCTGCCTAATAATTTTATGTGGTTCCAAAATATTCTAGGTGCGGCCTGCTTTTTCTCACGTATTCCTGACAACCAACGTTCACTTTCACCTTTTAATTTTGCTTGCACCAGTATTTTAACCATAGACTTTTTTTCCCGGTATATTTCCCATTTACTGGTTACTTCATCCTGCGCCTTCTTTGCCTGCCTGTGCTCTCGGGATGCTTTCTGTCATTCGGCGATCGCTTCTCGTATCTCCCTGTTCCACCAGCTTTTCGGTTTCTTTCTTCCTTTCCAACGAACATGTTGTTTCTCTTTCCGTATTTTAACTCAGAAGCTCACCATTTTCCCCCTGTTTACTTGGCCATTCTTCTTCTTCGACTCTGGTGACTATATTTGCTATTTGTTCAGCGTTCAAATTTGGACTGGCCATTTTGCGCTCCTTGCTCTCTTTCCCAACTACATATCTCATTTTCAAAATGATGCGTTGATGGTCATTCCCTATGCTGCAATGCCCTTCCTCATCAATGACCATTTCTCTCATCTTATCATGAATTCCTTCGGTCATCAGACAGTAATCAATACCGGTTTGACGTGATCTACCCTTAACACTTAGGCTCTGTGTTCACGATAACGAGGTTATGTGGCTCACAAAGGTCTAGCATTGACTTCCCGTTGTTGTCAGTAGAGCCATATAAATCCTGTATGTGGGCATTCATGTCACCTATTAGGACAATTTCAGCACCATTCCCGAAACCCTTAATATCAGCGCTTATGCATTCCACTAACTCTTTATTCTTCTCTGTGCAATTTTTTCTGGTCCACAAATACGTAACGCCCAGCCACGTTTCTTTCCCACTCATTGTACCTGATAACCAAAGATGCTCTTGACATTGTGAATTTACTCTTTTCCATTTGGCTCCCTGATGGATGAGCATTCCGACTCCCCCTCCCTTTCTTTCCGACTTAGTTCTGTTGCACCCTCCCCAAACATGATTCTCAATAGCTGGCGGCTCTTCTGAGTCTCTAAGGTGCGTTTCTGTAACCGCATACACCCCTATTTGTTTTCTATTTAACTGCTCCTCAATCTCTGCCCACTTTTACTTTCTTCTGCCGCCCTGCATGTTTATGTAGCCTATTGCATGGCGAGGTCTCTTTCTTGCTTTCCTCCTTTTCCTGTTATCGACGGCGATGCTCTTTTGAGGTTCCCCTAGGGGACATTCTTCATTGCTATTGACTCTGGCCTCCTGAGCGCCCGCGGGCCCCCTAAAAAGCAACAGCGCGACCACCAAGTCGCCAGCCCACTTCTCGTGCCAGCCTGTAATTGAATTGGATCCCGTCTCGTTTAAAACCACCACACCTTCTCACTTCCCTGTTTACTTCGACGACCTCGAAGCCTTTCTCTCGGCTCATTTTCCATATCGCCTTATTAGCAGCCACTACGGCTCTTTGTACGTGACTGCCGCGTACAGGGCCCTCCGGCACCATGCACACCCCGATCTGCACCTGAGGGGATAGCTCGCGCAAGTCGTCCACCCTTTTCGCGAAGCGCTGGACTAGTCCTGTCCCTTTCCTGTTTAGGACGTCATTTAGTCCACCTGCTACTATGACAAGGTTGCGCACGTGGGCAATTACCGCGAGCTTTTCTTTTGCTCGTTCCATGACAGAACCCAGTGTCCGCCCAGGAAATGTCCCTACCGCCACTCTTTTATCGCCTTGCACCCTCTCCACAATTGCTTTTGAGCACCCGGCCAGGTTTGAGTCGCCGGCGAAAATCACCCTTTCACTCTCTTCTACCTCTCCCTGCTTCCTTTTCTCCTTTTCCACGTGATTCGGACTCGACATGGGACATTGACCCCTGCGCTCCTGCTTTTTTCCGAGTGGCGGCCTCAAAGTAGGTGCCGCACTTTCCAGCTAACCCTTGATCACGCTGCATGCATTGCCCGTACTTTGCTAATACTCCGTCGCCTGTCGCGTCGAGGGCCTGCGTTCCATTGTAACGCACATTATCGTTCACAATGGCGGCCCTGTTCAGCTTTTCCTTGGCTGCTTCAAGCCTCTTTTCAACTACGTTCCGTGCATCACGCCCCCTGTTTAGTCCATTTTTGAGCTCTTGCACCTGTTTGAGAAGCTCTTCCTGGAAAGCCTCCATTTCCTGGAGCCTAATACCGACATCACATTGTGTGCCGTTCTCATCCATCTCCTCTTCTGCCTTGAGGGACCCTCCGCTCACTGCCTGCTTTCCCGTCTTTCTCGCCATGTATTGCACGGCTTTTTGCAAATACTATAATACTATAATAATGCTGCTACTGTTGCAAATACTATAATACTATATCAATGCAGAGCACGTGTCTTTCAGCAAAAACCGATACGCACAGGATCCAAATCCTCAAAATGTCGCAAAGCAACTCTCACCACTGTTTCAAAAGCAATCAATGCCGCGGAGACCGAAGGTATGACACGCTCTCACACTCGCTCAACCACGCGGCCACGATATCACTTTCCTACCAAAACACGCCCAGTAAAACCACTAATAGCTATTTGTCTTGCCACTTCCAAGCTACCATTTAAAGACTACAAAGACTCACCGTCCTACCCGGCTGCACGTGTTGGAGCACGTGGCACGAAAGTACGCTCTAACCATCCTGCAATACCAAATGTGATATTTCTTGATATTCTTCTTGTGATATTTAGCGTGCTTATAAAGAACTGTATGTTTGTTGTTTTTGGTAGTGTCACGTTTATTTGGTGTCGTCCTTGCTTGTCTTACCATTAACGATAATATTTTCAGATAATGCTTTGTAATTACAGTTGGTAATTTTCACCTGCATTCTAGTGCATTTTTATGGTGCTTGTATTGCCTTAAGTATTGTATATATCTGTTGCATATTTATAAAGTAACGTGTATAACGATTACTGCAGTCTGATGCTTGCATTTTAATAAGGAATGTTTTGGATACAACCATGCGTCTCCTCTCGGGATCAAACTTAGTTACGCAAACAAAGCCTAGCTTCAGAAGGATCGACATCTGAACTGTGTTGTCTTTTCTACGTTCTTGTTCGTCTTGAGTGCACCAAACTTTTCCTTAAAGCCTAGGTTTTGCTGAAAACAGAATGCAGATTAATCACAAAGTGAACATATGTGTTGGTGTTTACAACAGCACGCGTTTCAAGCGTTGTTTTCCTTATAATAATAACAATAATAATCCCGTTGATCGCACTTCGTTCTTTTAATTTGGTGGAATTAAAATGAAACATGGCATATTTCTAGTAGCGTAGCAGGCGATAGGGGGGGGGGGTGGCAGTGTAGGGAAAGGGGGCCCGCATGCGCATTAGCCCAGGGCCCCCATTTTTCTTAATCCGGTCCTGGGGCAAATTCTGTACAAGTGTGCGCAGCTGATGGAAGTAGTGTCTCAAGGCGAAAGATGGGGGGGGGGGGCAAACGAGTAAAAGGCGGAGGGGGGGACGAGTCGTATGCGAATGTCATATGAGGCAATCTTTTGTTCAAATCAAGGTTATCTGCTCAAACATAAATGGATAGCATCATGACGTGCGTGCGGTTTAGACGTTCTGTAAGTCCATTTGACTGCGGGTAGTAGGCGGTGGTTAGCTTGTGACGTGGGGAACACGAGCGAAGAATATCGCCGACAACCTGTGAAGGAAAAGACCGACCGCGATCTGTCAGCAGCTGCCGTGGAGCAGCGTGGTGGAGGATGACGTCGTGAAGCAGGAAGTCTGCAACGTCAGTGGTGCAACTGGTCGGCACCGCCCGTGTGATGGTGCATCGTTTCGCGTAGTCAGTAATAGCTACGGCGATCCACCTGTTCTTTGAAAGAGACGTCGGGAATGGTCCAAGGAGACAAGGCCGATGCGGTAGAACGAACTATAGTAGAAAGTCTATATGCTGAAGTGAGTCGACAGGCTGTAAGGACGAAGGCTTGCGGCGTTGGCAGGACTCACGATCGGCAACGTACCAGCACACGGAACACGGAACGACACATGGAAGCTGCCCAATGTACATCCATTATTCAAATCTGGTAATAAATAGCTGTTATCTAATTATAGACCTACTTCATTAACATCATATTCATGTAGGATGCTGGAGCACATAATTCACAAACATATAACGGAATTTCTGGAATCTAATGACATGCTTTCTAACCTTCAGCACGGTTTTAGGAAAGGTTTCAGCACCTTAACACAACTAGTTGAATTCTCACACGACATTCTCTGCGCTCTTGATATTGGCACACAGGTCGACGCTATATTTATTGATTTTTCCAAGGCTTTCAATACTGTACTGCATTCTAATCTCTTAATAAAGCTTAACATGATCTTGAAAAATTCTCACTTGGTTAGCTGGATTGCCAGTTTCCTTTCTCATCGGTCACAATTCGTATGTTATAATTCAACTAATTCTTCTTCTGTTGACGTGTCATCTGGTGTACCCCAAGGCTCGGTTCTTGGTCCTTTACTATTTCTACTATACATTAATGACTTACCTCGAAACGTCACTTCACACATACGCCTTTATGCGGACGACTGTGTTTTGTATCGCGTGATTAACACACCAGAAGATCATCTTGAACTAAATTCCTCATTTGTCAGCTTCTGCACCTGGTGCAACACTTGGCAAATGAAAATAAATTTTACTAAAACTGTGATAATGTCATTTTCTAATAATGCCTCGCCATCATTGATCAATTACACTTTCAACGATTCATCCTTACACAGGGTCTCGGAATACGAGTATCTTGGCGTCATATTTACCGCTAACATGTCCTGGTCAAAACACATTAATTCCATTTGCACTAAAGCAATTCGGAAGCTCGGGTACTTGAGGCGCAATTTCAACAATTCTCCAAAGGAAACTAAGTTACTAATGTATAAAACTTTAATTCGCCCAATCCTAGATTATGCTTCTCCTGTCTGGAACCCTCATAAGCAGTGCGACATTAACTCCATTGAGAGCATACAACGAAAATCTGTTAGGTTCATATATCGTCGCTATGATCACTATTTCTCCCCCTCTCGTGCCTTATCTTCTTTGAACCTAACCCCTTTATCCATATGCCGTCACGTTGAGTCATTGAAGTTTCTGCATGGTATCGTCAATCTTTCTTATCGTGTCTCGCATCCCATATATATTCCTTGAGACATTCCTCGGTCAAGTAGGAGTCACCATAGCCTTAATATTAAGCCTTACTTTGCTCGAACTAATAAATTTAAATACAGCCTTTTCCCACGTGCTATTGAATTCTGGAACTTAATTCCCGGAACAATTAGGTCACTGCCATTAAACGATTTCATGTTAAAAGTTAACTGCACCTGATTTTATGTATTTTCTTGCTGTTACAGTGTATTGAGTCATTCTCATTTTGTACTGACTCTCAGTGTTGCTGTTATCTTGAGTTGCATTTGTGTCATCTGCCTTATTTCTTGGAAATTTTTAATCTTATTGTTTACTTGTTTTTTGTATGACTTCTTTTTGTCTAACCCACTCCTGCAATAGCCCCATAAAGGGGCTGCAGTATGTATGTATAAATAAATAAATAAATAAATAAATAAATAAATAAATAAATAAATAAATAAATACATAAATAAATAAAGGCCTGACTAGAAGAACCAACGCCGCACGCGGTCCTGTGTGCGGGATAATCCGAGATGGCCGGCTGTTGGGGCATGGTGGAGCGATGGAGAAGAGTAGAACGGAGTGTAATAGGTATTACGAGAAGAAGCTCGAGACCGTCGGAGTGGCCATTGCGACGGTAGAGAATATTGTCCCATAGCACAAACAGATGAAAGGACGGGTCGAAATGATAGACGATCGGTGATGGACCGCAAGTTTGCATCGTTGAGCTGTTGTTTGCGTATATCACTCAAGTCGGAGATGTCGAGGACGCAGGTGTCGGAATCATGGGCAGTGGAGTCGGCAGGGTCCACGGGATAACGTGATAGGCAGTCGGCGTCTTGGTGCCTGACGCCAGACTTGTAACCGACATCAAAGTAGTATTCCTTAAGCTTTAATCCCCAGCGACCAAGTCGCCTATAGTCGGGTCTTTAAGGGACGAGACGAGGGGTGCTATGCATGATGAGCCGAGTTTGGCGGAACTCGGGATCTTCACGAACTCTGGCGATGTCCCAAGATGGAAGAACTAATGGCACCAAGACAAAGTTTGTCCCTTGACAAGCCTCCAGTTTCACTGGTTTATCTAGATTCACTCTGGGTGGCCATCATCCCTTGAGCGTTGCCTCATGGTTGGTCGACAAACTGAGGCTCACGTGATCATACCGTCGGTGCATGGTCGGTGCTTCTTTGACTTATTTCTCGTTTCACCAAGTGCATTACATGCGCACGCAAGTTATAAAATGAATGCATTTAGTGCGATATTATTAGTCACTTTAGAGTGGTTTATAAGCATTTTAAAGTTTACTAGATACACACTGAATGTGTATTAGATTAATTTGTAATTTATTACGTTTCGCGTAATACCACGAGGGAACGCTCCCTCTCCTCATTCCTCTAGATTGGATGGGTGTGGCTCGCGACATGCTTGCGCTCGCAATTCCGAGCATAGATTAGTATGCGCTGGTTTTCACACTGGGCTTCTAACAAAAATCAAAACATGATACCCGCAACTAGACTCTAATTTTTTTATACCCGCAACTAGACTCTAATTTTTCTACAGGTAACCCTCGTTTGGCTGTCCGTACCGAACCGAACAGGAGGACTCACTTCAAAATATCTTCCTAAATAGGATGGACCACACCGCATTCTGCGGCGAACTTCTCCCGTCAACTACCTCATAGGGCCACTCCCACCGCCGCCTGACATGCGTCGTCGTATCCACGAAGTCGTCCACGTGCAGTAGCTCAAGCCGTATCACGATTCTGTGGTCTCATCTTTTAGTCGCCAGAATGACTCCTTTTTCGGATAGGGCCATTGTAATGAAGAACGCCTGGACGTAGGCAGCAGTGATGCCAACAGGAACGCATGCCGCAGAGGTTCGAGCTTGGAGACTGTGCTCGGTGAAGCGCTTTACCTGGAATCGGCTCTTCGCGTAATAAACCTCCTATGTAGGATGAATGATCAATGTTATGAACCGACATAGCTGGCGTACGTCAGGCAGAGCATTTCTGCGTTAAGCCTTGTCATCCCCACTCCCCTCTTTGTATATAAAACGATTCGAAATAAAGAAATAAAACAAATGAAGTTTCCTGTTGCGTATATTCCGCATAAATGTGTGCGACGGCGTAGCACATAATTGTTAATCCAACAAAATGCAAATAGCATATCTATATTTTGCATGGAGCAGTCACCACATGGCATAATACACAACCGCGAAGACCAGGGGCGACTTGCACGAAGAGTTAATAACGAAAATACTAACGAATTTAAGAACGCGTTGTTAAATTCATTATTATTTTCGTTATTAAATGTTCGTGCAAGCCACCCCAGGTCTTTAATAATGCACCTGCATGGACCACTTATGTTAGTAAATGAGTCGTAAACAGTCAGCAAAGATAAGTTGGAGGTAGCAAAAGCCTTCAACTTTCGTTAAATAGTGAATAATTCGGAGAAGATGCCCCTCACCGCGACACGAACGGCGACCGCACATTTGGCTTCGACGCAGCCTTACCCCGTCGCCGACGCTCTTGACGTACTCGACGATGGCCTCGCTGAGCGCCGGTGAGCCGACGCGGAAGAGCCGCTGCCAGCCATGTCGGGCCGCGACGAAACCGAAGCGCCGGTTGCACTCCAGGCTCGCGCGCGCCTTCGTGAGCGTGCCTGGGCCGAGCGGGTGCAGGCAGCCGTACAGCTGCGTCGTCAGGAGGCTCTTGATCATCGCGTCGCCCAGGAAGTCCATGGGCCGCATATAGCCCGGCACCACGCGGCTGCTCGTAGGGTACGAGGAGTGTGTGAACGCCTGCACCAGGAAGCCCTGCAAGGAAGGGCAGGACCCGACGCGGCTGTAGATTCCACATGCGGCACCTGAGCATTTTTAACAGACGCAGAAGGAAGCGCCCGTGATGCGGCTTATGCAAAAATGTAAATAGAAGCCAAGCGATTACCAGCCTTGGAACATCATTAACTAATGCAAAAAAGAAAAAAAGGACATCGGATGAGAGTGAGAAGTAAACGGGACAAAACGCTAGACTTCAACTGAATTTCTACTACAACGAAACGTAGGATTCATGGGGTGGGCAGAACCTCGACGCAAATAAGGAACATTCATTTTTTGTTTCTCCTTGCACCTATAAGACAGAAGCTTTTAGAACAAATGGACGAGCAGCTTATTGTTGTATCTCGATGGCCATGGATTATGAAAGATGAGACAAGAGACAGAGGGCGCCATGCTGGGCGGTTTGCGTGTTCTTGCGTACTCCATGTTGGGAGTGGCGTCTATTATGTATGTAGCGAAGGGATATGCAGGGGCGCTAGCTATTACGTAACACGCCGCCACACAAGAACTGGCAAAACACACACAAAAAGAAAGATTATCACATGAGGAATTATCAAGGAATTCTCACTGGCCTTCCCGAGCGTGTCTTCTTCGGGAGTGCTTGCGGTGGTACCGTTCTCGGGTTTCAGGGACGGTCAGACAGAGCTCTTGGGTGTGAGGTATGTCGTAATTCATTTTCTTTCGTTGACTCAACAGGTGTTCAGATGTTGCCTGGGGATCCCTTGAGCAGCGTCGTACTCGTAGGTGGTGCCAGTTACGCATGTACGCTTGACCATTGGCTGCTGTAGCAGTACACCTCCGTGGCTCTGGGCTTACCTGCGTTATGACTGCTTTCTCCCGTTTCTTTCCATGCCAAAACCTCACCGGCAGGTTCTTCCTTAACGGAGACACGTCTCGAGCAAGCTGGTAAGTATGCTTGTGCTGTACCTGCTGCCTTGTTTGAAGTTTTCTCTGGGTAGCCTCATGCGGGTAGTGCGGTAACAAAGTACTGGGATGGGCTGGAATAAGCGTTCTTATTCCTCTTCCCATAAGCATCTCTCGTGGGTACAGGGGGCCATTCATTGGAGTTGCTTTGTAGCTCATCAGCGTCACTGAGAGTTCCTTGCCTTCGGACAGTACTTGTGTTATTGTTGCTCTGATGGTCTGGACAGTTCTCTCAAGTTGTCCATTCGAGCGAGGGAAAAGAGATGATGTGGGTTTGTGGACGATGTCCCATCCTTGTTGAAGTTTCTGAACTCAGTGGAATAGAAAGGAGGGTCTTTATCACTCACGACTTCTGAAGGTGTGTCAAAACGTGCATACATATCCTTGAGCACTGCAATGAGAGATAAATCTGAGGTTGTTGGCATTTTCTTGACCTCCACAAACCTAGAATACTAGTCCACTAAAAGCCCTAAGTAGAACCACTGTGGTGGAAAAAGTACACTGCCACTTTCTCCCAAGGGCGCGTCGGTTGTTTTCTGCCAAGGAGTGGTTCTCGCTGGTTAGGTTGCTGATGGCGTTGGCAGACCTGGCAATTAAATATAATCTGCTCGATGTCGTGGCTTATTCTGGGCCACGATGTCAACACCGAATACAGCTCGCCATAATACATCTGGCGAGCTGTATTCTTACATGAACCGATGCCTCGACGGGCCATGTGGAGCCTTGAGAGCACTTCCTTTTGGCATGCCTAGGGTACAAGTCGTTCGCCATAACACAGAGATCAATCAGTTGTGTATAGTTCGCTTATGATTGAATAGTAGGGCTTCACTGTTGGGGGAACTTTTGAGATCTTTTCAGGCCAGCTTTTCTAGATGTACGAGGCTACAAGTTTTAGTCTGCTATCATTAGCTGTGCAGTTTCCTATTTCAGCTAGTTTCGGAGTTGAAGCTTGCACCAATGTACAGGCTAGAACCTGATACTCTTGGTCCGAAGTTGTAATGGTCACTGCTGTATCAGGCACTCGAGACAAAGTGTCTACAACTGTCATGTGTTTAGCAGGCACGTACACCAACTTCACAGTGCAGCGCTGGAGTCAAAGTAGTAGCCTTTGTAGCCTGAGGGAGACTTTGTGGAAGTCTCTACAGTGAAGACCGATGAAAGTTTTGTCATCAGTGTCAACCACAATGCTGCGACCACAGATATAGTAGTGAAACTATTCGCAGGCATAAACAGCTAACAGTTCCTTCTCAATTTGTGCATAACACTGATGTGCTGGCGTGAGCTGGTACTGCAGATGCATATGCTAATGGGTGTCCGTTCTGAAGGAGGACGCTGCCGAATCCATAGGAACTTGCACCTGTGGATATGGCAATAGACTGTGCAGGGTTGAAGTATTGCAATGCTGGGGCTATTGTCAGCTTGTACTTGGTCTTTGAATGCACCAGACATTTTAGGAGCACAGTACTATGCCGAATACTGTGGTGACTCGTCCCTGAGGTGCCGAAGGGCTGCTAAGCTGCGTTATTTTACTTCTTACACCACGTTATATCTGAATGGTCACGTATTATGAAAGATGAGGCGAGAAAGAGCGTACGCCATGCTGACCGGTTTGCGCGTTCTGGCCTTCTATATGTTGGGAGTGACGTTCATTACAGCGAAGCTGTGTATGGATAGCCGATTCGTCCGTCCGTCCGTGTGTTGCCTGTACGCCGAAAACTCCTCCGGCGCAACCCCATACGCATGCGCGGAAAAAGAAGTCGCGGCGGTCACTCTGACTTATAATCTTCCGTCTATGTATAAAGTGCATTACCATTTCCGCGTGATGTTATCACTCGTGGCGGTCGTTCTGAATGTTATCATAGTATGGAGTATGTTATGATGGATGACCTTAATGACCATATAGAAAACATGGGATGGCGGAGCTTCTTAGCGCCAATCCGAGGGTGGAAAAGCATAATAAAACGCAATAGTGTACCCACAAGTTGTCAACTTTAGCGTCGACCTAGCGCGCCCCAACGGCAAGTGGATTGTATCCTTCTGTTGGAACGGTTTGGAATTGAGTGCTGCACGGACGTCAATGTGCCAGCCATGCGTCACCGGTCGTGTACAGATTTAATCTTCGGCAAGAACTCGTCTCACAGAGCAGTACAACCGATCGCGGTGTGGCACAGTGACCACAAAGCTTTGGTCACTGTGGTAACGAATGAGACAAAATAAAGACAATAAAAACCACGAAGTTACATGTATGTGCCTTCATTCAATTGATATAGCAATCCTATAGCAATGCACATAAATCTATATAGTTGTCAATATAGTTATCCCAATACAGCTTCACTGGTTATCCTTCTTCAGGGAGTGGAAGGGCACTAAATTTTTACAGAAGTACCGTAGGGATACATAGGGTGCGCTAGCAATTACATAACAGTTATTTTCCAGGTAGCAACACTCTTTGTTGGTGAGAGCCAGAGGCGGGGCGCTCACGCACCTATCCCCCGATTTTTTTATACAAAACACTTCGAATATTTTTCAATGAACCTGCCTCTGGAGCTGTCGGAGCACAAAGTGCTTTAAGACTGCCCGGTGCACGAGCACTTACGGCAACGATCAGCCAGGTGGCCACCAGCCGCGGAGGCACTGACCGATTCCCAGCGTTCCCTCAAGCGATCGTTAAAACACCGACCCGCTTATTCCTTTCTCTTCTTTTCAACAACAGGCTTGAAATTAAACCATTTACTTACATAGCGCCTGAAATAACACGGCACACAACACAGCATCATCCGGACTCACTAACACCCTCTTATGCTCGAACTGACACGTTTAAATTTTCTTTTTTTCCCAGAACAATATAAGACTGGAACGACAGTTTAAAGACACTGTGATTAAAAATTGTATAAATTTGTGTTGGCTTGTTCCTAATTTCTCCTCTTTCGTTTGTATGCATTCTATTGCCCCTCTGCTTGGACCGAAAGGTCTGCGGTATGTACTAAATAAATAAATAAATAAATAAATAATAACACTTCCCACACACGACAGGCGAATCACATAAATTCAGGGCCCACATGGCACCCACATACACCATACAGCACCATAACGCACCCACATGGCATACATGTCGTATGCTTTCTCACACAAGCGTCCGTGCCATGTATTCACGTCTGGCACGTTCCTGACAGTTCTTGCGCGGCCGAAAAAAATTCACCGACGACTACGATACTCCATAATGCGAAAGTTGAGCCCAGCTGAATGCGTGTATTCATTTCAGGATATATTGGCTGGCGCGGACAATCTGTCCAGTGGGGCACGTTGCAAACGGAGCGAAGTGTGGCGCGACTGCCTCGCTAACCGGGAGATCGCGAGAGGTAGCGAGTGGGTGACGCGTGGGCGCGATTCACAGCAGCTGCAGAGGGACCTCTGCTAATGCAACGTTTTGTTTCTATTTGTGGTAACGGTTGCGTCATCGGCGAACAGACGACGCGCGCTACTCTGGCGCCACCTCGTAGCTATTCGTCGCCGCCGAGCCCGTCTTGCGCAGCGCTACGCTTCTCACGCTTTCGTCATACTCTCCTCCTCCGCTTTTAACGCGATAGCGTTAAAGAGCTCGTGTCGCAGAAAAACCGGTGTCGTCGGCGGCGTTGGCCGTGAGCGAAAAATTCCGGAAGACAATTCATAAATAAAAACAACATGCAAGATGGGCTGGGTGGGAATCGAACCAGGGACTCCAGAGTGTGAGACGGAGACGCTACCGCTCAGTCATGAGTTCGATGGTTCAAAGCGGGACAAAAGCGCCTCTAGTGAATGCGGTGTTGCCTTAGAAACGAGCCGTAGAAAGTTATACTGCAGTGTATATCGGTAATTATGAGCATGTAAATTACAGAAGTCGCAGATAAACGAGTAGCGAAGTACATTTCCGCTACATTTCTTCTGGGCTTGGCTCACACGCAGAGCCATCTTGCGGCAAACACAGAAGACCCCCTCCTCGCAATGTACGGCGTTGCCCCGACAGGTGGCGCACCACTCGCCTGGTTCTCCCCTTCGTCTCGTTTGAGCGCATTGGGGCTGTGCGGGAACCGGTGCGAGGATGCCCCAATACCCTTGCGTTTAATGAGCTTTCTCGCTCTCTCCCCTTCCAACTTCCAGCGTACGTCACTCGAAACCTCGTGTTTGGGCGATGTGGCTTCTCTTTCCGCTCACAGCGCGGTTCCTAGGTGCAGCGTCCGATGTGGGACGCCTCTGACGTGATCGGTGCGCCGTAGTGCGTCTGGTGAGAAAGCGTCTGCGTGGTGCTCCCAAGCGAGATAGAGGACGATCCCATCGAGGCACCAGCCCCATGATCGCGTCTGCCTTTATGGCGCGTCGCGGCCCGGCTGTCTGCCGATCACGACGTTTGACTCGCGCTGATCGTTTCTCCCTCCGAGACACCGAGTTCTTTGGTTCGTTCCACTTGCTCAGGCGCACGTTTCGTTGCCGCGCCGAACGCTGCGTTGCTCGGCGCTCACCGCGTGATTGGTGGGTGCAAAGTGCGAGGCGGGGCGCCTCGCAAGTTGTGCTATGGACTTAGAAGTGTTGTATATGAAAACTATGTCTTTGTGTGACTCAAGAGCATGCCGAGCGAATGAGTGGCCGGTGCGAACGGTGTGCGATAACGCTATCGCGTTCCACTCTTGAAGGCGAAGCTTAAGCGTCCTCCAATTTCTACCTCATGATCCTCACAGGAAATGCATCTATTTCTAACAGAGGCCATGCTGACAAGATTCTCCCAGCGTTTTTAGATCTACAGGTCCCATAATTTCTCAAGGCAGCCGTTCTGCACAGAATGCTAGCTTCTTCCTCTACAATGCACACTCAGATGTCGAGAGTGCATTGTAGAGGAAGTAGCTAGCATTCTGCGGAGATAGGCTGCCTAGAGAAATTATGGAAGCTGTAGGTTCAAAGACACTGGGAGAATCTTGTGTCAGCATGGCCACTGTTACACTTTGAGAGATGGATGCGTTTCCTGTTGGGATCTCTATTGACACACATCAGTTTCTGCTTCTGCTTTTTGTGTAACTTCGATATATTGCTTTTCAACCAGCGATTACTGGGCATGTTCAATAAACTTTCATTTGTTAGTATGCCTCATGATCGTCTTGGTCTCTAGCAGAAAGGTGTTCATTCTTTTTACAGTGAAGCTGTATGCCTAGGCGAAACCCTCGTGGTCCGATCACAAAAACCCTAGTGCAGGGGTATGAGCCATTGTTTAGGGGGGTGTGAACCATTACATTCGTCTTACATGACGGACGGGGTAATTTCGTGTTGAGTAGACATAGAGATGCTTATGCATTTAGAACATATACATTTATCTACGTATTATTACAGGGAAGGGACACAGAAGGGGACGGAAATGAGACAAGATCATGATGTCATAATTATCTCGCATCAAAGGTGTGATGGGCAATTGGCTACACCGATAGTGACGTCATTTCTCTCTCGCAGCAGAGCGCGCGTGCAGCAGTCTCTCTCCGACTTCCCAATAGGTTCAAAAATGTGTCCCTGTATTTAATTAAATTAAATTTGCAGCCCCGGTGTGTCACTTGGTAACTACAGTGCCTAACCGAGTCATAAATACTATGATTAATGCATTACAAAACACAAATGCGTAACATAATTCGGAAATACTTTGATGGACCCACTGGATTAACCCAATGAACCACTCATTGCACTTTCCAAGATGGTGATCTTGCGAAGCGCAATGTGTGGCATTACAAATAAACAATGTGATAAACCCAGGCCAAACGTGTGCGTAACCTCATTAAGATGCACAGACATAAGAAATAATATAGAAAGGCCCGAATAAACCGTCGAAATTAGGCCAGGGAAAAACACCGGGGCCGCACATTTCAGCTTCGCTGGTTTACCATCTGTACAGGGTGCATCGGTAGTAATTTTTTCTGTTATTATTTGTTAAGTATTGTATAATGTTGTGCCAGTAAAACACGGCTAGTTGGTGCATTGTACTGGCGCTGCTATTTTCTTAATGCTGTTCCCTTCTTCCTTTTGTAACTACTTTTTTCATTCCCCTCACCCAATACTCCAACCTTGCAGCGTGCGAGGTATATCAATAAATAAGTACATAAGCGCATCTCATTCATTCATCTGCATACACCTCGCACCATTCCTTGCTCAACAAACGTCACTGTGTTGATGTCTCGCAGTGTGCATCTGCATTAACTGTCGTTTGCATTTCGGTATAGTTTGTGAACAGTGTAGTGCATAAAGATTACATGACATTAAGGTTGTGACCTTAATGTGACAACCTCACTACAAGCAAACTTTGCAGAAGATTACATGTTCTAGTGTTAAAATAAGACAAATTGTATATACCAGAGTTACTTTAACAGCATTTAAGTGACCACTTGACAAAAACTTCACTTCGCATAGAATCCAACACGTACGTTGAATCTACTTTTCTTTCGCTTATTAACGTGGCAGTTACTGCATGGCCACAATGTAGATTTGAAAATGAAGTTCAATAAATTCGTTTGTTGCAATATAAAAATATGCGTAGATCACTGCAATTGCAACACCAGAAGTTGATACAAACATGCACATTATAGGATGCGGACAAATGCTCAGGACAAACTCCAGAACGTTTGCATCCTGATACTTATCAAAGTGAACAGTTCTATTCCAGGGCTGTCAATGAGAGGGAGAGGGAAAACCTAATTGTGTTTGTGGAACAAAAACACATTGATAAGCTTAGAGGTATAGCCATTGCTTAAGACTTTCCAAATGAATAATTTAAGCTTGCTATCGACATTGAAGCAGCCTTTCAACAGCTGGAAAAGGGATCAGTATTTCCAGCTCTGAACATTGAATTGCAGGAAATGCAACCAGGCATAAAATTCTGCAAATATAACCTGTTTAGGAATACCAGATAGGAATATACGTTGAGGCATTCATTCGTACTTTGTCTGGCTGTGCAATCCAGTTTGAAATGACTCCCATAAGCATGTAACAATGCATTACTAGCTTAAGAAATTTGGATGATTGCTATAAATTACAGTGAAGGAAGTATATCTAATAACAATAATATTTATTTCCAGAAAACAGGCTAACCGTGAGCGGCGTGTGAGGCTGAGCAGAAAGCTGATAAACCCTACGGCAAGTGCGCCTGCCGTGGGCCTACGATCCTACATTATGGATAGCGCGTATTGATATGGTCTTCTTGTTAGGAGTTCAGAGTATGCTACCAGCGCGAGACACAGGAGAACAAAGTAGACGAGAAGCGTGTCTTTTGGAATGATGTGTTACAACGTACAGGTTTCTACAAAATTGACTGTAACTGCTCAAAAAATTTGTGCGTCGGCTTTGGCGCTTTTAGAAATATTTGGAGAGGACTCCCATATATATATATATATATATATATATATATATATATATATATATATATATATATAAATATATATATATCAACGGCACACGCACGGCGATAGACGAACCAGGCTAGAGCTAAGGTTGAATTTCACAACACAATTTTAATTCCACGTTCAGTAATCACACAGATCATTTGCGGCTTTGTTCAGGGGCACACGCGGGCTTTCGGGTTGGTGCTTCTTGTTGCGTTTGGCGCAAGAATATGGCTAGGAGCAGGCACCGCATATGCGCAGTCACGAGAAATGTGCACACATCATTCCTCCAGAAGCTGACGCCGAGCACGGGTAGAGCGAGGATCTTGTTGGGTTGACACGACGACTTCGGGGCAGCTGAATTCCGAATACTGCATATGCAGTGAGGGTAGCTATATGAACTTGTCGTTGGTCATCTTGTAGATTGTTGTAGTGCAGGCAGAACGAAACGGTCATAGAAGGCAGATTAGACAACACACAGCGCTGAACCCTAGAATAAAGGGCTGAACCATCTGCGAACAGCTGTTTACGTGCGCCATGTCGCACTGAATTTCAGAAACCGCCGTTGCGCACTCCAAAACAAATCTTAAATAACACGTTTTTAAATTACTAACCGTGCATATTATTTGCTCCTAATCAAGAAAAGTCAATAGTATTATAACGTAAAGGTTTATTCATTACAATAAAGAAATTATGCAGCGTGTGTTACGAAACCTGGCAGTAAGCAACCCTGGGCGTCGCACTAGCCGCGTTGTTGAAATCGCAATCATGTGAAATGGGCATTCTAAAAATTGCATTGCGACGCGTGCGACTGCACCGATTTTCGTCGTTCCAGTCGCCGCATGTTAAACAGCCTTAATGCTACGCATTCTAGTATACTGTACTAATGCGGGAGATCGGCCAGTTCATCTTTAACGTGCCGTAAGCTGTTTTATGAAGGTCCCTGTTTCAAAACTCGGCATGGCTAAGTAAAGTCGCCATGCTATCTTGGATGGCACATACTTTTTCTGTTTCTTCTTTCAATGGAGACAAGGCTAAAGCGAGATGGCTTTTTGCAAGCCTGTCATCAGCGGCGCGCGTAGCTCCAAATCGAACTTCATGTGAAGGTCCGTGAGCTCTGAACATTGTGCGAACTTTCTATGCCATTATCGTTCACGCTTATTTCTTGCGGCCTACGGCGAAATGCATACAGCACAATGTAGTGGGATTTAATATGACTTCTGTGGTCGCTAAACATGTGCAAGGTTGAGGTGCGGGCAATAAAGAAGTTACGAAACTATGAAAATAAGCTGACAAGATGCCATTGTTCCCAATCTAACCATGTAGAAAAAGAATTCTGAGACTACGGACTCTTTGTTCCCTTGCCTCAATGGCTGAATGTCAGTGAAGATTCACACAATACGTTTACAGACTCGTACGTGATTTTGACGACACCACGTGAGCGCTGTCTTGCACGTCAGTCGAAGAAGCGTCCTGATGTCGTAGCTTTATCGCCGGCACAGTCTTGTCGTCTTCGTTACTGGCGCCAGGCTAACGTCAGCGTTACCGTCAGTGTCACCCTGACGCCACCGGCGACTCTACCCTGCCTTCATCGTCATTGTGTCGGCTCCATTAGGCAGGTAATTACATTGTTAAAATGGCCGTCTTTATTCATGTTTCTTACTTGAAAAAAATGGCGAATGGATGATTGAGAGAGAGAGAGAGAAGGAAGGGATGTTCTGGTTCTGGTTGACTACTCTGGGGGAAGAAGGGGGAGAGAGGGGGGTTAGAGACGCGTGCGTTTAAATGTCGTACAAAAATCCCTCATGTGACCTGATCCCAGGTGCCTAGGGATTGTTTAGGGTCTTTTGAGAAGGCGCGATGATGACGCAAGTGATGTCGTGGCGCCATGTGACGAGTTGAATCTCCGGCCTACGCCGACCGCTGGTCGTATGATGTCTCCGCAGTGGGTTGAGTATTTGTTGGCGAAAAGTCGTGCATTAGTAGTGGTGTGGCATGTCAGCTTTTGGTCTCGGTGAACTCTGGTGGTGTGAGACCCGTATGTCTGAAGAATTCAGTGGTCTTGACGATCGAAATATTCAAGTGGCGTAGCGCCTCGGCAATGCAATTTGCGAACCGGCGCTGTGCAGCAGCGTCGCCGTGTTCGCCTTTTTAGGCAGCGTCATCAGATCGCACATGCACCTTTACTTGACGGGTGTCGTAGGCGGATGTATTGTACGTGTTCTTCGCCATGACTTACGTTACGTAAGTAATATAATGCTTAAGATGGTGTTTGCTCACAACTGTTCACGCGACCTGGAAATGGGGCAGCGCATGTTTTCAATCGTGTTCAGCGCTAGTGAGCCATCTGCGACTTCATGTAATTTACTTTTATTGTGGGCTTTACGACAATTATCGCGTAGTGACATCACCTGGTCTGCCAGAATTCCACGAACTAAAATGCAGAGTACATGTTTAATATTATTCGTACTAAGGGCGCGATAAACACGGTGAGGTGGAGCTTAATACTGTGCACTGTTATGTTCAGCTGCATCTCTGCCCGTTTTTCGCGCTCTTAGTTTTAGCAATGGGACGCAGTGTTCTGTGTAAAGTTGGGACGAATAAATGTGTATATGTGCGTCTGCAATAACTTCACCGCAACACATTTGTGTAATGCGATGAAGCAAACAGTATATTGCGGTGACGGGATGTATGGCAGCCCTAGTTCCAGCTTTGATGTGCCCGTTACCCTGAAGATACTGTCCCGCCCGCTTTACTATAATCTCAGGTGCTCTTGAACTCTCTATTTGCCGGTATATTTATTTTCACATGCTGAATGGTCCCACCGCAATAGATATATGTAGTGAGGTGAAGCTTATTAATGTTGCCAAATGCTTTGACAGTGTCAGACCTAACAGTTTTAGAGTGACATGGCCAACACAACAGCCCAGACCTTCACTTTAACAATTGTATTGGGACTGTTAAACTAATCTTACAGGACAGAAAAACGATGTAAGCACCTCAAGAGTTGATTAGCAAGTAATACGGGAAAGCACAAGTCTAGTGGCCAAGGGTGCGGTGAATTGCTTTAAACACTCAACCGACACGCCTTAAGTGCTTAAACATTTCTAGCATATTGATGCAGGTTGATCAGACTTACTGCGATATTGGTTGCTTTACAATGAAAATAATGGTATTGGATAAGAGGATGCAAGCGACTCGTGCGCTGCTGGGTTATTCAAACCACATGGGTCCCAGAAATACACAAACAGGGTTCTTGTTTACGCATGCTGCTTGCGTCTACTAATGTAAAGCTTTCTAATGCCAGCAGTATAAAGAGAGGCTGTAAAAATAAGGCTTCGAACTTCACAACTCCAATTTTCTTTCTTCTGTACTCATACAACCTGAACACTACGCTGTCGTGACAGCATCTGCCTAGCTCATTGCCACATTTTGCGACAGAAGCACTCATCACTCAGAGTTGCCTGCCCTAATATTAATCCAATAATTCTTTAAACAGTTCATTTTTAAGCACGAAGCATTTCATGCCCAACTAGAAAAGTAACCACGCAATGAGCCCCTAGAAGTAGCTAAAAAATCGGCAGTCTTCTGAACTCCGCTTGATTTGCAGTTCCTAAAATTGGCTATTATTGAATTAGGGGAAAGAAAACAGCTTGAATAAACATGTCTCATCAGTGTGTGCTGCAGGCTAATATAGTGAAAAGAAGCCGTTTTGGCATTGGTCTACATCTGTCCCAAGACCAGGTACCATAGCCGAGGCGACTTCACTTGGCTTTGACATCTTCAAGTTCGCTTTCCCGAGCACAGTATACTCAATCGAGGTGAGCTCAATGCACATCATCCACATTGGGGATGCAAAAACTGTGAATGCAAAGGTGGCCAAGAGGATGCCACCTTGACGAAGCACACACCACAGACCTCAAATTAACGAATGACACCAATTATTCCAACTACCACACCTTCCATTAAAACCAGAAGGGCAGTACAGTTACCTAGCATGGGCAACTGGGGCCTTCATCCAGAGCGTCAGTGCAACTCTGCCCCAAGAGGCAGCGACCATTATCCAGTATAACACTTGATGTAGGGGTGAAAATGTACCACATTCACAAAATCAGGGTTTCAGGCTGGGACCATTTCTGTGATGCACTTGAGTCTGCAGAATGTGAAGGTGTTGAAGAATCGCTAGCAACACGCATCCTTTGCACACTGCAAAGAGCGACATGCGAACAAGAGCTTACTGGGGACACATTCAGCCCTGACAAGCAGCTGCTGCCACTTTGGGGTGAGCAAGGCAAGCTGCATACTGCATACTTAAATTGTGGCTGCACGCAACAAACCCTGATCAATGTTCTGCACAAGACTGAGCAGGCAAGATGTCATGCTAAGAAACTTGCCACAGACTAGTGGATGAACCACTGCGCGTCATTTGAACGTAAAAGTCTCAGTAAGATGCAACACATTCTCGGCTATAACAGGATGAACCAAACACTGTAATACTATTGAAAACACGCTGCTCGATCTTCAGTGTACATCTGAGTAATTTGAGGAACAAGCTGCAGATGCTTACCCCGACCATCTCACAGTGACTCACCGTCACCAGAGTTGTACACACCTTAATGACCACTTGCCAAGGAAGGAATGGAAAGCCCCTTTACGATGGCAGAACCTGTTGTAGCTCTCGAACATGTCAACACTTAAAACACACAATGCAAAGAGGGAGTCATTTTGCAGATGGTGAGGAATCTTGCCGAAACGAGGAAGCAAGCACTATTCCTTGTAATCAATAAAATCTGGAATATTGGAATTCCCCACAGAGTGGAAACACTTCCCAAACCAGGCAAAAAACCCGATCCTTTGATCAGTCTCACTCACATTGACCGTGCGCAAATTGACTGAAGGAATGTGCCTCGCGAGGCTGAACCACCATATGGGAAAGACAAGACTATTTCCACCTGTGCCAGATTGGTTTCTGGCCTAAGGTTGACACGTGTGACAATAGCCTCTTTCTGGATCAAAGCATCGTCAATACCAGCCACTTCGGAGGAAAGATATATGTGTTCTTAGTTACAGTCGAACCAAGAAGAATGTTGATCACAGTCTGCAACGAGGAGGTACTGGTGGCCTTTCGTGAAGCCTGCCCAGGCATTAGGGTTACCAGTGTTTCCAAAGCCTCTTATGCAACCAAATGTTTGAAATATGAAGTTACAGTAAACAGGCAGACTTTTACCAACTGCACAGGTGGAAATGCAGGTAAAACCCGGACCGGCACACTTGGCTGCAGGAGTGATTCGCTGGTGAGGTAAGAGGGTGACTGAATAGTTGATGATAAGGTATACCAAATGTAAGTATGTGTAGTATGTGTATGTACTGTTAGGCCGAAACAGATGAATTTTCTCCAAAGCAATAGCAAAAGCTAATTTTTTTTTGAGAATGCCACTCATGTGCTTTAGGCAAGTGTGGACAGGGTTATATAAAGCTGCATAGGCGAAATGATACAACTAGATACGCCTGTTAAGTGTAATATTTTCTGGGCTAAATTCTTGCTCCTTGAACTCATTCGAGATCAATAACTGTAGCACCAAAGTAGTGAACCACTACTAAAAAAGGCATCTAGTGGGCCCATCTCAATTTTTATGCTTATGCCAGTCTTCTTTTCTACAGCAATAGCTGCTATGGGCTAACTCGCCTGGTTGTTTTGATGTCTACTGGTGTTGTCACTGGAATTCCCAAATTTCTTGCTAGAATATTGCAAATAAAGTTCTCATTGTGCTGCGAGGATTCAAACATACGATAAAAAAATTGGCAGTGCACAATTCTATATTTCAGCCACTCTGCTGAATGTACAGTGGTGGTGAATACTGATCCTGGAGAGCGCAATCAAGCCAACGGGTGCCATGATTGGCTAATACCTGCTCAATGTCTGCGTACTGTATATAGAGCTGGCGTCCACACCTTCAAGTTCTGACACATCACCTTCCCACTTGTGAAGGCAGTCCTATGTTAATTTTTCATTTTACATGTAATGACAGTGACTGGGTGCATCTGCTTCATCAATCTTTGCTTCTCAGATTTACTGGATGGGGCTGTTGGTGTCTTGTTTTCCTCAAGCTCAGCGCGAGACCTAGCAATGAGTAGCCCAAATATAGATTTGAGAAAAGCAAAACAAATTCAGCAGTAAGAAGCGAAAGGGTTGTTTTGGTGGAGACCAGTGGCCAAGTCCGGATATGAAAGAGGAGGAAGAAAAGTCGAGTCTTTCGACTTCAACACTGGGAGGCACAACTCCCACAAATAAATACGACTCGTACTTATTTTGCTTCTCTAAAGGAGATTACTGACTTGCATTGGCGAGCGTTCACTTGAAACATCGCATGAAGCAACCTTCCTACACATATTTCATCAGCTAGTGCATCATTGTTTTGCGTTGTGAGTGAAACTGCATTTTTTTTATGCCACAACTAGCCAAATTTTGTGTTTTGCAGTAGGATGTTAGCAGTGCTATTAAGGCACGTAAATACTGATGAATGGTAGTAGAGAAAAAACATAATTAAGAAAGCAGTGGCTTTCTGTGCGTAGACTATGCATACACCTGGTGCTCTCAGTCATTTCTTCCCTATCTATTAAACTATTCTAAACAAGAAAATCTTATACACAATTATTGTGCAAAGTCAGACCACAACTATACCGGAGGTGTCCTTGGTAAGCAAAGTATATTTATTTGGTGACATTATCTGTGGCCCTGCTACTGGGCTTGCTTTCCTTCCTTTTCAGCTGTGCAGGCTCATTAAGTGACGAGACAGTTTGACAATTCAAATCATTGAAAGACTTAGCGAGACCTTTCTTGGGTTATTTTTTCTTGGTTTCAGACTCTGCACTTTGCATTTTAAGGAATGTTTTCCATGTTTCTTGCTTTTGTTTTTTTATGTGTAGGGCATGTTAACATGTTTTACACATGTCAAGTATGTGGTGCCACAGATTTCTTGGATGGAGTCTTGCCCTTTCATTCTGTACAATATGATGTCTGTTTTTGTGTCCATGGCTCTTTTACATTTGAGTGTGATTGTAGCATTTTGCTAAGTTTTGCATCCGTCATCCAAGCTTGAAAGATTGCACCCACTGCTGGTGGCATGACACATGTGACATATTTTTTTTTCAATAGAAGAAAGTATGTCACTTATCCTGTGCACTGGTTGTCATTTCGAATTACAATTTGTTGCCTATATTGGATCTGTTGTTGCATTTCAGATTAGGAATGGCTATCATAGTTGACATCATTTACCCATATTGCAGACAATGTGGATGATATGTACTTGCAATATGTGGCCACCGTAAATATAATAAATAGAAGTTAATAATTCACAAATAGCGCCTTTGTATGGTGGCGCAGTGATGAATTGTGGGTATAAGGTACCAGCAATGCAGGTAGCACTGCTTGTGCAGAATATAGCTCAACTCCACTACTTTCAAACATCATTGTATTTATCTGCATTTGTAAAGCTCCAGTTCCTGTTAACAATGCACATCCGGTGGAAGGGTGGCTTGCACCTGCAGTTGGGTCCAATGAATAGCCAAATTTCTGCCCGTTTTCATGTTATTAGCATATTAGTAAAGGTAGTCGTTTTTATAGTAGCCTGTTTGCCCAGTGTAGAAGCCGCTGCGGAGTGTCAGGATCTCATACACATCTTCAGCTTTGCAGGGGACACAGCATCTGGTACATAGTTTGTCACAGGCCATGTATTCGGGGCAAGTTGAGTTTACTCACTTGCAAAGGGAGAACCAAGCTTGTTGAAATTGAAGTAAACCACCTGTACACTCAGTGGCCTTCTTCATTTTGTGTGACATATGTGGTTATAGCGACCCTTGCTTTATGCACTTCTTGTCTGGCAGCAATCTTGCTTTTGCAACACTCAGGCTAGCTTTAAGCAAGCTGGACAGGAATAACACTGAAAAACCAGCAGATATTAATTGTCGAACTTATCATGCGAAGCTTCATACAGTATGATGAGGGCGTAAGTAAATGAGGGTGTTCCTCAAGGCCTTGTAGCACATTATGTATAGCACTTTTTTGACCGCATGCTATAGGTTTAGCAGGTGTGGCCATGGTTGAAGTGCAGCAAAAGGTCAAGAAAACATATCTATGAGCAGCACCCTGGTAAAGGAGACGCTGGGAAAACTAGTGGGAAGCCTGTTGAACATCTGGTTGAGCAAGTTGCTGGCTTCATCAGGCAAAGTGTGATAAAGAGAAGGAAGTCATCAACATATCAGAAGATTTTTACATATAGACACTGTGCTAAGGCTCTCAGGCAAGTCTCTGTCATAACACGCCAACAAGTCTTAGTGCGCAAGCTATGCACAACCAACTACATATGCCTTCTGCTCGGACAAAGAACTGCTCATTGTAACTAAGGAGGATGGAGTGGACAAAAAGCAGCAGCTCCATTAATCTGGTCTCACTGCTATCAAGAGTGATTTGTAAGTGTGCATTACCCTACTCCCCAATGTCTTCTTGGGTGACATCAGCAAGGATCAACTTGAAGCAAGGGGTAACAGACGTCTTTACAAACTAAAAATGGATGCATGCATGAAGAGGACATTGCATCCAAAAGGTAGGCACTTTACAGGGGCACTGGAGAAGAAACAGATTATTGACAGTGGGCAAAGACAAGCTTCTGTGCTACTAAACACCCAGCACTGTTGCCATGTAACAACCTCTGAAACAATCCCTCTCCAAGAGGAAATCATCTTAGTGTATCCATAAAGAGGGAAGACAGGCAAAGCCTTTTCAGCAATGCTGCCAGCTTCAAAAGGCCCCCTTTGCACATCCTGAATGCTTCCTTCTTAGACTTTACTGGGTTGAAGCATTCTACTGTCCAAAAGTTGTCATTGAGAGCATTGCTGGTTTAGTAGCAATACAGTTCAGAAGCGATTGCAACAAACCTCCCTTCCTAGTTAGTCTGGAGGCTCATGGTGCCCATGAAGCGACACAATGAGACAAGCAAGGTGACTTGATGCCTCCAAGCCCTTGTTCGTTTATTACACTGTTCTGTTAGTAACAACCAAGGGACCTGATACCATCAAGCTCAAGTTCGGCACTCGTGTGGTTACTGTGGAAGGTCCATAATGAAAAGCACAAAAACAGAAAACCCAAGGGAAAGGATAAAGCACCATTTAACACTTAGTATTGCTGCAGCCCCCTTCTTTTGTCTGGTCGTGCCACATTTTTTACTATGAACCTCTCCTGTGCACAGCTTATTGCAGAGATCAGAGGTGATGTCCAATCAGTGTCCGATTTTTATATACACTATGTGCTGGCTCAAAGAGGCTCAAAACACTGCAATGGAAGCTTCTAGTAGAAAAAATACCCGGAAGAAAAAAAATAAGCTGTGCTGCAACCATCTTGGCAACATCTTGTCCCCTTAATAAATATTGTGCTTCCATATCAACTTCAGCCCTCCAATTTAGAGTAAAGTACCAGTGCACTTATGAACAACGAATGAATTCTCAAAGAGCATGTGCAGTCCAGCCAAAAGCATGGGCATGAATCCGCATTGTGCTCTTCATTGAAGGTGAATAACACGTTCCATAATGGCGAATGTGCTTTAGTAGGCTTCCCTGTAATATTAATTTGTAATGTACAAATAATTCGTGATGTTTGTGGTGTAGTGACGTTTGTGAATTTGAAAAAAACTTCAAACATGTATTTCTGTGATTCCGCTGCCGCTGGCTGCACCTGTATATATGGTTTGCCAGTATTTAAACCCTCCCTGTAAGAACCCGCTGAAGAGGGTTGACAGTATGAAAAAATAAAAGACAATAAATAAATAAATAAATAAATAAATAAATAAATAAATAAATAAATTAATTATTTAATTAATGTGCTGAATGTACATTAAGCACTTTCTTTAACAGAGCCTATAGGCTCAGTTTCATGCGACTTGTTTGAAGCATAGGGCAGGTGTTAGAGCTATGTTAAGAGTTTCATCATTGGCTAGAGGTCATCCGTCACGAGAATATTGGTGTTGACGAAATAGGTAGGCAAAAACATTCATTAAACTTTTCTAAAACACTCTTTTCTGGAACAGCACGCTTTCTTTGCTTATTAATATTATTCGTGTAGAAAGGAGTCGCCCCCCCCCTCCCACTTTGTCCATATTAATGAAACCACTGAAGTCAAGAGTGCCGAACAACATTAGTAATTGCACAACTTTACTGAAGTAAGCTGAAGAAGATTCTAGCATCTCAGGATCCATGTACGGTAGCTATGTAATAATCTTTGAAGAGGAGGGTGCAAGTGTGGGAACAATCACTGCCTGCAGAAAGAATACGTTGCACCATGTTTATGCCTATATTGAAATATGCCGTAATATTTAAAAAAAATATAGGCTAATCGGGAGACCGCCCTAAGAGCTATGGGAATTACAACAAGAATATCAGTAAGAAAATTTTCCTTAATGTTCAAGCTTTTGGAGCTTTCTTTTTTGCAGTGGGTTTTCTCTCGCGCTGCTTTAAAACCCAGATTGATGCCATTTATGTGGAGCATATGCTACGCATAACAGAACTAGAGCAGCAGATCTACGCGACACTTACTAGAACAAAATACTTCTTATGGCACACTGCTGTGTAGCTTATTATCTTCCAGTACAGTGGATACACCACACAACTGAGCGACCACACCAACGTGCTCCGGAAAACATTTCTCCATGTCCTTCCCTTCTTCTTGTCATAATAAAGCGTCACCTGGCACAGCAAGGGCTGGTAGATGTCTAGGCTCACATGATGTATCAACTTCTCTAGTGCTTCCGTCGTGGTAACCTTTCGGCAGCTCTTTAACTTCGCTGACTTGCGAGATTTTTGTGTATCATCTTTCAGTCGGTTGATAACACCTGCGGTCTCTGGTGAGTATATTTTCCGCTTTTGGTCTCACTGCGGCGATGAAGAACCTGTAAAGATAGATACATGATCACACCTTGTCGCGCTAGTTGGCAAATTTTCGCCGATGTTGCACGTTGTAACAAGGAACACTACACACAGGACAAGCCCAGCGTCCTGTCTATGTTTGAATGCCATGGTCCACTGTAACGAGAATCCCATTGGTAACTCATGTGTACCATATAACATCGCATCACATTTACGGAAACGCGACATGAAAAGCCCGTTCATTATAAAATTTCTAGTGCATGTGACAAAAAAAACACGGAACTGTTTTCGTTAAGTAGTACATTTAATCAATGCAGGCTAGTTCTGATTATATTTGACTGCAGGATTGCAAGTAGCAGTACACCCCCAAAATTTAATAAGCAAAGTTCCAAGTTTCAGTGCTCCTATATAATCATGTGAGATGTTAAGCATTGCTGGTTTCTGAATATTTGGCTGAGATTACTAAGCATCAGTTTTTAGAGCTAGTTTTCTCGATCGATGACGATCAAGTCTTGAATCATCTTGTTAAGGATTAGGAAATTGAGCGTTTTATTTACTTTGGCTTAATTTTTCTACAACATCCCCATAAGAGAAAAACTACGAATAGTTTAAAGCTGCTGGGCACTAAGCATTGGAATTCTTGCACGGGAAGAATTTCTGCTATAAAATGGCAAACCGAGCTTAGGGATAAAACGGCAGCGTGCGGCAAGAACTGACTTCGCCGTGATGTATGCTGTAGCACCAAGAGAGGTGCGACATTTCACGAACGTGAATTCACTCATTGTCAGCGAAAGCTGTTCGGCTTTTAAGTTAAGCCTATAATCGGGAACAGCGCGCGCCGTAGACGAGCTAGCGATAACGAGAAACTGACAAGCACGCGGTTTCCTGGCGCACGCGGGGCAAATTTCGCTCCGTAACCTCACCCGGCGCCGTAGCAAATGACAAGAGAAAGACAGTTCTCGCCGTGCTCCTGGCACTTGTGCCGTGCCCTTTCAAAGTGGTTTCTCTACGAAAATAATGAACTACAGAAGCACGGATTGGCAACCCCTAGTAACCTGTTTTCCTTCGTCGATCAGGGACCGCTCCTCCGCTCCAACAGTGGGCACAGCCGACCACGACAGGGTCGGAGCAGTCCCTTCCTCTGAAGTGGTCCGAGCAGAGGCCGTAGCCGTTGTATATCTGCTGCCATGTCAGCCCCGCTGGGACATCCCATTTATAGTGTCATTTCGCCATATGTCACATCTGAAAAATGGGCAAAATAACGCGTGGTCGTGATTTAAAAACACTTAAAAGCGAAACCAAAATGCAGAGTTCGAAGAAGGGACTAAAAAATTCTGCCGATCTAGGCAGAATTTTTTTTTTTAGGCAGAGTGAAGCGAACCTATGTCGTTACATAGGTAACTCGAATTTCTTGTAATTAAACACCGAAGGATGACTGCTACTTATTTATTAATTGGTATTATCTTTCTTTTACTTCTACGGTGTTCATGACCATTCAAAGGTGATAATGTAACAACAAAAAAAAAAAACCATGGTCACCGGAATACTCTCCAGCGTAACCAGTTCGTGCAGCAAGCATTCAAATACCTTCGGCAGATATAAATTGCAAGTTTTCTAATCGTGGAAAAAATGAAGAGCAACCGCTAACATATGCCGAAGCGAAATTTGCGTCTGCGCGCCAGCTAGCATCAATCGGCCAAGTAGTTTAAATTTCTTACCACTCCGCAGAAAAATGCACCGCGCCAAACCAAAAAGAGATTGACTTGAAAACTAGCGTGCAAGATCTTTCGTTTCGTCCTATATCTGTTTTGATAAGCAGAGCACTTGTTACTTCATAACGACTGCAGTAAAATTGTGCTTACCTCTCGTGCGCTGGGAAACGGAAGAATTTCGCCCTTGTGTTGCTCCCCGCATTGCCGCATCACACAGCCGTGCAGCAAGCCTTGTATCCTTTCCTCAGTTTTTCCGACATTGCCGGAACACTCGTAGCACAGAAAGAAAGTTTTTAACTGCAGAGCACACGAAAAAAACGTGCACCTTCATGGAAAGCGCCGGGAGCAGACGAAGAGAGTGGCAGGGGAAGCGTAAGAGCGAAAGCGCCGCCCGATGGCGCAATGAATGAAGCGACCAAATAAATATGTAAGACGCCCAAAAAGAAAATAGCCAAAAGTACATTTCATTTCTACACTAATTACATCACTTCACTTTACTGTTATGTAGTTTGAAAAGATAGATCCATTATGCAAGAGTTACTGAATTTTCCTTTGGCTACTAGTCGTGGCGATGCTTTATTGCAAACAACGAAACTATTCCCCTGTCCACCCACTGCTACACTCCTTACTTCGTACAGCTGTTTACTATTTTGCTATCACAACCCCAGTGATCGCAAGACGTTTTGAAGACGTCTTGGGCCAGCCAAAATGAACTAAAAGTCTGAAACTATTTAAGACAGCTACAAGACGTCTTCTTTTTCGTTCTGTAAAAGACGTTCTGCAAAAGAGGGCAAGGAGACATCTTGTTACGACTTCTTCTGCTTACATCTTGCTAAGGCGTCTTCAAAACGTTGTCAGAAAGCGGCTTGAGAACGTTTTACGTAAACGTATGGAAGATGCTTGATAATCTGCTTTTGGATATGTGTAAAGAGAATTGTCGGTGCTTTTATCGTCTTGCACGGCTGTTGCATATCACAAAATGACTATACCTCGCATAAACACGTGCACTTCTTGATACCCTATCATAGCGTCTACATGTACGTCCTGGAAAAAGCATGAATCGAGGCCGCAGTGACGTACTTACCTTCTCCTGGTATCCTCGCCTCAATGGTAAGCTCAGCCTACTTAGCGGTAGATTAAGCTTGCCGGTAGAGCACTCAATTAAATTGAGACTAAATGTGGACATGCGCAATGGGTCAGTCGTATCACTTCAAACCGCTACTTTATTAAGCTGCCTTCTATGTGCACTGGTGGGAATTGCCAAGAACTTCGCAGCCGATTTTGTAGCAGGCAACAATAATTTCGAATGGTTATCGGCCGGACGCTATTCATGAGCATCAAAAATGGTTGTAGAGTACCGGCGCGCACCATTGCTGCTATTCTCGAGGAGGTTAACCGTCGCACGCGACCACTCTAGAACAAATTACTACCATCCGCGGCCACACTGAGTCAACCAGCGCACCCGAAAAAAAGAATACTGCGCTTCCAGAGCAGTAAAGCGAGACACATAAATTCCCCCCCCCCCCCGGAAAACTGGCGGCATAGACACGTGGAATGCTAACAGCCAATGAAGTAATCTCACTTTCGTCCTAAAGTCGTTGGGCTAGTAAAGTGGCCGAGCCACAAGTCTACATCGTTATGAGCGCACACGGATAAATGCGACACAGCAAAACAACTGATAACAAGCCAGGAAGGTTCAGTTTGCCGAGTGCACCTGATACAGCTGCCGTGCCGAACGTGCGATGTGCACGTCCTTGGTTAACGAACAGCTCTCCCACCAAGGCCACGTCGCCAGTACGAAGTAGGAATGCATGACGCACCACCAACGAATAATGGACCGAGCACGCACTACTAGGCCCGACAGAACATCCTAAACTACGCACAACTCGTTATTATGGCGCACATAGCTTAATGGCAGAGCGCTCATAAGCGCGACGTGTTTTCTGAAAGCGTATGAAGTCAATATGACGCATATCATGTAGTAGCTGCGTGCACGTTGCAGCATGTACTGGCACATGTGAAGAACATGCTGTAATATATATATATTTTTTTTGGCCTGGTATAGATATGCCGTGCGCGAACTATCGCGTTTACCTGAACAAAAGATGCATTTTCGAAAAGTGATTGAAGCAGCATGTGAATGATGCGAAAACAAAAAATATCGCTTGCGACGTACTTGCGCAGGTCGTGGCAGCCTCTAACCATGATATTGGCCTTGGATAAAGCTTTCGTTATCGCCAAGAATCTGGATTTCCCGTCAGTATCCCGTGTGGTTCCTATCAGACTACACAAAAGGCTGAATCGCAGCGATGACATTATGCCGTATGCGTACGCAAGATGACTTGGTCGAATTTATAGTACTTACTGTTTGCAAACAAAGTTTCCGTACAAATGATTGGAAGCGCTTATCAGTCATATGCTATCAAATCTCTTTATAACGACGCTGAAGGGGAACCGAAATTCATTATATTCATTACTGCCCTTCACTGTTATGCATGCTTAATGAAGTGCACAATCTTGAACTTGATTAGAAGACGGCCTTGCGGCCAGTAGAAACGCTACATGACCATGTGCGCTGAACAGAAAACAGCGAAATAAATTTCGACGTCCTCAACACACAACTTAGCATCTGATAGGATTGCGTTTGCGATAGCAGCCTTCTGTTTCATTGTGATGGTCTTTCGTTTTCGCTTTCAGTTGGCTTGTCTCTAGCATCGCGAAATGGCGACGCGGTTGAATAGGTTGCACGCTGCGACGCCAACGTTTTTTGTCACGTTACAGCAGCACGTGCCACACAGAGAGGCGTGGTCTCCGAGATTGCACCGGTACAATCTCTGAGGCCACGCCTAGCTGTACTAGCCTTCGCGGTGCCGCAGTCGGAGAAATTGCGGTGGCGATAATGAACCTCTGCTTATGCGCAGCTACGCGCAGTGGTGAAAAAGACCAGTGTTCGTTGGCGCATTCAACGCAAATACCCAAGTTTTGGCACCGAATTGGCGCTGAACCCCACGGAATGCGATGTAGCCTGCAAAGGTAGGGAATTTCTCGTTTCGGAGACAAATCATGTTTGTATTTCGGAGACATATCAAGTTCGGCAAATCTATTGGCAGGATAATTTTACTTCGTTGAAACCAGATATTAAAACGTGGATATCTACGATGATTTCAAGGGGGATTTCACTTTGTTACATACAATAATCGTTTTGCCCCGTTTCGTTATAACTACGTTTCACTCTAACATGTATTTGTTAATATCGTGTCATCCCTTCTAATTACAGTTGACAAATCTGAAGCAACATTAGGAACAAGCTACATTGTCTGCGGGTGCACCAGCCTGTGTAACTGTCTAAGCCAGCTCCCTGAAACCTGAAGTGGCCAATGTGTGATAGCGCAGTCACAAAGCAAACCTCCAGAAGGTGCTTTAGAAACAGTTTGCTTATGTTGTGGTGTTATTGATTTGATTTTTTAAAAATTCTTTGAAACACTTGGTCACTTTAGCGCTTCATTTATGTGATTAATCATTGTTTGTGTTAAACATGGCTTCAACATGCGTTATCACTTTTGTGGCCTTGCCAATACTTCAGTGGTCTTTAAAACTGAAGGTAGCGCTAAAAAGGACGGACACACGATGAAAAGACGACACGACGACGAGGAAACGTCGTGTAGTCTTTTCATCGTGTGTCCGTCCTTTTTAGCGCTACCTTCAGTTTTAAAGAATGCATCACCAACTAGCCCAACACCAAGTTTTATTGAAGTATACTTCAGTGGTCCTATGCTGGGTTGTAAGAAATGAGCCGCAGGCATTGGTGCTGCCAGTACAGCCAAACTTTTTTCAATATTGTGAGGATTAGGAACATTTCTATTCATTTGTCCATTCAGCAAGTATCAGGAGACAATTCCTTTATTAGTAATGCTATAGTGGAAGGGTGTATTGTGTTCATAAATTCATGTGTGTGCCAAATATTCATGTAAGAAAAACGTTCGTGATAATGTTCCAGGAGTCCTTGATATTATTCCATACGCAAATCTCGAACAATATTGAGAAGGTAAGGAAAATTATCTTGGGTTTCCTCAGACCATCTCATATGTGCAGTGTACGCCGTTTCTACCCGGATCACTCAAGCTCAGCGACATTTCGTTGGACAGTTGATCTCGAAGGAGTCACCCTGAATTGCAATGTTATGACTGAATTTTAGCGTCTAGAGCCCACTTAAAATGTAATATGTGCTAGTGATTCCCCTGACAACAGTGTTCCCACTAAATCGACAGGTTTGGTACTTCTTGCTGTCATTTTTGCTACTCCCTAGCCTTATACACCAGTGCTTTTCGATACAGTTTTAAGGGTCTGATGCTTGCAATGAATGTTACATTCCCGACTAGAAGTTCCGCCATATTTTAAAAGAGCTTTGAATAGTTTGTACGTATATTACCTTGGGGTCTTAATGTCCTGTCACTCAACAAATTTATAAATCTCAATGAATTGCTTTACGAAATTATAGGGCTACGTTACAAATATTGTCTAGCAGTTATAGTACATTGCTCTTAAAAAGTCCTGCGAAAACATTTTTAGGACTGCTACAAAACGTCTCGCAAACATCTAGCCGTTTCTAAAACAGTTAAACAACGTGTCGCAAAACGTGTTATATCGGTTTTTAAAACGGCTACAAGATGTCTTGCAAAACGTCTTATATCCCTTATTTGGCGGTGCATTAGGCGGTGTCATGGTTGGGGTCGGGCATGAAATAGATGGTAGCTGGCCCATGCCGTCGTCCAACTTTCCACACTGAGGACGTTGTTGAAAGGAGAGACTTGTTCTCATATAGATCGAGGTATACGGGATTTATTTAAAGTAACTACATGAGAACGCTACAGTTCATCAGTCTAACATGACTGAAAGTGGAATCCACCTTCAGGAGCCGCACAACAGCTGCTTATAAACACTCTGTCCACCCTAGATCCCTAGGTGAGGGAAAAACGGCCGTTCAACCTGCTACCAATTCGGAGCGTTCAACGACATCGTAGACGACCCGCCTTTGAGGGGAGGGGGGGGTTACACACATACTTCCGCACAGGCTTCACTGATCACGCCGAGGTGAGTGGGTTCTCGCAGGCACGGTGCTTGACCCGAGCAGGCGCCTCTTCATCCCAGTGCTGACTCCGCAGACAATGGCCGCCGCGTCTATCCATGACTTCTAAACTGCGTGAGACGGCAGCGCAAAATACCTTCCAGGGGCTCCCCTGCTTCAAACAGCCCGTGGCGGCCACGGCAAATCCACGAACAATACTTGGTCCGCCGACCGCGTTTAGTCACAGCGGCGCCAAGGGGGTAAGTTGACTAAGTTGATGCGGCACACCGTTGTCCCTACAAAACGAGTCGCCGCGGCAGGTGGGGAAGGGTTCCATGGTCGCTTCTCGGAAACTCGCCACCCTCGCAGCTGCGGCTGGCTGGGAAATTTTTGTAGGTCGGTACCCTTGCAGGCCGTTCGTAAGAGCTCCCCCATGGGCCGAAAATCTCGACTGGTCAGTGCTGATAACCGCTGGGCAGGAAGAGAATGGCTGGTGGCAAGGGAAGGGATGCCTTGGCTTACAGCGACCAACTGTGAAATGATGACACCGCCCCAAAACATCCAACAAGGACAGGCAACTGCAAAACGAACCCCACAACACAGCTCTGTGCCGAGATGACGTATCTGGGATCTCACTTTAGACCCGCCAGGCTTCAAAGAAAACAGATGTGCAGAAACAAAGAATGCTGCATTTCGCTACTATAAATTGGAAGGAATTTCGTGCTGACAAATTGGGCAATCATGGAGGGAGTCCTACTAAATGAGAGGGAATCTTCTTGGCGTAACAAAATTAACAATACCAACCCCAAAATTTAGGCGGGATCTCTAAACGCAGAATTCGAATTGCCGTGCTCAAACCATTCGCATTGATATGCAGCTTTCCCTTCTTATGTCTAACGGAGAATTTGTACTCTTGGAAAGTGAGGCTCAATCGGAGCAAGCGGCCATTTTTGTGTGACATTTGATTGAGCCACGTCAGAGGACAATGGTCGATCTCGAAGATGAACCTCGCTCCGTACAGTAACACGACAACTTCTGGGCTGCCCAAACTAAACAAGCACATTCCTTCTCTGAAGCGCTGTAGGCTTCCTCTCTTACAGTTAGTTTACGCTGGCATAGAAATAGGATATTCCTCATTATCGTCGTCGACCTGACTAAGTACCACGCCCATACCTCTGTCGCTTGCGTCGCACTGAACTACGAATTCATTTGCGTAGTCTGGCGCGCGAAGCACAGGAGGAGAAACCAATAGCGTTTTCGAATTTTGGAAAGCGTTCTCTTTGTCCTTGTCCCAGTGCACGCTATTCGGCGCTCCCTTTCGGAGGCCGTCCGCTAAAAGAGTTGCTATTTGCGAGTAATTCGGAATGTACCGTTGATAGTACCCCCCAAGTCCCAAAAATGAACGAATGTCTTATCATGCGCGGCTGTGAAAATTCTCCAATCGTAGCTATTTTCAGCTCGGCCGGCCATCTCGTGCCCTGACCGACAACATGGCCCAGATAAGTAACCTGCCAGCAGCCAAACCTACACTTTTCCGCTTTCATCGTTAAGCCGGCTTCGCTCAACCGTGAGAATACCTGTCTGATGTGGGATACGTGCTGTTCCCAGCTGTCCAAAAAAATTGCTACATCATCGATATGGCAAGGCGAACTCCTGCAAGTCCTTTAGGACAATATCCATTAACTTCTGAGGGCGAGAAGGCGAAAAGTGCCTACAGGTGAGATAAATGTGGCATAGCGGCTGGCAGTTTCTGAAAGGGGAACTTGACAGTATCTCCGCACGAGTTTTATAAATGAAATGTATTTAGCAGCGCTAACTCTTTCATTTCGATCCTCAATGTTGGGTATCGGGTACAGCTGATCCCTAGTGATGGCATTTAACTTCCTGTAGTCAACACACGGACGAGAGTCCTTATTAGGGATTTCTACCAGTATTAGCGGTGACGTGTAGTCACTCTCAGCAGTCTCAATGACTCCCAACTCTAGCATGCGCTGTATCTCTGCCTCCATAATTTCTCTCTGTCGTGGAGACACCCTGTAAGGCTTTGATATTACGGGTTCGGCTGATGTGAGCTCTATTTCATGCGTTATTAGTTCGGTTCTACCTGGCCGATCGCTGAATCTGTCGAGATATTCCCCTAACATCCCTTTTAGCTCATCTAGTTGCTCGGGTCTAAGAGCGTGCGAGCTTACCGAATGTTTTACTACTTCTTCTAGGCTGATTTCAGAGTTGGAGGTTGCCTTATACTCATTAAACTTGGTACTAGTGTCATCCTGCTGTTTGATGGTACAGTTAACGACTCCGCTCCACTCTACATACGGCCTCATCAAATTGCAGTGGTATATCCTTACGTCCTTCCTTCGAACGGGAATTTTCAGAGCATAGTTAGTATCTGAAAGTTTGTGCAACACTTTAACGGGTCCGTCCCAGTGAACTTCAAGCTTGTTCTTTCTTGAAGGTTTGAAGATTACCTGGTCTCCGGCGTACGCAGCCTCGCATTCTTGTCGTAATAGAACTTGGCGTTTTTTTGAGATACTCCCATGTTCTTTCTGACTAGTTCTTGGGTTGCACTTAGCCGTTCCAGCAGATTTAGCACATACTCAACCACTGTAGGACTCTCTTTCCTCCCACATCTCTCTTAACATTCTCAGTGGAGAACGGAGTGTCCTCCCATACACTAGTTCTGCTGGCGAGAACTCTGTAGCCTCATGTGGAACCGTTCGCAAAGCAAACAAAGTTGCCAGTAGACAGTTCTCCCCGTCCTCCTTGTGCTCGTAACAGAGCGCCCGCAAAACTCGCTTAAGCACTGAATGCCACCTCTCTACACTATTGACTGAGGGTTATAGACGGAACTGTGTATCAAATTTACCCTCCGCTTTTGCAAGAATGTGGAAGTCAGTGGGCTGGTGAATACTGACCCTTGATCCGCCTGAATTTCGGCTGGAAACCCAACTCATGCGAATACTGTCAAAAGCGCGTCTCCTACTTCGGTGGAGCTGAGCACTTTCAGAGGGATTGCTTCTGGAAACTTTGTAGCCGGACGCAGCATGGTAAACTAGTACCTGTAACCTGACTTTGTCTTTGGTAGGGGCCCTAACGTGTCTATCACAAGTCGTCTGAAAGGTTCTATTATGAAGGGCATTACCTTTAGTGGAGCTTTCCAGGTTTCTCCTGGTTTACCCGAGCGCTGGCATGCGTCGCATGATCTTACAAAGTTTTCTACGTCTTTGAAATAGCCAGGCCAGTAGCATTCTATAAGCAATCTTTCCTTCGATTTGTTTGTGCCTAGATGGCCAGACCACCCATTACCATGACAGAGACTGAAAAGGTCCTTCCTGTACTTAGTAGGTACGACTAACTGATCTAGGATCCTACCCTTTCGATCTCTGTAGTGCCGATACAACAATCCTCCTCTCTCTTGTATCGTCACGTTGCGCCTAGCAATGCCTTCTTTAGTTGTGTGATGCAATTTAGCTAACCTGTCATCATTCTTTTGCTCGGCTGCCAGTGACTCTCTCTCCCCACGTAAGGGCTGATCAAAGTTCCTTGAGGCCGGTGATAATAACGACCCTGTCTCGCTTGCGATTGCGTTAGCTGGCTCTTCCTGCAGGCGTGAACTTTGACACCCTAGTGATCCGCTCTAATTGAGCTGGTCAGCTGGCAGGCTTTCCTCAACCGTTTTTTTTTTTGTCCTTCGAGCCTAGCTCCGGACCCGGTTACTGAAGTTATCTCTTTTGCTACTTCCGCTGGAGCAGCTTTTGCATTTTCAGCCGAAAGCTATGCGATTTTCCGAGCTTAGCCTCGCGTCAACGCCTGTAGTACGCCCTCTCCCAGTTTAAGCCCTTTGTCACGCAGTAATTGATCTGACCGATTCGAAAAAATGTGAGGGTACTGCAGCGACAAAAATTTGGAAACTGCAGCCTCGGTCACGAGCTCCCCGAACGGTCCACTGATTTTGACTTTGGCCATGGGCATGCACACGCTGGGTTCTTGTGCAACCTGTTTGAGCCATGCTATTTCTCCCCTGAAGTCATCTACCGTCACCTAAGACGGATGGACAATGTCCATTGTGGCGGCACTGTCTCGCAGTACCCGGCATGGTTTGAAATTAACTTGCAGGTCGTGAAGATATGGGCTTAAAAGTTCGATATTCTCGTCTTTTTCATCCACGTAGGAGAAAACTACGCTAGGCTTGCCGCAGTTTACAGCGATATGTCCGAGTTTGTGGCACTTATAGCAGCGGATTGGTCTAAAATATTCGAACTTTCTTTTCTGCTCTTTTTGTGCAGGTTTCCCCGTTTAATTTCTCCTCGCTCTTTTCTGAGGGCTTTTCCTCCACGTCTACAGGCTCCGGTCGTCTAGTCTGCGAACCCTTTTTGAACGGGAATGGTTTCCGCGGTCCATTTCGACCGTCCCGATTTCCGTCCTCGGCGTTAATTCAGCTTTCTACGCGTTGCGTACTCTTCGGCTAATTCAGCCGCCCTTTCCACAGTGTTTACATTTTCTCTGTCTTGCACCCACAGCTTCAAAGATTGTGGAATGCTTTTGTAAAACTGCTCTAGACACATGCATTCAACAATCATGTCTCTGCTCTCGTACGCTTCCGCGCTTTTCAACCACTCGACTAGGTTCGTCTTTAAGCTATTATAAAGGAGGTTTATTGGGGTTCGCAGCAACCGCCGGTTCTACGATGCACCGAGCACAGTCCCCGAGCTCGAGCTTCTGCTGCGCGCTTGATGCTGCCGATGCTGCTGACTGCGCGCATGTTCGTCATCTTCCTTACAATGGCCCCGCGGAAATAAAGGAGCCATCCTGGCGACTTAGTTTTCTGGAAGGACGGTAGAATTGTGATACGGCTTGAGACGCTGAACGTGAACGACTTCGCGGTTACGACGTCGCATGTCGGACGGCGGCGTTAGTGGCTCAACCAGGTAATTAACGGGTGATGTTCTCTCGAGAACGCGGTATGGACCGTCGTACTTCGGAAGGAGCGTTGAGGCGAACCCAGGCGTGCGGTGTGGCACTAACAACCAGACGAGAGCACCCGGGAGAAAAGTGGGAGTCGAGTTCTGGGCATCGTGAACGGCTTTTTTGCGGTGCTGGTCGTCCGAGGTGAATCGGCGGGCAAGCTGGCGACATTCCTCTGCTTGTCTGGCGGCTTCCGAGATCGGCAGGCATTCGGATGGGTCCGGCCGGTAGGGCAGAATGGTGTCGATGGTGTGCGAAGGATGACGGCCGTAAAGAAGGTAAAAGGGTGAGAATCCGGTAGTGGCCTGAGTCGCGGTGTTGTAGGCGTAGGTGACAAACGGAAGAACTAGGTCCCAATTAGAGTGATCAGGTAAGACATACATGGCGAGCATGTCACCAAAAGTTCGATTAAAGCGTTCCGTGGTACCGTTAGTCTGTGGGTGATAAGCAGTGCATTTACGATGAACAATAGCACATTCAGCAAGCAGTTGTTCCATGTCTTCAGATAAGAAGGCGCGGCCTCTATCGCTTAAAAGTTCATGTGGACCTCCATGACGAAGGAGAAATCGGCGAAGTAGGAAATTGGCGACCTCCTGCGCTGTAGCATTTGGTAGAGCAGCAGTCTCCGAATAACGGGTTAAGTGGTCTACCGCAACGATTATCCACCTGTTGCCGGCAGGAGTCAACGGAAGTGGCCCGTAGAGATCTATGCCCACGCGATCAAAGGGTCGGGATGGGCATTGTAAAGGCTGGAGTTCACCGGCGGAGTTGTGCTGTGGCGCTTTCCGGCGTTGGCACTCATGACAAGAGCGGACGATCTTTCGAACAAAATTATACATTCCCCGCCAGTAATAGCGGTGGCGAAGTCTTTCGTAGGTCTTGAAGACTCCCGCATGGCCACACTGAGGCTCGACGTGGAACGAGGAGCAGAGCTCTGATCGCAAGATTCGCGGAATGACGAGTAACCAGGTGCGTCCCTCTGGGGCATAGTTGCGTCGATATAGTAGCTGGTCGCGAATCGCAAAATGAGGCACTTGGCGCCGAAGCGTGCGTGACGCTGGAACTTTCGACGTATCCGAGAGAAGGTCGAGCAGAGATGCAGTCCAGGGATCATTACGCTGTGCAGCAGCGATAGTGTCAACGTCCAGAGAGGATAATGTGCACTCGCAGGGGGAGTCGTGACTGGCCTTCGGGGGAAGCGGTGATCGGGATAGCGCGTCAGCGTCGGAGTGCTTTCGCCCGGAACGGTACACCAGGCGGATGTCGTATTCTTGGATTCGCAATGCCCAGCGTGCAAGGCGGCCCGATGGATCTTTGAGCGTCGACAGCCAACATAGTGCGTGGTGGTAGGTCACTACGTCAAAAGATCGGCCGTATAAATATGGGCGAAACTTGCCAAGCGCCCACACAATGGCCAAACACTCCTTTTCGGTAACGCTGTAATTGGTCTCCGCCTTGGTTAACGTGGGACTCGCGTATGCGACGACATATTCTGGGTGGCCAGGTTGACGCTGTGCCAACACAGCGCCAAGGCCTACGCCGCTTGCATCGGTATGGATTTCGTTTGGCGCTTGTGGGTCAAAATGGCGAAGAATGGGTGGCGTCGTGAGAAGACGGCGCAAGGTTGTGAAGGCGTCGTCACACTCTGGAGACGATGATGAGATATCTCGGGCGCCACCAAGGAGCTGCGTGAGAGGCGATATAATTGACGCAAAGTTTCGGCGCCTCCAAGGAGCTGCGTGAGAGGCGATATAATTGACGCAAAGTTTCGAACGAATCGCCGGAAGTAAGAGCAGAGGCCGATAAAACTGCGTAGCTCTTTCATAGTAGCAGGTTTTGGGAACGCAGTAACAGCACGTAGCTTCTCGGGATCCGGGCGAATGCCCTCCTTTGAGACGACATGGCCTAAAATTGTTAGCTGACGAACAGCAAATCGACACTTCTTCAAGTTAAGTTGCAACCCGGCGTTGGTCAAGCAAGTGAGTACGTGCTGGAGGCGGAGCAGGTGGGTTGGGAAATCAGGGGCGAACACTACAATGTCGTCAAGATAGCAAAGACATATTTTCCATTTGAGGCCACGTAGCACATTATCCATCATTCTTTCGAACGTAGCAGGCGCGTTGCAAAGTCCGAAAGGCATCACGATGAATTCATACAAGCCGTCTGGTGTAACAAAGGCAGTTTTCGGGCGATCGGCCTCTGCCATCGGAACCTGCCAGTAGCCTGACCGCAAATCCAGCGAAGAAAAGAACTCGGCTCCCTGCAAACAGTCCAGAGCATCATCGATGCGTGGTAATGGGTAGACGTCCTTCAGCGTGATCTTGTTCAACCGTCGACAGTCAACACAGAAGCGGATGGAGCCGTCTTTCTTTGTGACGAGGACCACGGGAGAGGCCCATGGGCTTTGGGAAGGTTGAATGACGCCTCGACGGAGCATGTCATCGACCTGGTCTGCAATGACGCGACGTTCCGTAGCGGACACGCGATATGGTCTTTGTCGCAGGGGTGAGTGAGTACCAGTGTCGATATAATGCTTGACTGTCGATGCACGGCCAAGGGAGGTTTGCGCAACGTCGAAAGAAAGGCGGAAGTGCTGAAGGATTGCGACAAGTTGAGATCGCTGCGAAGGCGTCAGATCTTCGTCGATGAATGGGCTGAACACACCAGTCGATGTTGAGTCTGGTACGGAGAGTGCACTCAGTTCATGGGCAGCAGTAGAAGACACTTCGTCGAGGACGGAGACAATTCGTGTGGAATCGACCGACTCGACGTAACCAAGGCATTCGCGGCGGAGCAGTGATAGCGGCGATGAAAGAGGATTGTAAATGGGCATCGTGCTCACACCGGCGGCAAGGTCAAGAGCTGCAAAGGGCAAAGGAAGCGCTTTTCGGGTAACAAAGTGATGAGAGGGCATGAAGAAGACCGTCCCATCGGATATGGTACTACAGAAGACTGGTACGAATGCTGACGAGCACGGGGGGATACAGGTGTCTTCTTTCACGACAATTTTAGCGGCAGGATGGGCATCGACCGAGGCCAGGTCCCCAAGGTGGAAAAGTTCAATCTCAGCTCGAGCGCAATTGATGATGGCATTGTGGCGTGACAGAAAATCCCATCCTAGAATAACGGCGTGGGAGCACGATGAAAGAACTATGAATTCAATCGTGTACAAAACGTCCTGTATGATCACACGGGCAGTACAAGCAGCGGTATGGCGAATGGGTTGAGCACTCGCCGTTCGGAGCGACAATCCAGACAGAGACGTCGTCACTTTGCGAAGCGAACGGCAAAACCTGGCATCCATAACTGAAATAGCGGCACCGGTATCGACTAAGGCGAGTGTAGCGACATCTTCGATAAACACATCAATGACATTGGCAGGTAAAGGAGGAGGACTTCGGCATGTCGACACTTGCGCAGTTCTTGCCTCAGGAACTGCGTCGTCTAGTTTCCCTCTTCGTTAGAGACGGGTCGTCGACGCATAGGGGAAAGCGATCGACGACGTGGGGAGGGTGACCGGAGGCGTTCGAAGCGAGGACGGCGATCAGTCGGGGAGCGAGCTGGTGATGGGCCGAAGGGTTCGTAAGGCGCATTTGCATCAGGCGGCACGTAGGGCGCTCGGCGATCGTCGTCGAACGCCTGCGATCGGCAGCGGCAGAACCTTGCGACATGACCGGGACACCTACATGCGAAGCATATAGGGCGATTGTCCGGCGTACGCCACGGGTTAGCGACGGCAGTGGTGGTCCGGGGGACGGGAGGGGGAGGGTGGTGCACAGGCTGCTGGAAGCGACGCACGGGCACACTGCGAGGTGCCATTGCAGCAACCGTAGCATAAGTGACTGGTGTAGTCACGACATCCTGCTGGTGAACAGCCGGCAGCGCTTCCGCGACCTCTTCATGGATCACGTTACAGATATGAGACGGCAAAGTGCTGGCAGACTCCTGAGTGACGGACACCAGAGATAGCTGTCGTGCGACTTCTTCGCGGACGAAATCCTTGATTTGCGTTATCAGGGAGGCTTGTTCTGGGCCGGTGGTAAGGCTGCAGAGTGATGCCGCATTTGGTGTGGGATGTCGCCTTGTCAGAGCTCGCTGCTTACGCAATTCATCATAGCTCTGGCACAAGCTGATGACGTCGCCAACAGTGCGCGGGTCCTTGGCCAGAAGCATTTGGAACGCGTCATCGTCGATTCCCTTCATGACGTGCTTGATCTTTTCCGCTTCCGTCATGGCAGCGTTCACGCGCCTGCACAAATCGAGAACGTCTTCTATATAGCTGGTGAATGTCTCACCCGTGTCTTGTGCGCGTGTACGCAAACGCTGCTCGGCTCGGAGTTTCCTGACGGCGGGTCGGTCAAATACTTCTGTAATGGACGTCTTGAGCACCGACCACGTTCGGATATCCCTTTCATGATTTCTGAACCAGAGACTGGCTACGCCCGCGAGGTAGAATGAGACGTAAGCCAGCTTGTCCGAGTCATTCCATTTGTTGTGAACGCTCACCCGTTCGTAGGACGACAGCCACTCTTCAACGTCGTTGTCATCGGTTCCGCTGAAGATGGGAGGCTCCAGCTGGCGAACGGTGCCAGCGCAAGGGACGGGTGGCGATGGAAGAGTCTGCTGGTCGGCGTCCCGCATGGCAGAGGGTAGCGTCCGAGAACGGAGTTCCAGGATGGTAGAGTGGAACGTTACCCCGCACGGCTCCACCACTTATAAAGGAGGTTTATTGGGGTTCGCAGCGACCGCCGGTTCTACGATGCACCGAGCACAGTCGCCGAGCTCGAGCTTCTGCTGCGCGCTTGATGCTGCCGATGCTGCTGACTGCGCGCATGTTTGTCATCTTCCTTACACTATATGCAAACTCCGGATATCCCTCGCTATCCTTCTTGCCTGTGCTTCTAAAGCTCTGCCGAAAGGCTTCGGCTGAAAGGCGGTACCTTTTCAAAAGACTAGCCTTAACTTTTGCATAATCATATGCATCCTGCGCACTGAGTCTGGCGATTATTTCCACAGCCTCACACGGCAACATAGACAGCAACCGCTGGGGCCATGTACTCGGACCGAAGTTCAACTTCTCGCAAGTCCATTCAAAATTTCCTACGAACAACCTATGTCGTTGCCGACCTCAAATGGCTTCAACAGCCTGTTCATGCGGTCTGCCTCACTTGATCGCCCCAGAGCCCCTTCACTTCCTTGAGACAACTCCAACCTTTTCTGTCAAGCTCAAGTTGCATTTTCCCAACTCTCATTCCTCTCTGTCCCGTTCTTGTCTCTCTCTCTGTCCCGTTTCTCTCTTTTCCTAAGAAGTTCTAGCCCAATTTCAACGTCCTCCTCACTGGCCTCTTTGGAACTCAGCTTCAAGAATTTCCATTTTAGCATTTCCTTGTGTACCTCAAGGCCCAGTTCCTCACCAACAATAAGCAATTCATCTCTCAGCAGTGTCCTTAACTCCATGATTGCTGCTTTACTGCCTTGGTCCTGCTCGCTAAACCTACTTAGGAAAACACAACCTAGCTAACAATCAACAATCTAGCTTCCCTACTGTTCTAAACAGAACAACCACAAAATGAAGCCTAGAGAGTCAAAGCAAGAACCAAGCACTCACCGCAGACACAGTACCACGTCGCAAAGTCCGTCTCAGCGCTGTAAGCCAGTTGTGATGGTTGGGGTCGGGCATGAAATAGATGGTAGCTCGCCCATGCCGTCGTTCAACTTATCCACGCTGAGGACGTTGAAGGGAGTGACTTGTTCTCATCGAGAACGAAGAATATGGGATTTAATTACAGTAACTACATGAGAACGTTACAGTTCATCAGTCTAACATGACTGAAAGAGGAATCCACCCTCAGCAGCCACACAGCAGCTGCTTATTAACACTCTGTTTTCCCTAGATCCCTAGGTGAGAAAAAACGGCCGTTCAACCTGCTACCAGTTCGGAGCGTTCAAAGTCATCGTAGCCGACTCGCCTTTGAGGGGGGGGGGGAGGTTTACACACGCACTTCCGCACAGGTTCCATTGACCACGCCAAGGTGAGTGGGTTCTCGCAGACACGGTGCTTGACCCGAGCAGGAGCTTCTTCATCCCAGTGTTGACTCCGCGGACAATGGCCGCCGTGTCTGTCCATGACTTCTAAGCTGCGTGAGACGGCAGCGCAAGACACCTTCCAGGGGCTCCCCTGCTTCAAAGAGCCCGTGGCGGCCACGGCGAATCCACGAACAATACTTGGTCCGCCGACCGCGTTTAGTCATAGCGGCGCCGAGCTATAGCCGAGTTGATGCGGCACACCATCTTCCCTACAAAACGAGTCGCTGCGGCAGGTGGGGAAGGGTTCCATGGTCGGTTCTCGGAAACTCGTCACCCTCGCAGCTGCAGCTGGCTGGGAAAATTTTGTAGCCAGTACCCTTGCCGGCCGTTCGTAACAATGGTCTTCACGACGGCTACAAGGCGTTTTAAGACATCCGACAAAGTTTTGGTAAGACGTCTTGTAAACGTTTATAATATTTTCAAGACGTCTTGTTGATCTTGCCAAGGCGTCTTGTAGATGGCTAATAGACCAGTGTGGGTTCAGTGGGATCGATACATCCTGTTCGGTGTTGCGCTTCCGTTCTTCGCGCAAGACACTGCGCTGGGCTCCTAAGAGGGCTTCACACAGCTGGGGAATTTCTAAGGTACGGCGTCTTGCCTGATGCACCTGCATTACGCAAGCCGCTAACGACGTTCCTCGGGAGTCTCCTGAACACGCGAAGCCCACGCCTTTTGCCGGAATTGTTCGGTCGGTCAGTCGGTCGACTCATGATGAGCCTGCCACCGATTGCGTCGCTGCTCCATCCTTCTCGCTCGGCCACTCGATCACCAGACGAACCCGTTGCCCCCAAAGCGCTCACACAACCAGTAGCAATTGCTAGAGGAGGTCAACCCAGCGCGGCTCCACCTACCTTGCTCCTCCACGACGCTTCGCCTCGTTTCTCAGTCCCCCTTTCGTTCAACGATACCTACACTTTCCTCTAGGTGGCGTTACTTTGCCGTGCGCTCATTGTTTAATCTAGGTAGGATATTAAGCAGTATAGTAGCAAGAGCTTGGTGGCGCAACCCACCACCCCGTTCAAGAGGGGACGCTCATAACATCCATCCATCCATCCTCGATTTGCAACGTCTGGCTAATATCTGTGGACAGGAAGACAACAATTTAGGTTTGAAATTTAGTGTTAGAAAATCAGATGTTATAGTATTCAATGAAAACAGTGAACAGACAGTGGAGATACAGGGCCAGGAAATACCTCGGGTAACAGAATATAAATACCTTGATATATGGATAAACGAAGGCAATATGTATATGGAAACACAGGAAAAACGATAACAGTGAAGGGGAAGAGAAATTCAGCCATAATGAAGCACAGAGCGATATGGGGATACAATAGGTACGATGTCCTCCGTGGTATGTGGAAAGGTGCAATGGTTCCAGGACTTACATTTGGAAATGCGGTTGTTTGCTTTAAATCAGGGCTACAATCAGGACTCGACGGGAACCAAAGGTCAGTGGGTCGCCTCGCATTGGGCGCTCACGGGAAGACTACAAATGAAGCTGTGCAGGGTGATATGGGCTGGACTAGTTATGAAACGAGGGAAGTTCGCACTAAAATTGAATATGAAGAACGGCTGAGGAATATGGACGAAAGTAAATGGACTGGGAGAGTGTTGAGGTATCTGTACAGGGAAAATATTGATTCACAGTGAAGTAAAAGAACTAGGAAGCTTACCAGCAAGTATGCGGCCTCTAGAGTGGGCAACACAGCAATAAAAAGGTCAAGCGGAAAGTCAGAGAAGCTGGAATAATCTCACGGGTTGCGGCAATGGAAAAGAAACCTGCATGAGTAACTACTTAACAGGAAAAACGAAATCATTAAAGAAACAATTTATGATAATTTAAAGGGAAGCTGGTTAGTTTTCGAATCGAGATCGGGATGCCTTAGAACACGCACCTATAAAGCGAGATATAAGAAGGAAGAAGAAACATGTACTTGCTGCGGTAAAGCTAGGTAAACTATGCAGCATGTTTTATTAGAATATGAAGACGTCTATCCAGCGGTCGATTTAGCACCACTGGCCTCCTTGAAGCCCTTGGGTTCAGTGAGAGCAGTGGAAAATTAAACATGTCCGCAATAGGCATTGGTCAGAGGCGATTGGAGGATTGGTCGAAGAAAAGTGGGGAAACGACAAAAAACTGGGACGTACAAAAGCACAGTTTTCAACAGGGGATCGGAAAATTTTGTTGTGGGAGTTCACGTTTTTTTTTTTCTTTTTTTCTTGTTCAACCAAAGTAGGGCATTAGTTACTATAATAGGAAGAGCTTGGTGGCGCAAACCCCCGCCTCGTTCCAAAGGGGACGCTCATAACATCCATCCATACATCCATCCATCCATCCTCGGCGCGCTCCTTCGTACTTTCCCCGGCGGGCGGTTTCTTCACCTCCAGGCGCGTTCCTCCATCACTTCCTTCGCGCCTTCAAACATACATTCACCGATTCCACAAGCTGGTCAATTACGCGTGCGTGTAAAATTTCACCGACGATTACGATACTCTTTAATGACAAATTTGAGCGCAGCTCTATATGTGTTTTCATTTCGCGATATACTGATCGGCTGGCGCGGACAATCTGTCGTGTGCGACACGTTGCAAACGGAGCGAACTGTGTCACGACTGCCTCGGCGGGAGATCGCGAGAAGCAGCACGTGGGTGACGCGTGGGCGTGAATCACAGCAGCATCCGCAGTGAGACCTCCACTCATGCAGTGCTTTCTTTCCATACAAACTACGCGCGCTACTCTGGTGCCATCTCGTAGCCATCGTCGTCGCAAAGCCGGTCTTGTGCAGCACTATACTTCTGACGCGTTCGCCATACCCTCCTCCTCCGCTTTCGGCATCGTGGTTCCGCTGAACCCTCCTTCCCCGCTATCCTCCACGCTCTCTTCGCTATCGCCGTCTTTTATCTCCGGCTGCACTCCGCGTTCGCCTTCATCGTTCGCTGTGCTCGTTCGCTCGGTTGCAATGTACGACGCCGATGCTCACCCCATGAACGCGCACCTAGGAGCCGCGCTCTAAGACAGTATTGCAGTGCAGTATTGTTTTGTAACTGATGCATTTTAGATTAAATTGTTAAGTTTTACGTGCCAAAACTACGATCTGAGTAAGATGCTCGCCGTTGTAAGGGTCTTTGGATTAAATTCGACAACCTGGGGCTGAATTAAAGTCCACATAAATCGACGTATACGGTTGTTTTTGCATTTCGCCCCCATCGAAATGGGGCCGGCGTGACCGGGATTTGATCCCGCGACCTTGTGCTTCGCAGTGCAACACCATATTCACTAAGCAACCGGCGTATCAACTTATGTATTTCCTGTGCTTCGGAAGAAACAGAAAAATCAAAAAAGTAAAAGAGAAGAGGAGAAGGAGGACGCTGGCCCGAAAAGCGTAATCTGGCTAAGGCAGTGCCATAATGCGACGCTAACTGACTTTCGCCAGAGAAAGGGTACGGGGAAAGTCACCTTGTCGCGAAAGGTATAGTTGATGGCCTCTTCGACCTCCCGGTAGGCTTGCGCCGCTTGCAGCAGGATGGGGCTCTGGGCGTCCCACTGCTCGGGCGGCACGGGTCGCGTCCAGCCGAGGAAGCCGCCAGACACCTTGGACGCTGAAGCCATCGCGGTGCTGCTGCTGGCTGCGGATGTCGGGGGCACCGTTCCAGAACCATTGTGGGCACATGGAGGGATGACGATGTTCCTGTCTCGAGTCAGTGGCTCGTGCCCACTACGGCCAAGAAGCAGACGGTTTTCCACGCGTTGACGCGACAGCGTTAAGGGCCCCCCGTGTCGCAGAAAATCCGGTGTTGGCGTTGTTGTCCGTGAGCACCCGCCGTGGTTGCTCAGTGGCTATGGTGTTGGGCTGCTGAGCACGAGGTCGCGGGATCGAATCCCGGCCACGGCGGCCGCATTTCGATGGGGGCGAAATGCGAAAACACCCGTGTGCTTAGATTTAGGTGCACGTTAAAGAACCCCAGGTGGTCAAAATTTCCGGAGTCCTCCACTACGGCGTGCCTCATAATCAGAAAGTGGTTTTGGCACGTAAAACCCCAAATATTATTATTGTCCGTGAGCGAAAATTTTCGTATATACTTAGGTGTATGTATATGTCACACCTTGTTATATGACATGCGGTGTATATGCGGGTTATATTGCCCAATCATTACATCACTACAGTTGATTATACCTTGTTTTACATTCTTGACGAAGCTATTCTTCGAAATTTAGAGAATGACAGCCCACAAAATATGTCACGAAACAACACACCGACAGTGCCTGCCTTTTATGTTAAATATTCTCAGACTTAAACATTAAAAAGTGCGAAACAATAACAGAAACCTGAAAATGGTATGATTTTTTTTTTGAGCTGCTGCGCACAACCTCTGGGATCGGCCGACGCAAGAGGCCCCATTTGTATCAGAAAGCTCGCATTCGTGCATAGCGCTCGTTGGCAACGTTTCCCAGTAAACATTACGGTTACATAAGCTGCAGTTACCAGTGGCGCAGCTAGGTCGTCTGGCACCCAGGGCTCATAGGTCTTTTGTCACCCCCCTGCCCCCGTACGTAGTCACGAAGGCAAGAATAGCAAAAATTTCCGGGAAGTGAGGGGAGTGATGTTTCAGCACCAGCACAGCCGCCTTGGACCCCCCCCTTCGCTTTCGTTCCCAGAGATCGCTAATGTAGCAGGTATACGGGCTGTTTTATTTTCCGCACCATGTAACACTAACACATGGTGCTGCATTGATAACTTGTGATAAACGCATTTCCACATCTGCTGTAAGATATTGAAGCCCGACAGTCATATGTTGCCCAACAATAATTTCACGAAAATCGTCGCAGGTACTACGGCGTGCAGTATTTTGGCTGTCGCCAGCCCGGAATTCAAACGAAAATTAAATAGCGCGTCAGCTACTCCGACCTGTGCACGCTATCAGGAAATGCCACCTGCTTCCTTGCTGCGCGGGCGCTGCAGTGCTATGACTTACGAGTTCTCTTCATTCTCATCCACAAAGACTTTCTTTATTTGCTGCTATTGGCAAACGTGATCATCCGAGCTGCGGTACCGCCACAAGATTGGGAACGGAATAGAGCACGCTCCGCGTCGATTACTGGCGTCACTATGGAAAAAACTAGAAGGCCGCGATGAAGCCCGTGGCAGCGAAAGCTAGCGCAACAGTTCGTCTGCACACGCAATGGAGAGGATAGAGAGATCGAGGTCACTGGTGCACTATTTCATATTTCTTTCGGTACTGCCATACTGGGCCGCCCGCAGTGCCAAAGTACTGCGAGCTCTAGCACCCAAGAAGATTTCGTTTAGATAACTTCTTGTCGAATTAATAATACGTCTTTGGGTTCTCAATTCCCAAATTGCAATGTTTCCTCTATAATTACTAATTAAGCACGTATTTAAGATATCTTTATTAATTATCTGCCATACTTTGTACGATACCGACTTCCTAGTGGCCACAAAGACACATAACCTCACACAACATCGGGAGATATCCTCACAAAATTAACATTTTTGTAAATTCCGCGTAGCTGAAACAGGACACTGTATTCGTGACATGAAGTCACGCAACAACAACAGAAGGAAGTGGAGGAGGAGAAAAAAAAGGAAGGAAAGGTAGGAAGGAAGGTCAACCAGACGCACGTCCAGTTTGCTACCCTAGACAGGCAACGGTGTTTAAGGGAAGAAAGGAAAGGAGAAGGAGGCAAGAAGGTACTATCAGTGTGAGCCCGTGTGCATGTCCATAACTTCGCGCCTATGATCGGTCACTGAGGCCAGTCGCTTTCATGAAACATAGCAGTGCCCGCGTCGCTTTGTGAGCCTGTGACGCGTGGTGCCATGGTCCAAGAATCTTAGTGTCTGAAAATGGTCTGCTATCGAATCACTTTAACAACCTCTGAAGAACCTCGCGTTCGATCTCATAGAGATTACAAAAACGCAACACCTGCTCGATCGTCTTTTCACATTTGCACGAGTAACAAATCGGTGTGTCGGTCATTCCAACAAGGAATGAGTAGGCTTTTGTAAAATCCACCCCTAACGAGAGGCAGCACATTAAAGTTGCATCACGGCGGGAGAAGTTCGATGAAATCTGCAGCCTCAATGTAGGATCCAGCAAGGTGGGGACGGCAGTTGGGGAAAATCGGGGTGTTTCACAAAGTTTTAGTCTTGGTTTGAGCAAGTATACGACCCCTCTCAGCGTCTGTCTTCGATATGGGTATAGGAAGTGTCACGGTTTCTTTATAGAGTGACCGGACGGCATCATCCACACGGTTATTTCCGACGACGCCACAGTGTCCCGGAATCCATTGGAAGATGATGTCTTATCCGTTTATGAGGGCTTGATTGAGAACCTCTCTGGTCTAAAATACCACTTGTTCATGGGTCTTGCGTCGTAAGGTTGACTGCAGACTCTGAAGGCTGCCTTGGAGTCACACACACAAAAAACGACCCACTTTCGAGGTTTGGCTTGTGCGATGTAATTAACAGCGGCACGTAGATCGTCAAGTTCTGTTGCCGTAGAGGTCGTTATATGGGCCACACTGAACGTAATTGTGACTTGTAGGGTCGGGTTAATAACAATGCCTGTGGAGCTGGTGGCTGTGTCAGATCCATCAGTGTAAATGTGCGTTCTTTGTTCCTATGCCTCGTTCAGTAATGACAGTATGAATTGACGTAGAGCCACTGTTGATTTACGGGTCTTCTTCGTAATTCCCGGAATCGTGAGGCGTACTTGTGGGCGTCGTAGGCACCAGAGGAGTAACAGGGGTCTTGCTGCTGGTGTAAAACCCGACAGAAGGTAGCCTTGATGTGTAGCAACATTTAGAAAATGTGGCTTGAGGTCTTTGTGCTGGCAGAGCAGCAATATAGTGGCTGGGTACGCGACAGAGATGTCGGATGTATGCTCTAAGGTTGTCAATCGTTATATATGTTGGAACCAAGTAGCCTAACATTCATGATTGTTGCATGAGTCGAGGCACATTGTGGTAGTCCGTAGAGCCTCACGTTGCAAACTTTCGAGGGTAGGAATGTTTGTTTTGCATCTGTTCGCCAAAACCGGCAAGCTGTACCGCAAGAAGCCCAGAAACAGTGCTCTGTACAGCTGTGGCATGGACCGTACCGACGTGTCCCAGGTTTTTTCCGCACATGAACCTGATTATATGTACAAACGAAATTAGTGTGCGCTTCAGGAAGTTGCTGTGGGGGCTCCATGAAAGATCCCTGTTAATAATCACGCCCAAGAAGCGGTGAACTTGTGGTATTTGATACCCTGGCCATTGAGAGAAACAGGCTACAGTGCCATAGGTTTGCGCGTAAACACGATTAACGCGCATTTTTCGATGGACACACTCAGGCCTCGTTTGCGGAGACACGAACAAGTTCTGGTGGCTGCCCGCTAATTTCTTGCGCGTACTTGAAAACGAGTCATCGCAGAATACCAAAGACAAACATAATCATCGTACATTGGTATTGGTACATTCGTATCAGCGTACATTGGTGAATTGTCTTGGGTAATATTTCAGCAAGGCGCACCATAGTTCGGTTAAAGAGGATAGGACTCAATGCCCCGCCCTGTGGGACGCCACCGTGACAACAATAACAAAAATGATAAGGAAACGATTAGCAATGACTAGGAGACGTGTTTTTATTCAGAACCGCTAAACTGATACAAAACTATACAAACGATACAAAATTGATAAATGGAACACTGTATACATACTGACGACACACAAACCATCGTGGGACATGAGTGCACCTCACATGAAACGTTCCGCTAAGGCGAATAGTTTATCGACCACTTGGCGAATCGAGCTTTTTTAGCCCACGCATTCGTGCAGTTAATTATTACGTAGGATGTTAATAAAGCGGCAACCGACAATTGTGCGGCACTACACACCTGGTACATGAGCTTGTGCTGTTGGATACCGGATCATTCTTTAACATTTACGCCCAGTCAAGCCGGCTTAAAAAGGGGGGGGGGGGTCTTCAGACATATATGATCTCCCCCCCTACCCCACCGGGCCTGGCAACCGGGGCCTATGGCCCCCCGGACACGGCCCCCCTGTCACTACGCCAGTGACAGTTACTGAGAGTCGTGAGAAGCTGTCACGGATCATTGAATGCTATCGCGTTCCGCTCTTAAAGGCGAAGCTGAAGCATCCTCCTAGTTTTATTTAATAAGGATTGTAACCAAAATATAATTTGGCGTATCAGAGCGTAGGTTAAGGTAACATGATTGCTGAAATGTTATAAGAAAACGGCAAATCATTTTGAGCTAAAATAATTTAACATCCAGACAAAATCAAAAATGGATGATAATGTTATTAATTTACCAGGGTAATCGTATTGTGCCGCAAATAACATTGTGAATTGCGAGAAAAGTATTCCTGCAGTTGAATCCCAGAGAAACGTCCGAAGCGAGAGAATGGCTGGCGAAGTTAGTGATAGCAAAGTTGGCGAAATCATTAAAAAAGTGCTTTCTTTCTTTCAAATATTTGCGGCAGAAGAGGAGAAAATGCTTGGTATAATCAGATTCATTGCAAAAAACAAAACAACGACAACAACATACAGGCGACAAAGCCAGACCAAACCTGCGTCAGTAAATATTTAACGGCGGAATACGGCATCCCAGTGTCGTAAAGGAAAATTCAAATTTTGTTGAAAGGCACCAATTATTTTTCCATCGAAAACACATATGTTGAAAGTCAGGAGACAATGTCATAGTGAGTTTTGCGCAATTTCGCAATATGGTGAAATTTCTGTATCTAGCCACGGTTACATAAAGCGATGTTGGCAGAACAGAGATGATGGGGGCCATTGAGGGATGCTCGTTTGGGTGAATGTGCAATTTCATCCAAGTACAACCCATGGTGCATGAACCCGCAGCCAAAGCAGTTCAACTTGCCGAAAGAACGGAGGAACGATTCACCAAAATACTCGTCAAATTCTAGAATTTGAGGTTGCAGTAATTGCTGTGTATACAGAAAGCGAGCCGGTCCCAATGATAACTAACGATGCATTTTAGGGAGTTTTCGTAATGCCAACACAATGGCTAGTAAGCCTGCCTGAAATATGGGCGTAATGTCTGGAATGTGAAGGCGGCCATAAAAAGATTCTGAAATCTGCACTCCTATTTTCGCATTGCACAGTAAAGAGTCAGTAGCTATAACGTTGTCAGTAGCTAGCTGGCTTAGGTGGCCTTGTAATATATCAACTAATTGTCTGCTTGGCAATAGTTTATCATGGTTTGAAAGTAGGTGCCCAAACTCAATTTCGAGGTATGGCAAGAGATAATTCGAAGGCTAAACTTGACGTATGCACAGAGCGACGATGACTGAGGCGGCGCGGAATACCAAGGGTATTACGTACTTACATATTTATATTACAACTAGTTCCCTGCATAGGTTGTACTATCTTATTTTGTTATAGCGCAAGCTTGACACGGACAGCAGAAGGCACATCTGCCACACACAGCGCTACTTTCAACAACAGATTTATTTCTCGTTCTCGTCGCTATATATACACCCTCGACCCGTCATACAGCACGTGTAATTTTTTTGGAAAAATAAACAAAAAATATAAACTGGGAACCACACGTAGGCAGTTTCTTGACTCACATATTCACAGACATGTACACGTTCAACGCGAACAAAGATAATTCAGCTCTCTTGAAGATAATGAAATGGAAGGTTTACTGACGCATGCGTCGCCGAATGTTGATATGTGTCTGGCTTCTATTATCAAGCGCGTCATTTCACACCTGCTTCTACTCATGATGACTGTTTCTTTAAATCTTGGTTTGCACTTGCATCTGTGGCAATGAATGGCAAGAAAGCCGTCAGCGGCCAAGTTGTTAATTTTGTTACTGTGTTCTCGTAGAACACAGTAACAAAGTTAACATATTAAGTTAACAAAGTTAAGGTTGTACTATGTTCAGTGTGGCTACGCCAGTCGAGCTTGTACTTGAGCGAGTCAACTTGAGGAATAATTTCTTGGCGGTATCGGAGATACATATGCATATGCGTAGCTAACAGAACCACGAGTAAAACACTTCTGCTAACATTTAGCGCGATGCATAAGTCGTGTACCATATCTCAAACCTCGTAAAATACGGCTATAACAACTGCTGTGTCCGTTGCGGATGTAAAAAAAAAAAATGCAATATTGCCCGCACGAACACAACCATATACTTGTCGAGACAAAGAAATTGAGCGTGTTAAAATATAAACACAACGGGATGAAGCACAGAACATACACCTCTTGCTTGCTTGTATTTACACGTCCGGCGGTGCACGGCCTGTGTGAGGGGCGACGTTGCCTCTCGGTCAGCATGCACATTGACGGAGAACTGGCTGGGCCGGCTGAGCGTCGACGAAGGAATGCTCGCGGTGTCATCATTAGAAGTGAGCGCCTTGGAACCGTCCCACGTCACAGGACGTCACGTGGAGCATCACGACATCGCAGCGAGGAAACGACGCCCCGGCGTAGTTCGGCGGCGAACGGCACGTGTGACGGTGCCCTCTCCGCTAGACGTGACACCAGCCTCGCACCGTTCGCATTACTTTTGCATGGCCGCTGGACTGTCGTGTCAGTGATACAAACATGTCGGAGTGCGTATAATGTATGAAAGAAATACCGCCTAGTCAAGGATTGACGTAGTGCGTTGAATGAGACAACCTATATAATTTTGGAAGATCTGCTGGGGTGAAGAAAACTGCGCAGTATTTAATGACGCAAGTTGAAATAGAAGCTTGGCAATGGTCAACTTGACCTGTACATAAACACACAGTCTGCTTAATATTTGGGAAAAAACCGTGCAAAAGAAGCGCAGGCTACGAAGCAATCGTAAGCGTCTCTGATATTTAAAAGGAATTAAGAAGCTGGGCGAAGCAATTGCAACCTTAGCTAGAAAGGTTGACAGCATAGCAGCCCTTGTAAAGCAAAAGTGCAAACTACATTGCAAGATTACAATTTTTTTGAAAAATACTGTTCTTTTTTACTTGCGCCTTGGTCAAAGTCATCGGCAATGTAGACAAATTATATCGACGGGTTATTTTTCTGTCCAACTGCAGCCAAATCTTCCACACTCCCGTTCTATCTAAACGACCTATACCTCCAGGAAGAAGGAGACGTCAGAAAACTCTTACGCAGACGTACATTTACAAGTTGATATTTTGATAATCGCGGTAACGACAGGTATTCGTAAACGTCAGATTTTGCTGCACATCACAGTCTGGGTTAGCAGTGAGAAAATATACGTAGGTTTGCCCATGCCACATCAGCCACACTGGCCACTGCAGTGTTTTACAGTCAAGTGCTAAAAGCTTGGTTGCCCATCCGCCTTTTCTGTTACGCCAACCGTTGTCGTCAGGGCCTAATTCTAAGCTTCACCAGTCGGCGCACCACGACCGCCACCCCGATTCGAGCCACTGCAGAAGTTGTGCATTTGGTACCACTCCTCCCCCGCACCTTCGATTTACTTGCCTTCTCGTTTTGCTCGCAGAAGGAGGCAGAACGGAAGCAGATAAGAAAGAAAAAGTAAAGATTGCTCGAGCCGCTAGCGGACACGTGACCTTAACTTGGTCAGGCTGCTTTCATCGGAGCGCATGTGGGAGTTTGCGGCTGCGTGCAGATTGTCGCATTAGCTTTATTGTAAATTTGCTTTCACTCACTCTTTTCGGTTAAAACTGAAGTGCTCCACAAAAGTGAGAAATGTTCCGTTGTATTTTCTTTGTTCTCGTTTTCTCGGTCTGACGCAGTACTCTCAGCGCTTACATTAAGGTAGCAACAGCTTCATCATCAGCGACCTAAATACTCATTTAGGCAATTAATAAATGTTTAGGAAATGGCATAACAATAGTATAATTTGAGGTCATGTGGCTGCCAGTATGAACTGGCCCTCCGTATCGACAAAAGCCTACCACACTGCCGATACACACGGCAGGTTGAGTAAAACAGAAAATATGACTGTTTTTCAGTTCTCACAGCGTATTACGCAGAATACAGAGCATCCGCCATCATGACACACAAAGAAACGAAAAATATAGATAGCATGGTGCACAAGGTCTTCCAGAGCGTGGTGTACCATGAAGATCTGGATTTCAAATTTATAAATTTACAATTAAGTAGTTTATGCAAATAAATTTCAATCAATGTTTGTACACGTTTGAATTAAATAAAATTGCTCTACCTAGATGCGGGGGGGGGGGGGGGTCTGAGGGAATTCAGCATGTGCAAGCATGTCGCATTTCGTAAGGTGAATTACAATGAAAGAGACAGGCACATTCGTACCTCACACACAAGAAAGCGTCATGCTTCAGCCTTCCATCAAAACAATGCTTAATTCTAAAGCTCAGCTTCCTTCGCCTCAATCCCCACCGCCCTCCGGCCTCTCCCGCGGTTGCTGGGTAGGCGGTGCCTAGCAGGACGCTGCAGAATTTTTATTAATAATGGAGCGCCACTAAGGTCACCTCTGTTCCGAGTAAATCACATGTGCCTATAATGTAACTCTAGGCAATCTAAAAACGCACAATCATCTTAATGAAGTGGCGTACCATATTCCATGGTTCTTTTGAATTTCGGTAGTTTCTTTGGGTTGCCCCACTCTCGGGCCACCGGGCTTGAGCCCCTGCAGGCCCATGGTTCAGCAGGGGCTGTGCGGCTCCGTGACACGAGTAGTTTAAAAGCCCCAAATGAATTTAAGTAAGGTGTAGTAGTTCTCTGTCCATACGCCTATCCTCACCATTTTTCCCTCGACAAACATCGCTGCTTCAGCGTTTCACAGTGCGAATTCGCCTGAGTTTGCATTCGCATTTTGGCACAGCTTGTGACCGCTGTAATGCCTGCATGGAAGCATTGCACGAAATTAAGGTTGTCCCCGTGTTATGCATAAACTTAACCATTCCTTAAGGTTGCACGTTGCAAGATAGCAACAAAAAACAATTGTTGGAATTGCATGGTTTTCTCATTAGTTCTGTCTCTTTGCCTACCTGCCCCTTCCACAAAAATGAGAGCAAAGTTATGCGCAGTAGGGATAAAATGAGACCTGGCCGATTCCATGAAATAGCGAATGCTGTGGATGAGCTAAGCAAAGTAAGTGGCAGAAATGCGGCGTCGCACTTACATAGACAAAATACAAAATAAAAGATCGCAATGAAAGGAAACGGACAAGACTGAACAGCACAAAGGCTCAATTTTTAGTCTTGTGGGTCCTTTTTAGCGCTGTTTTATTTTACTAATACCATGAACCAACTAGCCGAGCAGCAAACCTTGTTAAGCTACCTAGACACCTTCTTCGAGCTCTTAGGAGCTATCTAGCAGTACAATATTATAAATAAAACCTGATTATGATTTCATTTGAATATTGGAATTTCCAGAATTTCCGATGCATTTCAGAACACAGGCGCTTATCTCATCACTTGTGTCAGTTTTAAAATTCGTTCTTAGCAAACGTACCGTGTGAAATCACGGGCTTTAATTTGTGTATTACAATACGTGGGCTAAAGCAATTAGTTAAAAAGTTGAGTAGCTTATTTTGTGGCTAGACAATTATGCGTTTCGATTTACACTGTAATTATGTCCGCCTTTCGAGTAATACAAATCGATGAGTAGATCTGTGCTATATGCCGCAGGTTGTTATTTTTTTTATTTTGTTAACACTAAAGAAAACCGCTGTGATGCGGTCAGTGGACCGCAGTAGCATTTCTCAATTCGAACGTGAAGCCCATCTCAAACAAGTACTGTGAAAAGCCACAAAGTAAACAGGTATAGTGACGTTTTCTCAGTCTACGATGCGCTTGCTGAACCGCCGGCGTTACCTACAAGTAGATACGCTGAGCTCAAATATGCCCTCATTCTGCCGCTGGCATTGTGTGGCAAAAGAAAGGACAAAGCGCATATTTGAGCAACCTTGCAGGAGTACAAGAAAATTCCAGTGCTGCTGAATTTTTATGAGTTGTATTAGGAATCTTTTAAAATCCTGCAATAAACCACGCATTTTAAAAATCATACGCATGTGAACCCTATTAGCATGTCTTCCTTTAGGTGCATACTTAAAGTTGATGTCACATTGCGTTCTAAAGAATAACGGCAAAGCATGCATACGACGCATGTATAGTGCGTTCCAGCGGTAGAATAAGTAATTCACTGCAAACACTGAAATTAAACTACACAGTTTGAAAAATTGTCCATAAATCAAAGCGCGGCCCTTGTTTCAGAGAAATTCAAGCTTGCTGCTACATTTTGTTCTTCCAAGGCACGGAAAAATCATGCGTATAACCAGGGTCCTTCGTATAACGTTTAACGCTTGTACGTAGCTTTTAAAGTATAGAACAAATCACCGTAGCGGCGCAGGACCGCTCTTAAGAACCTATACGGACTGATCATTTTTTCAGTTATTTGGAATGTTTAAAAATCGCCCGTGGCAGAAAACATTTATAATACTTATCCATGAGCTGGGTAAGAGGCACACATTACTAGCACGAGATATCGGAACACATATTCAACTTATTAACAAAAACTCACGAATAACCTTTTTAAGTAGTTACTTTACGGCACATATTGCATTTTACTAACTGTAACCGATGAGCTTGCAAGAGCTGAGCGCTGCAAGAACTCAACTTTCAGTGCCGCCTAACTTCCGCAAATGCGTGCGCGACTCTACAGAAAGCTGCGACTCCGTCCTGCCTGAGGCGTCGAGATCAGCTCGAAGTGCTGGGAACCAAATGGCGCTTTGTATCTATTATAAAGTCCAGCCGCGATGGATTCGGCTAAGTTGGCTATAAATCAGCAGCGCATGTGCTATCATAGCAATATTGGCACAGATGCGGCTGGTAATTGTCCGATTTTGTTTGTTTAGAAGCCAGCAAGTATCACCGTAGGGTATATAGTAAACGATAAGAGCGGACACTCCCGTATAGGCCACTGCGGCTGACTTCTTAGCCGACTTTGGTCCCATAAATGAGATGAATATATATATATATATATATATATATATATATATATATATATATATATATATATATATATACATATATATATATATATATAGAAAATTATCAGTCATAGCTCTCGTAGTATAGCCCTCTGGGCCGTTTCTCTTTTTTTCGAAAGTAGTCCTATTAGGGTTATTATAATTACACGAAGGTATTTCGCCCTCGTCAGCAGCAGTCCTTGAGATAGTTATTCTGGCGGCTAGCTTCCCACGCTATGCGTGCCGCCATCGCACCTAGTTAAGCTTCTCCTAGACGCTAGAGTTATACTATGTCCGCGCAACCTTGAGCGATCGGAAAGCACGTGTTCTGCTCTTGGCCGGCGGAGAAGGAAGGCTTTGTTCCGGCCGCAAAGCTCTCCACGTCTCAGTAAGGTGCCTGGTGGTGGTCTCGTGCGGATGCTGCCCTCTCGGTGAGCGCATATTCCCCCTCATCTTTTAAGAGGTTCAATACTTACAAGCATTTGTCTCGCAAACCATACTTATTTCAAGGGAATTTTTCACGTCTCAATAATTTCTCTCGTCGTATTCGAGTGCTGATTGCCGTGTTATCGTTTGCTAACGAAACTTTCCCTCAAGTCTAAATATTTTAAAGCAGTTTGTCGTGTGCGTATCATGGCCACGTACGCTTATATCGCCTTCTGTTTCTCTACCACGGGTGCGCTTTAAAACCACGGCGCTGCAATTTTGCTTCACAGACTTTCCTTTCCTTCCTTCTTCTCCTCCCTTAAACTAGCTCTCTTAACTACTACACGCATAGACAAAGCAACAGCGCGCGCATTCGATCATGCGCTCGCCGAGCACGTGATCAAGCTTTTCCTAGTCTCTAAAGCCGCTCGAGTTCGCTCTTCTCCACGGGCGGCCATACGTAAGTATGAGCCTCATACGTAAGTATGAGGCACGGAGGAGGAGCTATGGCGCTTCAAAGTAACCTGGGGCCTGACAAAGCAACCGACTGAGCTATCTTTCCGGGCAACATCCAAGGGTCACGAGTTCAAATCACCTGTTCTCTTCCTCTCCCCCCCATTTTTTTCTTTTTTTTAATGTCTTTTATTTTATCACTGTACGGGAACCCTCCTAAATATATATATATATATATATATATATATATATATATATATATCCTCAATTATGTATGGCCACACATGTGCAGGTCATAAATACCAGGTTCTCTAGCCGAGTGCCATCCATGCGGTATAACCGACCTCAGATTGGTCCACCTTGACTGATCAAATAAGGCACCACTGTAGGTTAAATGAGGCGTACAACTCCTGCGGGACCCGCCGTGGTTACTCAGTGGCTATGGTGTTAGACTGCTGAACACGAGGTCGCGGGATCGAATCCCGGCCACGGCGGCCGCATTTCGATGGGGGCGAAATGCGAAAACACCCGTGTACTTAGATTTAGGTGCACGCTAAAGAACCCCAGGTGGTCGAAATTTACGGAGTCCTCCACTACGGCGTGCCTCATAATCAGAAATTGGTTTTGTCACGTAAAACCCAATAATTTAATTTTTAATTTAACTCCTGCGGGGACGGTGGAGTATCCGCCTCCCGTGCAAGAGGACCGTGGTTCAAATACCGGTGCCGCGCAATTCTCCACCGGAAAATACCAAAAAAAAAACGTGTGTTGAGAAAATTGCACAAACAGGCCTGGAGTGCGGCCTGATCCCGGTGACCAGAACCGGTAACGCACTCTCTCACCAGAGCAGGATTGGCCACCCTGGTGCAGTACTTGGCCACAACCTCCTATATGAATACAACAATCAAACCCCGGCCCTCAGTCTCCAGCTGCCGCGAAGCAACTGACCACGGCGGCGGTCAGATCTGTGACGCAGCAGAGGGTGCTAAGAATACCTGGCTCCGGACAGGCCGCCATTGGAATCTGAACCTGGCAACGTTTAACGTTAGAACGTTATCTAGTGAGGCGAGTCTAGCGGTGTTATTGGAGGAATTAGAGGGTAGTAATGGGATATAATAGGGCTCAGCGAGGTTAGGAGGACAAAAGAAGCATATACAGTGCTAAAAAGCGGGCACGTACTGTGCTACCGGGGCTTAGCGGGGAGACGAGAACTATGAGTCGGATTCCTGATTAATAAGAAAATAGCTGGTTACATACAGGAATTCTATAGCATTAACGAGAGGGTGGCAGGTCTTGTTGTAAAACTTAATAAGAGGTACAAATTGAAGGTAGTACAAGTCTACGCCCCTACATCCAGTCATGATGACCAGGAAGTCGAAAGCTTTTATGAAGACGTGGAATCGGCGATGGGTAAAGTCAAAACAAAATACACTATACTGATGGGCGACTTCAATGCCAGGGTAGGCAAGAAGCAGGCTGGAGACAAGTCAGTGGGGGAATATGGCATAGGCTCTAGGAATAGCAGAGGAGAGTTATTAGTAGAGTTTGCAGAACAGAATAATATGCGGATAATGAATACCGTTTTCCGCAAGCGGGTTAGCCGAAAGTGGACGTGGAGGAGTCCGAATGGTGAGACTAGAAATGAAATCGACTTCATACTCTGCGCAAACCCTGGCATCATACAAGATGTAGACGTGCTCGGCAAGGTGCGCTGCAGTGACCATAGGATGGTAAGAACTCGAATTAGCCTTGACTTGAGGAGGGAACGGAAGAAACTGGTACATAAGAAGCCAATCAATGAGTTAGCGGTAAGAGGGAAACTCGAGGAATTCCGGATCAAGCTACAGAACAGGTATTCGGCTTTAACCCAGGAAGAGGACCATAGTGTTGAAGCAATGAACGACAATTTTATGGGCATCATTAAGGAGTGCGCAATAGAAGTCGGTGGTAACGCCGTTAAACAGGAAACCAGTAAGCTATCGCAGGAGACGAAAGATCTGATCAAGAAACGCCAATGTATGGAAGCCTCTAACCCTACAGCTAGAATAGAATTGGCAGAACATTCTAAGTTAATCAACAAGCGTAAGACAGCGGACATAAGGAACTATAATATGGATAGAATTGAACAGGCTCTCAGGAACGGAGGAAGCCTAAAAGCAGTGAAGAAGAAACTAGGAATAGGCAAGAATCAGATGAGTGCGTTAAGAGACAGAGCCGGCAATATCGTTACTAATATGGATGAGATAGTTCAAGTGAATGAAGAGTTGTATAGAGATTTATACAGTACCAGTAACATCCACGACGATAAGGTGAGAGAGAATAGTCTAGAGGAACTTGAAATCCCACAAGTAACGCCGGAAGAGGTAAAGAACGCCTTGGGAGCTATGCAAAGGGGGAAGGCAGCTGGGGAGGATCAGGTAACAGCAGATTTATTGAAGGATGGTGGGAACACTGTCCTAGAAAGATTGGCCACCCTATATGCACAATGCCTCATGACCTCGAACGTACCGGAATCTTGGAAGAACGCTAAAACATAATCCTAATCAATAAAAAAGGAGACGCCAAAGACTTGAAAAATTATAGACCGATCAGCTTACTGTCCGTTGCCTACAAGGTATTTACCAAGGTAATCGCAAATAGAATCAGGAATACCTTAGACTTCTGTCAAGCAAAGGACCAGGCAGGATTCCGTAAAGGCTACTCAACAATAGACCATATTCACACTATCAATCAGGTGATAGAGGAATGTGCGGAATACGAGTATAACCAACCCTTATATATAGCTTTCATTGATTACGAAAAAGCGTTTGATTCAGTCGAAACCTCAGCAGTCATGAAGGCATTACGGAATCAGAGTGTAGATGAGCCATATGTAAAGATACTGGAAGATATCTATAGCGGCTCCACAGCCACCGTAGTCCTCCACAAAGAAAGCAACGTTATTCACAGCATGTTTACAGGAGGTATTCAGAGACCTGGAGTGGGAAGAATTGGGGATAAAAGTTGATGGAGAATACCTTAGCAACTTGCGATTCGCTGATGATATTGCCTTGCTTAGTAACTCAGGAAACCAATTGCAATGCATGCTCACTGACCTGGAGAGGCAAAGCAGAAGGGTGGGTGTGAAAATTTATCTCCAGAAAACTAAAGTAATGTTTTACAGTCTCGGAAGAGAACAGCAGTTTACGATAGGTAGCTAGGCACTGGAAGTGGTAAGGGAATACATCTACTTAGGGCAGGTAGTGACCACGGATCCGGATCATGAGACTGAAATAACCAGAAGAATAAGAATGGGCTGGTGTGCGTTTGGCAGGCATTCTCAAATCATGAACAGCAGGTTGCCACTATCCCTCAAGAGGAAAGTGTATAACAGCTGTGTGTTACCGTATGGGGCAGAAACCTGGAGGCTTACGAAAAGGGTTCTGCTGAAATTGAGGACGACGCAACGAGCTATGGAAAGAAGAATGATAGGTGTAACGTTAAGGGATAAGAAAAGAGCAGATTGGGTGAGGGAACAAACGTGGGTAAATGACATCTTAGTTGAAATCAAGAAAAAGAAATAGGCTTGGGCCAGACATGTAATGAGGCTGTAATGTAATGTAATGTAATGTAATGGGCTGGACATGTAATGGTGTGTGCGGTGACATAGAACATTACCTTCTGTGCTGTACTCTGTATAACGCGGAAAGGAGCGTGTTATTCGGGTCCCTCAAAAAGACAGGAATTCCCCACAGTTCTCTTCAGGACATTGTTTACCCGCGCGGGAACCAGTTTGATAGGAAGGAGGTTTCTCGCCTTCTTTGAAATTACCTGCAGGACGCAGATTTGGCCTCCACATGGTGACCTTAGGAGTGACTATGTGTAGTTGTGAGGTCCGTGTCTGATTTATATGATTTATGTATTTTAGGTGTCGCTACGGTGGAGCAGTTGCCGGCAGCTACTGCAAGGCTAATCCCACCAGTAGCCTACAACCACTCAACTCAACTCAACTCAATGTAATGAGGAGGGAAGATAACCGATGGTCATTAAGGGTTACGGACTGGATTCCAAGGGAAGGGAAGCGTAGTAGAGGGCGGCAGAAAGTTAGGTGGGCGGATGACATTAAGGCGTTTGCAGGGACAACATGGCCACAATTAGTACATGACCGGGGTAGTTGGAGAAGTATGGGAGAGGCCTTTGCCCTGCAGTGGGCGTAACTAGGCTGATGATGATGATGGTTCTCAGCGCAGCTCGCGGATTAGGTGAAACGCACACAACTCCGAGATGGCTGCCACGCGTCGCCTAGTCTCTGAGGCCAAGACTTCATTTTCGCATTTTTTATGTGTGTGTGACCAGTGACGTTGCATGCATCATCGTGTGACTTCATGCAGGCGCTCGCACCGCTGTTTACGTGTTGCGACGATGAGCGCCTAAGCCTTTGTTTCACTGTATGTTAGTTTTATTTAAATTCATGTTGGTTATGTTTCAAGCTGTAACTTAGCTTAACAGTCATGCGAACTGTTAATGAGGAAGTACAACTTCATTGTTTGTGATAGTGTACTTGTAACAATTCACACTCGCAAAAAAAAATGGAGAGCGCTTAAGCTTCACCTTTAAGAGTGGAACGCGATAGCATTCAAAGCCCTGGGTGATTCTCACGCTTCCCGGCAAGTGGAGCATATGTAACCGTAATATTTACGGAGATGTACTGACCGCGAACCCTATGCAAGGTCCATCTAAATAGATCGCGAAGCTTGCGACGAAAAGCGTGCCAAAACCTATCGCCAGAGATATCAGTTAGTGGTACACGAGTGAAGCACGACTAGGTGAGGGGGTCAAACACTGAAACTAGAAAATCTATGTGAAAAGAATTGTTCGAAAAATTTAAATCAACATACTGTCATACGAGTAAATATTCAGTTTCGAATATTTTGATCTACTAAAACAACAAATGTTATTTTTTTCGATTTCACAATTTATTAGTTCGTTCTTGCTGATCGATACCAACCAGTGATTCTGGCGCAAGACTTGGCAAGACTGTGCAAACCAACTATTATGTAGTGCGGGATGCAGTTGCTCGCGTGCAACACAGTGATTTCATCCGAGTTTTTTTTTTTTTATTTGCTTGCGTGTTTGTTCAAAGTATGGCATGCGCTGCACTTCAAATTTGGCCTGGCCTAGCGCACGGCATTCATTGGCAAATGGTGTGAGTGGAGGCTTCTTGTTACCGTACAAGTTCACGCTGCGGCATCCAACGCGCTTGTCTCGTCGTGACGATAAACGCGAAACGCCCCGCGAAGAAACGTCGCGGTATGTTCGTTTACTCTCCGTAACACAGGCTCTGAGTGTCCGACGGGCAGCAACATTAGTAAGTCGAATGTTTTCTGAATGATAATGTGGGGCAATGCTGTCTTGTCTGATAACGGTTGCATATGAATACATGGTGTCGCAAGGAATTACGAATGATTCTGCGAAAAGGATCCGCATATGTTGCTATACATTACAACTGTCTACTGGACATAGTACTTTTGCTCCATTGAAACATGTTTTCTTCGGTGAATTATATTGATTGCATTATTCTAGAGGAATAAAAGTGAAGTTGCTTTTGAAACCTCTGTGGCAGTGTCAATTATTTCCATCCTATTCGCTCACCTTGCTAAGGAAGCTACTGGAGCATTTGCCACCAATAACAGCCTAATTATGTTCACATTAAGACATATGCCACTCCTATTGTTTAATGACACGCTGGCGCTTCAGCTGAGGTCAGTCCCAAGCTCGCCTCAGCCTCAAAAGAAAAATAACTGCTGACGTTGCGGTCAACATGCCGGACGCTAAAGAAATTCAAACATTCGCGCCAAGCAGCATAAGATATTGACGTCACTGCCATTTCCGGTTCTTACGTCACTTTATTTTTTGCTAGCTGTTAGTTGTCCCCCCGATACGTAGATGGCGACGGTTGCAACGAGCCGCCATTTTCTTGACATGTGGGCACCTAGGGAAGCTTCGCTACCAGTTTACATATACCTTGCGCTATGCGCGAAAGCGAGCTTTGCGGTGGAACCACGGCCTCTTGAGTGGGCCGCGGTTATCAAGGGGCTTTACGGTGCGGCGGATGCGAGCGCCAGCTGGAGGCCGGAACCAGGCGCACCGCTCCGTGGCCCCCGAAACACCCATCGAGCCGGCGCGCGCAAAATGGCGGACGCCGCGGCCGGTTTGTGTGTGGGAAGGGGTTTCTTTGAGTTTTCGCGCAACAAAATTATGTTTTCTCGTACAGTCAAGTTACAATCCGAGAGCTATCATGTCTGTAGGTTGTGTGCCAGTCGTAGTTTACAATTTTTCTACGTATTTTAGCTTGAGAAATTAAATTATATGGAAGGACTGGGTATACGTGGTTCGAAAATCTTCTTGCCGATGTGACGTTAGACACGGAATTTCCTGCGGCACGAGCTCGTTTACGCGATCCCTGTGTTTAGCTGAGGTTTTTTTAGCTTCCTACACTGCTGTAGTGTTAGCTTAACTTCCGCTAGGCACGGGCGCCCCGTGGTTTTCACCGCGATGGTGGCTCCTTCGCGGCTTCGTCCGCTTACCTTTTTTGGTCGTGTTCCGAAAAGCGCGACCAATGTCGACGTGTGCAAGGCGTTTGTCCAGCGCTTTTCGTTGAACGATTTGAAGTCTGTTCGGGATTTCGGCACGGGTCGTTTTGAAGTCACTTTTAGGAGTGAAGCCTGTTTCACATGCTGCGACTGGAACGACGAAAATCGGTGCAGTCGCACGCGTCGCAATGCGATTTCTAGAGGGCCCATTTCACATGATTGCGATTTCAACAATGCGACTGGTGCGACGCCCGGGGTTGCTTACTGCCAGGTTTCGTGGCACACGCTGCCTAATTCTTTTACAGTACTGAATAAAACGTTTACAATATAATATAATTCACTGTTCTTCATTAGGAGCAAATAATATGCACGTTTAGTAATTTAAATACATGTTAGTTAAGATTTGTTTTGGAGTGTGCAACGGCGGTTTCTGCAGTTCAGTGCGGCATGGCACCCGTAAATAGCTGTTCGCAGTTGGTTCAGCGCCGTGTGTTGTCTCATCTGCCTTCTACGACCGTTTCGTTCTGCCTGCGCTACAACAATGTACAAAATGGCCTGTCGACAAGTTCATATAGCTACCCGGAATTCGACTGCCAGGAAGTCGTCGTGTCAGCCCAACAAGATCCTCGCGCTACCCGTGCTAGGCGTCAGCTGCATGGAGAAATGATGTGTGTACATTGCTCGTGATTGCGCATATGCGTTGCCTGCTCCTAGCCACATTCTTGTGCCAAATGAAGCAACAAGCACCAACCGGAAGCAGCCCGCTAGTGCCCCTGAACGAAGCCGCAAATGATCTGTGTGATTACTGAATGTGGAATGAAAATTGTGTTGTGAAATTCAACCTTAGCGCTAGCCTGATTCGTCCATGGCCGTGCGTGTGCTGTGAATATTATATATATATATATATATATATATATATATATATATATATATGGGAGTCCTCTATAAGTATTTCTAAAGGCGCAAAAGCCGACGCATCAGATGTTTTCAGCAGTTACCGTCACTTTTGTAGAAACCTGTACGTTGTAACATAGCATTCTAATAGACACGTTTCTCGTTTACTTTGTTGTCCTGTGACTCGCGCTAGTAGCATACTCTGAACTCCTAACAAGAAGACCATATCAATACGCGCTATCCATAATGTAGGATCGTAGGCTCACGGCAGGCGCACTTGCCGTAGGGTTCATCAACTTTCTGCTCAGCCTCGCACGCCGCTCACGGTTAGCCTGTTTTGTGGAAATATTATTAATCTTATTAACGGAAATAATATTAATGTTAGTAGATATTATAATTTCTTCACTGTTATTTATAGCAATCATCCAGATTTCTTAAGCTAGTCATGCATTTAACCTGTATTAGATCAACATTGTTACGACATGCTTATGGGAGTTATTTCAAACTAGATTGCTAAGCCAGAGAAAGTACAAATGAATGCCTAAACGTTTATTTCTATCTGGTATTCCTAAACAGATTATATTTGCAGAATTTTATGCCTGCTTGCATTTCCTGCGATTCAATGATCAGAGCTGGAAACACCGATTCCTGTTCTTGCTGTCAAAAGGCTGCTTCAATGTCGATAGCACGCTATAATTATTCATTTAGAAAGTGTTAAGCAATGACTATATCTCTAACCTTATCAATGCCTTTTTGTTCCACAAACACAACTAAGTTTTCTTTCTCCCCCTCATTGACAGCCATGGAATGAAACCGTTCACTTTCATAAGTATCAGGATGCAAACATTCCGGAGTTCGTCCTGAGCATTTGCCTGCATCCTATGATGTGCATGTTTGTATCAAGTTCTGGTGTTGCAATCGCCGTGATCTACGCAAATTTTATATTGCAACAACAAATTTATTGAAGTTTGTTTTCAATTCTACAATGTCGCCATGCAGTAACGACGACATTAATAAGCAAAAACAAACTGCAGATTCAGTGTACGTGTTGGAATCTATGCGAAATGAAGTTTTTGTCAAGTGGTCAATTAAATGCTGTTAAAGTAACAGCGATATATACAATTTGTCTTATTTTCAACAATACAACATGTCATCTTTTTCAAGGTTTGCTTATGCACCGCATAGGTCACAACCTTAATGTCATGTAATCTTTATGCACTACACTGTTCACAAACTATGCCGAAATGCAAACGGCAGTTATTGTAGAAGCACACTGCGAGACATCAACACAGTGACATTTGTTGAGCAAGGAATGGTGCGAGGTGTATGCAGATGAATGATTGACATGTGCTTATGTACTTACTTATTTATATACCTCGCAGGCTGCAAGGTTGGAGTATCAGGTGGAATGAATAAAAATGTAGTTACAAAAGAAAGAAGGGCACAACATTAAGAAAATAAAACCAGCAAAAAAAGCAGCAACAATACAATGCACCAACTAGCCCAACGTGTCTTACTGGCACAAAATTATGCAATACTTAACAAACAATAACAGAAAAAGTTGCTGCCCATGCACCCTGTACAGATGGTAAACCAGCGAAACTGATATTTGCGGCCCCGGTGTTTATCACTGGGTTAATTGAAATGTGCGGCCCCGGTGTTTATCACTGGGTTAATTCTGACGATTTATTCAAGTCTTTCTATATTATTGGTTATGTCTGTGTTTCTTAATGAGGTTACGCACACATTTGGCTTGGGTTTATCGCATTGTTTATTTGTAATGCCACACATCGCGCATCGCATAACCACCATCATGAAGGGTGCAATGAATGGTTCATTTTATTAATCCAGCGGGTTCATCAGTCTTTCTGGATTATGTTACGCATTTGTATTATGTAATGCGTTAACCATGGTATCTATGACTCGGTTATGCACTGTAGTTACCAAGTGACGCTCATTTCCTTTAATTAAATACAGGGACACATTTTTTTAATCTATTGGGAAGTCGGAGAGAGACTGCTGCATGTGCGCTCTGCTGCGAAAGAGAAACGGCATCACTATCGGTATAGCCAATGGCCCACCACACTGTTGCTGCGAGATAATTGTGACATCATGATCTTGTCTTAACCCCGTCCCCCTCTGTGTCCCTTCCCTGCAATAGTACGTGCATGAATGTATATGTTCTAAATGCACAAGCATTTCTATCTCTGCCCAACAAGAAATTTCTCCGTCTGTCATGTAAGACGAATGCAATGGCTCACACCCCCATAAACAATGGATCGTACCCCCACACTAGGGTTTTTGTGATCGGACCACGAGTGTTTCACCTAGGCATGTACAGCATCACTGTAAAAAGAATGAACACCTTTCTGTTAGACACCAAGGAGATCGTGAGGCATACTAACAAATGGAAGTTTATTGAAAATGCCGAGTAAATGCTGGTTGACAAGCAATAAATCGAAGTTACACAAAAAGCAGAAGCAAAAGCAAAAGCTGATGTGTGTCCATACAGATCCCAACAGGAAACGCATCCATCTCTGAAAGTGTAACAGAGGCCATGCTTACACAAGGTTCTTGCATCTACAGCTTCCATAATTTCTGTAGGCCATGCGGGGACCGGTGCGAGGATGCCCCAATACCCTTGCATTTAATAAGTTTTCTCGCTCTCTCCCCTTCCGACCTGCAGCGTGCGTCACTCGAACCCTCGTGTTTAGGCGACGCGACTCCTCTTTCCGCTCACAGCGCGATTCCTAGGTGCAGCGTCCGATGCGGGACGCCTCTGACGTGATCGCGGCGCCGTAGCGTGTCTGGTGGGAAAGCGTCCCCTGCGATGTGTGCCGGGCTGCTGACGAGGAGTCATGTGTCTGCGTATTGCTCCCAAGCGAGATACCAAGTCGCCCCTTTTTGCTTGTGATTCTAGTGATGAGTCAGTATATTTTTCGCCTGCGCTCCTAGCTTGTTTAGAGCTTCTGCATTACAGCCTTTGGCGTTGATTAAAAGTCCTAAAATTTTGATGGAGTTCACCCTCGGAACGGGGTGCCCTTCTTGTGTCGTAATTTCGACTGGCAGCGTTTCCAGAAGCTCGAGGTTACTAACGCCCTGCCTCAACTGTCTGTAGAGGAGTTCGGATTTGGTCGGTGAAAGCTTGAGACCCGCGCATGTAAGAAATTCTTCCGTTACATCTACGGCCGCCTGGAGAGATTGCTCTAGATCGGCCAGAGATTCCCCCGGGGACCAGATTGTGATATCGTCTGCATAGATTGCGTGGCCTATTTTCGGGAGTTCGGCCAGCCTTTCGGAGAGTTTATGCATGGCGATATTAAACAGTAGCGGGAATAGGACCGAGCCCTAAGGGGTTCCGCAGTTGCCCAGTTCGTAAGGACCGCCCGAGATCGTACCCAGCCGAAGGAACGCTTTCCTTTCCGATAGGAACGAGATAGTGAAATTAAAGAATTTCCTCCCTAGGTTTAGATAGGAAATTCCGTTCAAAATGTGTTCGTGAGCCACCTTATCAAAGGCCTTAGCGAGGTCGAGTGCAATGATACCTCGTACGTCTCCCGTCTCGTTCTCGAATATGGATCTTTTCAGGAGGATCGTTGCCTCCTGTGTAGAGAGTCCCTTTCTTAAACCTATTAGATTATGCCTAAATAGTTCGTGGTTTTCTATGTGTTCGACGATTCGATTGTGTACTGCATGTTCGGCCACTTTGCAAATGCACGATGTTAGAGAGATGGGACGCAGGTTATTTATGTGCGGAGATTTTCCCGGTTTGGGGGGGGGAGGAAGACGAAGTGATTCCTTGACAGAACGCTTGTGCTTTTGTCTCCGCTTTTTAGCTTTGTTTCCCTGCATTTCTGGGAGCTGCCGCTCCCTCCTTGCGGCAATGGATGAAGAAATCTCCGAGGAGTTTCCTGGTGTGCAGCCGTCAGGTCGGCTAGCGTCCAGGAAACGTGGAAGTGCGTCAAGCGATACAGACAGCGAGGCCACTGAGATATGTTCGGACAGCTACGACTCGTCGGACGATGACTTCCAGGTCGTGATGAGTAGATCAGCGAAAAGAAGACTACTGCAGGCATCTTCGTCGCCAAGTGCTTCTACCGTGAAGAGTGCACCGCTGCGCTGGCCGCACACTGTGCTCTTTATGCCCGTGGACCCGGCAACCAATTTGCGGCTCCTCAACAGGCAGGTCCTCTCTTCCTTACTCGAGAGAATCGCACCAAATGAAATTAAAGACGTGCGAATAAACTCGCGGAAAAATGTCCTGGCAGTTGATGTGCTACATCGCAGTGCCCTACAACACCTACGTAATATAACTGATATCGACAAGGTAAAGGTGCGATCAATGATCCCTACAGGCGGCGATGGTACTGCGGGCGTCATTTATGACGTCGACGTAGCCATTCCTAATGACGACTTGCCAACGCTGATAAAGCCAACGACAGAAGGCAATTTGATTACAAGGATTTCCAGATTGGGAAACACACGCTGTGTGAAGATTTTGTTTGAAGGAGACAGCCTTCCTTCCCACGTCAAAGTAGGACATGTCCGCCATCCAGTACGACCTTTCATACCGAAGCCCCTCCAGTGTTTCAAGTGTTGCAAGATTGGCCACGTGAAGGGTGTCTGCGTGAACAGCGTAGTGTGCCCGCGGTGCTCTGAGTCCCATTCAGAAGACGCCTGCAGCGCACATGTTCTAAAATGCCCTAACTGCAGAGGTCCTCACAAGGCCTCATCAAAGGATTGCCCGCGGATGCGGAAGGAATTCACGATTCTAAAACGCATGGTGCGCGACAATTCAACGCATCGAGAGGCTGCTACCGCTGTTCGGCGACGTCGGCATCGGCACCGAAAACGTTCAAGAAATTCCGCTACTGCAGATAGGTACACGCCAGCTACAGTCAGAAGGGCTGCCGCATCTCCACACTGCGCCACCAAGACAGATACAAGGAAAGCGAACAAAGAGGAGAGGCTCGCCCGTCCTGAAGAATGGCCTGAGCTACCGAGGGCACAACTCCCTGCTAAGTTACCTCAAAACGCACCGACTTCAACGGCTTCTGCAACTGTTGAAGCGACGCTGGCTGATGATCTCCAGGTCATCAACATTCTGCGGTCGCTCATGAGTGCCATTCGCATTATACTTACCAACATGAAGTCTTCGTCTGCGCAAAGCGCACTACAGGTGCTGGACACTTTGAGTCCAGTACTTGCAGCTCTTGGTTAAAATCATGGCTCTCCAGAAGCCGTCGTTTCGTGACGAAGTCCGAAACGCGTCGATATTTCAGTGGAACGCCAGAGGACTGAAGTCACGCATGTCGGACTTTCGACAGTTTGTGTTCACGAATAAGTTCCCAGTCATCGTCATCTGCGAGCCCCTATCAGATAACATCAGACTGTCCGGGTATGAATGTTTCATGTCCGCCACCCTCGGAGAATGCAGCAAGATCATCGTATTCATGCGACGTGATCTTACGTATGTCCATCACCCAGTGTCGCCTGACCAAGAAAACCAATACATCTGTCTGACAGTGAAGAAAGGCAAGCTCACTTTCACATTAATTGGAGCCTACATATCGCCCTCAAGTCGGTTGGACTGCGAGAGATTACGGCGAATCACCACAGCGACTCCGCAGCCTTTGGTGATTACTGGAGATTTTAATGCCCACCACCATCTCTGGGGAAGTTCTAAGATAAACTCGAGAGGCAGAAGATTAGTGTCATTTGCCTCCGAACAAGAACTGTGCTTGTTAAATGATGGTAGCCCCACCTTTCTACGTGGAACTGCCTACTGTAGCTGCCTGGACCTGACCTTTGTTTCACGCTCCTTCACTAGAAAGGTCAGGTGGTTTCCGGATATTGAAACGCGGGGAAGTGACCACCTACCCACTTATCTTAGGGTTGAAGGGTTGACGGACTCCAGGTTAGCCGCCATCACACAATGTATCGACTGGCCAATGTTCAAGTCAATTGTCGAAGACGGCTGTCGTGATGACTTGCCCACTAGCCTAGAGGACATCATAAAAGGTGCCCTAGAGGATACGAAACATTCGCTTCTGAGAACGTCTACACGCACCGAATACGACATTGAGCTAGGGAAGCTTCGCGCAATTCGTCGTCGTGCAGAGCGAAGATACAGGCGCACGAAGTCTGTACATGACTTGAGGTTGGCCAGAAGAACTCAAAAGAAGATTCAGCGTCGTATGGACAAACTTGCATCACAAAGATGGAAATCATTCTGCGAATCTTTGGATCCACGAAAACCATTGTCTCACATATGGAGAACTGTTCGTGGTCTCCGTGGAACCCCTCAGCAGCGCCACCCTTTCAAGTCTTTGGCCCTTCACCAACAATGCAGCGAGATTGACGTAGCGGAAGCTTTCTGCAGGAGGATTGCTGGTGAAACTAGTTGCGCTGGAACATCGACGCTCCGCCACTCACCGATTTCACGCGACTCCCGCATGGATAGTCCTTTCTCCATGGACGAGCTCGAAGCTGCACTGGCCTTGTGCAAGCGTTCATCTTCACCAGGACCCGACGGTATAACCTACCGTGCCCTGTGTAATCTTGGCGATGAGGCTCGAAAAGTGCTCCTGCTCCTGTTCAACAGCTCCTGGCAGACAGGTACGGTTCCCCAAGAATGGAAGACCAGTCGCCTAATTCCACTGCTCAAGCCTGGCAAGTCGCCTGTAGACATTGCATCATACCGACCAATTGCGCTTGCCAGTTGCATCGGAAAACTAATGGAGAGGATGGTTCTAGCACGGCTAGAATGGTACCTCGAACATTACCAGGTATATCCACATGCAGTGTCCGGTTTCAGGCGTGGCCGTTCTTCCATAGACAACGTTATCGACTTGGTGACGTACGTCGAGCACCAGGGGTGCGATCTTGTACGCGTTCCAAAATAGAACGGAGGCGGTTCGTTCCACCGAGCCAAATACGATTCGTCAATTTGAACCATGCCGAACGCCATGACGTCAATTGTGACGTGATATCTGCTGTCAATGATTCCGTGTCGTCTGCTATCGGACGAACGGAACGGAACATACCGCCTATTTCGTGATGTAAAGAACGAACCGCCTCCGTTTTATTTTGGAACGCGTACAAGATCGCACCCCAGAAGTCCTGCAAAAGATTATCTGCTGCCCTGTTTCTGGATATTAAAGGAGCGTACGATAACGTAACGCACGAAGCGATTTTCAACGCGTTAGAGGCAGTAGGACTTGGCGGCAAAGTATATTTTTGGATAAGTAGCTATCTACATGAGAGATCCTTTTTCGTACTTACCGAGGATGGCCCGACCTCCCAGCATTACAGTAACCGTGGGGTGCCTCAGGGCGGAGTACTCAGCCCAACGCTCTTCAGTCTAACACTCCTTGGACTCACCGACATCCTGCCAGGCACCGTTAGGCTCTCCATCTATGCCGACGACATTTGCATTTGGACGTCAGCTGTGACGCGACTGCAGCTTCGCGCGCGGCTTCAAAAGTCAGCTACTTTAACATCATCCTACCTTCGAGAACAAGGACTTCGTATATCATACGAGAAGTGCGCAGCGGTGGCATTTACCAGGAAATCAATGTCTCCATACGTGATATCCGTCGACAGACACATCATCTCGTACAGCACGAGTCACAGATTTTTGGGGGTGGTCCTTGACAAAAATCTCTCCTGGACCCCTCATGTGAATTATGTGAAAAAACGCCTGACAGGAATTTGCCATATGTTTAAGTTCCTTGCAGGAAAGACCTGGGGAGTGCCAATACACTCTATGCTGCAACTGTACAGGGTCCTCTTTATTGGATTCCTGCGGTACAGCCTACCTGTCATGTCCAATACCTGCAGAACTAACCTGAACACAATCCAAAGCATCCAAGCCCAAGCACTCAAGATATGTCTCGGTCTACCGCGGAGTGCGTCAACGACTGAAGTCATCGCAGTCGCTCAAGATTTCACTATTAGAACGCACATTAACATTGAAACAATGCGTGTGCACATAAGACACGTCGCCCGGACCCCTACCCACCACCTAGCAAGTCTCCCAGTAGATAGGCCCCACACGACATTCAGTGCGACTGTCTTCGCGCACCGTGCCTCTTTCAGGTCAGGTTACACACCTGCGGCAAGGCCTTCTATTCCTCCATGGTGTATGCGCCGTACTCAAGTGAACCTTACAGTCCCAGGACTTCAGAAAAAGTCGGACTTGCCATCATCAGCGCTCAAGCAACTAACTTTACTTCTGTTGTACGAGAAATACAGCGACTGCACACACGTCTACACTGATGGATCAACTACACCAACCAGTTCCGGCGGCGCTGTAGTTATACCAGCAATGAGAATAACCAAGCGATTCAAGACTTCCCATGTCACTACGTCTACAGCTTCAGAGCTCGCGGCTCTCCGCGAGGCGCTTCAAGTGATAAATACTGAAAGTCCTAGAAAATGGGCAGTCTTCTGCGATTCAAGGCCGGCCTTGCAATGTGTGCATTCATTTCTCCGACATGGGAATCACGATCAGCTCACGTGCGAAATCGCGGAACTTGTCCATCACTTAGGAGAAAAAGGCCATGATATCTCTTTTCAGTGGATACCAGGTCATTGCGGTATCATTGGTAATGATGACGCCGATAAGGCAGCTCGGACGTCAAACCAAGAAGACCGCTGCGTCCCCATTCCGCTCTCAAGGACCGACGCCGCGAGACAACTTGGCATTCTGGCACGCACGATCTCCTTAGCAGAGTGGAATACCGTACATACAAGGCGCACAAGACTGCACCGACTAAACCCATCACTTCAACTCAGACCTCCAGCCGGTGTGCACCGGCGTGAAGCGTCTCTTCTGTGTCGGTTATGGCTTGGAGTGGCCTTCACGAATGCCTACTCAGCCCTAATTGGAATGGCTGATAGTCCTGCATGTGATGTTTGCGCATGCGAGGAGAACATTGACCACATATTGTGCCATTGTCCTCAATTTCAAGCACAAAGACAGTATTTGTCCGACACATTGAGGAGACTAGACCATCGTCCTCTGAGTGAACAGACAATATTAGAGCACCGTCCCGACCGATCATCGGCTCAGAAGGCAGTGAAGGCACTTTTGTGTTTTCTCAGAACTTCTGGTTTGCTCGAGCGACTTTAACTGAAGTGCTGTCCGTACACGTACCTACACCTTCTCTCTCCCTTCTTTCTCTTCCCCTTCTCCCTTCCCCCAGTGTAGGGTAGCCAACCAGACTATTGACTGGTTAACATCCCTGCCTTCCTGTATTCTTCTCTCTCTCTCTCTCTCCCGGTTTGGGGATGAGCACCACCTTGGCGGTGCGCCATTCCGACGGGACCTGCCTAGAGCTGCACACCTCATTTATCTCTGCCGTTAGGATTTCGATGGCCTTGTCGTCCAGGTTCCGGAGGAGCTTGTTGGCGACCCCGTCTGGCCCCGGGGCCGATCTTCCATTTAAGCTTAAGAGTACGTGTCTGATTTCTGAAATTGTGAAAGGTTCGTCTGATTCTGGCCTGTCTAGCCCCGTGTAACCCGCTCTCGCGCTTATGCCTAGCGAATCTCCTTCCTTGACGGGCAGGTAACTTCTAGCCAGGTCGTTGACAATTACTTCGTCTGTGAGGCCCGAGGTGACCTGCTTATGTATGAGCCTATCGACAGCGAGATTTAACGCATTCCTGGACTGTTTGTCGTTGAGGAGGCTTTTAAGCAGATTCCACTTACTACCTCTTTTCATGCGACCGTCCGTTTCGTTGCATGTCTCGTCCCACTGTTGCTAGGGCCAGTTGTCTGGAATACCATTCTATTTTCTTGTTTACTGACGTTAGTGTTGCTCGTAGTCGGCCGATTTGGTATTTAAGTTTTGCAAGGCCGCACGGATTTCTGCCTCCGTGAGTTCCTCGTCTAATTTTGCGTTTATATTTCCATTGTAGCTAGGATAGCTGCAAGGGGGTACCTGCGTTACGTATTTCTGCTTTAGTTCATTGAGAAATTCTTCTTCTGTGCCCTCATGTGCGTGTAATAACTTATTAATGGCTTGCCTGTGGTTTTTCTTGTTATTCTCCGGGTCAAGCATGTGCAGGTTTTGTCAGTGCTTAACCTTTTACTGCACCTTGTCGCTTTTACGCAACATTCTGATGAACGGCGTTAAAACTGAAGCAAAGTCTGTTTGGAGCTGCCTGTACACGTTGTTGCATTTCCGCAACATTGGTCTGTAAGACGCGCCCCCTCGTGCTGCCTTCTGTGCTCATCCTTCGCGTCTTCTACCAAAACAAACGTAGTGCAGGCTGCGCGCGCCCGCGAGCAGTGATACAGGTAAGTTTTGCCAATTGTAAATGTATTTATCCGTAAGACAAACCGAAAAAAAATTTTCTTACGCTAAGCTCCACATCCTCCTGACCATGTAGATTAAAAAAAAAAAAAAACATTGTTATCTTGGAATAGTTTGTTCTTCGCGACGGAACGTTGCTCATCATCATCATCATCAGCCTGGTTATGCCCACTGCAGGGCAAAGGCCTCTCCCATACTTCTCCAACTACCCCGGTCATGTACTAATTGTGGCCATGTTGCCCCTGCAAACTTCTTAATCTCATCCGCCCACCTAACTTTCTGCCGCCCTCTGCTACGCTTTCCTTCCCTTGGAATCCATTCCGTAACTCTTAATGACCATCGGTTATCTTCCCTCCTCATTACGTGTCCTGCCCATGCCCATTTCTTTTTCTTGATTTCAACTAAGCTATCATTAACTCGCGTTTGTTCCCTCACCCAATCTGCTCTTTTCTTATCCCTTAACGTTACACCTATCCTTCTTCTTTCCATAGCTCGTTGCGTCGTCCTCAATTTAAGTAGAACCCTTTTCGTAAGCCTCCAGGTTTCTGCCCCGTACGTGAGTACTGGTAAGTTACAGCTGTTATAAACTTTTCTCTTGAGGGATAATGGCAACCTGCTGTTCATGATCTGAGAATGCCTGCCAAACGCACCACAGCCCATTCTTATTCTTCTGATTATTTCAGTCTCATGATCCGGATCCGTGGTCACTACCTGTCCTAAGTAGATGTATTCCCTTACCACTTCCAGTGCCTCGCTACCTATCGTAAACTGCTGTTCTCTTCCGAGACTGTTAAACATTACTTTAGTTTTCTGTACATTAATTTTCAGACCCACCCTTCTGCTTTGCCTTTCCAGGTCAGTGAGCGTGCATTGCAGTTGGTCCCCTGAGTTACTAAGCAAGAGAATATCATCAGCGAATCGCAAGTTACTAAGGTATTCTCCATTAACTCTTATCCCCAATTCTTCCCAATCCAGGTCTCTGAATACCTCCTGTAAACACGCTGTGAATAGCATCAGAGAGATCGTATCTCCCTGCCTGACGCCTTTCTTTATTGGGATTTTGTTGCTTTCTTTATGGAGGACTACGGTGGCTGTGGAGCCGCTATAGATATCTTTCAGTATTTTTACATATGGCTCGTCTACACCCCGATTCCACAATGCCTCCATGACTGCTGAGGTTTCGACTGAATCAAACGCTTTCTCGTAATCAATGAAAGCTATATATAAAGGTTGGTTATATTCCGCACATTTTTCTATCACCTGATTGATAGTGTGAATATGGTCTATTGTTGAGTAGCCTTTACGGAATCCTGCCTGGTCCTTTGGTTGACGGAAGTCTAAGGTGTTTCTGATTCTATTTGCAATTACCTTAGTAAATACTTTGTAGGCAACGGACAGTAGACTGATCGGTCTATAATTTTACAAGTCTTTGACGTCCCCTTTCTTATGGATTAGGATTATGTTAGCGTTTTTCCAAGATTCCGGTACGCTCGAAGTCACGAGGCATTGCGTATACAGGGTGGCCAGTTTCTCTAGAACTATCTGCCCACCATCCTTCAACAAATCTGCTGTTACCTGATCCTCCCCAGCTGCCTTCCCCCTTTGCATAGCTCCCAAGACTTCCTTTACTTCTTCCGGTGTTACCTGTGGGATTTCGAATTCCTCTAGACTATTCTCTCTTCCATTATCGTCGTGGGTTCCACTGGTACTGTATAAATCTCTATAGAACTCCTCAGCCACTTGAACTATCTCATCCATATTAGTAATGATATTGCCGGCTTTGTCTCTTAACGCATACATCTGATTCTTGCCCATTCCTAGTTTCTTCTTCACTGCTTTTAGGCTTCCTCCGTTCCTGAGAGCATGTTCAATTCTATCCATATTATACTTCCATATGTCAGCTGTCTTACGCTTGTTGATTAACTTCGAAAGTTCTGCCAGTTCTATTCTAGCTGTAGGATTAGAGGCTTTCATACATTGGCGTTTCTTGATCAGATCTTTCGTCTCCTGCGATAGCTTACTGGTATCCTGTCTAACGGAGTTACCACCGACTTCTATTGCACACTTCTTAATGATGCCCATAAGGTTGTCGTTCATTGCTTCAACACTAAGGTCCTCTTCCTGAGTTAAAGCCGAATACCTGTTCTGTAGCTTGATCTGGAATTCCTCTATCTTCCCTCTTCCCGCTAACTCATTGATCGGATTCTTATGTACCAGTTTCTTCCGTTCCCTCCGTTGCTATGTTGCTATGCTGCGCAAATGCAACAGCCTGTACATGGTTTATTTTTTTTTTTTGAAAAGTGAAATGGCTCCCAAACGCTGGTATGGCCAAGCAATTCCTCGTGATAGTGAAGGCAGCGACCTTTCAATTAGTCACGACAACCACGAGTGTAAGTCCGTTTCGATTCAACATGTGGGCAAGATGTTTTCTGGTTGAATTTCCTTTTTTCTCTTCAAAAGGATGCTGTGCATTCACCCATTGCCATGTCGCGTCGTCATGTGCACAGGTTTACGTCTGTGCTTCTGTGTTCTAAATTTTGACCATAACGCGAAAACTCTGCATTGTTTCCTGGCTGCACGGGAATCTGCATGACATATTGCACAAAGCGTGGGAACCACCTGTCGCGCACAAGCAAGTACAAGCGCTTCCTTTTGTTCCACACTAAATCATACGTGCACCAATGATTGTTGCGTGCAAATAAGCATCTGAGTATGAATCGCACTAAGTCTATCTTTCACTTTCAACTTTTTTATTTGCACATTGTTGCAAATACGCAACATACCCGTTTTCTGCCAATTCAAACCACAGAAATTCGCTAAAGTAAGTTTCCATGGGAGCACAGCTACTGTTATGCTTTCCTACAACTCCATGAATAATATTTTGAGGAAACAAAAAATTGTGCAGTAAAGGGTTAATTGCCCGTCCAAGAAATTACATGTCTCGTCCCATTGTTGTTTGGTCAATTGCTTAGCATGCTCTTCTATATTTTTTTTTGTTCTTCTCGAGCGCTATGCGCTTTCTTAACTTTCTGTTATGCTTCTGACCTCTAAGTCTATCCTGAAGCGACTGCTCAGCTTCTCACATGTAGAGAAGTCTGGTGTCGCATTTCTCCAAGTTAGATTCAGGTGGTGCTATTTTTGTGGCAGCTTTGATGTCATCGCTGAGATTCTTAGTGCATTGTTCTATGTCTTTGATGCATCGTTGCTGTGTCGTCACTAGCGTTCTACGAAATAGATGCACACGAAAAGAAAAGAAAGAAAGAAAGAAAGAAAGAGAGAGAGAAAGAAAGAAAGAAAGTTCCCAGTCTACTACTTAGATCTGTCGCCCTTCTCTGACGTGTCACTCCGATATGCGGTGGTCGCTACCCAAATCTTCCAGTGTGTTGTGTCACGTCGCCTTTTCAATATTCCTTGTAAAGTTTAGGTCTGGGGTTGTGTCCCTGTTTAGCGCGGTTCCTACTCTGGTTGGAATGCATGGCGGGATGTGTGACGAGCGTGAGGCCTAATTATTGCGAGTCGTTCCATAAGTCTTTTCGTTTTGCTCTGTTATAGAAATATCCCCACGCGGTGTGTGGGGCGTTAGTCCCCTCCTACAACTACCGGATTTTCTCCAGCAAGTTTGAGTTTTTCCTGGAATAGGTTCTTGAATTTGTGTTTTTGTAGCGTGGGGTTGCTATAAATGTTCATAATAAATAAGCTACGTCCTGTCTTCTTTTGCGGGATGAGTTCCAATAGAATATTGACAATGTGCGTTATGCCTGTGTTGTGTTGCATGCACGTTAGATTTCTTTTTACCAGCGTGGTTAATGCCCTGGTCTCCCCTTCGGCATAGCCAAAAGATCTGTATCCTGTGTTGGAATCGCACCGCTGGCACGAGTTGTTGGAATCTCAGCGCTGACACCCGTTGTTGTAATCTCAGTGCTGACGCCCGATGTTGCAAATGGGTCGCAAGCCCCAAGGGTAGCGTTGGCCTGGCGGCCTGGGGCACAACTGGAAGCATCCGAAGGTCCCGGCAAAGCATGAGTCGACTGGTAACAGAACAACTTGTTTATTCTAGCATCGCAAAAGAGCGGGCGGTCAGGTCGACCGAAGTGGAGAGACGGGAGAGCACGTAACTCAACGGAAGAAATCGGAGCCTCTCTCTCGGCGTCCGGGGGCAGCTGCTCTTATACTCTCGGAGTTGAGGGCAAGAAGGAACGTCTCGGGATGAGACCACGTGACTCTGGGCCCGGACAGGCTGAGAGACATGTTGAGACGAGTGTAGTGACGCATCGCCGAGCCGGCGCCGATCAGACCTCCTTGCTTCACACTTGGGGAGCTCCTCTCCCCGGCTGCCGCGCTTTGACAAGCGTGGGCACACACACACACACGCACACACGAAGACACGTGGCACTGAAACACGCCTGGACGCGCTTGGCGGGGAGGCTTTGCGGCAGCTCCGAACGGGCCAAAATGTCCGCCGCTTTGAACGAAGCCCCGGCGTCCGTTGCATCCGCGCCGGCTATACCGCGCGCCGTAGGCGAAACGTAACAGACCGCCCCGCCGGGGGAAGGAGATCCCGATGGTCAGGGGACTGCATCCGCTGTCCGGAGGGATGTCGCTTGATGATGCTCATAACCGAAGTCGGTCGTCCTTCGGCGTTTCTTGAGCGCAGCGCACAGAGAAGGCCTCGTTCTCTCGTTCAGGTTCACACAGGACACTGCAAAGTGACTTCGGGAGAGTTGACATTTTTGTTCTCGTTCCCGGCAAGCGTTAGAACTACGCCGAAACTCAACCGCTCCGTCAGCAAGCACGAAACAACCCTCACCAAGTCCTGCCAGGCTCTTTCCCCTTTTATACTACTGCCTAGTTCCTTACAGTAGTTTAGCAGCACTCAGAACGCGTCCACAAATCGGAAAATTGCACTAGAAAGCACATCATCACTTTGAAACACTACACAAAAGCAATATGTTAAAAATCATGCCTCAGGAAAATAAACATCAGTAACGAACAATTTTGAGGCTGATTCCCACGTTAGGGGCTTCGACTTAAGCCATCGGCGTTACCGTTGAGACTCCCCTTTTTGTAACGCACCTCAAAGGAATATTGTTGCAAAGCGAGGCTCCAGCGCAGGAGGCGGCCATTTGTGGAATAGATGGTCTGCAGCCATTGGAGAGGGCAGTGATCCGTCTCGAAGCATGCGAAGCGGAGAACGCAGCGAGCGACCGTACACTAGCTCAGCTGGCGAAAACCCCGTAGCCGCATGCGGCGCGGTCTTTAATGCCAACGTCACCCCAGGCAGACACAGCTCCCAGTCAGTTTGTTGTTCAAACCACAATGCTCTCCACACGCGCTTCATGACGGAGTGGAGCTTCTCAACGGAATTCGACTGTGGGTGGTACACTGAGCTGTCTAACAGCTTTACCCCACACCTTTCGAGAAAGGCTGTCGTCAAAGCGCTAGTAAACACTGTGCCCTGATCTGATTGGATTTCCGCAGGAAAACCAACTCGCGCAAATATGGACAGTAGTGCATTGACTATCTCAACTGAGCTGAGTTCTTTAAGCGGCACTGCTTCAGGGAACTTTGTCGCTGGGCAGATCACAGTCAAAATGTGTCTGTACCCCGTGGCTGTTACCGGCAGAGGTCCCACTGTATCAATAACGAGCCGTCTGAAAGGCTCCGTAATGATAGGTACCAACTTCAACGGCGCCCTCGATTTGTCCCCTGGTTTGTCCACCCGCTGACAGGTGTCACATGTCTTCACAAAGTGGTCTGCGTCCCGAAAACACCCTGGCCAATAGTACTCTTGCAAGAAACGGTCCTTAGTTTTCTTAACTCCTAGGTGTCCGGACCACGAACCCCCATGCGACAAGCGCAACAGATCCTGACGGTAGCATTGAGGCACGATCAGCTGATCGAACTCCACTCCCCTGCGGTCTAGATACTTCCGGTACAGGACCCCACCTCTTTCCACAAAGCGAGCATCTTTCTTGGCGATACCTTCCTTGACAATGCAGCGTATGTTTTCTAGGCTGCCATCCTTCTTTTGCTCGGCTATCAAAGCCGACCGGCTGACTTTTAGCAACCTATTAAGTCCGTCTGACGTAGGCGCGATGAGCAAATCTGCAGATAGCTCTTCTAACTTTCCCGCATCGGGAATTTCCTCTCCAGTATCTGGTGCCTTTAACGCTACAGGCTCAATTTTATTCAGTTCGGGCGTGCTCTGAATATCAGCTTGCTGCGCCTCTGACCCTTTTTCATTGTTCGACAACGTCGGTCCCGCAACTACCGCCTTTGCAGCGAGCTCCCGAACCTTCGATCTGGTTAAGGCCTGAACGCTAGCCTCAACAAACAAAAGCCCCTTCTCGCGCAGGAGGTGATCGGACCTGTTCGAAAATAGGTACGGGTACTGGGGGGGCAGCATAGATGACACTGCGGCCTCCGTCTCAAGTGCTCCGAAAGGTCCTTCAATAAGCACTTTTGCTACGGGCAGACACACGCTATGAGCTTCCACGGCTTGCTTGATCCATGCACACTCGCCCGTGAACATATCGGGTTCTACGTAAGAGGGGTGAACTACATCCATTGTGGCTGCGGAATCGCGAAGCACTCGGCACTCTTTCCCGTTCACGAGGAGGTCTCGCATGTAAGGCTCGAGAAGCTTCATGTTCTCGTCAGTGCTGCATAAAGACAAAAACACGACTTTTGTTTTTGTTTCTGGACACTGCGCCGAAAAGTGACCCGGCTTCTGGCACGTATAACAAACGCGCGCTTGCCTCGTCTCGAACCGCTTTCTGCGTTCGGCTTCGGTTGCCGCCGTCTCCTTACGTTCGGTCGGACTGCTTTCACTCGCATCCGCATTACGTGTGTCCCCCTTTGCTCTCATGGGCGTGAACTTTGGCCTCTCAAACTTGGAGCCAAATTCACCCTTTTGACCGTCCTTAGCTCCGCGAGCCCGACGCGTCACAAACTCCTCGGCTAGCTCAGCGGCTCGAGCCACCGTACTAACGTCTGGCCTATCCAAGACCTAGTACCGCACGTTCTCAGGTAACCGACTATAAAACTGTTCTAGCCCGAAACACTGCAGAACTTTCTCGTGGTCACCAAACGCTTTCTCTTCTTTGAGCCACTCCTGCATGTTTGACATAAGCCTGTACGCAAACTCTGTATATGACTCACTTTTACCTTTCTCATTTTCCCGAAACTTCCGACGGAACGCCTCCGCTGACAGCCTGTACTTTTTTAGCAGACTCGATTTCACTTTGTCGAAATCCTCTGCCTCCTCTCTCTTCAAGCGAGCGGCTACGTCGGCCGCCTCGCCGGGTAACAAAGTGAGCAAGCGCTGTGGCCACGTTTCCCGAGAGAACCCCTGCTTCTCGCACGTTCGCTCAAAGTTAACCAGGAACAAACCAATGTCCTCTCCAAGCTTAAACGGCCGCATCAGGTCAGTCATTTTGAACAATACTCGTTCTCCTGCACCGTGTGCCTGACTTCCATTACGAGCGCGTTCCATCTCTACCTCGAGACGCTTCATTTCCAAAGCGTGTTCGCACTCTTCTTTTTCTTTCTGCTCTTTTCGTTCGCGCTCCTGTCTCTCTTTTTGCTCTTTAAGTTCGAGCTCATGTCTTTCTTTTTGCTCTTTAAGTTCGCGCTCCTGTCTTTTTGCCCGCTCCTCAATGGTCTCAAGGCATTCCGACAGCTCGTCATCCTCAGCCTCTAACTCAAGAATAGCCCTCAGCAGTTCTGGTTTTCTGAGTTTGTCCGAGACATCCAGACCCAACTCTCTTGCAAGCTCCAGCAATATCGGTTTGCGCAACGACTTCAAATCCATGGCTGCTCTGAATGCTGCTTTCTCTACTGCCTACTATTGTCTTGCCGCAAACTAACCCGGCAGCAACGACAACCACAATTACCAGCTCTGTTTCTGACACTAACAAAAGCCTGGCAAAACTCAGAAGAAGAAAGTCCCGCACTCACCAAACCTCGCAGCCAAGAATTCAGCGCAGTCGTTCCGCTGCAGGCAACCAGTCATCACACAGGGCTCGTTGCACTGCTCCCGGATGGTCGTTGTGCTGCTCAGCATACAGTCAACCGCATATCTTCGCTGCTGGCCTCCGTTGTCGCGATCTCACCGCTACCAGCCAGTTGTTGGAATCGCACCGCTGGCACGAGTTGTTGGAATCTCAGCACTGACACCCGTTGTTGTAATCTCAGTGCTGACGCCCGATGTTGCAAATGGGTCGCAAGCCCCAAGGGTAGCGTTGGCCTGGCGGCTTGGGGCACAACTGGAAGCATCCGAAGGTCCCGGCAAAGCATGAGTCGACTGGTAACAGAACAACTTGTTTATTCTAGCATCGCAAAAGAGCGGGCGGTCAGGTCGACCGAAGTGGAGAGACGGGAGAGCACGTAACTCAACGGAAGAAATCGGAGCCTCTCTCTCGGCGTCCGGGGGCAGCTGCTCTTATACTCTCGGAGTTGAGGGCAAGAAGGAACGTCTCGGGATGAGACCACGTGCCTCTGGGCCCGGACAGGCTGAGAGACATGTTGAGACGAGTGTAGTGACGCATCGTCGAGCCGGCGCCGATCAGACCTCCTCGCTTCACACTTGGGGAGCTCCTCTCCCCGGCTGCCGCGCTTTGACAAGCGGGGGCACACACGCACACACGAAGACACGTGGCACTGAAACACGCCTGGACGCGCTTGGCGGGGAGGCTTTGCGGCAGCTCCGAACGGGCCAAAATGTCCGCCGCTTTGAACGAAGCCCCGGCGTCCGTTGCATCCGCGCCGGCTATACCGCGCGCCGTAGGCGAAACGTAACACCTGCTAGCTTTGCGATCCCGTGTGATTCCTACAGAATTATGACGTCCGGTGTATCCTTGCCATTTAAATACTGCTGCAAAACTGACTTTCTGTTTTCTTAACTTCTACAATTCCATTTACATATCCTGAACCCTTTTTTAGCGCGCCTCATTTCGGTTGCGACCATGGGAGGGAGGCGGAAAGTTGGAGAGAAGCTGATCTTATATAATTATGTGGTTTTGAAGTGGGTAAGGATTGTGGTGCTTTTGATGCAACGGAGGGGAGTCCATTACCTGGTGACTGGTTTGCCTCTAGGATGTCTAATCTACTTATAATTGCTGCTATTGCCTTAGTCATTTGGTTCATCATTTCGTCCCATGTTTCATTTGACTTGTATATATCTACTAGGGTCTTTTGAATATCCGCTAATGCTTTATATACCAATGTGTTATCTTGTTTATCACTTCTGGCTAGAGCCTTGCGTTTGAGTGGAGGGGGGCCATCCGCTTCGTCCATCTTATTGTCTGCGATTTCAGAAGGCTCTTTCGTGCTCGCGTGTGGAGCGGGAGTTACCTGATTTATTTGGATTTGTCTTTCCTTGAGAATTTTTATTTCATTGCTCATACGTGCTAGCACAATCCTCAACTGCGCGTTCTCGTGTTTTAGCTGCTTTATCTCGTTATTAATGGCAGTGTCCCCGCCAGTCCCCAGGCGCACGCCATCGACCACGTCTGCCCAGCTCACCGTGATTGTCTGGTTTGCTGAAGAGGATGGCCTAGTTCTGGACCTGGATCTGGATGCGGGTCGTGTCCCCGGTGTCCTGGAGCCGGACCGGGATAAGGATCTGGTGGTGGATGGAGACCTTGTTCTCGATCTGGAGCGTCGTTCCCTGGCGCTTGGGAAGCCAGGCGTTCCACGAGACTCTGCCCTGTCTTCTTTTGGGGTAGCGTCTTCATGTTCTCCTTGTCGTTCGCGTTACAGTCTGTGCCATTGTCACTGTTTAACGATGAAGGGCTTCTTGAATTTGGCTTTGCACGTCTTGTCTGCGGTCGGATGGTCCTCGCCGCATAACTGACATTTAGGTAGGCACCTATGGTCTTTATCTGGCTTTGGTGTTCCACATCCCGCACGAATCTTGTTGTCGGGGTTAAGACATACATCTCATCTGTGTCCAAGTCTGTTGCATTGGTGACAGAAATCTACTGGTTTTCTGCACAGGGAGCATCGGAGTAGCGCTGCCCTGTATCGGACGTACGTGGGCACTTTGTGTCCTTCAAAGAGCACAATCACTGTGGTAGTATTACTGAGTCTCTGCTGCTATCGCCCGTTAGGTTTTTGCTCGTAACCACCGCTGCTGTGATGTCTCTTTGGTCGAGTGGGATTCCTCTGATGACTTCATTGGCCGTCATGTCAGGCGCTGTCTCGTAAAATGTGTCTTGAATCATAATACGTGCTACTTCCTGATATTTGTTTGCAAGCTCTTGATCCGATGTACTGACAATCAGGATATTTTGATAATTGTTGGGGCAGACGATATCCTCATCCCTTTCATCTCGAGGGATGCCTGCCGCATCTTGTACTGCCGCTGTGAGGTGAACTATACCGTGCTCGGATATTTTGAGTCCTCCACGCGGTCTGATCACAATCTTGCAACCGCTCTTGGCAAATGTGGCATTCTGCTTGCCGTGCGTATTTGCTCTAGCCTGCCTTTCCTCGGGTTATAGTTGCGCTTGTCGAGCCGCGTCGGCAACAAGGCGCGCTCGTGATGTTGGGAGGTTTGCCGCTCCGATCTGTGCCTGACCTCCTTCCATCCCTTGCTTATATCCATTTCTTCCTGGGATACGCTGCGCCCCTCTACGGTGACTTCCATTACTGTGAAAATGACCGGCAATTGTTGAGGAAGCCGGCTCCGGCGCGCGGCCTCGCAGCTCTCCCGCCACGAGGGCCGGCCAAAAAATTGTCGTAGAGGCTTGAAAAATGGGAATCTCACCTCGTTTTCAGTATCCATTTGTTCCTGGGAACGAGCCGAGTCCATTGGTGTGCAATAGCGGGTGGCTCTTAGGTGATTTGCCCTACAAAAACATTCGTGGAATACGGAGCCGACATGATGTGCACCCGCTCCCTCCGGCTTCTTCTTCTTCAGTGAAAAACATGCATCCATCTTTCCGAGCTGCCCGATTTTTCTAACGTTTGCGCGGCCCCTGGGGAGTCCGAAAAATTGGACGTTGGCTGTACAACTGACCATTGGGATGCTTCGAATGGTCCGTTGGGCAAACGCGCGGTGGAAGGAGGACAAGAACAGAAAGGACCTACACATTGAGCAATGAGCGGGAGAGGAAGCGTGCCGACGCCGCCGTTTTGAAGGAGCTTGAGCTGAAAAAACGGTGTTGGCTGATGCCGAGATGCAGTGCCTCACCCACACCAAAATAAACTCTTTAAAGCAGTGAAACGCAACACTGAAGCGTTGTGCGTGGGCTGAGAGTGTGTCAGGGCAGTTGAGGTTGACTTACCAGCTGTTGAGATACAATCTCACTTGTGACAAAGTTCGGTCCTCATGCCGATGAGCTTGCAATCACTTGATAGAAATAGTTACGCTGGAAGCATAGCGCGCAAAGGACGATCCACAAAGGTTAGACAGGACAAGTGCTAACTTTCAACACAGCGTTTATTGCGGAACAGGAGCATATATACGCAACTGATTCTGCTAAGGGAAAGAAGGACATAAAAGCTTGACGAAAAACGCCACATGCCGTCATGCCATGAATTCAAGCTTTGTAAATGATAATGCCACAGACGGCCTGCTGACGCATAGATACGTAATCTACAGAGCTTATCAGGACGGTGCTAAATTTATTCCACCGCCGTGACATAACTAATCATGCCAATGAGATCAAACTTAGCCAAAATGTGCGGAAATGTGCAGCACATCGCTATGCTAAGATAAATGCGCGCGGTTCAAATAGAGCCTTTGTAAAATAAAAGACATTTGTAACAAGTGCTTCAAAGCGCTATTTGGCCATATTACGTTATGTTTCCAACTGTCCCGAGGGAACTCGATGTTATACCAAGTTTATAATGGCTGAAATTAAGGGAAGCGGTGTGGGTTATGTGTACGCATAGTTCAAGGTACTTGGTTTCGTCAGAACCTCTGGAACAAATGACAAATGAAGGAGCCCCGGAGCACTTACGCGTGTTTCACGAGCCCTGCCAAATATAGCCCGCTCCCGGCTGACTACACAAATGCCACTGAGATCAAACTCGACGAGGGAAACTCCATGGAATATTTGCGTGCAAAGATAAATATGTGTGGATAAAATACAGTCTTCGTAAAAAAAGTGTTTTGACAAGCGCTTGAAACCATTAAATGACCATTTTCCCTTGTTTTTCAATGACCCGAGGAAACTACGTCACACGAAGTTTATATTTCATCAAAGTAAGGGGCATTTCAAGGGTTATACATAGACAAAGTTGAAAGTGTTTGGGTTAATTGCGTCCCTTGGAATAGCGTATGGAAGCGTTCAGAAGCGTTACATGCGAGATTTATGGGCGGCGCCAAATTGTGCACGAAGCCCTACAAATGCTGCCGAGACCAAACTCACCGAAACGGAGGAACCGCTATGGCAAATCGGTATGCGAAGAAAAATGTGTGTGGATCAAATAAAGCATCTGCAAAAAAAATTGCAGGACGTTTAAGCTTTGCCTTCAAGTGTGGAACGCGATAGCATTATCGCACCCCGTTCGCACCGACCACTCAAACGATCTACGCGAGCCAAACGTCGCGATCGGCAAGGACAGCCGCGACGCGCGATGAAGGCGGACGCGATCATGCGTATATATCATGGGGCGAGTGGCGGGCCACGTGTCGGGGCAGCGCCGTACATTGCGAGGAGGGGGTCTTCTGTGTTTGCCGCAAGATGGCTCTGCGTGTGCGCAGAAGAAATGTAACGGAAACGTACTTCGCTACTCGTGTAACTGCGACTTCTCTAATTTACATACTCATAATTACCTATATACACCGCAGTATAACTTTCTACGGTACGTTTCTAAGGCAACACCGCATTCACCAGAGGCGCTTTTGTCCCGCTTAGAAGCATCGAACTCGTGGCTGAGTGGTAGCGTCTCCGTCTCACACTCCGGAGACCCTGGCTCGATTCCCACCCAGCCCATCTTGCAAGTTCTTCTTTATTTATGGATTACCTTCCGGGATTTTTCGCTCACAGCCGACGCCGACTTTTCTGCGACACGCGCTCCTTAACGCTGTCGCGTTAAAAAACGACTCAAGGAAGTGTTGAAAGGTGTCATCTACGGCCGATATCGGGCTTTTCCACATCTCCTGCGAGAAGTCTACGTTAGACCACGTTTAAATTTGGTGGCAATCAAGATAGGCTTGTCTCTTGTCACGTTGCTCACCCCACCTCCTGTTCTCGCCCATTTTGAAGCCTCCGCTCCGACAGAAATCCGCACTGACGCCATCGGCGCAGTTTAAGCTCAACGCCAATGTGGGTACGACCGCGTCATCACCTACGCCAGCCGCCTCCTATCTTGCGCAGAGCTAGATTACTGAGTGCGAGTGTCTCGCCCTCATTTGAGCGGTGGGCAAGTTCCGACCCTACATATATGGTCGACAATTTACAGTTACAACCGACCACCACGCCCTTTGTTGGCTTTCCTCCCTCCCTCGGTCGCTGGGCCCTACGGCTGCAGGAATACACTTACACTGTGGTCTACAACTCGGGTCGTCTACATCAGGACGCTGACTGCCTGTCTCGTCATCCCGTCGATGTACCGGACGGTTTAGTGGATGTTGCACCGATCTGCGTTCTTTCGCTCTCTGCCATTGGCGCTGAAAAACGACGCGATGAGTCGTTATACCCCATTATCGAACGCCTGCTCTCTGACCCATCCCTTCACATGTTCGTACTACAAAATGGCATCCTGTATCGCCGCAACATGTACCCCGACGGGCCCGAGCTCCTAACCGTCATTCCGTCTCATCTGCGACAGATTGTACTGCAGCAACTGCACGACGTTCCTACCACTGGGCACCTTGGCGTCACGCGAACTTATAACCGAATTCGGCGACGGTTTTTCTGGCCCCGTCTCAATCGCTATGTTGCCGCGTGTGAGTCGTGTCAACGCCGGAAAAGAGCAGCTGTGCCTCCTGCCCGACTGCTGCAGCCTTTGGATATACCGGCCGACCATTTCTTTAGCGTTGGCCTTGATCTTCTCGGACCATTCCCTATATCAAATGACGGAAATTGGTGGATTGCCGTCGCTACGGACTACACAACTCGCTATGCCATTACTAGAGCCCTACCGACCAGCTGCGCCACAGACGTCGCCGATTTCTTGCTTCACGACGTTATCTTGCACCACGGTGCACCTCGTCAACTTCTCACCGATCGCGGCAGATACTTTCTTGCCAAAGTCATAGACGACCTACTTCGATCATGTGCTGCTAAACACAAACTTACTACCGCTTACCATCCTCAAGCTAACGGTCTTACCGAACGCCTGAATCGCACATTAACTGACATGCTAGCAATGTATGTTTCCTCCGATCATCGCGACTGGGACATTGCTCTACCATTTGTCACGTTCGCCTACAATTCCTCGCGCCACGACACAGCTGGATATTCACCCTTCTATCTCCTCTTCAGCCGTGAGCCGACTTTGCCTTTCGAGACTCTCCTTTCGACCACACTCGACTCGCCGACTGAGTACACTCGGGATGTCATAGCCACAGCGACCCAAGCACGCCAGATTGCTCGCATTCGTCTTTCTGCTTCACAGACACGCCAGAAGTGCCGTTACGACCAGCGCCATCACGACGTGCACTACGAACCAGGTGCTCTTGTGCTAGTTCGGTATCCAACTCGGCGTGTTGGTCTTTCGGAGAAATTCCTCTCGCGATACTATGGCCCTTACCGCATCCTTCGCCAGGTGACCCTTGTCACATATGACGTGTCTCCGCTTGATGCCACGGTGCCTTCACCTCTCTCTGACATCATCCACGTCAGCCGCCTCCAACCCGACCTTTCTCAGACCGATGAGCCACACCAATAAGGTGCTTTTTCCGACGGGGGTGATGTGACAGTCGGTAATGTGGGAAGAAGAGGACGATGATGGTGGCCTTGGAGACGACGAATAGCTTAGTTTTATCGCTGCTCTTCGCTTGTTGGTTCAGCTATTAAAAGCCATCTGTAATAGACGCATGCTTCGTCCTTCCCGTAACATCATCATACGTCTTATGTCTAGCGCAGTTTTAACGTTTCTTGATTAATTAGGGGCGGTGGAAATAATTATTGAACTTTGTCTTGTCGGTACTTTCATGCGTTATATACTAGATTTGTAGTAGGTTTCTTACATTCTTACTGCCACTGCTCGAACGACACACGTTCGCTGGAAATTAGGTTGTGATTCTGGAGAGTCGCAGAAGTTTGCTATCTGTCGCTTTGGAACCTATCTTCGTTATCAGGAAAAAATGAAGCAAGGTCATCGAGAAACAAACCTACAATATCTTGCTTTACTCTTCAGTATCAGCAACATTCCTAAAGACAGCATCGTGCACATCCACAGAGCTTAGTACTGGGCTCCCGGTTCCTCCGGATAGAGGAAGTAGACGGTGACGGGTCCGCGGGATGTCTGTACCACCTCCCGGTGCCGGATCACCAGCAGGGAGCCCAGGCCGTAAGCCAGCGTAGGTATGCCTGCAGGAGACTCGAGAGTCACACACCGTTGCAGTGCAAAACCGCGTTGCTTTGCGGACACTAAAAACGCGAATGCGTATTTAAACTATCATTTATTTATTTTTATTTATTTATTTACAGTACCCCTAAAGGCCCTCGAAGGAGGGTATTAAATAGATGGGGGGGGGGGGGCAAGAAAAAGCACAAGTGTACATTCAGGTACAGCATACATATAAGAAAAACATTTACAAGATATTTTTACCGCTCAACAAGGCAGTGTAGTTATATTGAACCAAAAAACAAAAAAAAGAGATCGTACATAAAAACATCAGGAAGAAGCAACAACTCACAAAGCATAAAGTATACTTTATAAAGTATACTCTACTGCAATATAAATGACGTCATTCTTAACCAGAACGGAAGCTTGGAAATAAGGAAAGGTCCAAAGGAAGAAGCACTGGTGGCGACACCATTTGGAAATTCCCGCAGCAGCTCCCTGTAAGGTCACAGATTTTGAAAGTCGGTTCTCGGAAACCATTAGCTGCTTATAAACAAACATGGATTATTATCGCATTTTGGAGCAATCGATGACTCAAGATAGCAAGTATTGCTTTTCTTACGGCACGAAAACGGCCTAAACACGCAAGACTAGTTTTACGTCACGCTGACGTATTCCCACTGCAGTTTAGACGAAAAAGTTATGAAGAAAATATCTGGGGCCAAATATTAGGGATCACTTAACTGCTCGCAATTCGCTAGCATAGCACGAGACGAGTTGTTTCGAGTTTGGTAAAATATTTTCGCAATTACGATTTTTAATGTCCCCATTAAAAAGATTTTAATGGGGACATTAAAATATTTTAGACGTTTCCAACCTATATAGTCGCGCTCTGGCAGTCAGCTCTCTTTTATGTGGTTTCATGAGCCACAACCACAATGAGGCACACCGTAGTAGGGGACTCCAGAATAATCTTGACCGCCTGGGCCACGGTGCACACCAATGCACGGTACATGGACGTTGTTGCATTTCGCCCCCATCGAAATGTGGCCGCCTCGGCGGGGATTTGATCTGGCGCCCTCCAGCTTATAGCAGTGTAACGACAAAGCCACTGCGCCACCACGGCGGGCTATTGCCGGCGGATGTATGAACGAAATAAACTTGCCATGGCGTCGGATGAAAATAATTTGTCGCACTTCACACCTAAAGCTAGCTTCTCGCCGGCGGATGTCCCGAGCATGGAGCTCTAAAATTTGTTCCGATGACATTGCGCAGTGAAACTGCAGCGCCAGTTGCCTGCCTTCTGCCACTGGCCGCACGCGGGCGCCGCGGCCCGTACGCGAGACGTCGTGGCGCCAGAACACCCTCCGGCGACGAGCCCCCCTCTACGCCCCCGACTGGGCCTGCGCCGCGTACTCACCGAAATTGAGCAGCTTGAGGAGGCGGAAAAACGCGTCCTCCACGGCGAGGTCTTGCGGCGCCCTCTGGGAGCAGTGGTACTTGATGAACGGGTAGCACCCGGTCCGCAGCACCTGCGACAGTTTGCCGTCGAACGATCGGCGACCGCCGTAATCGAGAGGAGGCGCCAGCACCAGTGCTCATCCTCAAAGTTTGTTTCGTCAACTACAGCAGACATTGTTTTCATTAAACTGTCAGAACTAAATATTCACCGTTCTCGCTAAGAAATGCGCTGCACTCTACATTTTTTACTTAGAACACATCGTTACGCAATTTCCCGCGAAACATGCGGCGCTTATTGCATTTATTCTAAGCATTGTTCTCGCTCTGTAGTTCTTTTTCGAGCCACAAAAGTCTGAGTGCTCATTTGCAGTAGACGCAACCAGAAATTTCTCGAAATTTAGTTTATAACCCGCCCATGTTTTTATTAAATTGCAAACCTTGTTGATTTCGCACTTTTTCTTTCCAGTGAGAAAACATAACAATCTAATTAAAAACATGCAGCCATTCACTGTCCCAAAAAACAACGCTTTCGTAATAATCTGTGGCGCACTGCTACGTGCCACCACGGCCCGGTCACGAAACACGACGCGCCCAGCACGCTGACCGCACGCGAGCAGTGCAGTCGGTGCCCGATTCGCTCGGCTAAAAATATATGTGGAGCTGCTCTGCCTTTGACACGGTCCGAGAAAGGACAGTATACGCTCCCTGGGCGGGAACCGACCTGGCAACCTGCAGGAGTGGCTCGACCCGCCATCGCACATCGGGCTCAAGGACTCAGTCCAGCTTTGGAGGGCTTTTTTTTTTTACTTTTTCAGGGACAAGGAAGGGCCTGGCCGCCTCTTTGCAGAGCCGACCTCGGGACCACTCCACCTCGAGGAAGAAGAGAGCACCGATCCCCCTCCCCCATAGAGCACCCCTTTTCTGCCGCAAGGCTTGGCCTATTAAACGCAGAAATAAAGACGTATTAAAATATATATATATATAAATTCTGCACACGAGGCGCCAGCGCCTGTCTGGGTTTTCTTCGCACACCAATCTAAAGATTAGGGATATGCGAACATACAAAGTTTTCAAACAACGAATCGAACTGTCCTACACCATTCAGTCTTTCAATCGAATAATCGCGCACTCTTCGCAAATGCCAATATCTTTTCGGATATTTCCATCCGCGTGGGCATAGTATAGGGAGCAAATTATTCAAAAAACACCGACGATGATTTTCAATGAAAAGGAATAACACGAACGAACGAACGAACGAACGAACGAACGAGAGAGAGAGAGAGCACGCGGACAAACGAGCCAACGAACGTTTTTCTTGCCCAGTCCGACCATCGACCGACCACTGCTTAGCCGCGAAAACAGCCGAAAGAGCCGAAGAAGAGAGACAGAGAGAGAGAGCAACTTTATTGAATTGGGGAAGGGAGAGAGGGGATTAGGAGCTTGATGGGTGGCGCCCCAAGTCCAGGGCTCCACTGGCTTCTGCCGCTAGCCGAACGTGACGAAGAAGAGCCTTCTGCACCTTCGGGTCTGAGCTGGCGAGTTGTGCCTCCCATTGCTCCAGTTTGTTGGTTAAATTATACCTAACTAAGTAGGCATTTAAATTCGACGGTCTATTTTGGCATCCCCATGAGATGTGGTACAAAGACGGTGGTGAGTCGCTACACCACGGACAGGCACTCCCCTACATCGTCGGGAAAATTTTGCTCAATCCTAATAAATTTGGGTAGACCCCTGTTTGAATCCTGCGGAGATCTATTGCGTCTTCCCCTTGCAAAGATGTGTGGGGGGCGCCGTATCCTTGCCGCATGCCGCGCTGATGAGCAAGAATATCGCGTGGTGCAATACGTGCGTTATCCTCCTCCTCGCGACGGCTTTCCTGTGAAGCGGCGGGTTGTGAATGGGAGGGCGATGGTTGCTCCGCTCGGTTTATGGTTGTATCTCACCTTTTATTATGAATTTTTTTTGTGCCTTATGTGTTTCTTCCCGAAGAAATGTAATTGCATATGATGTACTGACATAAGCATTTTTTTATTTTATTTGTTTAGTGTATTGGTATTAGGAAATGGTAAAAAAGACATTTGATTACTTTATATTTACGATATTGTTACGGATAAGATGGATTTATTTACAAGATGATCGAGGGGGCGTAGAGACGAGAACGCAGGCAGTCGGGCCTTTTCTACACGCGCGCAGTTCCTCCATCTCCTCTTCTTCGGCTCCGCCGCGCAGCGTAACATCTTCCTCCGGCGCCGACGAAGCTTGTCGAGCGAGTTAGGGATCCGCATAATTGGTAGTTCTTGATTCGGGAACCCTATGATGGCAACGCTTCAGGCGGACCACATGAACCACTTGTGTCTTCCGCGACCGGCGATTATTGGCGGTCAGTTTGGCGATGACGAAGTCGGCGTCACCTAATAGGCTGAGTATCACGAATGGACCGCTGTACGTTGGGATGAGCTTGCGATACAAGCTTTTCTTCCGTAGAAGAATCCACAGTAAAACATGATCGCCAGGAGCGAAAGTGACATGTCTATGCCTGGCGTCATAGCGTGCCTTGGTTCAAACTTGAGAAAAGAGCGTTCTTAAGCGAGCTACCCGACGTGCTTCTTCGGTACGACACGAGGTCTGCGAAATGGATGTGTCTTCGTTCAGTGTGAATGGCTAAATTGTGTCCAAGAATGCTTGGGGACTGCGAGCGTACGACAGATAGAAAGGCGCATACCCGGTTACTTCATGCTTGGCTGTATTGTTTGCGTACGTGACAAAGGGCAGCACGGCAACCCAATTCCTGTGATCAGCCGAGACGTATAGAGGCAACATGGTAAGCGTGTACGATGCGCGCGTTCGGTGAGACCATTTGTTTGTGGATGGTACGTCGTTGAATGGCGATAAGTAGAACCGCAAAGGCGCAGTAGTTCTTCAACAACGTCGGCGGTGAATTGCCGTCCACGGTCGCTTATAACAACACGTGGAGCGCCGTGACGCAGGTTGACAGAATGATGCACTAAGCACGACACATCGGCGGCGGTAGCAGAGGTAAGTGCCGCAGTCTCAGTATAGCGCGTCAAGTAGTCGACGCAAACAATAATCCAGCGACGGCTGGTAGAGCTCTTGGGAAAGGAGCCGAGCAAATCGATACCAACTTTTTCAAACAGTAAGGTAGGTGGTTTCACTGGTTGCAAAAAGCCCGCAACAGGCGTCCGCGGCTTCTTATGACATTGAGAACCTGGTAAACTTGCAATGTACTGTCTTGTGCTCTTCCATAGCTTCGGCCAATAAAAGCGCTGGCGTAATCGATGAAGCGTGCCAGCAAAGCCAAGGTGACCCGATGTGATGTCATCATGCATGGCGCGAAGACTATAGCAGTACGCAGGCGTTCGGGAACGACTAGGAGCAAGGAAGCGCCTTCGGCAGAGCAATTCTTTTTGTAAAGCAGGCTGTTACATGGCGTGAAGGGCGTTGTCTGACCTGATGTTCGGGTAGCCTCCAATAGGGGTATGAGTGTAGGATCGCGACGTTGCTCACATTTAAAGGTGCTGAGGTCAGGAAACTCGGTAATGCTGGCAAAATGGTCGTCGAAGTCGTTATCGTTAGCGGTGGAGTGTGGCGACGGGAGACGAGACAAGCAGTCGGCATGACACCGACCGCTCTTGTAGCAGACAGAAAAGGTATGTTCCTGAAGGCGTAACGCTCAACGTGCCAGCCGTCCGGAAGGATCCTGCAGTCCAACAAGCTAGCAAAGGGAATTATGATCCGGCACTATCTTGAAATGACGACCGCACAAATATGGCCGAAACTTCTGGAATGCGAAGGCTGGAATGGAATGCGAATGGAATGCCAGGCATTCCAATTTGATGAAAGTGTAATTTCGCTCCGCTCTCGTCAGTGTCCGGCTTGCGTATGCAACGACTTGCTGGCGCCCATGATGAAATTGAATGAGGACGGCGCGAACGCTATAGCGTCAGTGTGCAGCTCAGGCATGGCCTCGGGATCGAAATAGCGCAAAACAGGCCCAGAAGTTAGTAAATACTTCAGCTGACGGAACGCGTCCTCGCACCCTGTGGTCCATACGTAGGGACTGTCTTTGTGAGGGAGGCACGTGAGTGGGTGAGCAAGTTGGGCGAAGTTCTTAATAAACCGGCGGAAGCACGAACACAGGCCACGGAAACTACGAAGGTCTTTCGCTGTCTTCGGTTGGCTTAGATCCCACACTGCAGTAATCTTTTCCGGGTCAGGTCAAATACCATCTGTGTCGACGCGAAAACCCAGCACGAGAGTCTGGCGCTCACCGAAGTGACACTTCTTTGAGTTTAAAACTAGTCCAGCGTTTTGTATGCTGTCCAGCACGACGCCAAGGCGCTGATTGTGCTCTTCAAGTGTTCTGCCAAAAATGAGCACATGCATAATCGAAGTAGCACATGCAGATCTCCCATTTCAATTCGCTCAGCACTGTGTCTATAAACCTTTCAAAAGTTGCTGGCGCGTTTCAAAGCCGCACTAAAGCCGCACGCAAAGCCGCACTACAAAAAAATCATGCGAATCCCGCGCACTGAGGGGAATCGATGTATGCGAAGCTTTCTGCGCTTTTGCGATGATTGACGATAATTGGTGGTGATGTTGACGGAGAATGTTCCATTTCTCCAGCGTTAATTTCAAGCTGCTGGACGTCCATCCTGTAAAAAGGGGGATATTGCGCTAAAAACGCGCGGACAACAGAAGTACAAGTGGATACTTCTGTTGTCCGTGTGTTTTTAGCACAAAACGCCCTTTTTTGTCATTAAGGGTAACTATGTGTGCACCACCACTGCTGTCTGCGTAGCACACAGAACCCACAGCGAGACGTACGTGTTCTCATGAGGCGTTGTTGTGTGCCATTGTTCACGGTGTCCGAGAAAGTTAGCAATGTTCTTGCCTCTCCCGGCACGTGGCATCATGTAGTCAGTGCTAAACTTTATGCGAATTATGTGGATTTACGCGTGAAAACCACAGTCGGATTATGAGGCCCGCCCTAGGCGGAACTCCAGATTAATTTTGACCACCTGGGAGTCTTTAACGCGAACCCAAATCTAAGTACACGAGCGCATTTGCACTGCTCGAGGCTGCGGTTTAGACCCCATCGAAGTACGGTCACCGTTTGTCGGGATGACAACTGCCACCTGTAGCAACGTCATAATTACTAAGCTGTCGTGGCTGGCAAAGAAGACTTGCAGGGCGGCCGCTTACGTAGTGTCTTTCTGACGCTGTGGCACTTTGATGCAGCTTTGCGTCCGTACGCCTTGCGTCAGTTGTCCGCTGGATAAATTTAGTTGGTGCTTATTTTTCAGAAATAGCAGAAGCGTACCGTACTGAATCGCACCACATATTGAATTTGCATTTATCAGTTTGTCCTGAAATGTTACCATGTCTAGTAGCACTTCCTTTAAGAGATCTCACGTGGCGTGCTTTCTGACGTCTCCTTCCCGCTCTCTCTCGCCGTCCTCCCCCCCTCACATGTATGCGAGCTGCCGCAAGCTTAAAGTGGGAATTCATTTCTTGACTGTGTCGCCTTTGTCCTTCCTCAGCCTCCTGTGTCTACCTCCTCGTTACCATCTACCTCCCCTCTGGACTGTTGCGCGTGAGTACAAAGGTAAGCGCGACACCTTCTGCACCGCTATTGCGGGGGGTCAGGCACAATTACCGCGGTCTAGAGTATATTGTGGCGATGCCCAGGGAGCTCGAGAGGTCATTGTGTCGACGCACTGGAAAGGACTAACAAAACCCAAAGGAGTTCATCACCCCGCCTTACCCCTCTGCCGCGCTCCTACTACAGGGTGCGGCAGGTATTTGAGAACGCACATTTCGTGGCCGCCATCCTCTACGCACATAAAAGCTGCAAATACTTTTTTGCTGCACGTAACCACGGCAGAACTTCAGCTAACTCAGCAAATGAAGAAGTATGCAGTTATCGTGTCCTTGAAGGTTGCCCGATCATTCGTGTTCAAAGTTTGGAAAGAACTGGAGGCTGCCAATGGTGATGTAGACACTGTTTCACAAAGGAAACGCAATTTCCAGCGTTCTGACACTCTTGGGACACCAGAATTCATTAGTCGCGTCTAAGGTATTATTGATGAAGACCCTGGCAAGTCGATAAGAGCCCTCGCCAAGGAGGTGGAGGTTGACAAGGCCACTGTCAGACGTGTGGTTCATGAGGACCTTGAGTACAAGTCCTATGCTATGCGGAGAGGACAGTTATTGTCCGAGAAAACCAAGGAGAATCGCCTGATCAGGGCTAAGCGTCTCCTGACCAAACTGAAATACGCAGAGGAGCCTGGAGTGTTGTGGTTTTTCTCCGATGAAAAAAACTTCGTCCAGGACCAGAAGCTGAACCGCAAAAATGATCGGTGGCTGTGCAAAGGCCCCGAGGATGTTGCACCTGTCATGCGCACAAAATTTCCAGCATCAGTGACTGGGTGTCGTGAGCAGTGAAGGAGACGCGATGCTTCCCCATTTTTTTCCTCCGAGGTGCCAGAAATAACGCTGTTGCTTACAGTGAGGTATTGAAGACGGCTGTGAAGCCCTGGATTGCTGCTGTAACACGTGAGAGGCCGTATGTTTTCCAGCAAGACTTTGCACCATCCCACACAGCACAAGCCCATACCACGCAAATATGGATGGCCGAAAACCTCCACGACCCCGCTATTCCAAGCGTGTGGCCTCCCAGCTCCACGGATCTCAACCCAATGGTCTACTACGTATGGCGCGTAGTTCAAAGGAAGTCCAACAGGCACCCACACAACACCCTCGAGGCTCTCAGGGGAGCTATTGTTCATGCAATGGCGAATGTTCCGAGCACACACTTCATCACAGCCTGCGGTCGGTTTCGGCAGCGTGTGGAGTCTGTTATTGCTGCTCTCGGCGGTTTGATTGAATGATATATCATTCATTGCATGAATGGCCGCCTGTACACAACGTGAAATAGTCATAAATTATCTGTATCCAGTATGTGTCCGTTTGCATGTCGGCATAACTTTCTCAAATACCTTCCGCACCCGGTATATACAGGGTGCCCCAGCTAACTTTACCAGAGCTTAAAAATATGCGAATGCAACGTAGCTGGACAGAACCAAGGTAATGTTGCTTGCCGTTGCTTGGAGATACTGAAATTATTTTTTTAATTCCACCTAATTAGATATTTAGTCTTAATTATTTAATAAACTTCTAAGCTGTTACAATTAGATGAAAGTGTCAATGACAAAATTGTACAGCGACATGAAAAACTATCGATAGAGCTTTCTGTTGCTCAACACGTGCTACATAAAAGCGTTTTTCCGAGCGTGAAAGAAGCCCGCGAATACATGCAAAGTGCCTCGAGGGGCCAGCCGCGTGGACAGTCACGCGTTGACCGACTAAACAGTGACTCGATGCGCGAGCCCCCGCGATCGGAGCGGAGGAGAGCGAGCGCATCGAGGCACCTTAACGACGCGAGCTACTCTGGCGCCGTCTTGTGCGGCATGACGCTTTTTTCCTCATGCTTTCCCATACCCTCCTCTCCCGCTTTCTGCCTCATGCTTCCGGTGCACCCTGCTACGCTTTCCTCCTCGCGCTATCTTCGCCCTCGCCATCTTTCGCCGTACCCACTGCGGCCCGCGTTCGCTCTCATCTTTCACTGTGCTCGTTCGCTCGTTTACGAGGTACGACGCCAACGCTTGCCGCAGGAACGGGCTGCGCTCTAAGAGCACCGCAGCGTCAAGACGACAACACGCAAGCGGCTGTCCAGGAAATTAACATTCCGGCCACGATGCGATGTGCTCATGTGAGGGAATGACTGTGCAAACTTTCTCGCAGGTTACGAACAATGGCGCACAAAAACGGCTCGAGTAAACACGTCTCGCTCTGTGTACTACGTAAACTATCACAAGTGGTGCACGCAAGGCACCATTTAACCTCATCATCAGGACTGTCGTAGGCCGTCAACATCACCGCTAAATGTCGTCAATGAACGCAAACAACACAGAAAGCTTGCCTTACATCGATTTCCAGCGTCCGTGAGATCTGCATTTATTTTTTTTTAATTATGGGGTTTTGCGTACCACAACCACGATTTGATTATGAGGCACGCCGTAACGGTGGACCCCTGATTAAATTTCACCAGCAAGGGATTTTTAACGTGCTCGCAAAGCACATCTGCGTAATTCTTGCTTGTCTGATCTAATTTCTCACACGTACCCGCCTTTCAACCAGTATCAAGATTTCGCAGACTTATTCTTTACCGGCACATCGTGTAACCTGGTACCGTAAACGTTTCCCAAAGATAACACAAAAGAAAATGTCTAGTGTAAGGAAGAAGACGAGCATACGTGCCAGCGCCATCGCCACTGGTTCACGAGAAGTAGATGCTCGGGCTCGGAGCCAGGAAAGCGCATCCCCTTGTGCCAAGCCTCTTTTTAACAGACGGCTAAAAAAAGAAAACCCCACACCAACTAAGCCTATGCTTAGTTATGCCCTATTACTTCACACAGCCCTCGATCCCGCCCCACGGTGCCAGACCCACACCGCATGTACCGTCCGTTGCACACAATTGGCATCAACCAAATTTCAGCTGAGACTCAGTGCAACGGTTGTCCTGACGCCATGCTATGCTGTGAATTAAGTCGCGTTTCGCTCAGCTCGAAACTGGGTCGGCTCTGTTGGCTCAGTGCCTAGGTCTGTTTGAGACGCCGACACCGTCGTCAGGTTGTTGCCGTCATGTCACCTCCTCATCCTCAACCTCGTCGTGAGGCGAAGAAAAATCAAAGCGTTGCTAATTCCGCTCACTGGGATTTGAAGTGCATGGGCGACAACGCACATTAGCATAATGGGTATAGCTAGTGCCTAATGTGAAAAAGTGTAACAAGATGTAATAATAAAAGTAAGATATGTCAGCAAGGCAATGCTGCCACCTTAGAGTATTTTGCTCTCAACCCCCTCTTTCCAAACCTCTCTTCTGCTTCATCTACTTTACGTAGATGATGTGGAACCTTATCATTGGATGAGCAAGACCCAACGAACATGATTTCCTGTATTGCTTAGTAGACCACGGCAGTTCTGCTACATGTTCTGCGGTGGGAAATACTCAAGAAAGTCATTTTAAGCGTTTAATGGTCAAGGCTTTAGACTACATCAGTTATTGGCCTATAAATTGCAGCAGTTCCGTAGTAATCAGGTCAGGTGCGAGGCACATGCGTAAAGAGGAATCTTCAAAGTTGTTTGTGGCCCTCTCTGACTTTCGGCGGGCAAGGCGTTAGCAACGGCATCGAAGTTGGTATATTTCTTCTTAAACTCAGTCTATAGTCCTGCCCCCACCCACATATATAATCTCATCAGACAAAGTTTTCATCATGCGCTTGTAGTTTGCTTTCAAAGTTTGCCAGAAATCAAAAAGATATTGGTGAGCATACTTGCCATTTTGGGAAAGGCTGAGGCGTAATGTGCACCTCGTATGTTCAAAAGCACTAAAACCTCGATGCAGCAGTTCCCTTGCAAGTTAACAGTGTCGTCTGGTCTTCTCCCTTTGGAAAGGGCAGCGCTCATCACGTCTGCAGAGGTCACAACTATAGTAAGAGCTGTCGTTTAAATCCATGTAAGCGTCTGGCCGAGGGTAACGGCGGGAAGCCTTCCTGTTTTGCGGCTGAACAGCGGCACTAATATGTGGCGGCCGAAAGTGAGCGCGATACACCGTTGGCAAAGGAAATAGACATTGTATGTTTCTTGACAAGCAATTGTCTAAATTTAAGTGAGACTCGATCGGGGTAGTACATACATACGTGGTAGTTTGCTCCGTCCAGGGGCCAGTTGAAGTGCGACCAGCCAAAGTGATCGTTGCGCACGGCTGCGTAACGCACCAGAAACGACGTCCACGGGGGAAGACCTCGCTGGCGCAGATGACAGCTGAGCACCTCCGACGCCAGGGGGCGACCCTCCAGGCGGCGACCCAGAGCCAGGCTCATCCGCGTCACGGGACCCCACCGCTGTCGCCCCATGAACCTTGGCGACTGCAGCGAAAGCGTAGCCTGCAGCCAGAACACCACTCCGAAACTTAGAGCATTCAGAGACCATACCTCCGTGAAAATAAAAAAAAAAAGTCATTGCCAATATTTTTGACTGCGATGCCTTTCTCGGGCTTTCTGTTTTCGTCGATAAAAGAAGGAAGGAAATTCAAACCAGTCCCGGGAGCTTAGTGGCAATGTCGCTGCAAAGCACGAGGTCGCGGGCTGAATTCCCGACCACGGCGGTCACATTTCGACGTGAGCGAAATGCGAAAACGCTCGTGTGTGCAGCACGTTAAAGTGGTCAAATTTAATCCCCCATGCCTCATATACCACATCTCTGACACGTAAAATCCCAGAACTTATTTAAGAAAATTGAAGCTGCGAGACTATGAAATGTGTACTTGACGCCACGACTGTCTCTGCCCCTCCTGCTGTCACTGTCAACGCAGCCGACTCGGACAAGCCACTATATATTTATTGCACTCTCCAAAATTTTGTTCGTGGAAATTTGCAGCACTTAATGCGCATCCTCAGCAAGGTACCTCGGGAAGCATTTAGACAGCGACCTATCCTCTGTCACCTGATTTAAGTAAAAAAAAAAATCATGAGCCATTCCGCTCTGTGAATGTGGTTGACCAGAGAAGCTGCTTAGCATACGACACGGAAGGAAAGAAACTATTTTTTAGCAGGGCTTCAGCAGGGTACAAAAAGAAAAGTAGGCGAGCGTGGTTGGGCCCTTAGTCCAGGGCTCCACTGGCGCAAGCAGCTCGCTGGGCTTGGTACAGGAGAGCCACTTGGCTCTCCTTTCCCTCGTCCGCTAGCCATGCCTTCCACTGCCTATTTAACATGAGTGGACGTGAATTTATGTATGGGCTAGTAATCTGTGAAGGCCTTTCCGGGCACTCCCATGTGATATGTTGTAGTGTGGGTTTGTTAGAAGACCATGGACAGAGGTGCAGAAATCTAGTTGGGTTTATTTTACTGAGTTGATGCAGGCTGAGGAAGCTGTTTGTTTGAATGCGTCGCCAGTTCCTAGTCTGCTATTTGTTAAGGGCCTTGTTTGGATGACCGTAGACTCTGCGTTCCTCCCGCTGTTGTAGAAGAACGTCACGAGTGCTTGAAAGAAATCCCGCGCTCGGCTCGACCGCAACTCGGTTGTTGAATGCGGCCTGCCGCAACGTTATCCTCCAAGCCCTCGCGAGCCCGACACCAAATAATGTCGTGGTGTTCTGTCAAGGTTCGTACCAGAATTCTGCGAATTCTACCACAATTCTGCCAGAATTCGGCTGCAGTGGCCTTGGCCATTGCAGCCGCTTCGGCCGCACACGTGGACCGAGTTACGACTGTAGCCATTATGACACGTTGTTTTTGGGTGACCGCTACTGTGTCAGTCGCTCTACTGACTCTGCTAGCATCTGTTTAGTACGCGGCCGAACCTTTCGCAAAACGATTCCGCAGGGTTAGAGCTCGTGCTCGTCTTCTACCGGCATGGTATGTCGGGTGCATATTCTTCGGCATCGGTGCCACCGTGATACGAGATCTCGTGTCCCTGTCAAGTAACACTGTATCCTCGTCGCAGTATAGCGGTCGTGGCGTGAAACCCAGCTCTTCTAGAACTGCACGTCCCTGGCTCGTTGAGCAGAGTCGCTCTCTTTGAGCTATGAGGACCGCACTCGCGTATTCCTCAAAGGTATTGTAGATGCCTAGTTTCTGAACTTTATCGTTGTTAGCACTTTCGGAGATGCTAAGCGCTGCCTTGAAGGCTTTCCTTATGATTGTATTAGCTTTTTTAATCTCATGGTTTGCAAAGGCCTGGTACGGGAGTGCGTACGTCACCCTGCTAATTATGAAGGCGTGGACCAGCCTAACAGTTTCTACTTCAGTTAGCTCATCTTTACTGCTAGCTATACTTCGTATCATACGGTTACGTTCCCTGTTGTTGCTCTCACCTTTTGGGGGGTGTGGTGCCTCTGTTTTGTTTACCCTCATTCCCAGGATGTGCAGTGTTTTCGCCTCCCTGACGGGACGTCCATCCAGATGTGTCGTTATTGGTACAATATCGTTATTTCTCGCATGTTTAGCCCTGATTCTGATCAGCTCGGTATTCTCAGGATAACATTTCATCCCTGCTCCGTCCTGAAAGCCAGTACCTTGTCTACTGCTCTTCGGAGTGTGTCCTGTTTTTCCGCGTACGACCCTATTCGCGTCCGAAGGGTTATGTGGTCCTAAATAGCGACGCCTAAATCTGGGTCCTGCTGTAGTTCAGTGGCGAGCTTACGTATGCCCGCATTGAAGAGGATAGGAGAGAGTATAGCTCCTTGCGGGGGTGCCTCTGTTCAGGAGGTCGAAAGTGTCGGACCTAGTCGATCCCAAACCTATTGTCGCGGTGCAGTGCGTCAGGAAGGACCTAACGTACGCGTATACAGGGTGCTTCGGTCAACATTTTCAAAAATTATTTAAGGTTACCTGTAGCAGATAGCACAATTGTGGTTCATAAGGTGGTTTACTCGAAGTGCCGGATACTACTTGCACAATAAATTGAAATACATAATCGACAAATTAACAAAAGTTACTAGTGAATTTTTTAACTAATTACCTCATGGCCCATATTGCAATTTACAATTTCTAGCCGGGGAGTTCGCAAGGCGCATCCACTTGGAACGAACTATCAGGGTGACACCAGTCTGGAGATATTATTTCACGAACTTTGCGAAGAAACGCATTGGCGTTCTAGTTATTTTTGTGCTTGAATGCAGAAAACGACGTTTTGTTAAAGAAGTAACTGGAACGCATATGCATTTATTCTCAAAATTCTGGAATTAATATCTCTAAATCGGTGTCATCCTGAGAATTCGTTCCAAGTGGATCCACATTGTGGACTGCACGGCTAGAATTTGTAGATTTCAATATGGGCCATGAGTTATTTAGCTAAAAACATAATTGGTAAATTTTTGTTAGACGATTATGCATTTCAATTTTTTTGTGCAAGTAATGTCCGCCTCTTCTAATAGATCAGATTATGAACTATAATTGTGCTATCTGCCACAGGCAACCGTTAAAAAATTTTGGAAGTGTTCACTGAGACACCCGTTATGCGGCGGCCACAGTTTATGGATTCCAGACCTTCCATGATCGAGTCATGGGAGATTGTATCAAAATCTTTCTTGATATCGAGTGCCAGTATAAGATTATCACTCGAGCCTCTGATCGGGTGACCATCCTGAGCTGATACGTGTGGCCTGAAGCCCAACATGTTGCTGGGTAGAAGATTTTCAGTCTCTATATAGTTGCATAGTCTCGTTAAGATCACTTTTTGAAACAACTTGCCTGCGCACGATGTCAGCGAAATTGGTCTTAGGTTCTGGATATCCCTGGACTTACCCGGCTTGCGTATTAGGGTGATATTGGACTCTTTCCATTCTGTTGAGTTCTCCGCCATCACTCCAGACTTTCTCATTGAAGAAGTCCATGATTTGTGTTAGGGCTGCGTCACTCGGGTTTCTGATCATGGCATTCGTAATATGATCATTTCCTGGAGCCGTGTTTTTCCGGAATGATTAGGTTGCCGCGTATACTTCTTGCAAGGTTATAGGTGCGTCTAAACCGGGTTGCTGTATTCTTTTGTATTCCGTGTGTAGGAGCTCTGCGGTAAGGTTGTGCCCGGCATATATCTCCTTGATCGTGTTTATCAACTTGATGTTGTCCCCTTTAGACTCGTTTTCTAGGGTCTTGAGTGTCCTGTTCGTCACTGTTTTTCTACCTCCTGGGTCAATCATGCTTCGCAAGACGTGCTATGTCCGCTTAGTACTCAGTGTTCCTCTGAGCCAGTCAGTAAACTGTCCAGTTGGCGTTACTCAAACGTTGCGCGTACTCATTAGCTTGCTGTGCTAGCTGGGTTATACGTATTTTCAGCTTTCGGTTAAGTTTCTGTCTCCTCCAACGTTTGGTGAGGCTCCTTCTGGCATCCCTCAAATGAAGTAAATGTTTATCGACTGCCGCAGTTTCAGTGTTTGTCTCAATCTCCTTCGTTACCTTCGCGTGTGCCCTTTTGATTTGTGCTGTCCATGTGTTGACGTCGGTCAGTTTCGGTGGATGTCTAGCCCTTCGCGGAATTTCACCCAGTCCGAGATTTTGGCTTTCCCGATCACCCTCTTTATCGTGGCCGCACTGAGCGATATACTCAAAATGAAACAGTCTCTGCCAATATTCTCTCCTAGATTTGTCCACATCGTGTTCCTAGCGGAGTTCGTGAATTTCAGATCTGGTGACGTGTCTTTTGAGACACTATTACCAATGCGTGTGAGGAGCTAGATCTGGTTGTGTAAGCTGGTGTAGGTCACACCTTTGCACTAGGTCTGCTAGCATTATTCCTTTGGGGTTCTCTTTGCTCTAGCCCCAGTTAGCGCGCTGTGCATTAAAGTCTCCCAGAAATATAAATTTGTCATTTCCTTTTAAAAGGCCCAATGAGTGCGCTAGTATATTCTCGAAGTCGGCGTGGAGGGCTATAGACATTATCACCGTTTTCGGTCGGCAGCGTTTTCGAGGCCAGACCGTGATTACTTGACGTTGAATGGGCTCGTTCCCTGCATGGCTAATGCTCAGCGCCACGTCCTTCCTTGCGAAGGTAGCTATTTGTGGGTACTCCGGGGTCTTGTAGCACACGTAGCCCTTCAGATTTACCCGGTGTCTGCCTACCTCCTGTACCCATATAACATCGGGAGGGACTGGAGACAATTCAATTAATTTTGTGAAATTGGCGAGCTTTTTTCCGCAGTGAGCAGCAATTCCACTGCCAAATTAACAATTGTTCGGTCTGTTTACTATTACTGTGTATAGCCATGATTGGTGGTCTCGTAATCCGGTCATACTTCTTTCGGTTGTCTGGCGGGAGCACCCGGGCTTTCACTAGTTCTCTCGCGAGAGTTCTGCGTCTGACTTAGGTCGCTGATGGTGCGTTCCATCTATCCTAGTTTGGCAAAGACAAGCTGCATCTGCAGTACGAGGTACGCTAGCGACAGTGTTTGTACTTGCTGCGTTGTCATGGGCTGCGTAAGAGGTGCGTTCGCCGGGCCTGGCGTGTTGCTCGATTGTTTTAAAAGTAGTGCCTCGAGGCATGCCATCCTACACTTAACCTCCTCTAGTTCTGTTTTGAGTTGTCTATTCTAGTCTACTACCCTTCTGTATTCTGGGTGTTGCGTGATCGGTGGTATAACAGGTGTATGTTTGGCAGTGACAGATACGACTGGCGCCCAGCTTACCGGATGGGCTTTCGCCTTCGTGTTCTCCTGCGGTCTTGGCCTCTACGTGGACCTTCAACGCTGCTGCCCTGGTTATCCGTGCTCCGTGCCGTTGCTCGATGGCGTGCGGGTTTTTGAGCGCCTCCTGTGGGTCGAACCTCGTCCGTACGCCCATTCCGATTCTTCGTCCTCATAGGAGAACCAACGAGGGGCTGGCTTGTGTGGTTTCGCTGCCTGGTATCGTACAGGCTTGAGGCGTTTTGGGCAACTGCGGTCTCCACTTCGGTGGTCCCCAGAGCGAATTGCGCATGTCGGGGTGCAGTTGTGAGTTACTTCTGGGTTGCGCACTCCGAATGTACAGCACGTGGGCGAATCTGGTATGAATTCATCTATTGTCTTGGTGGGTGGTCATCGCGACGAAAGGTACGCACACCCATTTACTGCCTTGATCTGTGGTCATTATTTCACTCGCAACTGCAATCACATTCTTTGATAATGTCAAATCGATGCACGTACGCCGCTGGGTGGTCCGTTGGGCCGGATCGGTGTGGCATTGCAAAGGATATGTCTACAACACGGAACGCGTAAACCGCTCCCTTTTCGGTACCAACACATCCACATTGAAATCACCGACAACGACAACAGGGATAGTGTCATCGCAGCTAATTTACGCAAAGTGAGTAGCCATAAACTTTACCGGACTGTGAGTCATTGCATATTTTGCTTGCTTACGGGGGTATGAGCCATTGCTCATGGGGGTATGAGCCATTTATGACGACAGTTTTCAACATGCTGTTCTGAATGTTGTATGCGTGATTAGAAAGAATTTAAGCACTGTTCGCTTCACTTTGCTGAGTGCTTGTAGCCTCTGCCTTACGGGGTTATGAGCCCCGTAAAGGCTCATAGGGCTCATTTTGGTCCCTATGAACCGTAATGAGCCGTAAGGGCTCATTTTTTGCTTGCTTACGGAAGCATGAAAGCTTACGGGGGTATGAGCCATTTATGATGATAGTTTTTGTTCACGGAGAACAAAAATGGACGGAACCCTAGCCATATACACCTTCGCAGTAAAAATAACAAAGAAAAGTTAATTCTGCACACTATATTGCTTAATGCGCAATATACGGTGTTATTTGCCTTTCCCGGTTCGGAAAAGCGTAGTGCATGCTCTGGTTTACAGTGTCGTAAGATATGGTTTAATTGTATATGGTCTCTGCTCAGGTCACTGGAAGAAAAGAATAAGCTCTACATTAAGTTCATTTTATTGAAAATTATTGCATACGATCAGTGCCTTACCCAATATGGTAAATTTTTTAAATATTTGATGCTTCCGGATAATTCATCGTTCAAGGCATTCATTGAAAATATTATCTAAATATGCCCACCCCTCATGTAAAACCCCAAAATGGGGTATTTGAGGTACCAATAAATAAATAAATAATGATTCTCTCCCCACCGTATATGTTAAAACGCATTCGGACAAGTCCGTTCGAAACACCGTATGTTCCAGCACGCTGCCTGAGACCGAAGGAAGGTTACATAAAATCTCGCAGTTTAACACGATGTGGAAAACGCATGCGTAAATATTATGTTTTCAATACTTTCAATCTGTTACCCCAAAGTATTGCTCGCGTTATATCGAAGTTCCAGGTTAAAGAATTACTTAAATGTGAGTCAGCTGATGATACCCATTGCTTTTGCGCATGATGTACTTCTTATTTTATTCATGTGCTTTTCATAGCGAAACCTATATATATATGACTAACCTTCCGTAGTTATATATAATATAATAGAAGGCGGAGACTAGCAGCACAAAAGACGACAGCGAATTGTCCAACAACAACCAGTTTTCATAATTAGGAACGTTTAGGCGTTTTTCTACAGCGAAGCTGTACATGGCTAGGGTTCCGTGTATTTTTGTTCTCCGTGATCAAAACCTATCGTCATCAATGGCTCATACCCCCGTAAGCATTCATGCTCCCGTAAGCAAGCGAAAAATGCAATGGCTCATAGCCCCGGTAAGGCAGAGGCTACAAGCACTCAACAAAGTGAAGCGAACAGTCCTTAGATTATTTCTAATCACGCATACTACATTCAGAACAGCACGTTGAAAACTGTCGTCATAAATGGCTCATACCCCCATGAGCAATGGCTCATACCCCCGTAAGCAAGCAAAATATGCAATGACTCACAGTCCGGTAAAGTTTATGGCTACTCACTTTGCGTAAATTAGCTGCGATGACACTATCCCTGTTGTCGTTGTCGGTGATTTCAATGTGGATGTGTTGGTACCGAAAAGGGAGCGGTTTACGTGTTCCGTGTTGTAGACATATTCTTTGCAATGCCACACCGATCCGGCCCAACGGACCACCCAGCGGCGCACGTGCATCGATTTGACATTATCAAAGAATGTGATTGCAGTTACGAGTGAAATAATGACCACATGTCAAGGCAGTAAATGAGTGCGCGTACCTTTCGTCACGATGACCCCCATCAAAACAATAAACGAGTTCGTACCTTTGTTCAAAATTATGTGTCACCTCCGTGTCGTGTGCTAAAGAGCTTGGCTAGTCAACCACCTTATGATTAGCTTATGATTTTGTCCTTATGCAAACAAGTTCAACTTAAAATCAACCAATGTCTTCAAGCCTTAAGCTCATGGTGTCAAAAATGGAGTATGGAAATTAATAAAAAAAAAAAACACTTACACGCACATAACAAAAAGAAGAACGTGCTTTCGTTCACATATAACATTGCTGATAACGTACCGGTAAATGTAGTTGAAATACTTGGGTATAGCCATAAGAGATAAATTTAACCCCCATGTTGACAATATTTGTGAATCAACATATCAGAAGTTGTGCTTCCTGCAAATGAAATTACGTCAAGCAACGAAAGATGTTAAGTTGATTGCGTACAAGACGTCCGAGCCTAGACTACGCTACAGCTGTGTGGAGCCCCTATCAAAAGGTCTTGAAAAATAAGATAGAATGAATTCAGAGAATGTCAGTTCGCTTTATCTGCTCCAAATATCGACGAAGTGACTCGGTAACTGAAACGTTAAAAGTATGAAACTTGAAGCCACTGGAATCAAGAGGGCAGAAGCAGCGATCGAAACTGTTTTTTCTTTGTTTAATCTCGCAGGTAGAAATGCGAGATTTGCGAAATGCGCCAGAAGAAATATTCATCGGCAGCCCTACGAGCGAGGGACAGGTCAAACTATAATACCAACCTTTCCACTCTGTGAATGTGGAATGGCAGCGAAAGCTGACGATAGTCAAAGCTATCAAACGAAAAGCAAGGTGCTTTCGCTGCCATTCCACCTTCACAGAGTGGAAAGGTTGGTATTATAGTTTGACCTGTCCCTCGCTCGCAGGGCTGCCGATGAATATTCTATTCCATTCCACAGAATGGAATGGTTGTCACTTGTTCGTTGAGCATCGCGGGGACGTTCTTCATCGGTGCTCGTTTCGAAGGGTGCCGTTTACATTTGAGAGTTTTAGTTACACGCACGCAGAGACTCAACACACGCAAACGTGAAAGCTCTACGTACCATACGCACACTGCACCTGAAACGCTTTTAGCTACACGTACGCGATGCACGCTATGGATGGATGGATGTTATGAGTGTCCCCTTTGAAACGGGGCGGTGGGTTGCGCCATCAAGCTCTTGCTATTATACTGCCTAATGTCCTACCTAGGTTAAACAATGAAAAAAGAAGAAAAAAACACTATGAACTACCACGCCCAAATTTTCTGATCCCCTATTGCGATCTGCGCTTTTGTACGTCTTCGTCTTTTGTCGTTTCCCTACTTTTCTTCCACCAATCCTCCAATCGCCTCTTAGTAATGCCTATTACGGACATGTTTGCTTTACCACTGCTCCCGCTGAACCCAAGGGCTTCAAGGAGGCCAGTGGTGCCTAAATCGACCGCTGGGTAGACGTCTTCACATTTTAATAAAACATGCTCCGTCGTTTCCCTAGCTTTACCTCAGCAAGCACATGCTTATTCTTCCTTCTTATATCTCGCTTTATAGGTGCATGTTCTAAGGCATTCCGATCTCGCCTCGAAAAGTAATGAGCTTCCCTTTGAGTTATCATAAATGGTTTCTTTCCTGATTTCGTTTTTTCCTCTTAAGTAGTTACTCATGGCAGGTTTATTTTTCATTGCCGCCACCCATGAGATTATTTCAGCCTCTCTGACTTTCCGCTTGACCTTCTTTGTTGCTGTGTTGCCCACCATACAGGCCGTATACTTGCTGGTAAGCTTTTTAGTTCTTTTCCTCCACTGTGAATCAATGTTTTTCCTGTACAGATACCTGAACACTCTCCCAGCCCATTAACTTTCTTCCATATTCCTCAGCCGTTCCTCATACTCAATTTTACTGCGAGCTTCCCTCACTTCAGAACTAGTCCAGCCCATATCACCCTGCACAGCTTCATTTGTAGTCTTCCCGTGAGCGCCCAATGCGAGGCGACCCACTGACCTTTGGTTCCCATCGACTCATGATTGTACCCCTGATTTAAAGCAAACAACCGCATTTCCAAAAGTAAGTCCTGGAACCATTACACCTTTCCACATACCTCGGAGGACCTCGTACCTATTGTATCCCTATAGCGCTCTGTGCTTCATTATGGCTGCATTTCTCTTCCCCTTTACTGTTACGTTTTTTTTTTGCCTTTGTTTCCATATATATACTGCCTTCGTTTATCCATATACCAAGGCATTTATATTCTGTTATATTTCTTGGCCCTCTATCTCCACTGTCTGTTCACTGTTTTCATTGAATACCATAACACTTGATTTTCTAACACTAAATTTCAAACCTAAATTGTTGCCTTGCTGTCCACAGATATTAGCCAGACGTTGCAAATCACTTTGCTTATTAGCTAGCAACACAATGTCATCCGCATAAAATAAACCTGGGAGTTGCTGCTGTACCACTGTACCCGCCTGTTTGTATGAGACATTAAACCCGATATTACTTCCTTCTAGCGCCCTGTCCATCCTCCCCATGTACATCATAAACAGCTGCGGGGATAAAGGGAACCCCTGCCTCAGTCCCTTGTTGATATGAACTTTCTCCTCGCTCCTCATCCCTTTCCATTCAACACAAACGGTATTTTCTAGGTAAATCTCTCTCAAAAGCAGTAGAAAATCGTTACCTAAGCCGTCCCCTTCCAGAATATTCCACAAAATGTATAGGTCTACGTTGTCGTAGGCTCCTGTAATGTCTAAAAAGGCCACACACAAGGGTCTGTTTTCTGCTTTTGATATTTCATTACATTGAGTAAGAACAAACAAGTTATCATCCAAACGCCTACCTATGCTGAAGTCATTCTGAAGCTCTCCCAAAATGCCATTATTCTCTGCCCATGCTTGAAGCTTTAATTTGATTTCCTGCATTGCTAGCCTGTATATTACCGATGTAAAGGTCAACGGTCTATACGAGTGGATTCTGTCTTTCTCCCCCTTACATTTATAAATTAAATTCATTCTACTTTGTCAACAACTGTCTGGTATTCGTCTATCTTTTAAAGTTTTTTCCACTGCTTTCACCAGAGCTTCCTTACATTTTGGTCCTAGTTCATTTATCAGCCTAACGGGAACCTCGTCTAGCCCTGTGGCTGTGCGCTTAGGAATTTTCTCTTCCGCTTTCTTCCAGTTTAAATTTGTCAGCACCAGCTCCTTTTCCACTTGGGTCTCTTTCATGCTCTTTTTTTCTTCAAATACAGCCTCGTCATTGCCTTGGAAAGATTCGGCTAGCTGTTACTTTTCGGATATAATTTATTGCCGCTTCTCCTTTCAGTCTGTTTTCATCTTCGTCTAGGATATGTTGTATTGTTGTTCACTTCCTGCCTAATAATTTTATGTGGTTCCAAAATATTCTAGGTGCGGCCTTCTTTTTGTCACGTATTTCTGACAACCAACGTTCACTATCACCTTTTAATTTTGCTTGCACCAGTATTTGAACCATAGACTTTTTCTCTCGGTATATTTCCCATTTCCTGTTTACTTCATCCTACGGCAACTGCGCCTTCTTTGCCTGCCTGTGCTCTCGAGATGCTTTCTGTCGTTCGGCGATCGCTTCTCGTATCTCCTTGTTCCACCAGCTTTTCAGTTTATTTTTTCCTTTCGAACGAACATGTTGTTTCTCTTTCCATATTTCTGTCGTTATTACACTTAGAAGCTCAACATATTCCCACTCTTTACATGGCCATTTGCCAAGTTCTTCCTCAACTCTAGTGACTATATTCGCTATTTGTTCAGCGTTCAAATTTGGACTGGCCATTTTGCTCTCCTTGCTCTCTTTCCCAACTACATATCCCATTTTTAAGATGATGCGTTTATGGTCACTCCCTATGCTGCTATGCCCTTCTTCATCAATCACCATTTCTCTTAACTTATCATGAATTCCTTCTGTCATCAGACAATAATGAATGGTTGATTGCCGGTTTCCCACTTCCCACGTGATTTGCCCTGCAAACTTAGGCCCTGTGTTCACGATAACGAGGTCACGTTGCTCACAAAGGTCTAGCATTGACTTCCCGTTATTGTCGGTATAGCCATCTAAATCCTGTATGTGTGCATTCATGTCACCTAATAAGACAATTTCAGCACCATTCCCGAAACCCTTAATATCAGCGCTTATGCATCCCACTAACTCTTTATTCTTCTCTTTGCAATTTTTCCGGTCTACAAATACGTAACGCCCAGCCAAGGTTCTTTCCCACTCATTGTACCTGATAACCAAAGATGCTATTGACATTGTGAATTTAATCTTTTCCATTTGGCTCCCTGATGGATGAGCGTTCCGCTTCTCCTCCCTTTCTTTCCGACTTAGTTCTGTTGCACCCTTCCCAAACATAATTCTCAATAACTGGCGGCTCTTCTGAGTCTCTAAGGTGCGTTTCTGTAACCGCATACACCCCTATTTGTTCTCTATGTAACTGCTCCTCAATCTCTGCCCACTCTTCCTTACGTCTGCCACCCTGCATGTTTATGTAGCCTATTGCATGGCGAAATATTTTTCTTGTTTTCCTCCTTTTTCTGTTTTCGACGGCGACGCTCTTCTGATGTTCCCCTAGGGGACCTTCTTCATTCCTATCTACTCTGACCTCCTTAGCGCCCGCGGGCCCCCTAAGAAAGCAACAGCGCGACCACCAAGTCGCCAGCCCACTTCTTGTGCCAGCGTGTAATTGAAGTGGATCCCGTCTCTTTTAAAACCACCACAATTTCTCACTTCCCTGTTTACTTCGACAACCTCGAAGCCTTTCTCTCGGCTCATTTTCCATATTGCCTCATTAGCAGCCACTACAGCTCTTTGTACGTGACTGTCACGTACAGGCATCTCCAGCACCGTGCACACCACGATCTGCACCTGAGGGGACAGCTCGCGCAAGTCGTCCACCCCCTTCGCCAAGCGCTGAGCTAGTCCTGGCGCTTTCCGGTTTAGGACATCATTTAGCCCAGCTGCTACTATGACAAGGTTGCGCACGTGGGCATTTTCCGCGAGCTATCTTTTGCTCGCTCCATGACAGAACCCAGTGTCCGCCCTGGAAATGTCCCTACCGCCACTCTTTTGTCGTCTTTCACCCTCTCCACAATGCCTTTTGAGCACCCAGCCAGGTTTGAGTCACCAGCGATAATCACCCTTTCACTCTCTTCTACTTCTCCCTGCTTCCCTTTGTCCTTTTCCGCGTGATTCGGAGTCCTCAAGGGGCATTGTCCCGTGGGATCCTGTCTTTTCCGCGTGGCGGCCTCAAGGTAGCTGCCGCTCTTGCCAGCAAACCCTTCATCCCCGTGCATGCGTTCCACGTATTTCGCTGACCCCCCCCTCGCCTGTCGCGTAGGGGGTCTGCGTTCCATCGTCACGCACATTTTCGTTCATAATGGCGGCCCTGTTCAGCTTTTCCTCGGCTGCTTCAAGTCTCTTTTCAACTACGTTCCGTGCATCACGCTCCCTGTTTAGCCCATTTTTGAGCTCTTGCACCTGTTTGAGAAGCTCTTCCTGGAAAGCTTCCTTTTTCTGCAGCCTAGTATCGACATCACATTGTGTGCCGGTTGATTCGATGCCCTCTCCATTCTCATCCATCTCCTCTTCTGCCTTGAGGGACCCCCCGCGCACTGCCTTCTTCCCCGTCTTTGTCGCCACGTATTGCACGGGTTTTTGCAAATACTACAATAGTATAATAATGCTACTACTGATGCAAATACTATAATACTATATCAATGCAGAGCGCGTGCCTTTTAGCAAAGACCGATACGCAAAGGATCCAAATCCTCAAAATGTTGCAAAGCAACTCTCTCCACTGTTTCCAAAACAATCAACGCCGCTGTTGTAATCGCACCGCTGGCCCGAGTTGTTGGGGTCTCGGTGCTGACGCCCGTTATTGCCAATGGGTCGCAAGCCCCAAGGGTAGCGTTGGCCTGGCGGCCTGGGGCACTGGAAGCATCCGAAGGTCCCGGCAAAGCATGAGAAGACTGGTAACAGAACAACTTGTTTATTCTAACATAGCAAAAGAGCGGCCGGTCAGGTCGACCGAAGTGGAGAGACGGGAGAGCACGTAACTCAACAGTACAAATCGGAGCCTCTCTCCTGGCGTCCGGGGGCAGCTGCTCTTATACCCTCGGCGTCGCGGTCCAAAAGAGAAGGTCACGGGATGAAGGTCACGGGATGAAGGTCACGGGACGGCGGAGCATGACCCCACGACGGCGCGAACTGTCGAGCCGAGAGACCTGCTGAACCGAGTGTAGTGACGCATCGCCAACCTTCACTTGGGGAGCTCCGCTCCCCTGATGCCGCGCTTTGACAAGCGTGGGCACACACACACACACACACACGAAGACACGTGGCACTGAAACACGCCTGGACACGCTTGGCGGGTAGGCGTTGCGGCGGCGTCGGACGGGCCAAAAATGTCCGCCGCTTTGAACAAAGCCCCGGCGTCCGTTGCATCCGCGCCGGCATTACCGCGCGTTGTAGGCGAAACGTAACAGACCGCCCCGCCGGGGGAAGGAGATCCCGATGGTCAGGGGACTGCATCCGCTGTCCGGAGGGATGTCGCTCGATGATGCTCATAACCGAAGTCGGGCGTCCTTTGGCGTTTCTTGAGCGCAGCGCACAGAGAAGGCCTCGTTCTCACGTTCAGGTGCACACAGGACACTGCAAAGTGACTTCGGGAGAGTTGACATTTTTGTTCTCGTTTCCGGCAAGCGTTAGAACCACGCCTGAAAGTCAACCGCTCAGTCAGCAAGCACGGCACAAACCTCACTAAGCCCTGCCAGGCTCTTTCCCCTTTTATACTGCTGCCTAGTTCCTTACAGTAGTTTAGCAGCACTCAGAACGCGTCCACAAATCGGAAAATTGCACTAGAAAGCACATCATCACTTTGAAACACTATACAAAAGCAATAGGTTAAAAAAAATCCGGCCTCAGGAAGAAAAACATCAGTAACAAGCAATTTTGAGGCTGATTCCCACGTTAGGGGCTTCGACTTAAGCCATCGGCGTTACCGTTGAGACTCCCCTTTTTGTAACGCACCTCAAAGGAATATTGTTGCAAAGCGAGGCTCCAGCGCAGGAGGCGGCCATTTTTGGGAGAGATGGTCTGCAGCCATTGGAGAGGGCAGTGATCCGTTTCAATGATAAACCTCGAGCCGGCTAGGTAACATCACAATTTCTGAACGGCCCACACGATACACGCACACTCTTTCTCGGTGGCGCTATACGCCTGCTCACGACTGGTCAGCTTACGACTAGCATACAGGACGGGGTGTTCTACTTCTCCATTTTCCCGTTGGCACAGTACAACGCCCATGCCTCGCTCACTAGCATCACACTGAACAACGAACCCTTTTGTGTAGTCGGGCGATCGTAGCACAGGCTGGCTTGTTAGGGCGCTCTTTAGGGCGCTAAAAGCTCTTTCCTTCGTCTCATCCCAGACGACTGTTTGCGGCTCTGTCTTTCTTAGAGCATCCGTCAAGGGAGCCGCGATATCAGAGTACCTGGGGATGTACCTCTGATAGTAGCCGGCGACACCTAAGAACGACCGAATATCGGTCTTCGTACGCGGTTGCGGGAAGTCTCGCACAGCGGCCACCTTTATTTCAGAGGGGCGGCGACGACCCCGACCAATCACGTGTCCGAGGTAGACAACCTCGGCCTGTGCTAACTGGCACTTGGGAGCCTTGACTGTCAAGCCCGCATCGCGCAGGCGGGTTAGCACTGCCCGCAAGTGCGCCATATGTTCCGGCCAGGATGCGGAGAATATCGCTACGTCGTCTAGATACGGTAAAGCGAATTCTTGCTGTCCCCGCAACACTTTATCCATGAGGCTTGAAAAGCAGTATGGCGCGTTCTTCAAACCAAAACTCAAAACTTTAGGACGGAATGTCCCCATTGGTGAAATGAACGCCGCATACCTACTAGCCTCTTCTGTAAGTGGAACCTGCCAATAACCCCTGACGAGATCTAGGGTGGAAATAAACTGAGCGCTACTCACTCTCTCAAGGCGCTCCTCGATGTTAGGGATCGGATAAATTTGATCCTTAGTGATGGAATTAAGCCTGCGGTAGTCGACGCAAGGACGAGGTTCCTTGCCCGGTACCTCAACTAAAATCAAAGGGGAGGTATAATCACTCTCACCCGCTTCAATAACACCGAGCTGTAGCATTTTCTTTACCTCAGCCTCCATAATATCGCTCTGGCGGGGTGACACCCGGTACGCCTTGGATCGTACTGGCTCTGGGGAGGTAAGTTCTATGTCATGAGTAAGGACAGAAGTCCTACCAGGCCTCTCAGAGAACAGACCTTGAAACTCTTGTAAAAGCTGGTGTAGTTCGGTTTTCTGCTCAGGCGACAGCGATGCTTTACTTATTAAGTCACTAATGACTTGATCGGCGTCTTTCCTGTTCGTCACTGAGCCTAGTCCCGGAAGCTCGACCGGAAGCTCTTCTAACTTTCCCGCATCGGGAATTTCCTCTCCAGTATCTGGTGCCTTTAACGCTACAGGCTCAATTTTATCCCGTTCGGGCGTGCTCTGAATACTGGCTTGCTGCGCCTCTGACCCTTTCTCATCGTTCAACAACGTCGGCCCCGCAACTACCGCCTTTGCAGCGAGCTCCCGAACCTTCGATCTGGTTAAGGCCTGAACGCTAGCCTCACCAAACAAAAGCCCCTTCTCGCGCAGGAGGTGATCGGACCTGTTCGAAAATAGGTACGGGTACTGGGGGGGGCAGCATAGATGACACTGCGGCCTCCGTCTCAAGTGCTCCGAAAGGTCCTTCAATAAGCACTTTTGCTACCGGCAGACACACGCTATGAGCTTCCACTGCTTGCTTGATCCATGCGCACTCGCCCGTGAACATATCGGGTTCTACGTAAGAGGGGTGAACTACATCCATTGTAGCTGCGGAATCGCGAAGCACTCGGCACTCTTTCCCGTTCACGAGGAGGTCTCGCATGTAAGGCTCGAGAAGCTTCATGTTCTCGTCAGTGCTGCATATAGACAAAAACACGACTTGTGTTTTTGTTTCTGGACACTGCGCCGAAAAGTGACCCGGCTTCTGGCACGTATAACAAACGCGCGCTTGCCTCGTCTCGAACCGCTTTCTGCGTTCGGCTTCGGTTGCCGCCGTCTCCTTACGTTCGGTCGGACTGCTTTCACTCGCATCCGCACTACGTGTATCCCCCTTTGCTCTCATGGGTGTGAACTTCGGCCTCTCAAACTTGGAGCCAAATTCACCCTTTTGACCGTCCTTAGCTCCGCGAGCCCGACGCGTCACAAACTCCTCGGCTAACTCAGCGGCTCTAGCCACCGTACTAACGTCTGGCCTATCCAAGACCCAGTACCGCACGTTCTCAGGTAACCGACTATAAAACTGTTCTAGCCCGAAACACTGCAGAACTTTCTCGTGGTCACCAAACGCTTTCTCTTCTTTGAGCCACTCCTGCATGTTTGACATAAGCCTGTACGCAAACTCTGTATATGACTCACTTTTGCCTTTCTCATTTTCCCGAAACTTCCGACGGAACGCCTCCGCTGACAGCCGGTACTTTTTTAGCAGACTCGATTTCACTTTGTCGAAATCCTCTGCCTCCTCTCTCTCCAAGCGAGCGACTACGTCGGCCGCCTCGCCGGGTAGCAAAGTGAGCAAGCGCTGTGGCCACGTTTCCCGAGAGAACCCCTGCTTCTCGCACGTTCGCTCAAAGTTAACCAGGAACAAACCAATGTCCTCTCCAAGCTTAAACGGCCGCATCAGGTCAGTCATTTTGAACAATACTCGTTCTCCTGCACCGTGTGCCTGACTTCCATTACGAGCGCGTTCCATCTCTAACTCGAGACGCTTCATTTCCAAAGCGTGTTGACGGTCGCGCTCTTCTTTTTCTTTCTCTTTTTGTTCTTTAAGTTCGCGCTCCTGTCTTTTTGCCCGCTCCTCAATGGTCTCAAGGCAATCCGACAGCTCGTCATCCTCAGCTTCTAACTCAAGAATAGCCCTTAGCAGTTCTGGTTTTCTGAGTTTGTCTGAGACATCCAGACCCAACTCTCTTGCAAGCTCCAGCAATATCGGTTTGCGCAACGACTTCAAATCCATGGCTGCTCTGAATGCTGCTTTCTCTACTGCCTACTATTGTCTTGCCGCAAACTAACCCGGTAGCAACGACAACCACAATTACCAGCTCTGTTTCTAACTCTAACAAAAGCCTGGCAAAACTCAGAAGAAGAAAGTCCCGCACTCACCAAACCTCGCAGCCAAGACTTCAGCGCAGTCGTTCCGCTGCAGGCAACCAGTCGTCACACAGGGCTCGTTGCACTGCTCCCGGATGGTCGTTGAGCTGCTCAGCATACAGTCAACCGCATCTCTTCGCTGCTGGCCTCCGTTGTCGCGATCTCACCGCTGGCAACCAGATGTTGTATCGCACCGCTGGCCCGAGTTGTTGGGGTCTCGGTGCTGACGCCCGTTATTGCCAATGGGTCGCAAGCCCCAAGGGTAGCGTTGGCCTGGCGGCCTGGGGCACTGGAAGCATCCGAAGGTCCCGGCAAAGCATGAGAAGACTGGTAACAGAACAACTTGTTTATTCTAACATAGCAAAAGAGCGGCCGGTCAGGTCGACCGAAGTGGAGAGACGGGAGAGCACGTAACTCAACAGTACAAATCGGAGCCTCTCTCCTGGCGTCCGGGGGCAGCTGCTCTTATACCCTCGGCGTCGCGGTCCAAAAGAGAAGGTCACGGGATGAAGGTCACGGGATGAAGGTCACGGGACGGCGGAGCATGACCCCACGACGGCGCGAACTGTCGAGCCGAGAGACCTGCTGAACCGAGTGTAGTGACGCATCGCCAACCTTCACTTGGGGAGCTCCGCTCCCCTGATGCCGCGCTTTGACAAGCGTGGGCACACACACACACACACACACGAAGACACGTGGCACTGAAACACGCCTGGACACGCTTGGCGGGTAGGCGTTGCGGCGGCGTCGGACGGGCCAAAAATGTCCGCCGCTTTGAACAAAGCCCCGGCGTCCGTTGCATCCGCGCCGGCATTACCGCGCGTTGTAGGCGAAACGTAACACCGCGGAGACCGAAGGTATGACACGCTCTCGCACGCGCTCAACCACGCGGCCACGCTATCACTTTCCTACCAAAACACGCACAGTAAAACCACTAATAGCTATTTGTATTGCAACTTCCAAGCTACCATTTAATGACTACAAACATTCAACGTCCCACCTGGGTGCACGTGTTGGAGCACGTGGCACGAAAGGACTCTCTAACAATCCTGCAAAAACAAATGTACACGAAGCACACCCGCGCACCCGAAATACGAGACAAAAAAAGGAAAGAAAAAGAAAACCACCCAATTACTACTTAAAGGCAAAAAATCAGCAAATAAAAAACAGAAGCAAGCTCAAAGTATGCAGGAAAACTGATGATTTCGTCGCCGCCACGGAGCCCCAACAAGCACGTCCATTCGCCACAAAATCCAAGCAAGACTGTAAAAGCTAGGGTGCCTCGATGCGCGCCCTCTCGGAGGGTGGAGTCATTCTGTGAAGGGGTCAGTGCCGCCTTCCGACCGCCGGCCGCCATTGCGCTCCCCACATTTCGTTACGGTCGGTCGAGAAAGAGACACGTGCACGGCGTTTTCTGATCCGGGTGTTGCGTGCCGGAGGTCTGCTGCAGGACTGCCTAGAGAATCTTTTTTTCTGTTGTGCGCCAGAGGAAACCTGTTACAAACGCGTACGACATGAAATGTGCTCTGAAGCTTGTGTGTGTCAGTCAATTTTTGCACACGCCAGTGACCTCAAGTTATGGGACGGATGATTCTGAGTACCTGGTCAACATGATTTCACAAGGAAAAAGAGAGTGGGCTGAAGTTGTTCAAGAAGAAATTGATGATGGCGAAATTCTTTTCATTGAAGCACTGACTTCAGTTGAGTGCAGCATTTTGCACCATATTGGTGGCTTTCTTGTGAAAGGAATGTTGCAAAAAAGGAAAAACTGCGAGCAGTGCAGAGCTGCAATGCTGGGCTCGACGAGCCATGAGCATGCATATTTAACTGCACTAAAAGAGTATGTTCATGATGGTAAGAACTTATGTTATCCGAGCGGTGAAGTTATGAGCTTGCTCACATCCTGCGAAGAGCACTTTAAATTAAGGAATCACGTCCTGGACTGACAACCTATTCACCCTGAAGTCACCTCTAAAGGCTTTGACAGAATATTTAATCAAGAGGGCTCAGTGCAGTCAGAAGGCATGCCAGCGACACAATGATTCTCTGGAACACATGCTGATATCAAGTTATGCAAGAGTAAGGCTACGCATACACCTGCGCCAGCTCGAAGCTGCGAGAATTAGTGGGCATGGAAGCAAGACATGCGCTCCAGTTGATTTGCAGTGAGTTGTAGCACTTGTTGTTTTTGAAATCCTTAAAGTTCCCGACCAAAATAAACAAGCTATCACACCGGAAATTGCTATCTATTGAATACACTTTTTCTCAGTGTTGAGAAGCCGTATGGCCACTTTACTTTAGCAGCATCGATGACCGGTTTATGGCGATTACCAGTTGACAATATATTCGTGCAGGAAATATGCTAAACAGGGCTTTATAGTCAATTAATACGTGAGAGTCGTGATTTAGTGCGATATAAGCCACATGTAAGGCACGAAATAATCTGGTATGCATTCAATATTTTGTTTACCCTCATCTGCATATTTACAGTAAGGTAAAAGAATTCAAAACAAAATTAAGAATAACTATGGAAGCACTGTTAAACAGGATACGGCCACAAAATAAAATGAAACGTTCAATGAAAGCGCATGCTATATACTCAAGCGAAGCATAAACATGCGCCAGAAATGGTTCATTTCGTAGTATTAGTGTGTAATATCCCACAGAACAAATATAAGTTACGTTTCGAACTACAAAGAAGCAATAAAAGCGGCGCGGATGTATAGGCTCCGTAGTTATCGCGCTCGACTGTTGATCCTGAGGACGTGGGACCCACCCAGCCACGGCGGCCGAGTTTCTATAGAGGTTAAATGCATGGTGCTGTGTACTAGTTCGGTATACGGTGCATGTTAATAAAACGTCAGGTGGTCGAAATTCCGATGCCCTCTACCACGGATCCATCACACCCGATGCTACGAAATCACAAAGAAAGGCCGTGGATGTGATACTGGTTGAAATATGCGACGTTAAAAAATTCGCAAATGTCAGCACAGGTAACACAGACACAAACAGGTAAGACAGACAGGTAACACAGACACAAATGAAAAGCTGCCACATTCACTGCAGTTTCCGTGACCCCGAAACAACCATTCAACATTAGTAGAACATCACTTACACACGGCCACGTTTCAAGTGGTTATTTGACTGTTACGATCATAGCTTTCTACTCAGCGTTGCAGCATTCAGCCCGTAAATGGGCAAACTGATGACTGATTCGAAAACAAGATTTGAAAGTAGGGTGTGCGATGACAATTATTCTGTTGTCCCGTGGCGGCACGCGGTTTGTTAAACAAATACGGGTTTCAGCTGGCAGCCAAACGGTCTTTACGCTTTGCTTAAAGGCACGAAACTCACACACAGACACGGCGAAAGACGCGGGACTCGTGCCTGCGTATGTTTCGTGCCTTTAACCAAGGTGGAAGTCACCAGCTAGCCCAGCAAGACGTTCTTTTTTAAAGTCTGCGCGGCTGGCGTGGACGGCAGTTTTCTGCTGCCGGCAAGTCCAGTTGGAAATTCCGCTTTAAAAATAAAAATGACAGAATATTAAATTGGTACCTTCACACTGCTGATGCGAAAATTTCCTGTTCTCGACATATCATTAAAGCAACACACAATATCAAAGCAAACTGTACATGCAGCTGCGCGACGCCCGTTGACTGCCTACGGAGCGGCCGTCATAATGGCGGACGCCGTAGCAGACGACGCGATTGTCTTCACCCTGCACGGCGGCGGAGGGGAGCGGGCGCATCGAGGTACCCTAGTAAAAGCTGGAGTCACTGGAAAAAATATCAGAGTACCGCAAAGGTCGGGATTTGACTGGCAACACTGAGCGGCCACCGCCATGTACCTTCCAAGCCGACTGCGTCGGGGGAAGGCCGCCGTGTTGGAAGAGCTTGACATTCGGTGACACATCGGGTTGAGTGCTAACTCCAGTCCAAATACTTTGTGCCGGAGATAATGGTTGCTGAGAGCGAAAAGAAAATGTTATTTTGTGCGAAGTAATGCAGCCGGTGGTTGTTCTGCATGCCGATCGTGTTTACTGCTGGAACTGTGCTACGATTGTGGGCAGCAGCTTAGCGCTGCTATCGAGAGCTTAAGCACGCGTTTTTTTCCCCTTCCGCGGAGATAGCTACGAAGGAAACATTTCGTCACTTCGAGCCGGAATGAGGCAAGCTTGTGCTTTTGGGTATGAACATCGTGGACCACCGTCGGCTTCTATTGAATGCTTCCAAGCAGGACGAAACTAACACCTGACAGTTTCACAGGCGCGTACGTTCATTGTATAATTTCACAAGCTAAATCGGATACATTTAATTTAGTATGTAAACGGATACCGCGCGTTCTCGATTCTCCAGGGCGACTTCGTCCACTGTATAAGCACGACACACTGCGATTGCCATGTGCGCACCGGTGTTTGGACGTGATCGTAAGACGATCTGTGAACAGCAGGCGTAAAAACCAACTTCGATGACCATTTTGCGCACTAAATCTTGTGGAAGGCCAATATGAGCAATTTGCGTAATACAGTAACATATATGTACTTCTGTACACTGATAATGAGCGAGAGTTTGCTACATTGCGATTTATGAACGCGGCTGTCTGGTGGGTTCATGAGCGGCTAATCTTCTCAACTTATTTATGACTGTTTTCTTAGACTGCCAAGATTTGCTGCCTGTGTAAAAAAAAAAAAAGCAGGAACGCCCGCTGGTGACGCAGCACTTTTTTTTCTAAGTTACATAGGCTATGTATAAAATTCTTTTGCTTTTAGAGCGGTTTATGTAATATGCATAGTGACAGAGTGAAACTAAAGCTACTGGGTGTTTTGTTGTTTTGTATTTCTTGTTATGCATCAAGCACGACATTATTTCGGTATGCACCGTAGCATTTCAACGTAAAACATAATATGTATGCTGACTTAATTCAGTTCATTGCATGTGCTCGGCTTAAATTAAAAATTTGAAGCATGTGTTGTGAATATCACCTGGCCATTAGTTTCAAGCTCGAAATGCATATGTATAAATGAGCAAAGGATAAGTGGAAAAAATGAAGTATCATGGGCCTCGTATTGACCATCTTTTTATTGACTGCGATCGTCACGATCTGCGAAAAGCAAGTGCCATATGGGTCGAGTGACTCGAGGCGAGAGTGCACTCACGTGCGCGGAGAAATCATGCGAGTACCTGGTACACGTGAGGACGCGGAATTCTCGCGCGACAAGTGCACCTTCGCGTGCCACGAGCACGGAATAACCGCGTGTGTTGAGCAACAAACGCGTACAGGTGTACCCGTGTCAAGCGTGCAAGACGCGAACGATCCTTGCAATGAACTTCTATTTTCGTAGCATCGCTAACACCGCGTGCACTTCGCTTAAATATCTTCTAAAACAGTGCCGAAAAGCACAAGCAAGGTGTACTTATACTTCGCACACGCGGGTGTTTTTTGTAGGCTTGAAGTTCTCCCGGCCGATTCTGTGTAACCACGCAGAACGACGCTCTCAGTCATTTTCCCGGTCGGAATCTAGAAAAAAGTCTTTCCAGACTCAGTTCGGTTGCTGCATCCGAAGGCGCAGCAGCCAGGCATGATTTCCTTGCAGTCAAATGCGAGGGCGACAATCAGAACACAAAAAACGTAGGGAACCTGCGCTGCCTGCGCTCCAATTCAGCCGGCCCGCCCGGCGCTTGGAAAGTATATGGCGCCCCAAAGTCACGTGGTACGGTTGGGCCAATGAACGCGTCGGAGGCGCGGGGAAAACGAATGCGGTACTCTGAAATTTTTTCCAGTGACTCTCGTAAAAGCGACCATATATCGCCATCTATCGCCAGGTATAAACACTGCTGTAGCGATTGAGATTCAAGACAAACCAAAGTCAAGCTAGTCGAGTTGGATTGGCGCGCGAAACAGGTAAAAGTGTGTTCTTGTGCCGATCGGAGCTTCGCAATGCCTAGAAGTGCGATACCGCATGTTGTCCTCGAAGGGGTTGCACTCCCTTACGTCTCGCAACAAATCCAAGTCGTTTTTAGAAAAACGAAGGCGCGGAGCTACCTTCTCGGCGTGTTTGGCTGCCATCTTGCAATGATGCTCTCGCTTGTTAGATATCTCGCGAGACCGTCGCGCGGAGCTCTCTATGTGCGCAAGGAACGCACGCAAACTTTTGAGTCTCAGGTGAGACTCAGGCAAACCCTTTGCGTTCTGCGCCGGCGCACTGCTCACACGTAGGAGCCTTACGCACGCAAAGCCTTTACGTACGTGAAACTAAAGCTGTCTATTCTCCTTGCTGTTCCCTCCGGCGTTCCTCGTACGCATGATGTTCTTCAGGTGTACGAACTATACGTGTCCGCCCCATCGATAACGCAGCTGTTTTTAGCGCCGATACCTCTTCTGCTTATATACTTCGATAACCTTGACGTCACGCTATTGTTCACGGCGAGCATTCTAATCTGTTCCGAATTTTAATATCTGCGCCGCCGCACTGCACCCGTACGTGATCACACACGTCAAACAATGAAACCCGTTCTGTATGGGTTCGCTAGAAAGTCCGTTTCTTTTGCCGGACGCCGAAAAAACTACGGAAGGGTGGTCATGTACAGCGTTCGCTGTAAAAATGATAGAAGTGCTCAAAACAGAAAAATGACAAACTTGACCGTTGTCAGAGACGGACACCATACTTCTATCTGCTAGCACCCAATAGAGTGTCAAGACGAGTATGAAAAGTCAGGCTACCGACCGCATAGGGTAACGCTTTAGGCAGAAGTTACAGCACAGCATTATTGTACAGCCTTCCGCAGCTGCGCACACTCAATACAATTATGGAATGATGTTGTTCAATGCACTTTGAGATGACAAATCAGAACGCTCGACATTCTCGGCCATCAGTTGTGGCCGATCGGCCGCAACAACACGTTCCAACGCTTACCCGCGTCATCTCGAACGGCGCATATAGACATAACTGCGTTCGTAAGACTGCTTCAACCCTGTCGCAGAAATTCCTTCTTACGTAGGCAGCTGCGACGGCTGTTTCGTGAATCGCCTTACCATTCACGCAAGTACTGAAGTTCGAAGCTGCGCTCCAGTACGCGCCTTTTGTCGACTAAGCGCTCGTCTTTGCAGCGACGGGCATCGTAAGATCCCGGTTGTAGCGTTGTGAATACGCGTCTTCGTAAGATTTTGTAAGCCAGAATTTGTTCATAAGTTAGCTCAATGAATGCCGCCCCAGTGGAAAAAAATTCTTTTTTTTTTACCGAGCTAAATAATGTAGCCATGGTGTTACAACAGCGATTATAACATTTCAAGGAGTCGATGTGACCACCAATGTATATTGTATTTCAAATATTTAGGCACTTCATCATTATCTAGACCTAAAAGAATCGTAGAAAAAAGAATACTTTGAAATTTAATATACCAGTAACACTATAGCGAAAAATTATCACGCGGACTAGAAACCTTGTTAACAAGGTGCACTAAAAAATAATTCCGCCCAAATATTCTTAGCCATGCTTCCAGAGAAGACTGCTTGAAATACTGTATCTTTTAGCAAAATGCATGCCTTAAGGACACGTTAGATCACTACATCTGCAGCAATGAGCCTAAGCATGCGAATGAAATGCTGGTGCATAGGTGGCATCCAGGCGCAATGCCGGTGAAATTACAAGCGATTTTTTTTTAAACGCTACAAGTATCTTAAGCTTGCTCTAAACAATGTATCACCGCGAACGAGCTAGCTAGTGCCACTTAGTACGGAAGATAAGTTTATCTTTTTTTTTTTAGCTTTGTGGCGCAACTTTAAAATGTTTACCGGCAGAAGAAATGAAAACTGAGCTTGTAAGTACATTTTCAAACTATTTGGAGGAGCGCTAAACGAGGAAAGACAACACAAGGGTGTTTACCTGAATTATGGGGTGACAACACAGTTGAGCTCCGTGTTTATTTCTTGTCCCTCCACAGCATTACTCTTGAAAGTGCTTTTATATAACGAAGTTTAGCTTCAACATCGCCTGGAAGAAGGAGAAGGCATTGCCCCCCACGGAAACCTGGGGGGGAGGGGGGGGCGCAAGCCTAGGCCACTGGAGCCGTGCGGGCCATGCTATGCGGTCATATACTGTGTGCGACGCGTAACGAACGTTTGAATTATGTACATCGAAAATAATTACATGCGCAGTGGTCATGTTTTTCCGGTGACCGCTTTCCACCGACTAACCTGCGTTACAAAGTTATCACTCGACTCAAGACGCGCCTTCGTTTGCCGGATCTTTCTCGAATTATACTGGGGGCGAGCTCCACCACTAGAAAAGCTGGCGCCCCTGTCGGCGTGTCGTGGCACGAGGGATCACGTGGACACAGCGGCCGCATCGGCTGCTTCGGAGGCGCCGAAGCGAGCTGAAAACGAAAGTTTAAAGTCCCACCTGCGCTGCGGTTCTGATTAAGTGGTGAGGCTTTACCGCCTTGGGTGTGTGCTTGACAACATTTGAAAGTACTATAATAGATAGTGGCTGCCTTTGGATGCGTGCAGCTTAATAGGCTACTGCTCGGTGCCGCAGTGCCGGACGTACGCAACAGAGCCCGGCGTCAGCCTTATTCACATGTAGCCGCAGGACAAGGAGCTGTGTGAAGCTTGGCGCGCGAAACTTAGAACCGGCAGACAGCCATCGGCTGCAACTCGGGTATGCAGCAAGCACAGACGCGAGGAAGATTGCTACGGCGCCGGGACTGCGATGTTCGGCGAGTAGGAGAAAACGCGTACTGAGACGCTCGCCCGCGCCCGCTGCCCGGTTAATGTCATGACGGTTTGGTCTATGAACTTGTTGATGCTAGATACTGGCAAGTTCACTGGAACGGAAAGGGAGCGGTAAGACGCACATTAAAAAAAAAAGGCATGGCATATGGTCATGTTTGTGTTATGAATTAATGCACTGGATTACGAAAAAGAAGCAGAGGAAAATCGCAAGCTGAGAAGACCGATAAACATACAGTGCGACGCAACTTGAGAAATAATATTCAAATGTCCAAGAATTTAGAAGACAAAAAAAGATTGAATCTTCGCGATGGCACATCACAGTCGCCGTAGGCGTCGAAGTCTATAACAAAATTATTTTTGAACAGCTCTGATAGCGTCCGCGCAACATTGGTTGCTAGTGTACTGTCAAATGCTCATATGCTGAGGCCTTAAGCTCACGGCACGGCGCGAAAACGTGTTCACAGCGAAAGCAAAACATTGTGCGCGGACATGCATGCAGACGCACAGTCGGTCCCTGCGATCCTGTGCGATCGCTGCATTGAGGCTTCATCCTGTTATGCCCCATTTGGTTATACAGACAGCCCACTATAAGAACATATTTCACATAGTTTACTCTCAGCGTTTGCCTACATTTCACGCAAGAAGCCGGTTCAGGAGACTCCATCGCGGCGACCGCGTGCAGTGGCGTTCACTGCATGCACGTATTCGGTAAAGTCTGCAAACGACTCTGTGCTTTCAGTTTGTGCGAGATTATTATATCGGCAGTCAAAAACTTCCCTCGTCTTGAGAGAGCTTACATAAATGTCCAGGAGGGCTGCCGCGTGGTGTTTTTATTGAGGGCCGTAAGCGAAACCTATGAGGAGCGCGCCGCGTGATCCCTCATACATACGCAAGGGAGGCGCTTCCGACAGATGGCGACTCCGTAAGTCCTCGCCCCCAATATTGATTCCATACTAACGCATTATCGTTGACAGTCATCGTGAGATAAGTTCTGCAGCGTTTTTTTTTTCTTTAACCGTTGTCCAAAATTTTATTTAGAAAGGCTACGTTTGATCCACATGCGTTTAACTTGGCATACTGGTTTGCCACATTCGTCAACCCATTTGCTAAGTTTTATCTCGCTGGAATTTGCGGCATGCCAGGGCGGTCGGCTTAATTTGCGTCCCTCGTAAAACACTCAGAACGGCCTGGAAGGCTTGCGTGCATAATTTATTGCAAAGGCTCCAATCGACTTCCGCACTTTGAACGTTGCGTATATGCCCATCACCTGTTGCTCATGTTAAGTAAATATAAACAGCGTACCTTGTTTGATTCACCGAAAACGGCGGGGAACTTGATTTGAACATCGTATATATGTATAAAGCATGGAAATAGGGAGAAAACGCATTAATTTAATTTTAAAGTTTCGCCACTCACTACACTTAACGTGCCCCCATTTCCAGTGAATGTGAAGGTGCTACATTGTAATCTTCTCGTAGGACTTTGGTAAACAATGCGGATAACGGCCGTGTGGTACTCTGAAACGTTTGACCAAGCAACTTTCTACAAAGGGTGTAGTTAACCTGCGGAGCGTAAACATTTGGTACTTACAATATGCTTCCTGTTTCAACGAAATACAAACAACGCGCTTCGCGTTGTTCGCATTGAGGAGACCGGAGAACACCTGCCATATGCAGGCCTGCTATAGGCAGGTTGCGCACGTAGTTCCCGCGCCTACTAGGGCGCCCCTCGCGGCGGCGAGCGCGGAACCGGCAGGATACGACCGGCTCGCTTGCGTTCGGAAAGCCTGTATGTGCACTGTTTCGCGCGTAGCTGTTGCCTTTTCTGAGCATTGCCGAAGTGCAATCCGAGCTGTTGAGTAGTGGGCTGCAACAGCACGTACACGAACTCACGAGGAACAAAGTTTTACAGGTTTCCAAGCCGACCATATGAACCAGAACGGCGTCAACACTGGATAGCGCTCGTCCGACGGCATAAGCTGTTTTATGTTCCGGCATTATGCCAAGTGCGTAATAACGCTGAATTCTTTGCTTTTACAGCAATGATGGCAGCAACGGGACACCTGCAGTCAGTGGCGTAGCTAGGTCGTCTGGCACCCGGGGCCCATAGGTCGTCTGTCCCCCCTCCCCTCTCCCGGGTTTATTCGAGGAAGGCGAGGATATCAACAATTTCCGCGTGTCTCCAGATGTATATAACACCCCCCCCCCCCCCTGGCCCCTTGCACCCGGAGCCCACGCCCCCCCCCCCCCCCCCTTTGCTACGTCACTGCCTGCAGTGCGTACCAGGATATGCAGCAAACAAAGTAGTTTGTTCCCACACTATACCGCAGTAAAGATGTGGAACTCTTTACCAATCCTCTCCCATTCAAACAGCGCTAGGGCTTGCTGAGAGATTTAAGGAGGGGTTGCAGCCGGCTGAGCTGGCATACACCCTTCTGCGCCCAGCATATCAACGAAGGGGCAGGTGAGATCACCAAAATTGTTGACAACGTGGTTTATTGGAACCTCCTTTGCACGCACTGAAAAATCGCAACATAAAAGTATCGCACTTCCAGTAACTTGGGCGAAAATATTTTTCCAGCGTAGTCTAACAACTGGTAAGTTCATCCCCTTTTTTTGTGTTTGGGGAGAGCAACGTTAGAATACCTCTGGTAGGTCTTACGAGTCGTTCGTACGCCCCACGTTCTTGGATGAGATGTTTTGGATTCGTATTTGCCGTCCTGTATGTACAGGGAAACTACCGCGGCGTCCTTGCACTTCCCTGCGATGCCAGCACGACAATCGCAGCTCCCCGCTAGGATTTGTCTGCTGTCGCCGATCTTCAAGAATCAATGTCGCCTATAATTTCATGCGTCCACACCATAGATAACGAAGTAACTTAAGCTGAGCTTCACGCATCTCGCTGGTGCATTATTTTTCGTTTGCGGAATAAACCTAGCAGTCACTTCCAATCAGTGCGAGTTCAGCACTTCGCTCACGCCGTAGACGTGCCCCACTTCAAATAGACGACTTCCTTTCTCTAAATTCTTTTCCCTAAAAAAGCTATGAAGATCTTGTAATTCCTGAAACCCGGTTAAAATTAATATCGGCACGCTGTTTCGCGCCATCGCTACCATTTGACAGGACGCCAAACACGCAGCGCGGGCTGCTGACGCCGTGAGTAATCCTACCACATTCGCGCAACTATTCGTCAGATGGCGCTAGGGGTTGGAAAGACAGGGCGCCGCCTAGCACTTGCAACGTGCCCATATAACGCACGACATTTAGAACAAAACAAGTATTCAGTGGTTGTCACGTTTGTAGTACGGTGAAAGACCAGACGGTGGCGTAATTAAATGAGTTACGAAAACGAACTCTTAATTTATTGGGCGAACTTTTGCCCAGAAAAGCAAGTGACACTCAAGCACAGCGATAGCGACGAGCACTATCGTCGAACTACGGGTCAGACGCATCGACTAATTATGCATGGCTCATGGAACATGCCAGCGAAACCACTGTTGCTCGCAAAATTTCTACAGCGAGGGTGGTCCGAAGCAATTGAAGAGCACATGAACTGTCAAGCGATATTATTATGCGAAACGTCGTTCCTCTGGCGTCAGCTGCTCTACGAAGGGCAGGAAGATGTCGGCATGTAACGCGCCGACTTCACTGTCTCTCTCAATAAAACGGGTCCAGTGATTCTCGTCGCCCCCGTCGCAGGGCACCGCTTGCTTTTGGTTCGGTTTATCTTGGGCCACCCAGCAGTATGTACGTATGTACGCCACCATCCGCTTCGCGCCCGCAATGTCGTAAGGCAAGGACTATTTCCTCATTGGGGGCGAGGACTTAACGGAGTCGCCATCTGTCGGAAGCGCCTCCCTTGCGCAGTATGAGGGATCACGCGGCGTGCTCCTCATAGGTTTCACTTACGGCGCTCAATAAAAAGACCACGCGGCAGCCCTCCTGGACATTTATGTAAGTGCTCTCAAAACGAGTGAAGTTTTTGACTGTCGATATAATAATCTTGGGCAAACTGAAAGAACAGAATCGTTTACAGACTCTTTACCGAATACGTACAGTGAACACCACTGCGCACGGTCGCCGCGATGCAGTCTCCCGAACCGGCTTCTTGCGTGAAAGGTAGGCAAAAGCTGAGAGTAAACTATGTGAAATATGTTCTTGTAGTGGGCTGTCTGTATAACCAAATGGGGCATAACAGAGTGAAGCCTCAAAGCAGCGATCACACGGGTTCGCAGCGACCGACTGCGCGTCTGCGTGCATGTTCGCGCACAGTGTTTTGTTTTCTCTGTGAGCGCGTTTTCGCACCTTGCCATGACCTTTAGACCGCATCACATGAGCATTTGACAGTACTCTAGCAGCCATTGTTGCGTGGACGCTATCAGAGCTGTTCAAAAATAATTTTGTTATAGACTTCGACGCCTACGGCGACTGTGATGTGCCATCGCGAAGATTCAATCTTTTTTTGTCCTCTAAATTCTTGGACATTTGAATATTATTTCTCAAGTTGCGTCGCACTGTATGTTTATCGGTCTTCCCAGCGTGCGATTTTTCTCTGCTTCTTTTTCGTAATCCAGTGCATTAATTCATAACACAAACATGATCATATGCCATGCCTTTTTTTAATGTGCGTCTTACCGCTCCCTTTGCGGTCCAGTGAACTTGCCAGTATATAGCACCAACAAATTCATAGACCAAACCATCATGACATTAGCCGGGCAGCGGGCGCGGGCGAGCTTCTCAGTACGCGTTTTCTGCTACTCGCCGAACATCGCAGTCCCGGCGCCGTAGCAGAAATCTTCCTCGCGACTCTGCTTTCACTCTCTCTCGGAGAAGCTGCGAACGTCAAGAGAAACCCAGCGAGGTTCTAAGAGCTCCACTGTAAAAGAAAATGATAGGAGATAATCCCGACAGGATACGTAGGGCTCCATAAAACATACATGGGGAAGCAAAGACTAAGGGTGGGCCACTGAAATTTATGGGTGGGCCAACTTAAATTTCAAGGTCTGCCAACTTTATTTTGGGCGTGAGCCACTTGAAATTGGGGATGGGTCAACTGAAATGCGGGTACGGCTAATCAGTTCTGCGGAAACCCGCAAGGCGTAGGGGAGTACATGAAAAGGACTTATTGGCACCCACAAGAATTGTAGCATTAAGGTAGGAAGAAAACCCATAGGGGTTTCTCAGAAAGAAAACCTAGCAGTTGAAGTGGGCCAACTGAAATTTCGGAGTATGCTTATATCCCAGTCACACGAGCATGCCAAAGGTCCTTTGAAGTTAAGGAGCATTGAGCTTTCAAAGGCACATTAGTTCAAGGGATACGTGTCGGTGCTACACTGTCTCCAGATGGTCTCCGCTGAAGCTTTTAACAGAAACTGCAACGTATCCTTAGCGCTGCCATCGCCTCGTTATTAATAAAAAAATATGACCCAAATGCGTCTTATAATAAATTTGTCACATTTCTTTCAGCAATATTCATTTTCCCTAATACATAGCAACATCAAAACAAAATACACGCGCAGTAGAAAGCATTACTTTACCGAATACAGATGTATTTATTGTAATAATGGCCACCATGTGTACCCCTTTGTACACCGCATGTTGGCGTCGATTATTCGTTGTTGCCCATTAGTGCTCTCGCCTTGTTTTTTTTTTTTTTTCGAAACAATAATTGTGAAGATGAGCTACGACACAAAAGTGACGAGGGAAGCAGACGCGCAGGAAAATGCCGAGGAGACTGGGATGCCTAGCAGCCGCTAACCAAAGAACCATCGCTACTAGTAACGTTGCAAAGAACCAAATCGCACATGGTACACGTGTTGTGTCGATGTTGCTGCTGACGACAGGCCGTGCCGGCGCTGCTGTACCATCGCGTTCATGATGGAGATTGCGGGTGTTCCGAAAGTGCTTACTACTTTAGTTATAGCATTCAGTACTTATAAGCTTGTTCTGAAGAGGTAAAAATTGAAGTTCCATATTTTTTTAGATTATTTTTTCTGCTGTTGGACGCCCTCCAGGCTCGAGAGTATTCCCTTAAGGTTTCAAAGGACGAACGCGCACTCCTTTGACTCAAAGCTCCCTTCCAGTATAGGGCTCCTTTGCTGTGCCTGTGTGACAGAGCGCATTCTACCTTGAAGTAAAGGATCTTTGGTTCAAAGGACTTTTAAAGTGCCCGCGTGACTGGGGTATTACACGTACTGAGATAACTCCAGTGAAGTTTCTGCATGCTCATTGATATAAGAAAGACGGATTTACTCAGACTAGGAAATTTACGCTTTTTTATGTGCAACTCTGACGATTTTTAGATGTAAACGGATGTTGATGAAATTCGCTGAGTACGTTCCTCTGAACACTTTCGTCATGTCCTCAAAAAACAGGTTTGAGAGTTGCGCAGATTTTTACAAATGAATTTAATTAATTGCCTCGAACACCCTACTTTGCCTCCTCCTCAATTACAGGCCACATTGTGCATGACGTCAGGCATGTTCCATGCAGGGCATGCCGGGATTATGCAGACGACAGCGACGAGAGCGTCGAGGAGTCGACGATCGTGAGCTAGTGCTTCGCGTGAGAAGTTGCTGTCACGAGAATTTGCGTTCCCTGTAGACGGACAAGAAATGGGAGGCAAGTGGTGTTGCGTTGTTGTCTGCACGAACTTCAGCCCTCGCCATCCACACACACAGTTTGAGCCGATGCCGATCGCGTTCAGCCGAGTTTAAGCCTATATGCCACAGTCGCGGAGTTCATGCGTTTCTGTTGGCGGACCTAGCTGAGCGACTGACCTGAAGCTAATTAAGCATCAGGATGAAGATAACTCCTTCTGTGGTTCAGTTTTGCCCATAGGGATTTGAAATAAACCACTCCTTATTTCGTACAGTGCACACACAAAAAGCGAGAAGCGACGACACGGAGCAGTATCGACATCGGTACGTTGCCGTTTTCGACGGAAAGCTGTCCGCCACATTCACCGGCACTTCCCTAAATTAAATGCGACTACGAAGATGGGTTTATTTTTACGCATTGTCATGCCGACTCATTATTTAGCTTCCGAGGTGCACTGCTTGGCTCGCATCCCAAATGGGCAGCGAGTGTAGGCCCCTTCGATACAGCAGCGTAACAACCGCCTCGTTCAACTGCCAACCTTGTCTATACAAGCATCGGCGTTTCTGCGAGAAAACTACGCGTTCTCTAAATAAACGATCACACGCGGAAAGTCCTCATCTATGTCCACTTTACGGAACATATTGTGTGCATGAAGAGAATACGAAGAATGATAAGTAGGCAGCATAACGCTCCCGTACTACAGTCTCACGCTCGCTGTTTTCGAAGGTGCGTGGTCGCTCATATCAGCACGATTTAGAGTGATGCAACGGTGCTTACATGCACAAAATCTGCCTGTTTTGATATATTCTGACATTATTTGATGTCAACGATGAGCGGCTAGTATTGTATCTCAAGCGAACCACGAGTGGTCGCTGCACTGGCCGATCAATGTGAACAAATGCACCGTTCGGCGATATGAACTGCCAGCGGCGTTTTGCGAGATACAAACGCGGAAAGTCGTGCTGCGCATCTTACAGTGAGCACGCGAAGCGGTTCCCCGAGAAGGGATAAAACACCTAAAATAGAAAGCAGCACGTCTAAAATCAGTGGTTTGGGCTGCCCTTGGTCTTCATGTTGCAGCACGATATGTAGCGCATGGGCGCTGGCTCTCGTGGTGGCGGGTCGAACGCGTACGGCGATTCGTGGCTATCGAATTCGTCAGAATCATATTTGTCAATATTTGACATATCCGAAGATCTGGCGCAGCTGACATTGTCACCCGAAGATTCGGCGCGGTCACAATTCAGCCGAGCGTCTGCTCTTCGCTGCCTGCGGGCGAGACCGGCATGCCTTGCGCGCCTTCCCCGGTGGAGACACTCGTGACGTCACACGAAGAGGTTCGTTTGGCTGCTTGGTCACGCTTCGGTTTCACGCTTTCTTGCTTTTTTAAAAATTATTTTCGAATTTGCGAAACAATTCTATCAGACGCGTGACAGTGGGGTCTCGAGAACCTAAATATTCCATTACCGTGACATGGTCAAAAAATCGCCGGAGTTGCACTTTAAGCACGTGTGCAAAAAAATATGCAGCGTCAAATAAACTGTTACGATACTCGAGAAACAAATCAGAATTCACGCGATAATACTTCAGTAAAAAAGGAAAATGGCGTTTCAGCTTTGCATATTCAGAGGGAAACGCTGCTTACTCGATCAAAGTTGACAATATCCTAACAGAGTTTTTTCATTAATTCTCGTTCGCGACGAATCGTTTTCGGGCGTATTTGTCTTGTTCAATATTTAGGATTATTATTCGCATGACCAATTTCAGCCTTTGATTACGCTCGATTTCGGCAAAAAGAAGCTGGAGCCGAACGATGTATACACCGTATGACCTAAGGCTATCAGCCAGAGCGCAGTCAAACGTTGTTTCACTCATTGAGTCAATGCCAACGTAATAAATTTTAATGTTTATTATAAGGCTCTACGTGAAGCCATCGTCATAGAGTTTCCTACAAAAATTACTAGAGGGAACTCTGGCGCTGCAGTCGTTGTCCTACCATGGGAATGATGGGAAGTACATGGATTTGTCTGATCTTCGTGCTTGTGGATTCAGACGTTCTTGTGGCTTTGTATATTACACTATATAAATATTATTGTCGTATATTTCAGCGCAATGTATATTCTTCGAAGTGCAGGAGACGCCGGGAACGCGTACAATTGCTATTAATTGCAACGATTGATCTTGTCTAGGTGGTCAAATCGAAATGCACCAAAGGTCTCACGGCACTGGCATGCCCGCGATAAATTCATAAGGGCGTTTCATTCGCTTGTCGATACATGCATCCGTTGCTTAATGGTTTCAATATCAGGCTTATGTGCTAGATTCCCTGTGTTCGAAACCTGCCGTCTGGCAATTTTAACGATGTTTATTTACCTATTTATTAAGCAATACACTGCCGAAAATGACGAGTTTACAAAGTCAAAAAGCTGTTTGAAGCCAAAAGGACGAAGTTTAGGCAAATCCACGTACTTCCCAAAATTCCCATGATGGTACAACCGCTCCCATTGGAACTCCCGTAGACACAAGCGCCACAGTTCCCTCTAGTAATTTCTGTAGGAAACTCTATGGCCATCATGCCCGAATGGCTCTTGTGGCTTCCGTCACCGCTTCCATTCGCCTTAACGACGTAGCTGTATAATTGAGCAGTTACAGTCGGCGGTACACAAAACAGATTTGTAGCCTCCATTATGACGCGACAGCGTTAAGGAGCTCGTGTCGCAGAAAAGCCGGTGTCGTCGGCGTCATTGGTCGTGAGCGAAAAATCCCTGAAGGCAATTTATAACCAGGGTCTCCGGAGTGTGAGACGGAGAAGCTACCACTCGGCCATGAGTTCAATTGTTCAAAGCGGGACAAAAGCGTCTCTAGTGAATGTGGTGTTGCCTTAGAAACGTGCCGTAGAAATTTATACTGCGGTGTATATCGGTAATTGTGAGCATGTAAATTACAGAACTGGAAGTTAAACGAGTAGCGCAGTACGTTTCCGCTACATATCTTCTGCGCTTGACGCACACGCAGAGCTATCTTGCGGCAAACACCGAAGACCCCCTCCTCGCATTGTACGGCGCTGCCCCGACAGGTGGCGCGCCACTCGCCCGCTTCTCCCCTTCGTCTCGTCAAGAGCATGCCGAGCGAATGAGTGGAAGGTGCAAACTGGGTGCGATAACGCTATCGCGTTCCACTCTTGAAGGCGAAGCTTAAGCCTCCTCCACTTTTCTTGATGAACACCTTGCGGCAGCCATGCTTCACAGCTACTTGCGACTATTCACAAACCGTACTCAGCGAAAACCTGTACAGACGCGAACGTGTGTGCCCACACCATCCCTGTCGTGACTTCAAAGCATACATTTTTTTTACATGTTCTTTCCCCATAAAACTCTGTTCATACCCCTTGTTCTTCTTGCCAGGCTCTCAGATGTGATTTCAGTGCGCCAGGAAATAAATAGGAGCTGAAACAAAAAGGTAGGGGCTTAGCTTGGCTATGCTAGGATATACGTAGCGAAAGCTAAGGCATAGCATGGTTAGCCTTGGTTAATCTTGATTGCAAGTCCAGGTTAGTCTGGTTGTCTAGCCATGTTACGGCGTTTAGCCAGTCGTTCGGCGCGCAGTTCATCTGTTTCATGGGTGATTCGTTTCCTCTTCATCTCGTTCCGATGTCGATTCCAGGCCTCATCCTGCTTATCAGAATTGTCGCCGTCCATACTGCTGCCTGAAGTGTGGTTGCGGGGCACGCGAGCACTCCTTTTCAATCCTCCGACATGTTATCAGGCATGCGACGCAGCTGGCGAAGCGAGCGGAGGCGAGCGCAGCGACGAGGAACGCGGTGTGACGTCATACCAAACGGCGGAACACCTGTGGCTCGGTGCTACTAGTAGTGACTAGGGAGCGAGAGAGAGAGAGATATCCACGGCGAGGCGCGCGTTGTGACGTCATGTGCCTCCTCGGAGCACCGCAACGACGAAATGGCAAGTTCGCGGCCAGAAGAGCTTTCGCTTTAAAATCGGCAAAATAAGAAGTTGTCTTCCCACTCGCATTAACGCGTGGCGTCGCCTGCTACGCTGCATCGGGTGCATCCACCGAAAGGCCAGAGCGCGCGAGGAAAAACGAGCGCGAAGTAGGGGAGGGCAGCGGAGATGGCGCTGATTTTAATCATTGAGGGGTTTTCATCATCATCATCATCAAGCTGGTTACGCCCACTGCAGGGCAAAGGCCTCTCCCATACTTCAATTACCACGGTCATGTACTAATTGTGGCCATGTTGTCCCTGCAAACTTCTTAATCTCATCCGCCCACCTAACTTTCGGCCGCCTCCTACTACGCTTCCCTTCCCTTGAAATCCAGTCCGTAACCCTTAATGACCATCGGTTATCTTCCCTCCTCATTACATATCCTGCCCATGCCCATTTCTTTTTCTTGATTTCAACTAAGATATCATTAACTCGCGTTTGTTAATTCCCTCACCCAATCTACTCTTTTCTTATCCCTTAACGTTACACCCATTATTCTTCTTTGCATAGCTCGTTGCGTCGTCCTCAATTTAAGCAGAACCATTTTCGTAAGCCTCCAGCTTTCTGCCCCACACGTGAGTACTGGTAAGACACAGCTGTTATACACTTTTCTCTTGGGGGATAACGGCAACCTGCTGTTCATGATCTGAGAATGCCTGCCAAACGCACCACAGCCCATTCTTATTCTTCTGATTATTTCAGTCTCATGATCCGGATCCGTGGTCACTACCTGTCCTAAGTAGATGTATTCCCTTACCACTTCCAGTGCCTCGCTACCTATCGTAAACTGCTGTTCTCTTCCGAGACTGTTAAACATTACTTTAGTTTTCTGTAGATTAATTTTCAGACCCACCCTTCTGCTTTGCCTTTCCAGGTCAATGAGCATGCATTGCAGTTGGTCCCCTGAGTTACTAAGCAAGGGAATATCATCAGCGAATCGCAAGTTACTAAGGTATCCTTCATTAACTTATCCACAATTCTTCCCAATCCAGGTCTCTGAATACCTCGTGTAAACACGCTGTGAATAGCATTGGAGAGATCGTATCTCCCTGTCTGACGCCTTTCTTTATGGAGGACTACGGTGGCTGTGGAGCCGCTATAGACATCTTTCAGTATTTTTACATACGGCTCGTCTACACCCTGATTCCGTAATGCCTCCAGGACTGCTGAAGTTTCGACTGAATCAAACGCTTTCTCGTAATCAATGAAAGCTGTATATAAGGGTTGGTTATATTCCGCACATTTCTCTATCACCTGATTGATAGTGTGAATATGGTCTATTGTTGAGTAGCTTTTACGGAATCCTGCCTGGTCCATGGTTGACGGAAGTCTAAGGTGTTCCTGATTCTATTTGCAATTAACTTAGTAAATACTTTGTAGGCAACGGACAGTAAGCTGATCGGTCTATAATTTTTCAAGGCTTTGGCGTCCCCTTTCTTATGGATTAGGATTATGTTAGCGTTCTTCCAAGACTCCGGTGCGCTCGAAGTCATGAGGCATTGCGTATACAGGGTGGCCAGTTTTTCTAGTAGAATCTGCCCACCATCCTTCAACAAATCTGCTGTTACCTGATCCTCCCCAGCTGCCTTCCCCTTTTGCATAGCTCCCAAGGCTTTCTTTACTTCTTCCGGCGTTACTTGTGGGATTTCAGATTCCTCTAGACTATTATCTCTTCCATTATCGTCGTGGGTGTCACTGGTACTGTATAAATCTCTATAGAACTCCTCAGCCAATTGAACGATCTCATCCATATTAGTAATGATATTGCCGGCTTTATCTCTTAACGCATACATCTGATTCTTGCCTATTCCTAGTTTCTTCACTGCTTTTAGGCTTCCTCCGTTCCTGGGAGCATGTTCAATTCTATCCATATTATACTTCCTTATGTCAGCTGTCTTACGCTTGTTGATTAACTTCGAAAGATAGGGGTTTTAGCCGCACCTAAAACCCCTAAATGAAATAAAAGTAGCGCCATCTCCTCTCCTCCTCCTCCTGCGGCGGCGTTCACTCTCTTCTGCAGACCGTGGTGTGTGTGTGTGTGTGGAAAGCATTTATTAAGAAAGAGAGGTGCGGACTCGCGCAGGAGCCCTACATACTAGGTGGAGTCCCTAGTCCGAGACCCCATTGGTAGAAGCCGCCAGCCTGGCCCTCTTGACCAAGGCCTTTTGAGCCTGAAGGTATGAGCAACCAAGCAGGGCCGCCTCCGGACCTCTCGGGTAGGGTTGGGGTGGGGGGTGAGAGCCGAATTTTGCTGGCAGGCCCACACCATGTGATAAGTGTCAGCCACCTCGAAACAGTGTTAGCACCTGCCAGTGATCGCAGGATCAAAGTGTTTCATTACTGCCGGGCACAGCATTGTGTTGGTGTATAAGCGAAGTAGAACGCGTTCGTTCGCTTTCCCCAGTCCCTTAGCTGGGGCTGGGTACCGGCGATGGCTATCCTTATAAAAGGTATAGATGTCTTTGAAAGTCAAGAGAAATCCGCCTTCTTGTTCCAGGACCTCAGGGGCCAAAGGGGACGTCCGGTAAGTGAGTGTTCGGGCTGCCGCGTCAGCAGCTTCATTCCCTTGAAGGCCCTGATGGCCAGGAGTCCAAACTATACAGCGGGGGGTGGGATCGACATCCTTACTGCAGTTTCTCAGTACTCGCTCGGCCAATAGGGTGACCCAACCAGCCTCGTAATTACGGCACGCGCCATGCGAATCCGTAATGATATATTTAGAAATAGAGTCCGAGGCAGCTAGAGCAATCGCTACCTCCTCTGCTTGTGTTGTACCTGGTGCACAAAAAGTGAGCCCATCCACCTGTGTTCCCTGATGTATGACTGCTGCTGTATACCAACCCCCGTGGCTTGGCCCAGCGACCTCTACATAGTAAACTCCATGTTTGTACCGTGGCTTCCCCTACGCGTTGCTGAACTAGCAGACGCTCTCCGCGTTCTCCGCGAAGCTTTCTCTCTCTTCAACGCTACGTACGGGGCACGGTACGGCGTGAGAAAATAGATCGCGAAGCTATATGTCGGCAGTTAGCATCTCAGATCGCTTTCAAGGTGCGATGCTCGCGGCGGTGCCGCCGCCCAAGTACGTTTGGTCACAGTTCATAACGGGTCGACGCGGATGGATAAGGCGTTAAAGAGCGATAACGGCATACAATGATCGGAACGTGATCAGCGCACCTGTTTGACTACGTACCATCACCGATTCGTAACGTACGGCGATACACAGAAAAGGTGCTGTTCGCATACATTCAGGCCAAACAAGGACAACGCCGCGGAATGCATAACGCCGACAAAAAGCACGTTCGTTTGAAGGCGACTTGATTCAAGTCGGGCACGAAACATGCGGTACTTAGGAAACATGCGGCACTTAGGAGAGCAAAAAAGTTACGAAGCCGCGTACAAGTGGCAGCAAGCATATGAGGTTAGTGGAGGGAAAAATCGCCCGCTTACCTCACAGAGCCGGTACCATTGCGTTGGGTTGAAAACAGCCCGGCTGATTCTTTAAAGCCTGAGCTTCGTACGTGCCGCGCCTCGCTTGGCAGATGGAATATGCGGAATAGCCGCTTGCCGTCCCTTTCACTTGTGCTGCACCCGAAGGTTGAGCAACGCGGCTTCGCGAACACGGAACTACGCTACAAAATCAAATAGGAGGCGCGAAACGTGGCGCCTGCGTATGCCGCTCGCAATTAATGTTTGGCACCGCGGTGGTCCCAGACTGATCCCTCAGGACCTAAACAAAGTTCTTTATGCCATACCGCGGCGGCACCGGAAGCAAAAACAAGCAAGAAAAAGCGCGCGAGATCACGCAACGGCATTCGGCCAATGCGAGGGCCGAGCGTCGAGAGAAAGCGCAGACGAGGATGGCGACAATCTTCACCGTGAGCCATGAGCTGATGGCCATCTAGCACGGAATCGTCCGCACATGCGTTCTGACGAAAATAAAGTTTTTCCATCCATCCATTCAAAAAATGGCGCGCTACTTTTGATTTTTATTGAGAGGCCTTAGCCGCGCCTAAAACCCCTTGATAATTGGAGATGGGAGACTTTGTTGTCCAGCCCCGACCTACCGACCCAGCTCGCACTGGCGGCTAGGGGCCAGGAACTGCTGGACGCATATGGGACCTGAGAAGAAGGTTCCACCCCATCTGGTGCCAGCACGCACCAACCGTCACTAAGGGCTCAGTACAAAAGTTGATTCTCTCTCTATCAACCCTTCACCTTAATCCACCAGAATCCGCTTTAATCCTCCTCCACCCACCTTAATCTTTATTCATGCATCTTAATCCTTCTTAATGCACTCTAATCATCTTCTTTAATACTGTTACGTGGTAGTGACTGTGAAGAAAGCAGCCAAACTGAGAAAGAGGAAACTAGCGTTTTATTGGGCGAACTTCTGCCCTCAAAAACAGGCTACACTCAAGGAACGGCGACAGCGGCGAACACAGTCGGCGATCGTCGAAAATCTGATCAGCGGGTCAAGCGCGTCGGCTTTTATGCCTCAATCATCGAATGTTCCAGAGTAATCGCTGGGACCCGCGTGCCTTCCACAAAGTTCTACATTATTCGCGTCGCGCACACATGCAATCAGATCACACAAGGTTCGGTCACAGACAGCGGATGGAAGCATCGATAACATTTCAGAAACTTCCGATACATGCAGGCGCGTCCTGCGCTGTGTGATAATATTTGTTAGACGGTGAAACATGTCGCCCGATAAAGACAAACAAGTACACGCGTCAATACACTCTAATCAACCTTAATCCTCCCTAGTCCACCTTATGTCAGTCACTAATGATTAATTAATTAACTTGGGTAATCATTCTCTTATACAGGGGTGGACATGCTTTGGGTCACCTCTGGCCTTCCTTGGATCACGTGATACTTCCAGTTTACAACGCGACCTTGAAACATAGAGATCTAAAGGCTTTCCCCTTAAAACTTAAGAAAGAAAACTCAATGTTGACTAGCTAACGCTCATCACCTGCAATACCACGGGTATACTTGCCACTAATTTTTTCAGGGCGCAAACAGAATCTATAATGCTGCACTTCCGACTGAATAACAACAGTTAGCGACGTGCGAGGTGATGGAGCCGCCCCAGAATATTAAGCATAAACAAAAACGCTGGTGAGCAGGCCGGAAGAATGAAAAAAAAATGCAGCATTGCGGGATGTTTTGCTACGAGCTATAAGAAAGACGCCTCAGCTCGCAAACAACGCTGTTCTTTGTCGGAACAAAGTTCTTTCGGCCAATGTCATGCAGCCACTGCTTCCTGCGCAAGCCGTCACGCTTTCCTTGTGGTATCATAAAAACGGTATAACCATCTTCAGGCTTCTTGCTGCATTTATATGCGCAACAGCCCGGCATAGCGCTAGCACATAGAGCAGGAAACACAGTGTACAACGTTCGCTACGCCGAGCCAGCCGTGCTCAGGAGGAAAATGGCGCGAACGAAAAAGAAAAACACAAGCAAAACTCAAGATCCGCGCGTTTCCAAGGGCAACGGCGGGGAGACCAATCGCCGTGCAGAAAAACGGGGGCAAAACTGGTTGACGCGGGGGGACGCGCAAGGGGCGAGGAGGAGGAGAGGAGGTCGCGCGGCGGCGGCGGCAGAGTTCCCAAATAGTGTCGCTACTTTAAAATTATCAAGGGATTTTAGCCGCGCCTAAAACCCCTCAATCTCCCAAAGTAGCGTCATTCGCTTCCCTCCTCCTCCGCTAGGCGCGGCCTCGACGGTGGCGCCGCCGGTGGTGGGCCTGCCGTAGCAAACGACGGCTAACACGCTACGGGAGGAAATCCGCAGAAAAGTTCGTTCGAACCCTGCGGAGCAGTTTTTTCAATCGAGATCTTTCTTCGTCAGTCGGTAACTGGCCTTTAGAATTTCGTGTTGGAATTGCGGAAGAAATAGAGAAAATGACCATTATTGAAGGCGTATTTAAGGCGTAAAGCGCGCGACGTTGAGAGTTCGTGTTGCTGAAACACGACGCACGCACGCGGTGTACTCAAACACGCGCGTAATTACCAAAGTTTCAGGTGTTGACAGCGTGAAAGTATGTGTACGTGGTTTCGTAGGTTCATTCACGTACCTGCAGGACACTTTTGTTCGGTCGGCGCGTGAGAGATTCCGGCTGTGTGCGGTCAGGAATGCCTGGCAACAGGGCCGTTTTTTTCATTGCGGGGTGCTTTGGTAATCGTGACGATATATATATATATATATATATATATATATTTTTACAAGTACTGCTCCAGGAGGGCACATGTAATGGCTAACGGAGGCCTCTGAAGAGCACGTAACATTACACTAATGCAGGCGTCGCAGGGAGTGTTCGCATACAAAATTGGCTGTCCGCGATCTTATACCCTCTTGGCATGCACAGGCTTCGGCGAGCCCCATCCAGCCCTGGTTCTAGCTTTGGTGTTCCCGTTGCCGCTTTGGTGCCCTGGAGGCGCCGTAAATAACACGAAATAATGACAAGTTGTTACAACTAGTAAATAAAATTTATTGAAGAAATACAATCGCGCCGAGGCGCCAACTTCTGAAGCAGCGCTAGCGCGCGAGTATTATGAAACGCCAACGAGGAATTTACCGGCCCACGTACGACTCTACGATCAAAGTGCACGTTAAACATCACCAGGCGAGCTAGATAAATCCATTACGACCTCCATCCTAGCTTTAGTCGCTTCGGAACGTTAATCACCGCAAACCAAATCAATACATGCGGGCGTACATTCGAAGCTAAAAGACTGCATCGTAAGTCATAATGAGCCTTGCAAAAGCGTCGAGAATGTGCTAACTTCTGGTGGAGCTCAAAACACACCCTGAATAAGGTCGCTTTTATGTCACAGGCCAGCTGCAGGTGCGTGCATTTCACCGCAAGACGAAACTACATGAAACAAAAAAAGTCAGACAACGCGCTAAAAACCACGCAGAGCATGAACACACACTTTTTCGAAACGGAAGGTGTGAACTAGGCTCAAAATAAGAGGTTGTGAGTAGCCGTGGCCCTTACTTCACTAAGCCGTGCGTTCTTTGCCACTTCCTCAAAGTCAGACCGCCCGATCCTGCGAATCCACACTTCTTTTTGCGTTGCGCCCGCCGGACGGCAAAGCAAAAAGCTTTTTGCCTCGCTGTGTCTGTTGCGGCAACCGAAGGCGCAGCAGCATGGCATCGCAATTAAGTTCTCGGCCCTGCACATTCTATTACGCTAACGCACTCCGTCAGTCCGCCTGCAGTACTTTCGTCACCCAGGCCCAACAATGGAGGTCGTCGCGCGCTGGAAATAAAAAAATATACAAAAGCACGGCGCCTGCTCCGCGCTGGAATGAAAAAAATATACAAAAGCGCGGCGCCAGCTTCCATGTGACACAGATTGGCCAATGGGGGAGCGGAGGAGGCTGGGGCGCCAGGAGGCGTGGAGGTATGTGCTTGTTTCATAAACTTTATTACAGCTCACTTCGTCATCCGCCCTACATCAATCCGCCGGCACGTATCTCCCCCCGCATTGGTCATCCCCTTCAAGTTGCACGGCTTCGTACGCGCACTGCTACTTTCGCATCTTCATTCTTTCCACGCTCAGCCCCGGACTGGAACGGCCTTCCACACGACATCGCCGCAATCATCTGTACATCCAAATTTCTGAATTGTATAACTACTATATTTAACAGCGAATAATTTATGTTCATTACATGTTTTCTTTGTTTATTATGATTTATACATGTAACCCACCCCTTATGTAACACCCCAACCCCGGGGGCCTTTAAGGTAATAAAGTGAAGTGAAGTGAAGTGGAAGTAGTTGTATTATTATGCACCAAGCATGGGAAACTTCACAGGGAATAACGAAACCTAAGCCCCCCACCCCCTTTTACTAAAAAAAATTGGCTGGGGCTTAGCTAAGTTTAAGCCTGGATATCTCGAAGCGAAAAGGTTCGGTGATGCTTATGGTTATGCTTTATCATTTAGCCTATGGATATGCTTACGGTTTCAGTTATGGATATGCTTTGGTTAGCTTATGGTTATGCTATACGTGTGCCTTGTGTAGTTATGCGAATTCCTTATCAATGATATATACCCTAAGTTATGCAGGATTATTAAACTTCTTTATTCATCATTGTTGGGCACACTGTCTTGCGATTTCTGTACAGCCATAAACTACGCAGCTCTCCGTATCGGTAGTATCACTCTCTTCTCCTTCCATGTTGAATGCGCACGCCTATTCTCTGGCAAGCGGTTATACAGTCGGCCTCCGCGATACACACGCGCTTGCGGCGAACGTGAAACGATAGCGCGCGGCAGTGGCCACCTGCGCCGGCTCCGAACACGCTTACGGAGCCAATTCCGACATACGCCGGCTCGGGCGAAGCGCGGTGTTGACTAGCGTAGTGAAGCTTTTCGCTTCAAAAGCAATGTGCCATTCAACTCTGTGGAGGTGGATGACCAGTGAAGCTGTTAGCGCACGACGCGCAGGCGACCCAGAATACTGAACAGAGGTACGAACATATTTATTGTCCCAATCTGTGGTCATCGTGGCGATATAGGTACGCACACCATTCCCGTATCACCTCCGCCATTAAATGTATCCGTCACGTAAGGCAATGAATGGATGCTCATAACCTCGGAAATGCGGCCTGCCCATTACGATGAGAGAAGTGAAATTCTATGCTGGAATGATTAGGGGTACTCAACCAGGCATACTCAACCACGCAGGCCCTCCATGTGGCGCAAGGGAAATAGTGAACTAAATGAATTTATCAAGGACAAAAACATGGAAAAATCGTAAAGTACGACTTACACACAACCTACAGACATGATAGCGTCGGATTGTAATTTCAATATACGAGAAAAAATAATTCTGTTACGCGGAAACTAAAACCCCTTCTAACGCGACAGCGTTTTCCAGCTGCCGTTCCTCGCACCATATTAAAAAAATAACCACCAAGCTCGCCTTCGTGCATAGCGTTCGCCGCCGCGTTTCCGGGCGAACATACATACGCTGCAGTTGCCGGGAAACGTGAGAAGCACTCAGGGATCTTTGAATGCTATCGCGTGCCACTCATGAAGGCGAAACTTAAGCTTCCCCCAATTTTTTTTTTAGTCCTTTTTGAAAAAGTTGTACAAAACATTTTTCAAGAACACCTGTTCTTACCCTTAATTTGTGCCTGGGACCTCTTTCGGTCCCACGGGTGACAAAGGTAGTTCAAGGGCGCGTTCCCCAAGCCCATAGGGGCATGTTTTGTTGAGCTTGGACCCTTTCTGCACAATTACCAGGATTGGCGCACACAGCGATTTGTTTTTGTCAACATCTCGGACACATTTTTTTCCGCCACACATCCTAGCCACAGACAGCTTCGCTGTAAAAATCTTAGCGACGCAAGCGTGCATGCGCGACAGCGCCAGTTTTTGTGCGCAGCCATGGACGACGATCGTACGACGCTTTTTACTCGGGCCACTCAACGAGAGTTTACGACATGCGGATTGTTGGACTTCATACATTAAGCGAGAGACACGAATTGCGACGCCACCTACGGCAGCGTTGCACAAATGCACGTGCCTATGTCACATGGCGTATGTGGAAATCACGATGGCACTTCTACTCCAGTGAATAACGGTTCAAACCTGTTCGACCTGGGCCGATCGTGAAGATGGTGCAATCTAGGGGAAGTTCCATGCTTTTGCCCAATTCATGACCGCATTCCTGCCTACCTGTGAACTTTAAGATTCGTAAAAATGCTCGCGGAGATGAGAAAGGGAGGATGGTGGAGGCGGGGGAAGGAAGCAGCCCGCATTTTTGTTGATGTTTTCGACACCTTTTCTGAGATACGGGTGTACTTTGTGATTATTTACGTCTATATGCAGTAAACAAAGTGCGGCAAGCTAGGCATGCCATATACGTACTAGCCGAGACTTAGAAACAATGTAGTATTTTTGGATCAGATTTGGGTAAATTGCGTTTGCAAATTTAGCCACGTTTAGGAAGTTGTCCGAGCTCGTAGCTTACTCGAAACAAATAGCTCGCAGGTTAGCGTCTTGCACTGTTACAAAAGGGCGGTGCAAGCACCAAATTGCCATTCAAATTGCCATTTCTAGGATGCATTTTTTCCCTTTCAATCTTGCTCGCCCCATCCTTCCACACCCTTAAAGAATATTCGAGAACCCAGTCTATCTTCTATAAAACGATCACAAATTGGTAACCGTTACGACAAATTCGGGAGAGATGGCAGGTAGGTAGATATGTTTGCAGTTTGTAATCGAGAAATATGAAAGTCATGAATTGTTTTTAACCATGCTAGCACCCAGCAGAGCAAACCACTAACCTGCTTAGCTAAGACGTCCTACCACACCCCTCCTGTCAATGTTCCAGACAACAACGCGAAAACCTTATCAGAAATTTGCCTATTAATAAGATGCCTTTGTGACACCCTTTCCAGCCTGCTCGTTGAATCAAGTGGCATACAAAGTCACTATGGGATAATGCAGCCTTCCGCTCAACGTTTACACTTTACGGCAATGTGTCTCGTGTATTCACCATCTGAGCAGTTACAATGCCAAACACAACACTAAAGATTATTATTATTATTTGTTTTGAACACATATACACAGGTATCAGGAAAGGGCAAGCGAGGAGCAGGCTGGCAAAAGATACGAAAACGTGCTACACAAGACTAGATTAAGATGAAAAAAAACGTTCTGCACAACTTCAAATTCTTAAATGGTGCCTAACTGCTGGAATCCTGTTTTTTCCAGGACCAACTGAGATTATTGCAAACTGCTTCTTCACTGTCTATATAATGACCTTTCAAAGGTAAAATTCCCTCATGTGCCCGACAAATCTTGCTGGGAAACTAAGAACTGAGGAAACCAGGCCAAAGGTCCGCGTGGTTTAAGGCTTGCATGCAATGTAATAAGCATTGTTATAGCCATAAGCTTTTCTTCTAGCATTGCGCGAAAACCATGTCCCATGGCGTGCGCTAAACATGCAGTAGTTGAACCCGGAAACGCGTATTACCAGGGATCTCGTTCACAGTATCTGGAGACCGGCACCAGGCACAGCGTGATGACACCTGCAGACCCCAGCATATGTGATACTGAGTAAAAATGAAATGCGGCCGTATCAGCTGTATTTTAATTCATGCCTTCAGGAACACAATCTATGCATACCAGGGCCTGTGCCAATTCGTCTTACAATCGAACCTCGATATAACAAACACGGATATAACGATCGAAGTAAATACACAAATTGGCTGGTCGTGCTTTATTTCGATGTATCCTCCTTCTATAACGAAATCAAAAATGCGAATTACAAAAAGGTATTGGTTCTAGCTAAGCAACGTTTTGTTACGCACATAAAAACATATATTTTGAAAGCAAAACGTCGTCGACCCTGTTTAGAGAGGCCCAATTTTCCGGAGCTGAGCGATTATTCGGACTTCCCTGCAGACACGGCACGGTGTTTCGAACACAAACCGTGTGCGCGATGCCGCAAAAATGGAGGCCACGAACAAAGTCAGCGCTATGTCCACTGGCACACAGCTTTGCCTACTGCCGACGAAGCAACGCAGCAGTGTCGCCGGCCCGAGTGGCCAACCGCCTCGCCGACTTCTCTGTCAATGGTCGCACTCGCAGACCCCATCGGCGATCGAGCGACGTCAGGCGCGAGCAGTACAACCACCAGTGCGGATTCGCACGCGGTTCCTTCCGTATTCAAGAACAATTCTGCAGCGGCGTGCACGCTGTAGCCAGCGCTTAGCGCGGTGGGACCGCAGTCGGCAAGCCACAAACACCGACTGTACGATTGCGTATTCGCGGCGGTGCAGAGCGCGCGTATTGTTGTCGTGCCTCGCGTCGGCCCGGCATCATGTCACCCGTGGGTCATCGAAGTCTGCGGGACGACATTTGTTGGCCCGTCGGAGGCACCCCACTTGCGTTTCTTTCACACATTGTTAGCGATGTTTTTTCATTTATTTCCGCCGATATCTGTGCATACGCTGATAAAGAATATCGGATATAACGAAGGTATGTTCGTGTCCAATGCGACTTCGTTTAAAAAGGTTCACTTCATTACTTTCATGAGTAATGGCTAGGTTTGACATGCACTTGTGAAGTTTCTTTAAAAGCTATAAAGTACGGTATTGTCATTAACATGGCCTTAATTAATTTAATCCTTAATCTATTGACTTCGCCGAATGAATATACGAGTTCTTTCATAGAAACACCTTGCTAAATGCATAGTGCGTATAAACTAAAAAAAGATGAATGGTGCAAGAAGGCTTTCTTTAAACATGTTAGCAAGTTTTCACAAATAAATGTAATTATATATTCATTTACGGGCAGAATTCACATTTCAATATATTGTAGAGCACACTTGTTTCTCTCCTCCTCCTACCAAAAGTGCTAAGCCAGAGCTCTCCTGACTGACCTTCCTCTTGTCAAAAATCACTCTGTCATAGAGGATGCTCAGATACACACAATTTATTTTCCATGGGCTTTCTTACATGGCTAATTTTGAAGAAAGCTTGCAAAGTATGAAGAAGTGATATGACAATGTTTACCTGCCCTGAACAAGGTGCTCTTGGGTATATATTTAATGAATGATGCTCACAAGAGGCTGTAGAGAACCAAGCAAACCTGATATCCAGCATAAGCCAGCCCAGAGCTCACTGGGCACTGGCACCACTGGTGCTCTGGGCCTCTTGCTGTTATGCATTTTTTTACGTTCTTGCTATTTTCGTGAGAGTCATTTCATCAAGGATGAGCAAGAAGATGTTCCCACAACCACCTGAACAAGTTCAGTCGTCTACTTTATCGCTCATTTTTGGATGACGTGCCTTTGGAAGCTCGGACCAGCTCGATTCCTGGGAGAGCTCAACGCCAGAAGCCATGGACTCTGACAGCGAGTACACCGTAGTCATGGGCCGCCGTATGAAGAAGATGCGCCGTCTGTCGACTGAGGTGACTTCATCGCATCAGAGTGAGCAGGAATCCTTCATGGTTTCTTACGTGCCGCTCTCGACGTCACACAGCATGAACTCCCTCAGCAGGCAGTTTCTAACCAAATATTTTTGAAAGTATGGCCCCTGGGCAAATCAACGAGATCAGGATCAACGCTCGCAAGAACATCCTGACAATAGATGTGAGAAATTCCGCAATACTTGAGAAGTTAAAGACCATTCCACAGTTAAGCGCAATTCCCGTCCGCTCCTTTATTACTTACGGGAAGGAGACAACAACTGGAGTGATTTCCGTCGTGGAGCTTGAAATAAAGCATGAGGACCTCCAGAGCCTTTAAGGTCATCAGTGCGCATTCTTCAGATTAACCGCTTGGGGCACTCCCAATGTGTCAAATTAATATTTGCTTCTTCGACATTACCAGCGTCTGTCAAAGTGGGCTACGTGATACACCGAGTACGACCATTCGTTCCGAGGCCTATTCAGTGCCGGAAATGCCACAAGATAGGACATGTGAGTGAGCACTGTTTGTAGAAGCAAAGCCACCTGCTGTCATTGCGGCGGAGAGCATGATACCACCGACTGTGAGGCGTCCTCATTTCAATGTCCCAACTGTACTGGCTCTCACAAAGCAACTTCAAAGGAATGCCAGAAGATGAAACAAGAGGTTAGTATCCTTCGAAAAATGGCAAGAGAATCTTCATGTAAAGAGGCTGCTCAATCTGTTCGCCAAAGTGACCAACGCTCGCAACAGAAGCATCACAAAACCATTTCAGAATAAAAACCTAGCGTGGCACAGGTACCACGACCCCCTCTGCTTATGTGTGCATCGAGAACAGTAAAGGCATCTACTGATAATTCAAGGTCGACGAGAGCACGCGGCAAACATTCACCTCCACCAGCTGATACAGACACGGAATGGCCTTTGCTGCCTTCTAGGCCCACGGCCATGCCAGCGGGCCCGAGTGATCCTCTGCGCCACGAAGCCAAGAATTATAGGGCCAATGAAACCAATGACACTACGGGCAAGCAAGGAGATGAACACAATGAGAAGGAGAGCGTATAAAAAATGCTCAAGCACCTGGTAGAGTCAATGTGCGTGATTCTCGGTGGTCTCAAGAATCCGGCCGCTAAGTGTGCCCTACAAGTGCTCGCCGTGCTGGAGTCTCTTATCGCAGCTCTTTATATGCTATAAAGCTTTTGTTTGGCACTTGTGCTGTTCACGCAGGGGAGACCCACACACCAGCTTCATCCTAGCGCCTTTATTTTTAAGTTCACTTCAGTTGGTGACTACAGACTTGATATGAAACCTGATAGTGGCGTCATGGATGACATTTGTGAATGTGTGTCATCAGAGTGTGGAACTTGCACCTTTGCGCTTCCCTCTTGCTGCGTCATCATCATACCTTATCACACCTTTATATCCCCATTCCCCCTCCCCCTGTGCAGAGTAGCAGGCTAGAATGCCTTAGCTCAGGCCAACCTCTCTGCCTTCTTTCAGATAAATGATCTCTCTCTCTCTCTTGTTGCAAAATTACAAAGCTAATACAGTTGATACTCTTTTATGTACATATTTAGTGAGTAATTCATGGATGCCATACAGTGAAAATGCACCTTATAGCACCGAATATAAGTGCACAAACGCAAACATTTCAACCTCAAGGACAAAGGCATTACAGAGGGCAGTGGGTGGTAAATTAAACTGTGGGGTTTAACATACAAAATTGCACAATGATTTACTAGTAATGGGTGTGTGAATATTCGAAACTCAAATAATGAATAGAATATTGCTGTATTCAATTCAATACTTAAATCAAATTATCACTATTAGCAAATGCGAATCTTTTTCTAACAGATTTTGGATATACTTCACATTGCCAGCTGTGCATAATGGAACATGGAACTGAAGCAAATTACAACTGCCACAATGGACACAAAGAACAGGAAGTTAAAGAGAATGTGCCGCATTGCTTGAAGAGCCAGAATTTTCGAGTTAAACCAGAATCATTCACACTCAAATCTCGCTCACATTCAGCAATGGGCATTGTTGATACTACTTATCAATACTGTGCATGGTGATAAATCTGTATATACTTGATTGCAACATTATTTAATATTACCGTGGCACCACATGCAGTCACCACTCCAACTAAAACAAAAGTGCTTTCTTCGCTGTGTCATCACTGCAGTCAATGCGTATTTCTGTTTTGTTCTCGAAGATATGCACAGATGCTTACAGGCTGAAAAGAAGCCATTGGGAAACGGGTATACAGAGAAGACAGAGGTGATGTGATAGCGTGAGTCTCAACTAAGCGACTGCTTTTATTTTTCAGCTCCCTTGCCCAAGTGGTGTAGCCAGGGGGTGGCACACCAGGTGCCTTGAAGTTTGTGCCAGCGTGCCCAGCCCACCTCCCTCTCCAGAGATCAAGTGGCTGCACTGCTGTCTTGCCCTTTCTCCTCACCGTCCGTGGGGAGGGCAAGAAGAAACCTGCTGGGAAGCTTACTTGGTCCACATGTGGGGTGGCCACTACAAAGCCTTTGGAATGCTCAAAAGAATCCAGCTCATCTGTTTTAATTGCACCCTTTCAGTTTTTGATAATGTGCACTTCATAACGGACAGTTTAATGTCCAAGTTCCTGACATTGTTAATACTGGGATTTCAACACTTTATTATATTAGTGGTGAAGGCGACTCTTGATTCTTCGAAAAGATTTTGAAGGATATTTAATTTGATTCGCATTTGGCACTATTTGATTCACACTCGATCAAGTCTCAAAAATTACTTTTCACACACCAGTAGTTACGAGTGACGTCATTATGGAGAGCTCCCATATAATTTTGACCATCTGGTGTTCTTTATTGTGCACTTATATCAAAGTTTTTAATACTGGCCCCATCAGAATGTAGCCATCATCGCTGTGAATCAAAACTGCAACCTTGTGCTCAGGGAGTATGTTACAAAAATGCCTAGCGATGAATAAAGAGAATGCTGACCAATAACTAAAAAAATATATAGTGAAATAATTAAAAGGACGTTTCAGCTCCCACACAGCAGCCTGTCCGTCTCGCTGTGAACAAGGCGCCTGTGTGGTAGTCAAAATGTCCTTTCAATTTTTTTCCGCTAAACATTTTTTAGTTCTTTGTCAGCTTTCTCTATTATTCATCTTGCCTCTTCCCAAGAAGACAGGATTCCGTCAAACACTAAAGAACCGAGTAAGAACAAAAATGGAGTAATAATTTAAGCAGTTCCTCAGCATATGGCTAGTGCACCAAGAAAATGTTGATTAGGTATATCCAATAGCTGCTATGTGAGTGGCAACGTAGTTATACTTAAGTGGTGTGTGTGGTAGAAACGAACACAAACTTGTTTCTGTTTTACAGGATAGAATGCCTACGTTATGACAATGATCAATGCAATGTGATACGTACTGCAGTGATATAACAAATTCATCAACAGGAATGGCATAATATATCTAATGAAATAAATATAAACAGCAAAATTTTCTGTCAGCTGCTAAAAATAGACTGGCAAGGCTGGCTTTCACGGCTATTATGCTCCATGCATGATTATAATTGTTAGCAGTAAAATGAACTAAGTAACTAAATTTTTTTACACTTTTAAAAGCCCCATTCGAGGCCTGAAATAATCAAGGAAATATAGTAGTAATGTAAGCAAATGTGTGCGCACTATACAAGTTTTTCAAGTGTGATCTGCGCCACAGCATGAATATTTAAAACTTATGAAATTTTTACTCCCCCCCCTCCCCCCCAAAAAAAACTCAGAGTACTGCAACAAAACTTCAATGGATGCTATTTGACTGACCTTCTGCTGCAAGCTTCTTCTCTAAGCTAGGGTGACCTACAATATTCTCTGTAAGAACTCTAAAGAACTAAATTCACATACTTTACTCTTTTGTAGAAACATTGCACAATTTCCAGGGCCACCAGGTTTATGTCAGAACTATACCTTTGCATTATTATAAATTTACAATTAACGATCAGGCAGCTAACTATAAATGCACGCATTATAGGCTTCACTCCACAAAGCGCATAAATATAAATAGGTTCACACCTGCAAGCAACGTATTTGCACAGTTAGTAACACAAGCTCATTGTCTGCAATTTGGTGACAGTCGATAATGTCAGGTCCACACTATTTCAACATTACTTTTCCGATCTTTCCGAACATTTGTATTTGAATGCATGTCAGTTAGGAACTGCTTACACCCATAGAAGCATTGCCATGTGAGAATAGATGGAACTTTGCAAATGCATTGAAAACAAATCCAGTTCATCTGTTTGAATCAGCTGCAGCAAGCAAGAACAAGAGATTCTAGCCACCCTTTGGTTCCCTCACCTCAATTACTGCCAACAGCAGTTACGAGGGTGTTTTTATACCTGTTGTAGGCAGAGCATGGGCAATTTTCTTGGTGTGCCACAGCAAGTGCTTTACTTCCACATGACATGCGAGGAAAATCGTGGCCCCGAACGTGCCCCATAAGCCGTAATAACCACTGGGAAAGTGGTGTCCTCCAAGTGACTCCCAGATTTGATGTCACTAGGGGCAGGTACTTAAGGAGACAAGGGGCTATGGTGCCGGCAATAGAATCAGCAAAGAGCAAGAAAGGAACACAGCAGCAGGAAGCCAGCACATGAGTAACACATCAACAATGACTGCTGCTGAATTAATAGGCGACACCTTGTGGCAGAGCCTGAACATATTTCAGCGATATGGCAACCCCGGCAATAGGAGAGAGGTCTTTTCAGTTGGAATTTGGTGCTGATGCGCTCCAATTTGGCCGAAGTATTTGTGATGTCATTTGAATGAATTCTGGGGCTGCACGTGCAAAAACCACGATTTGATTACGAGGCATGTCATAGTGAAGGGCTTCGGATTAATTTTGACCACGGGGGGATCTTCAACATGCCCAAAATGCATGGAACATGGGCGTTTTTGCATTTCGCCCCAACACTATAGCCAGTGGAAACAACAACACTATGCCAGGTATGATGGAAAGCATGCTTTCCACCATACCTGACAGTGCAAGTTCAAGTGCTATGCAAGCAACTTTTATTTTGTTCCATTGTATGCAGTTAAATTTACCTCGATGAGAAGAGCACAATGGCCATTTACATTCTTCATTTGGTTTCACAGAAATGTGCTGCTATTTGGTTTAAGCCATACATTAATTTCAATTCATGCACAGATGCATATAAAATAGTTGAAACAAAGTTAATACAATATATTAAATAACAGAACTGTTCAGTTTTATTCGGAGCTCTAAGTGTGACTAGAAAGCATGACAATAACTTACAAGTGCTTCCTTTCTTATAGACACTGAATATGGACACCTCGTAACAATATTAACCAAAACAAAGCCCACAAGTATGAATAACAAAAATAGGAACTCTTTTCCCATTTAATTTAGCCAGCTGACTTGTCTGGCTGTAATATACAGCATTCTTATAAACAGAAATTTACATAAGAACAAGAGACACGCAAGAAGTTTACAAATGAGCCTTGTAAGTAATACTTAATTGAAGATTGTAGCACTGTTCCAACTATTAGAAAGATTCCTTGGATGTATAACATACAAAACAAGAATGAAAATGTTTACAAGATGGTGTTCGTTAACTGTGTATTTCCAATTCTATCTGCGGGTACTTCACCACATGTGATCCTCCCGTTCACAACACTGGATTGGTGGTGAAGACATCACAAATCTGCTTCATCAAAGCGCCGAGTTCCGAGAGGCATTCCACCGAGCATTACCTTGGACCCAGCGACCATGGTGTCTGGCATTTGTGAGCAGTCAAAAGTGGGTCTGCTCCCACCCGTCAGCATGTACCCGTAACACATGGAGCGCGTCGTGTGGGCCCACAGCAAATCGCCACTGCCACACTGAGGGTCCCAGCGAAGGGCCAGGATTCCAGCTAGCCGTTCATTCGTATCGTTCAGGAATGGCGACTGCAGAAAGCCCCTCCGGAAGCAAGTGTCTAGCGTCACAACGGGTCCGTCGTCATTCGAACGCCTGAGCGTCTGCGCGCACTGCCGCACCAGTGCACTGCGGATCAGGTGCTCCCCGCAACCCGAACTAGAAACTGCCACAGCGCAGCCACCGTCGCCGTCCGCGTTCTCTGCCCAGCAGCCGCAGCCATAGACGGCCGCCTGGCCTACGCGGCCGGTGTGCTTGAGCCAGATACCACCGCTGGACACGGCGGCAGCCACGTTACCCTGCCGGTCCATGCAAACAGCGCCCACCGTGTCCAATTGAGGCGGATCGCTGCTGTCCGAGCTGGAACAGCCCTTGGACGAGGTGTCCGTTGAGCTCTCGTCCGCCGTGTCCAACTTGGCAGTCCACGGCTCGTCGTCGACCTCGCGCTTTGGCGTCACGGGACCTAAGGGGCTCTTGCGCACCAACGCTTCCTCGGTTGCGCAGCGGTCGAGCCTGCGCTTGAGCTTGACGTAGCGTCTACGCGTGTGGGTGGACACCAGGGCCTCGGGCATGCGCTCCACGTTGGGCAGCACGTGTTCGCGCGCCCACCGCAGCGCTCCTTCTCCCACCAGGAAACAAGGCGGCGTGCGGCCCAGCGACAGCGGGCCGGCCTGCTGCGCGCGGCACAGCGCCTCGGCCACGAGCACCGGGTTGCCTACACGCGGCAGCGCGCCTACTGCGCCGAATCCCAGCGTGCGACCGTCCATTACGGAGGCGTCGCACTCGACACGACCGCAAGCCGTCAGGTTGGAGCCGAAACCAGCGTTGGTCAGTGGGTCGTCTTCGAGCACGGCCACGGCGGCCGCCACCGCCTCGAGCGCGCTACCGTCTGAGCGCTCCAGCACACCCACGGCGCGGCGGCAGGCTGCGGCACACACTCGCCGGTAGTCGGGCAGTTTCTCCGGCGCATGGAAGCCAGCGCCAACGTGGACGGCCACCACGGCTTCCATGACACGCGCCTCGTGCAGCACCGCCCGACGTAGTACCACGGGCGTCGTTTGACAAAGCCTCGCTAAACGTTAGTCAAACATGTGCCTTTCGAAGGAATTACGAGGAGATAAAGCACACATTCACGGGAAAAATTGCAAACAAACGGCGACACTCAAACGCTAACCTTTTTTTGTGCAAACACCGGGTTGTCAAACCGCTGCCGGCGCGTGAACGCCGAGCCTTCGTCGGACCGTGGGCTTGTCACCGCAGTCACACACACACAACGCAACCTAACCTCCAAGCTTCAGACATGTTACTAATTCTGGCTAGCGTTTCAATTTTGTGCACATGTTCAGCAATGACGAATACAGCTACGGCAACGAAACTTTAGGGGACAACTACACAGACCAAACTTTCCACGCTTTTCGCACATGGACGCCGCCATAATCCCTCTATGGGGCTAGACTTGGCTGAGCTAGATCACTGCAGCTGAGCTGCGGATTCTGGCATCTCGTTTCAGCTCAGCATCGGTTTCAGTTTCCCAGTCGCACCAGCTTTAGTCACAAACAGGCTGGCAACACTAGCACCGGCAGTGCCCCGCATCGGGAAGATGGCAGCCGAGGCCTCCTTGGAGTTCCCGATCTGGGCGCTCTTACCCAAGAAAGAAACATGTGTGCCTGTATTTCTCGGGAAGTACCCAGAGTACGACGGCCGGGGCATCAAGATAGCCATCTTCGACTCCGGCATCGACCCTGGCGCGCCAGGCTTGCAGGTTAGCGCTTGTACTGGTCTTGAATGACAGGGCACTTTCCCTGCTTTGGATCTGCGGTTCTGCACCATGCTAAACTCTCGTAGCTCGGTGAGAGTCTAATCGGTACGCAATCACTGAAACCTATGCACGGATTGTTTCCTTGGGCCACAACGGCGAGTTTCAGAATCGGAAGTGCTATGCGGCGCGAAAGCGTCACTAGAGAGGTGTCTCGCGACACCGGCATGTTCGCTCTCTTTATATTTCTTTTTACATTCCCCCTTCCTCATTTTTCTGGACGTCCCGTTCTTGGTTATTTTCCTCGTATGTCAGGGCGGTAAATATTTAGTGCGTGCTTAGAAGTGAAAGTAGCGCGCGGCATTGACGGCCTCGTTTTCTTTCTCGCGCGACGTGGAAGTCAGCTGTTCGGAGCCGTTTTCTCGCCCGGCGGCGAGCTGCGCGCACAGCTGCGGACTTTGCACGGCGCCGGCCGGTTGCGCTTTCGGCCAACCGTCAGCTGGCCAGCGCACGGTACACGTGCGTTTAGGCGCACCGATCCCAGCTTTGGAAAAGGAAAAACGCGTCGGACACGTTTCGCGTATCGGGGTCAGCCCGGACAAAACCAGCTGCGCCGCCAGTTTCCTCGAGAAGGTAGTCCCCTGCTTCCGATTACCTCTGTGTCGTTAACAGCGCTTGCGCAGGAGCAGTTGGCGACACCGCTTGCGTGATAGCCTGCTACGTGGATTGATCGCAACATAGCCATTCTGTAGGAAAGCATATCGGGCATTGCGTAGGTGCAGGGGTACACGGCACTCGTTATGCTAGTAGCAATAAAGCTGTTTGAACATGCCATTTACAGTGTGGATGCCTTGTGCTTTCATGGATGACATTTGTGATGAACACATCTGCATAAAAATATAATAATTAAAAATAGTTATTGTCATTACCCACTAGTGCAGTTCTGTGAGGCCTTTAAGGGGTCAAACAACATTCTACATTTGCGTACTTGGGATAGAACTTTTCTTTTTCATTATACTGGATAAATGATGGGAAATGTGCACACATACAGCATATATATTGGTCATTCTTACAGATGTTCATGCCTTTGCCAGAAAGTGGCAGCAGTCTAGCTTGTGGCTATACAGGGGATTATTGTTAGCTTTGAGACCTGTCTTTGTGACCCAATCAGAAGGTATGGGTGTAGGACCACTTACCAAGGAATGCAATTGACCCTTGAGTGAACACACAACACTGAATGTGTTCACGTACCACTGTACGCAATGCTGACGCGAAACATACATGAATGAACTAGAGTTCAACACTCATGGCTTATACCTACGGAGCCATTACTATTATTAAACAGTGTCTCTTGCCATGTGTTTAGTTGTCATTGTGCTCTGCTGATGTGCCAAACCTGATACCTTAGTCATGAAGAGATGAATGGCTGGTTGGCGATGTCACCATGGGCTCGCCCACGGCACCTGCAGCTGTGGCAGTAGTGGTAGCAGTGACAGTAGCTCTGGCTGCCAATGTCCCCACTGGAAGGAAGGCTATGCAATGCGGTGCCTCGGGACAGCTGCCCACATTGCCTTTCTCCTTGGGCAGCTAGTCTGTGGCAAAACCAGCTGGTCTTAAATACTGAGCTGCACGGAATGCCATGCCATTGCTATGTGCCATTGTTATGTAGCGACTGTTCAGTTGCAGAAACATTGAATGGTGCTCTGATCCATGGGTAAAGAAACAGATTGACAGGTGTCAACTGGCTATCAGCGCCCGCCTGCACACATGCGTGATTCAATTTGTAGCTTCCCTCCGAGGCTGCTCGAGGGCACTGGGGTGAAATTCGACCACAGCTCCCATGTTCCAATTACTTTTGTTCACACCTTTATGTGGTATAGACGTGAGCTTCAACACAAACATGTTGTTTTCAAGTGTGTGTGTGTTCACTTTGTGTGGACCTAATCAAATATCATGTCAAGATCAGTTAAAATTCATTGCAATGCATTGATGCGGCTTTGAATCTGGTGCCTCATGTATTGTTCTCCAAATGTTTTGTAAAGACTGTGAAAGGCATTGGTAAAGAGCTTTGAATGTTCTGATTGAACAAGCACAAAGTTTAGAGCACAGGTTTATGAGGTCTGCCGGATATTGTGGCATTGCGTGTGTTGCAAGAACCTACGAAAATGAAGACCATGTGATATCTTCAGTGCCCGAACATTTTCTCCTTGTCTTGTCAAGGTGAAATCTGTAACAGTTATGGGACATTCCAATCCTCCACATGTTGATTACTTGGTTAACGAAGCATCTTCAAAACAGTACGAAAAATTGAGATGTTTAGATAGGAGACGAAAGATAGAACTGGCTATCAGCTGAAATTGCACGGGACATGGAAACAAGAAGTGGCAGCAAAGATAATAGAAAGGCTGTCATTCCATATATTCATGACATTTCACACAACCTTAAAATAGGTAGGGTAGTGTGTGCATGTGGACATCGTTTTTTCCACATGCGTAAAACATAAAACATTGTGCAGACAAACTGGTGTGGCTTTTCACAAAATGGGAATGCAAAAGATATTGCAGACAATATAGTACATAGTGTGTGCAGTATGTCATCTATGAAAGCTGTTTTTTCTGGACATGTTTACATAGGCCTAAGAATGCTTTTTTAATATTAACTGTTCTCTTCTAGGTCATCTTGGTGTTTCTCTTGCGAAGGTAGCGGCTGTGTGCTCAATGAAAGTTTCATTGGGTTGAAGCCTGCTGATTAGGAGTTAAATTGTGGGAGTTGTGATGGCAGCTGTACCTTAAGTCCTGTAAATATGATCTTGTTTGTGCAAGAAAAGCTGTGTGCGTTCTGCTAACCGTTGCTTTAAATTACCCACTTTGACGATCGAACCTGCTGCAGTGTGGGAGCTCAGCAGATAGGCACCGAACACTACAACAATTATATTCAGGCCTGGAGTATGTGAGGGTGTTGTTGAACAGTGCATCATTAGGAATGTGGTTGCAAACTTGCCTTCAACAAATTTATTATTTCCTTAAGAGAGATATAGAGGCTGCCAAGATAGTGCATGTGGGTATAAAATGTGCAAGCTGTCTTGTCTCTTTTCTTGTGCATAAAAGGGCTCAGCCTTTCTTTAGAATATACTGCCAAGTGGTGATAATGATGTTAAAGCGGGAAACATCTGATGATGTTAAGCGATATTAAAGCGGGTCTTTCTTATTTTGTTGTGGTGGCAGGTATAAAAACTCTGTTATGAAAATAAACCTTTGTCCAAAGTACCATTTTGTGTTTGTCTTTTTCATGCCTGAGTTTGTCTTCGTCTTATACCTGCACTGTTTCGATGTAGCTGCTGGTTTTACTATGAATTTTACTCTCAATTCTTTCAGCATCGAAGCTGCAGACCCTTTGGACAGGGAAGCTTTACAGAATCAGTGTTTAACAACCGGAAAAACCGGGAATTCTCATGGAATTTGAATAGTCTAGAAATACTCGGGAAATTTGTGCTTCTATCAGGGAAAATTAAATGTAATTTTATTGAAAGTGAACGAAAGTCGTGCTAAGGCTGGCTGCAGTAACGGAGGAATCGCAACAAATCGTATTTGACGCCGTGTCGTCTGCTCAAAAAGTTTCCAGAGTAAAGTCAACGACCGATTTTTCTGACATGCCCGATAATTCGCGCGGCTTCGCGGCACCACCGCGTGCTTCATAGAGTAAATGTATAAGAACATCTGAAATTTGGGATGCAAGAACACTTCGCCGACCGTTATTTCGGACTTTTTGCCGTGACTGCAGGTCCGAAACGGCATTATCAAAGCCACCACCTCCGCCATTTTGATTATCTCGCCGCCTCGAACCAGCGCTGTAGCACGCAGATCCGCTGGCAGCCGTAGCCATCACCGTGGTAATGCCAGGCCTAGCTGCTTCTACGTTCGCTATTAAGCTTCTTGCAGTGCCGTGCCGTCGTTTTCATTGAAAGAATTCGCCGCTGTCAGCAATGGCACCGACTTCGCCGTTGTAATTCTCCAGATTGGCTTCGAAGCTCGGAAAACGCAACGCGTTGCATAATGCCGGTTCTCGAAAGTCAGCTTCGCCTCAATACAGAAATGTTAGATGGTGAAGCATACACACATTATTGCGGTGAAAGAATTGAAAGAATTCGCCACTTTCAGCAAGGCGACTCCGTCTCTGTGGTCCTCGCTATTAGCTTCGAAGCTCGGAAAGCACGGCGCGTTGCATAAGGCAGATTCTTGCAAGTTATCTTCGCCTTAGTACAGTAGTGTTACGTAGTGAAGCATACGCAAAAGTATTGCGGTGAAGCATAACAAGCGTGGGAAGGGGCAATGGTCAAGGGACACAGTATGTATTTCTTAATTGTATTGACACGTGTACTTGTCTTCATCGGGCGACACGTTTCACCGCCTAACAAATGTTATCGCACAGCGCAGGACTCGCTTGCATGTGTGGGAAGTTTCTGGAATGTTATCGATGGTTCCATCCACTGTCTGTGACCGAACCTTGTGTAATCTAATGGCATGTGTGCGCGACGCGAATAATGTATTTGTGGAAGGCGCGCGGGTCCCAGCGATTAGTCTGGAACATTCGACAATTGATGTATAAAAGCCGACGCGTTTGACCCGTTGATCGAATTTTCAACGATTGCCGACTGTGTTCGCCACTGTTGCCGCTCTTTGAGTGTAGCCTGTTTTTGAGGCCACACGTTCGCCCAATAAAACGCTAGTTTCGTCTTTCTCAGTTTGGCTGCTTTCTTCACAGTCACTACGACATGAGAATATATGCGTGCGTCCCCGTCTTCTGTCGCACTATGAGCACCGATATGCGTAATAAGTTTACTGGCAGGCCTCCAGAGCTTTTTCGGTCGTGTCTGTGGTGATTTGAGCCCTTAAGAGCAGTTAGGCATGCATTAATTTTTTTCTGACGTTTTCGCGGGCCGTAGGGAGTCTGAAAAATCGGACGTTGACTGTACAACTGAACAAAAGGATGCTTCAAATGGCCTGTGGGATGAACCCGTGGAGGAAGGAGGATGAGAACAGAAATGATCCATCCATTGAGGAATGAATGAGAAAGGAAGCGTGCCGGCGCCTCTTTGAAGAAGCTTGAGTTCAAAAAACAAAGTGTTGGCTGATGCCGAGATGCAGGTGTCCCTCATCCTTACCAAAATAAATTTTAAAGCAGTGCAATCCAACACTGAGGTGTTGTGTACAGGCTGAGAATATGTCAGGACAGTTGAGGTTGACTTTCCAGCTGCCAAGAGAGAATCTTAGTTGTGACAAAGTACAGACCTCATACCAATGAGCTTGCTATCATTTGATAGAAATAGCTCATATTCGAAAATATTTGCTTTGGTATGCATCTCCTTTTCATTGGTATTTGAAAATGTTCGACTCGATCTGGAATGGGCTTTGTCATTTTTTTCAAATATATTTTACTTGTTGTGCATTTTATTAACACCTTGCTTCTGTTTTATTTTGGATAAAATATAGATTACAACCTTACCACCTTACTATTCAAACTGGATTAAGTTATTTTTTTGTTTTAGCATGCTTACTAGAGATTGACAGCATAGGGCAACATGGTGTCAGCCCGTCTTGACATATAGCAAAGTTCTGTCTCATTGAGAAAATTTTGCAAAGGCATTCAGTGAATTTGGAAATGTCAACTTGGTAGACACCCGGAGAATGTTAAATGCAAAGAGTTGCTACTGTTGTTGCTGGCAAACATTTTGTTTGGGCAACATGTGTAGTCGGGCTGGTTGATAGCCCATAGCTGCAAATTCAATCTGAAAAGCGTGGGGATGACCCCGAAAATGCATTGTTAGCAATGTGGTTGTTACTCATATTTTGGTAACACTGTTGTTCTGTTTCTTGAAATCATCTTCCACGATTTATTGACTTTTGAAGCAGCTGAAATTAAGTGCAAGGACATTAATTGCTAGCCATAGCTCTTCTTGTTTAAAAAAGAAATAGCATTTACTGAAAGCTGTTCATGATGAAAATGTCCCGTTTTTGGGCTCAAATGCGATGAGTGCTTTTATCACACGGTCCTTTTTGTTCATTTGCTTTATTTTTGCATGTGAGCATTGGTTTTCGGCTTTAAATGATCCTTATCTATGTATATTTGGGTTGCACGCTGCTTGTCATGCACTCGTGCTTCTTTTTTTGTTGTTGTTGTCCCTGTGTTTGCAGGCTTGCAATAATAGCTGTTGCTATGGCTTGAGCTCTTGGTTAATGCTGCGCTTGCAATCCAGGTGACCAGCGATGGAAAGCCAAAGATTGTGGACATGATGGACGCATCTGGTGCTGGAGACGTGGACACCTCCAAGGTGGTGGAGGTGCAGGATGGCTTCATCACTGGTCTGTCAGGCCGCAAGCTGAAGGTGGGCATATGTATAAGGATGTATATATGTATATGTATGCATATAAGCATGGGCAAAAAACAACCACTTATGTTCTACTTTTCTGCTCACTGCATCAAAATGAATATATTGTTGTTGGGCAGTGGCAATTCACTGGCCAAAGCACTATATAAAAGACAAATGAGAAAAAAAAATTGTGCGGATCCCACACATTGTGGAAATCGATGTAAGTGAAGCTTTCTGTGCTGTTTGCATTGATTGGTTACACTTGGCAGTAATGTTGATGGTGATTGTTTAAGTTCTGCAGCGTTTAGTTCCATACGAGAGTTGTGAGTTGGTAAACATTACCATGCGTGCACTACCACTGCTGTTTGTCTGCATAGTACACATAACACATAGCGAGATATGCTTGCCTAAGGCCCATTGCTGTGCGCCATCGTTCATAACCTCCAAGAAGGTTAGCACTGTCATTGCCTTGCATGGCACATCACATTGAGGCAGAATTTTTAAAGTTTAATTGAACTATGTGGATTTACATGTGAAAACCACCATCATATTATGAGGCATGCTGTAGTGGAGAACTTAGAAATATAGTTAGACCATCTGGGATTTTTTAACGGGCACTTAAATATAAGTACACAAGCGTTTTCGCATTGCTTGAGGTTGCGGTTTTGGCCATGTCAAAACGCGGCTGTCGCTCATTGGGATTGAAACGGTGACCTCGATCAATGCCATAGCAACTGAAAAACCACGATGGGCACAGAAGGGTTGACTTGCTGGGCAGCCACTTCCGTAGTGTTGTCTGGACACAGTGGTGCTTTATTGCGTGTTGTGTCAGCATCCCCTGCATCAGCTCTCTGCTAGGCAAATTTAGTTGGTGTTTATTTTTCAGAAATAGCAGAAATGTACTGTACTGCATCATACGGCACCTTGAATTTACATTTATCCAATTTGTCCATGGCTGTTAGCAATGTCTAGTAGTAGCATTTTCTTTATTGGAGAGACCACAAACGAGGTGTGCTGTCTGATGTCACCTTTTTCCTCTCCCGCACTCTCCCCATGCATGGGAACTGCGAGCAAAGAGTGACAAGGCTGTTATTCACTATTTCCGTGACTGCGTCTGCTTTACCTTCTCTCAACCATTCCATCTAGCTCCCTTCTGCATGCATGCAAGTACAAGTGTAAGCGTTGCGCCATCTGCAGTGCTTTTGTGTGGGGGGGGGGGGGAGGGGACTCCCACATACAGTCGCCGACCGTTTATTCGGACCTCATGGGGACCGCGGAAATGTCCGAATAAACAGGTGTCCGAAAAAACAGATTCAGAAAAAAAATCCTTTATTTCCACGCCTTTATTTGGGCGCGGCAGCAGGCGCGAAGAAATCGTGAATGCGCCGTTGCACGCTGTTGCGTTTACGCGCAATAAGATCAGCCTCAATCTCGGAGAGGGTCGTGCGGTCACTGTAGGTGGCTGCAAGCACAGTCACTGCTTGTACAGTCAAACCCGGCTATATCGAACTCGCAAAATAGCGCCTATCAGTTCGATATAGAGCATAATTCGATATAAGCCTGCTAAATAATTGGATGTCATAAAAGCACATATCATTTATAAAATCACTTTATTAACGAAACTAGCTTAGTTTGGCATAAATTAGTCCTGCATTTTCTTCTGCTTGGGCAATTTCACTGCCTGCGACGCACGCACTTCCCCACGTTGTCTAAGGAGTCGGAGCAGCTGAGGCCGCAACCTTCCGCATTCGCGCAGAAGCGCCGGACTAATGCGAGTGCACCAATCACTTCGGAGGATGTGGGCAAAGGACCGTAGTTGCTTTCCTCAATATGCCTACTTTCATTTGTGCTCGGTACGATGTCGGCGATGTAGTCTTCGTTTCCGGGCTCTACCGTGGTCGCGACACCATCATCTGCACTCACAAACTCGTCCACTGTTGATTCGAATGTCCCGAAAATTTTGACAGCTCGCTCCAAACTTCGGCAACACCGGCAACGGCTTCGTCGCATTCATCAGAATTTAGTCCTCACCGAGCACGCGGAAACCGGCACGTATGAAGAACCCCTCGTACACGGCCGTGCGTACGCGTCGGGCGCCATGGGCACCGGGTTGCGAGTCTGGCCACTTTAGCCCTAATCGTGCCGAGAGTGCTCCTCGGAATCTTGCACGCTGCGAGCACATCCAACTTCTCATCGCGTTTGACGCGATTTATGATTTCGAGTTACACGACGAAAGGCGAATTCTGCCGCTTCATCACGGCAACACTGCGGGAGAAGGCCCACAAGGCGCAAACACGATAAACCAGAGAAGCAGCCAGAGAACTCGCACTTTCGCCATCTTGCACGAAGAGAGCACAAGAGCCTCTGATTGGCTGTCTGAGCAAACGCTGTAGGCGGGCCAGGATCATTTTTTGCTGGGGAGTGTCGCTAGATAGTGATCTAAAGAAAGGAAGGACGCTTGATTCTGCAACCCGTGAGGGAGCACGGCGAAGCGTCGTCATGGGAGAGGGGGTGGCAGGTGAAAGATGATAGAGAAAGAGGGAGGATGTGGCCTAATAGACTCCACTATGCGCGACAGGGGGAGTGTCGACGGCTCGCCCGAACAGCCCGAGGCAGCGCGGTCACGGTAGGGAGAGCGGTTGGATGGAGCCGCGCCGCCGGGTTTCCCCGCTACCGCGAGGGAAAGCCAACTTCTGGGGGCACTTTTCCGCCGCTTGACGTTCGATATATCGGGAGTCACTGCAATATTTGTTCGATGTAAGCGTAATTTTTGCTATATATACTCGTTGTAACTATACCGTGACCAGAAATTGTTCGATATATAGAATAATTCGATGTAAACGGGTTCGATATAGTCGGGTTGGACTGTACAAGCTCCGCGTGCGACGGTAGCGGCGCACATGGTGCGTCATCCTCGGACTCAGAGTCATCATCCGGCGGGGCAGCACAAACCTGACGAATGATCTCGTCGTCGTCAAGTTCTGCGCACATCAGTACAGCACTGTCAGCATCTGTAAAACTATCAAATGAGACAGTGTCCGGAATCGCAATGCCATCACTGCGCAAGTCTTGAAGAACATTTTCGGCTTCAGTAGGGAGCACATCTGATGGCGACAGATCTGGGGCCTCCATGGCACTGACTTCATCGGTTATAACAAATCCAGCGTGCCGAAAGCAGTTATGTAGAGTGGCAGGGGCCACTGCCTTCCAGGCATCCGCAAGCATGTTTATAGCTGACAAAAGGCTAACAGCATACTGCTTGCCGGCGTCGATGCAGACGACCATGCGGTTCAAGAGGCGTGCTCGGTATAGGACCTTGAAATTTTTTATAATGCCCTGGTCCATGGGCTGGAGGACACTCGTGGTGTTGGGCGGCAGGAATTCCAAGCGGATGCACTCGAGATCATGGATGTGACCGTGTGCACCGCAGTGAACTTCCTGTCAAGTTTGCGGACGTAGTCGCTGCACAGCTGCTGTGTGATCCATGCTTTTTTGTTGGCCTCATACCAGACGGGCAGCGACTACGCTCCCTTGAAGCACCTCGGTCTTTTTGATTTGCCAATCACAAGAAGCGTAAGCTTCTCTGTCCCCGACATGTTGCTGCCTACCATGATGGTGACGTGCTCTTTACTGTGCTTCCCGCCGTGGCAGGGATCGCCAGACACAGAAAGGGTCTTATCAGGGAGCATCTTATAGAATAGGGTGGTTTCGTCACAGTTAAAAACGTTGTCTGGCGAAAACTGGGACAACAGCGACTCCAGAGTCTCCGTGCGATAATTCGCAACAAGGGTCCGGTCGATGGCACCACTCTCGCCGCACATCCTCTTGAAAGCGAGGTCGTACCTTTTTTTGAAGTTATGGAGCCATCCGTCACTGAACATAAAGCCCTCGATGTTCATCCGGAGAGCGAGCGTCTCTGCCTTCTGCTTCAGAAGGTCTCCAGACACAGGAATCCGCTTGGCAACTGTAGCACACAACCACATGTGGAGGGCTTCTTCGAGCTTCGGGTGGCTGCCGTCTCTAAAATTTTTCCTTTCCAAGCTGGAGGAAGACTTCGTTGCTTCGCCGAGAATCTTCGTCTGGTTTCTCATATAATCCGAGACCGTCTGCTTCGAGATGTTGAATTCTCGAGCAACTCCGCTTTGAGACCGGCCGCTCAGGACTTGCTGCACAATGGCGATCTTTTTCGCCATTGACATTGTGGTATATTTGGTACCACGCTTGCCAGCATTTCCCAGCGCAGTCTGCACGGGCACTATCGGCGCCATTGGACACTTGACGCGATGTTTCCGTATACTAAAACGTTCGATCACCGCGACCTCGACACAGCACACAAACACCACTACGCTGTCACGCCGGCACCATTCGCACAAACTAAAAACGTGGCCTACTCGCAGCGTCGTGCACGAAGAAAGAAGCAAATCAGCAGCTGGATTGCCTTGACATGGCTATGGTGACATGGCTTACTAAGCTGAGACCGGAACTGCTGTAGTCACTCATAGCCACTCTACTGAACCAGGCAGAAACGATGATGATGGGCGGGGATTTTCACTAGCGCTACCTCGTGGGGCAGCAAGGAGGCTCAGTTCAAAACAAAAATGGCGTTCAGCAAGTCGAGCCTTGCACCGGACAGAGTCGGTGGGGGCGAGTGCCATCGATCGAGTTGGCTCAAGGAGTGTCCGAAAAATCGGACGAGAGGTTGAAAGGTGTCCGAACTTTCGGCAGTTGTTATACATTGTGGTCTATGGGGAGAATGGCGGTGCCGCGAAGCTGACCGAATAATCGAGCATGTCCGAATTTTTGGAGTCCGGAAAATCGGTCGGCGACTGTAATTGCAAGAGTCTAGAGGTATTGTGGCGACACCCAGGGAGCTGTAGAAGGCATTGTAATGATGCATCAGAAAGGTATAATAGACCCAGACGAGTTTCTAACATTGCCGTACTCTTCTGCCGCGCTCCTACCATGTATATACAGTAAAACCCCAGTTACGATCACGGATGATACGAATTTCAGTGTCGTACGAATTTGTAACATTTCCCGGCCGAAATGTGTTGCTTACAATACGAAAAACATTGGCTGTTCCGAACGCGTTGCTGTGCCGCTGCGGGTCATACGAACGTGTGAGGAAGAGCGGCGACGATGGTCACTGAGCCAGCATAGCGGCTGGCATAGACAAGCCGGCACAGCGGGATTTGGGTGAGGTTCACAGTCTCCAAGCAACTGGCTAGGTCGCGCGGCTGTGCAATCTCTTATTGGTCCCTCGTCAAGTTGACAAGGACATCTACAATGCACGGCATCATTGCGGTGAAGCTGACTTAAGAGAACCAGCGATTATGCTACGCATGTAAGACCCTTTGTGGCTCCAAAATAAAGGCAACACTGCACTTGGTGGATCTGGCCCAATGTGTGTGCTTCCTGGTAGGCTTTAACTGATGCACACTTTGCTTCCGGAGCTTCGCTAACCATTAAATTTACATGACTGCCACATCCAGACGCAACGTAAGATGCAGGAACATTACAGATAGGCGGTGCGAAGAGGTGGAAGTCAATTGAATTTAGGTTTGGACCGCGAAAACACAACGCAGCAGCGAGGAACAAATCAGCGGGGTTCCACTGCGTTAGGAAGTTTTCTGCTAAAAATAAATTGATTTTTTTCTTGATTTTGTGTATGTGTTGATGATAGGAGTTTTGGTTGATACAAATATTTCACATGACCTCGTGAAATTCGTATCACCGAGAGTTTACTCCACATGCTCTCAACCACCCCTGATGCAGTGTGCCAGACAGCAGCGGCATGGAAAAGTTGAAGGAAGAGGCAAAGGAAGCTTTGCTTTAAAAGTATAACTGCTTACGTTCAAACTTGGGCTCAGGAAGAAAATGAGCAGTTGGGTAAAAATGATAGCGGCAGTTGTCGAATGGAATGCCGCTGCATGAGCTTCGTTGCTCTTCGCACTCCATTATTGCAAGTTTCAGAGTGGTTGGCAGTGCACATACAGTCAACGACTGAATTTTTGGACGCCCAAATTTTCGGACATGCCCGATATTTCGGACGTCTTCGCGGCACCGCCACGAGCCCCATAGAATCAATGTATAAGGACATCTGAAGTTTCGGACGCTCGAACCCCCCGCCGTCCAATTTTCCGGACTTTTTGACGGACGGAAGGAATTTTTGGCTCCTCGCGCAGCGCCCTTGAGAAGGAAATCCACTTGCAGCCGAAGCATATCACCGCTTTGAAGCACAACTAGCCGAATCTAGTCGTCACACACCGATTTGGTCTGGCCACGCTGGCTATGTTCATCGCCGCACTTCCGCCTCCGGCAGAGTGTCCGGAGCGGCGCCATTTTGTTTGTTTGTTTGCGCAGGCCACGTTTTGGCTAGCGTGGTGTGTGGTTGTCTGTTGTGTCAAGTGTGCTCTGCGACGCTAGGCCTAGGTGCTTCGACGCTCGTGAGCGAACTCCACTGTTCGCAACTTGAGGATTTCGCTTTTCTTCGATGGCGCCCACTCCGTCTTTGTCGTCCTCGCCGATGGCATCGAAGTGCGGAAAGCAGTACTGTCGGACGACGTGATCAACGACCTCCGCTCTGCTGGGGTTTCCATACCCACGGAAGTAACTTTTGAACAGTTTGTTGACGCTGACAACGAGCTCGACTTCCGCGCAGAACTGACTGACGAGGAAATAGTCCGTCGGGTTGTGGGGGATTCAGAAGACTCCGATGTTGAAAATGAGGAGCCAATGCCTGCGCCACCTACAGGCGCCGAGTTGACGTGAGCACTGTTGACTCTTTCATCGGTGTACAGTGCTGACATGACCCTTGCTCAGATCGAGGCGAATATGATCGCATGCAACCGGAACGCCGTCAAAACAACAATGAATAAGTTCTTCAAGCCACTGCAGCAGTAACACCGCCTGCCCGACGATGCACATGTACATAATAAACCGGCAGTCGGCTGCATACAGAGTTTTTGAACGCCTCTTTTTATAGCCACTTCACTGATGCTGTGGCAGGGTTTCGGAAGCCTGTTACTTCGCCCTTTACCTCTAGATCTGAGAAAAAAATAAAAAGGGTGCGTTTTTTTGCATGCATTCATTTTTTCAGACTGCCTGAATTTTCGGACGTTTTTACGTTCCCTAGAGGGTCCGAAAAATCGGTCGTTGACTGTATTTATTTATTTATTTATTTTTGATTGCTTCCAATTTCATCGGAGATTATAACAGAGAAGGCACATAAAATTTGTGTTTATACGTGTTGATTATACATAGTGAAACATAATAATATACAGTCATACCAGAACGATGAAAAATAACTACACCTACTTATAGTTACAAAGATGAAATATCACTTTGTATGGAAAATGAGAGAACAACAACAACAAAAGAAACTCTACGTTCCAAGAACAGATAGGTGCACAACTCAGTAAAACAAATTTTAAAGAAAGTCAATGCATATGACACAAGTGACTTTGATGTGATAGCAATTATTGGGACACTCCGTGCACATTACTGCCATTGCCGTCGCCGGGATGTTCCATATAAAGTCCAAGGATGATAACCGCTGTTATGCACTGTATGCTATATGTGCGAGTGAAAGCATGCCAGGGTGATCTCACGCGTACAAGGAAGAAAAGTAGGGAGGAAGCGCACCGTCTTTTGTCGTGCGCAAGGCATTTGGGGGAGGAGTGAGAGAGGGTTATACTGTGGCAGCTACACTGGCCCTATATTGAAGCTGATGAGTATAAAGTCTAGGTGCTTCACGTGCGCTGTGTTCTTGCCGCTTAGTTTGCGTTGAAGCGAGAGGCAGCACGAAGGTCAATTCGCATGCTGCTTCTGCCGCTCTTCCTCACGTCAACATTTTGGCAGCGAGTGTCCGCACTCGTTGAGTGAGATGTGTTTGTGTTTGCCTGTGCGGGCATGACACCATGTAATTTAGTTAGTAAGCAAATGTTTACGAGCTTATAATGTAAGGATAAGTGCCCACAACAAATGGGATGATCCCACCAAACTGAGCAACATGCTCTTCTATCTCGTGGGTGTAGCCAGTCTCTGGTGCAACAACCTTGAGACCGACTTTCCTACATGGTCCTCGTTCAAGACCTCTTTAGTAGCTGTGTTTGGTAGCCCTGCTCTGCGCAAGCTGCGAGTGGAATCGTGTTTATGAGAACGTGCAGAGCAACCGGCTGAATAATTTACCAGCTGCATTGAGGACGTTCTGGACTTACGATGTTGGAGTCCGACAAAATCAGAAATGTCTTAAAAGGGACAGTGGACGATGCTTTCAACATGCTACTTGCCAAGAATCCTCAGTCTGTGACAGACATCGTCACTCTATGCCAAAGCTACGAGGAGCTATGCAGGCAGCGCACATTGACACATCACCCTTCCTCGCGTGACGACCTCATTGCTGGTTTAACTACCATCTCCTACGAGTCACCCTTGCTTGCTGAAATTGAAGGGTTAGTTCGGAAGGAAGTTGCACGCCACTTCTTGGTGTCGTTCACTCTGCTGCCACATCTCCAACAGCCTGCATTGAATTTTATGCCTCTGCTCCATCGCGCAATCGAGCAGGAAATTGCCGAAGTCTTGCCAGACCAGAGCCAACATCTTCTTGCGGGTGCACCATTTAACTACGCTGACGTCGTTGCACCGCCCCAACAGGTCCCAGTGGCTGCACCAATCAGCTATGTGGAAGTCGTTTCCGAGGACCCAGCCACTCTCTTCAAGTACGCCCCTTCGTTCTGCCGACTTTGTGCCTAGACCCGGACTGCCGCCCACCGTGCAGTCATGTCAGTAGCTGCCCCGTACAACGCATCCTGTGACATGGATGGGAGCTGCCTCGGCAATTCATGCTGAAGAGTGCCACAATCTCGCACAGCCCTTTATCTCCAATGACCAAGAACACTAGAGGAGCACTCGCGGTGACACCACCTCTGCACCCACCTTCCTTCCTGGAGCGCTTGTGTGGCTTTTCATTCCTTCAGCTGCACCTGGGCTCTCTTATGAATGGTCATACCGCATTGGCGAGTGTGCATTAAGTGTTTACTATGTGATCGAACCCATTGAACCGTGTTTGAACATGTGCCGTCGTGGACGAGAAATTGTGAACTTCGAACGCCTCAAGCTGTACTATGATCCACTCATAGTGAGGAGCTGTTAGGTCGCCGGACGGCTCCCTTTTTGTTCCCGGGGGTAATTGTAGCTAAGAGGAACACTATAGTGGGCCATCTTCTCCAGTGCTTTCTAGTGGGTCAAGCTCTCCAGCGCTGTTCACGGGAGATGCTGCTCGGGCTGAGAGTTCGTGCCCTGCTCTGACGGTCGGTCCCAAACACCGGTGACTAATAAACGCTTTTACAAGTGGCTAATGCTGCTACCCTTACTTCGTATAACTGCCTAGTAATTTGCTATCACAATCGAGGCTTCGCCTTTCTAGGAAAACTGCGACTTTTTATTTTTTTCAAAACGAGGCAAGAAATGACAAGAGAAAAAAGAATGATGATGCAGTACACCTGTACACTAACAAAGAAAAAGGCATGTGTGTTATAAGCTGAACCAAATTTGATCGTTCTGTGATGGCAGTCAGTACTTGTAAAGTGAACAGCTCATTTTCAGTCATTGTAGTAAACATGCTCAGTGATGATCTGTTAGCAACAGTGGAATGCCACGAGTTCCAGTCGCGAATTATGAGAGGTAAAACTTAATATTTTAAGCAGTTAGTGTTAATAGAGTATTCGGTTAATGCACAGGAATGTTTGTGATTAGGGGTGTGCAAATGTTCTATTGAATTAGATTCACCCCGAACATTTACTATTCGAAGTATTCGAAGTTCCGTTCCGGAAAATAAGTACAGTCAACGACCGATTTTCCGGACGGGCGATTTTTCAGACATGCGCGGTAATTCGGGTGCCTTCGCGGCACCACCATGTGCCCCATAGAGTCAATGTATGAGAATGTCTGAAATTTTGGATGCAAAAAACCTTCGCCGTCCCATTTTCCGGACTTTTTGCCATGATCTCAGGTCCGAAACAGCATTAATCGAAGCCACCATCGCGGCTATTTTGATTATCTCGCCGCCTCGAACCGGCGCTTCGCACGTAGATCCGCTGGCATCCGGGCCACCACCGCGTCAATGCCAGGCCTCGCTACTGCGACGCTCGCTGCCAAGCTTTTTGCTATTCGGTGCCGCGTTTTTCGTTAAACAATTCGCCGCTGTTAGCAATGGCGCTGACTCCGCCTTTGTAATCCTCGCCAATGGCTTCGAAGCTCGGAAAGCTTGGCGCGTTTCATAGTGCCGGTTCCTCAAAGTCAGCTGTGCCTCAATACAGCCATGTTACGCGGCGAAGCATACGCGAAGTTTTGCGGTGAAGCATGCCGTGAGTGGGAAGGAGCAATGTCACGGGACACTGTATGTATTCCTGAATTATAAACTCAAGCACCCGCCGTTTCGTATCGTAGTACGAGCACCGATACGCCTGTAAACTGTACTGGCAGGCGCTCAGAGCTATTTCGGATGTGTGTGTTGTGATTTGTGCCCTTGGGAGCAGTAAAAGGCATGCATTCATTTTTTTGCACTGCCCAATTTTCGGTTTCTTTTCACGGTCCCTAGGGAGTCCAAAAAATCGGATGTTGTCTGTATAACGGTTTGAATAGCTAAAAATCTAATCGCAGCACTTCTAAATGACACACACGAACCCAGTTCTCCTTGTAGAATAATTGTGACACCTTTCTCAGCTAGCAAGAGCATTCACAGTCACAAGTGTTGTATCCACCATCGTGCCCTGCCCGACTACGCCGCGCGTACCGGAGAACTGCGAAGTGAACCGCCCAGGCCGTATCTCGAACAACACTCCTCTTTTATTAGTCCATGATGAGAATATATACAGGTGCATGCGTCAGCTGACGTGGTGGATGGATGGATGGATTATTGAGGCTCAACCCTTTGAATCAGGCGGCGGCGCACGTCGCCTAGCCTTGAATGGTACTATATGCATGTATACCTATGTGTTTACCCCTTTACTTTTGCGTTGATATTATCCACCAATCAGATAGCCTCCGTTTAGTTATTTCTACCTGTTCAAAGTCTATTTTACTTTCACTGTCTTTAAAACCCAAAGCTTTGAATAGTTCCCCGTTACATTCAACTGCAGGATGAAGTTGTTTACAAGCAAGTATCAGGTGTTCAGCCGTTTCCTCCTCCTCTCCACACGCCCCGCACAACAAATCTATCTCCTGGTATCTGGCTCGGTACGTTTTAGTCCGCAGTACACCTGTCCTGGCTTCAAACAACAATGGGCTTTACTTAGAGTTATCGTAAATATTTTCTTTGGCTATTTCTTGCTTAAACGTCCTGTATGTCTCTAATGCCGATTTGGTTTGCATCTGTTTTCCACATACCGCTCTCTGTCTCTTTAACCTTTTTTTTGACGGATGATTCCTTACCTGTCCCTCCATTGCTGCTCAAGTATTTGCTTGTCAATCTTCTAGTTCGCTTCCTCCACCTTGTGTCAACATTCCTCATGTATAAGTAACTGAAAACCTTCCTAGCCCACCGCATTTCCCCCATTTTTCTCAATCGCTCCTCAAATGCTACCTTGCTGCTAGCCTCTCTGCCCTCGAAAGAAGACCATCCCAGATCCCCCTGCACCCCAAGATTTGGTGTCTTGCCATGTGCTCCCAGAGCAAGCCTACCCACGCCACGTTGCCTAGTTTCCAACTGTTGTCGGGTCTCTGCTCTCATATATAGAACTGCATTGGCAAAAGTCAGGCCTGGAACCATTACCCCCTTCCATATCCCTCGTACTACCTTGTACCTATTGTAGTTCCACAGTGCCCTACTCTTCGTAATCGCTGCACTTCTGTTACCTTTAGTCGTTAGATATTTTTCATACTCTGTCATAAGACGCGTGCTTAGTGTCATCAAGGTTATATAAACAGAACTACTGAATACCACATTTTCCCCCCTAAAAAAGAGTTACTTAACGAATTAACAACTGGAAACACTACAAGCACTCAATATTTATGATAGTCTTTAAACCATGATGGTGGTCTTCTTTGCCTTGTCGAACGCCTCAGTTCCGGAACGTCTGTTTCATCTGGTGTCCGAACAGATGGCTGTTAAGGTGGGTCATGCTTTCTTGCTGCGGCTCGCCAAACGGTGTTACGTTTTCAGGCGAACAGCTTCTTGCAACTGTTGGTGGTTTGACTGGTCGAGGACAGGGTACTAGCCGATCCCGATTCCAAGTGCGGCCATCATTAAGCTTGTAGGTGTCTTGGCCTCATTGGTCAACAATGGTGAATGGGCTTGAGTAGCTCAAAGCGCCGTTTGGCACATGGTCTGGCAACCTGACTCGAACCGATTGACCTGTTGTTAACGGAGAATGCTTCGCAGCTCGTCGATGGTCAGTGTAGGACTTACTTGCTTGTTGCTTTTGTGCTGCTCTTCTGCGGATGGCTTTCATCGCTGCGTGCGTGTATTGAAAAAACTGTTTACTTGGCGCACCTACAAAATCAAGTTTTGTTTTGGGATGACGGCTGTGAAGAAGGACGGAAGGCTTCACTCCTGTGGTGGCATGCGGCGTGAAACGGTAGACTCCGAGGCAGTCGGTGATGGCTTCCTTCAAAGGCCGACATTCTCGTTTGCAGACTTGAACATACTCTTTGAGTACCCGATTAAACCTTTCTATTTGACCATTGGCTTGCGGATGGTAGACTGCCGAATATGCATGGGCGATGCTGCGTTCCTTAAGAAAACTGTCAAACTCATAGGCTGTAATTTGAGGACCGTCGTCACTAACAATCTCGTCAGGATATCCTTCCCTGCTGAAGATGCTTCGCAGAAAGGAGATGACTGTTGCGGTAGTCACTTTCGCCAAGAGACAAACCTCTGGCCACTTGCTGAAATAATCAATGGTTGTAATAGCAAAACGGCAATCTGCAGGCACATTGGAAAAAGGGCCCACGATATCGATTCCTAGCTTCTGCCATGGTGCCGATGGGAATTCAACTGGCTGCAGGGGTGGTGTCACCGGTTTTGCAGACTTGTCAACTGACTGGCATAACCCGCAAGATGCAATCAATTGTTCTACCTGCTTGCACATAGCAGGCCACCAGTATCGTTCACGTAGTCGCTGTTTGTCCTTGTTATCCCCGGATGGGACTCGTGGGCTGCGTGAAGAAGCCGTACTACAAGGGACGAAGGTACGACGAATTTGTCTCCACGAAGCAGGAGGTCTCCAACGGCTGAGAGCTCAGTCCACACCTGGTAGAACGAAATTGCCTCGGGAGGCAACATCTTCACTGCAGGCCATCCCGACGTCGCCCACTTTATGACCCGTTGAAGCAGAGGGTCCTGCATAGTTTGAACGACAAATTTCACATGACTTAACGCAAGTTGAGACAACACAAACGCTCTCCTCTCTCTCTTCCTTCTCCACATGACCTGGGAGGGGCATCCTTGAAAGAGCATCAGCAACAGTATTCCTGTGACCCTTATGGAATTCAGTAGTAAAGTTGTATGCTATCAGCCTGGCATGCCACCTTGCAATCCGGAACGGACGTCGACCTACTCCTTTTGTACTCGGGAGTGTGACCAGAGCCTGGTGGCCGGTGCGCAATGTGAATGGGCAACCCCAAAGGTATACTCTCCAATGTTCGCATGCCCACAAACAAGCAAGGGCCTCCAGTCCCCCATTGGAGTACTTCTGTTCCTGAGGGGCAAGCCTGCGAGAAGCAAAAGCAATCGTTACAAGTTCATCATTTCTCGTCTGCTGCAACACTGTTCCCAAACCAGTGGACGAGGCATCTGTAGTGACAATAATGTCACCCGCAGGATGAAATAGCTGTAAACATCTTGTTGCCAAGGAACTTTTCAGCTGCTCGAAACAAACTTGTCTCGCATCATTCCAAGTGAATGGGGTATTCTTACGTAGCAACTCGTGAATAGGCTCGACAAGCACCGCATAGTCAGGCACAAACTTGGCGTAATAGCCCACCATGCCCAAGAATGAGTGCAAAGTGCCAATATCTGTTGGTGCCAGTGCAGCCTTAATGGCATCAATGTTGCTTTGTAAAGGGCGTATCCCCTTGTGACTGATCCTGTGACCAAGGAAGTCTATTTCTTGTACATTGAAAATGCATTTGTCATTCAGCTTCAATCCAGACTTTGCAATCAAGTGCAAGACTTGTTTCACATTCTCGAAGTGTTCCTCACGTGTGCTTCCATACACAAGGACACCATCGATGTAGCACACAGTGTTTTTGCAGTTCTGCAAAATAGTGACCATCATTTTCTGGAAGGCAGACGGTGCAGATTCAAGGCCGAAGCAGACGCGTTTGAATCTGTATAATCCACTATCGGTGATGAAGGTAGTCAATTCTCTGCTTTCAGGACTCTGCAAAACTTGGTGGTAGGCTGCTGCTAAATCAATCTTGGAAAAATACCTTACACCGTGAAGTTTGTGAAATAGTTCTTCCGTATGCGGCAGTGGAAATTCGTCAACAACAATCGCTCTGTTTGGTTTGCGTAGATCGAGACAAATTCTTATCTTGCCGTTTTTCTTTGCAACTACTACAATTGGCGATACGCATTCAGACGCATTAACCTTTTCGATGACATCATCATGCTCAAGGCGCGGCAGCTCTTCACGTATGGCATCTCGCACCGAAAATGGCATGCAAGCAGCGACAGGCGTGATTCCTTCTCTTATCTTGACCTTATTAATAAAATTTTTTGCCGGACCTAATGTTCCCCGCAATGAAAGCAAGAGTTGTGCTGCTGCGGTAGCGGCAATCGGGATTCTGTACGGCAGGGAATCTGATGTTTTTCCACCTTTTGAATGCTCGCAGCGGATGACTGCAGCTCAAGCGAGTATTTCGTAGCTTCTTCAATATTGTTCGCAATAGCCAGCGCACGTTCAAGAGTGAGCGAAGTGCCTTCTAGAAGTAGGTGTTCCCGAAGAACATGGTTTTTCATCTTCGCTACAAGTTGGTCACGAATGAAATCGTCAACTTGCTCACCAAAGTCGCAACTCAATGCCAGCTTGCGCAACTCCGTGACGAACGCTGCTGTGGTCTTTCCAGGTAGTTTGATGCGCTGTCCGAACCTATGCCGCTCCACGATGACGTCCGTTTTAGAAGTGAAGTAAGCGTCCAACATAGCCACTGCTGCATCGTACTCGTCGCTCGTGCCGCCTTTATCCTTTTCCTCTGCATGTGGCGTTGACCTTCAGTGCCCAAACAGTGCAGTAGCAAAGCTTTACGATGTGCAGGTGGGTGGGCGTCGCTCTCCGATGCCAGGAGATAATTCTTGAAAAGGCGGTGCCACTGCGTCCAAGGAATGGCGGGCTTCCCTGGCGTCGGCAGGAACTCTGGCGGCTGATGTAGGCTCATTTCTTCTGCTTTCGGTCACTTCAACCCTCGTCGCCAACTGTTGTGTCCCATCCTCGTCGCCAACTGTTGTATCTGCCGTCGTGCCCTGCCCGACTACGCCGCGGGCGCCGGAGATCCGCGAAGTGAACCGCTCAGCCGTATCTCGAACAACACTCCTCTTTTATTAGTCCGTGATGAGCATATATACAGGTGCATGCGTCAGCTGACGTGATAAGATGCGTGCTTAGCACCATCTAGGTTATATAAACACAACTACTGAATACCGCAACAAGCACTTACATGATGTGGCTCATGGTGTGGCTTACATACACACATGATGTGGCTTACATAAAGGCACTTACATGATGTGGCTCTGCACCAAAAGGAAGATCCATGTCGCTGGTGACAGGAGTAAGGTGCAAGAGCTTACCCTTTGCTGGCTCATCTTGCAAGGCAATACCTGGCCATACCAGACACAAGCTTGTCTAGCGATAGCGAGCACCTGTTCTCAGTGTCTGGCGCAGTTGTTAGTAGAAGGCGAGCATGTCTGCTTCCGTTGAGCAGCTCGCTTTCCCCCATGATAACATTCAACGATTCAACTTGTAGCCATCCATTCTGTTGAACAGCTGTACTGGACTGTTCTTTTTTTCTAGGCACAACTATGTGGGAGTAGACTAGTTATACAATAAAGTTGCTTTTACGGCCATGTTTTGCAGTACACTTTTTCGGTAATTTAACTTGGAAGTATTGGAAAAATATTCGATTAGCACTCAAACTTTAATATTTGAATTTGCTTCACAGCCAAAATTTTGCTATTCATACAGCACTGCTTGTCACATGTTGGTCTTGCATGTGAGTAAAATACAAAATTTGGAGGTGTTGATTTTTATTATGTCATGCAGTAGCTGGATCGTCAGTTTTAGTCATGCTATTTCGGTTCAGTTTTGTAGTGTAAGAATGCTGGTGTGATTGAGTAAATGTGATGGTAGGTCTGTAAATGCATACTTATTGAAAATCCACCTTACTGCTTATCTTTGTACTGCTTCCATTTTGATCACCTGTTGCTGGGTAAAAGGAAACCAGACAGGGCTGGCACGTTCTAGTGCAGATGGGATGAGTGTTGTATAGCTCTTAGCTTGGTACCTGGCGGTGCGAGCTGAAGACGACTTTTCAGTACAAACAGTTGGTTTAGGGCTGTACAATTAATATTATTTATATGTCTCCCACCTCAGATGTTTGAAATTGTTATGCTCAAATATTTGTGAATAATTATCTTGGTCAAGGGACAGTTGTAAATAGTGTAAGAAAAGTTAGACCTGCAACTTTTGTGACTTCCCATGCCAAGGAAACACATTTACAACATTGAAAGAAATTTGCCAGTCTTTACACCACCTGTGCATAAATTCTAACACATTATTAAAAATTACATGGTCTGCAAATGTATTAATTTCTTGACAAATAACGCAGTCATCTGCAAAAAGCCTGAGTTTTACATTAGTGAAGAGGGGCAGATTAGTAACAAATATTGCGAACAAAATAGGGGATAAAATGCAACCCGGTGGGGTGCCTAATGTGACTGGTGTCAATCTACATGCGCTGTCACATATTTGTACAAATTGTGAGCGGTAACTCCAGTAATTTTTAATCCAATGAACAATGGGACAATCTATGAGTGTTAGCTCTAATTTTCTTATTAGTTTTTTTATGTAAAATCTGAAAATTTCAGAGAAATCTGAAATAAATAGCTCATTATCAATGGTGGGGCTACATGATATATTAACTAATGGCTGTTGAAAGGCCCTTACTGGAAATGTGCTGGGATATGTTCTTCCGTGTACATTGCTAAGTTGTTGATTACATATTCTAATAATTTACAAACACAGCTAGTTAGTGATATTGGTCTGTAATTTGAAAGCACAGTTTTGCTGTCTGATTTATGTATAGGTGTTATTTTTGCAGTTTTCCACTGTGTGCGAACACTGCATGTGATTTATATTTATTAAAGATTAGGCAGAAGCGCATAGCTACCCACTCTGCATACCTCTTAAGAACGATGTTTGGCAAGTTGTCAGGACCAGCGTTCTTCTTTGTATCATTGTTTAATAAGAGATTAAGCATGCCTTCCTCAGTAGCTGATAGTGGCTTTTGTGTGTGATCGGGCAGTTCAAGGAATGGTAGGCTTCCATCATCTATGCTAAAAACTGATTGGAAGTAATCGTTGAAGGACTTTACAAAAGTATTATTCAGAGGAACATGTGTGCTTGTCACTTTTCTTGGAATTCAGGTACTACTTACAAAATTTATTTGGGGCATTTAAAAAAAAAATGTGGGGAGAATCTTTGCAAAGTAGTTGGGTTCAGCATCCTTTAGTGTACGCCTCATATGATGTAACAGCTACTGTCAGTTCATTTCTAGTTACAATTGCTGGTTTCGTGGTTAGCTTTTTTCTTAACCACTTTACTTTTTTCTGTGCATGTATTACGTCATGCGTTATTGACAGGTTTAATTTTATTGTCTTTCTTTCTCTTCTAATTGGTACACATTTTTTTGTGCAGGAAGTCATGATGTCTGTAAGTGTACACTGTAGCATTTTGATATCAGTGGATAAATTATTTTAACGTGCTAAGGGAGAACCATATTCGAAAGAAAGACAGTCGATTACTTAGTATCGTTTTCGGCAGAAATCATGATTTGAGAGCAAAGTGTGCCGACGAAATTTCGTGTCATGCTGAGGTACGGTGCACAAGATCAGCTGGTGGTCTGAGATGCCTGGCATAATTTAAATTACCATTTTAGTACTTTCGTGTTGGAAATGAGCACTAAGAAAAATTGAATCAAGAATGTGGGACGTTAATCCATCTACTTACGTAGCCTGAGTCACTATTTGACGCAAGTTGAAATTGAGCATTACGTCACAGATTATTTGAGGATCAGTGGAGTGGAAATGCATAGAATTCAAATCAGTTTCTGGCACGTTAAAATCACCGAGAAGAATTAGCCTGGTATTTGACACACGGTGCTGCATATAGTAGTTACAAAGTGAATAATGACGTCACTGGTAGCCGAGGGGCTGCGTTAAGCACAGTGATGGTGCGTGGCCTCATCGGCAGCTTGCAAAAAAATGTTACTATGCCTTCAATGTCTGGAAGTATTTGGAAGCTAACCTTTTGCTTATTTTTAAAAACAGATAGTCATGCTGCCACTATGTGTGGACTGGTCTTTCCATATTTGCATAGCTTTGGGTTTCTGATCGGGAATTTCACTTGTTAGCCAGGTTTCTGTGATTGCTACGAAGTCAGGTTCAAGATCCAGTAAAGGAAATTCAAGCAAATGTGATCTGTTCAGAATACTTCACACATTTCAATTTATGAAGGTTACCTCTAATGCTGGTGGCGCTGTAGTTTGGGTACCTTGCCTTTCTGTTTTTTTTCCTTGTTTTTTTTTCACGACATTTACTTCAGAGCCGACAAGGACCACATCATTGCTATCTTCATCCCAGCACAAAACTTTGGCAATAATCCGAAGTTTGTCATGTCATAATGTAAAGTCACCTTTTCTCCCCATGGTATAACAGAGTTCGTGCCATGTGTGTGATCTTATCATAATGGGCCCACTTTACTGTCAGAGTTATCATAGTGGTTACTGATGTGTAAGTACAGCAGCTGTGTCTTGTGTGGGAGCGATAACACAACGAAGTCGTGGGCCGAAAGTGAAATGATGCATACACAGCAATATTCTGTGTTTCCACCAATGGGCACCACCATCGAGCTGGGTGTTCATAGCTTCACTGAAAAGCAGGCCTTGTGTATAAAGAGGCCTTGCATCTAAAGTGTTGGCTGTACTTGTGTCTTACATTTGCATCATTTTCTTGGATATGAAACTATGTTCTGTTCAGAAGTGTCAAATATTTGCTGCTTGACCTATTCTGCACCAGAAAGAGCAATTATATTCTGCTAGGAATCTGTCTGTGATGGAGAGGTAAAAGCAAAGCCAGAACAGCTTTACAAAATGAACTTTAAAACTTAATTTCCTGAACACCAAAAAAAGAAAATTGAGCTGGACTGACAGAGTGTACTTCAGGAATAGGCTGGTCTTTCCAGGAGATAAAACTTGGTAAAACACAAAGGTCGCAAAAGGTGAAAAGAACTTGAAATTCCTTCATGAGATCCTCATGATTTCGCAGAGTTTATCAGTGTGTGTTTCGCACTAGGTAAGTAGTTCGAACAGCAAAAAGGAAGCAGAAAAGACATAAGCAGGCAACTTTTGGTTACTGTTACTGCTTAAATACAGCTAAAATACACAAAAATGTTGTAAAGCTTGTGGCACCAGCCTGACATAATCACTGTCAATGTTACAGTATGTTTTGTGAGGTGGAGTTTGGTTTTCAGATTCTTTGCCAATTATTAACATTTTTCTGCCATACGAATGCGAATGAGCATTTGTGCAAATATGGTAATTTACCTCTATAATTTGATTTAGTGCACCTGTTGCATGAAAGAATGATACTGCAGACTGCAGAATTTCTTGCATAAATTTCTCAAATGCTCACGTTTCATTTTGCCATAGCAGACAAAGTGAGACTACACAGGGATTGTTGAAAAAATACTATTTCAGGAACGGTGAAGTGTCTATTTTGCTTCATAATGCATAGCAAGTTAGGCCTTAATAGTGAAGGCACAGATGTTCTTGATATAATACTAATGTAGGTGCATTGCCCTTCCACCTTTTATAGATTTGCTGCTTTAATCTTGAGTGTAGCATTGGACCTGTCCAATCCTTCTGCTGATCCCCTGTAATACTTTGAACTTAGAAAACTGTGAACTGAACTATGTGAAGATCCAGGGCTGCCATTTTATTTTGCTTGTGTGTGTGTCAATGTCAGTGCAATTCAATGTCAAAGTCTCACGGGGCCTTTTACATGCGGTGCGATGCAGATTCCCGAGACGTGGAGCAACCCCAGTGGGAAGTTTCATGTGGGGCTCAAGTTTGCCTACGAGCTCTACCCAAAGTGCCTCAAGGAGCGGGTTCAGGTGCGGACCTCGTTTTCCTCTGTGGAGCTTCTTTTGCTAGTTGTTTACTGACACTGGGGCACTGTGGAGAGCAACGGAAACATTTGCTGACATTCTCTGCTTGCTGGTGAAATGTTGGGAGCCAGCAGCACCAACAGGGCTGGCCAAGCTGAACTGCAATTTCTAAGATAAAAAAAAAAATTGCCTCACCGTTGAATGCAAAGATAAATGTAACATCCTGAAGCTCTGTTCATTGCTGTAATGTTTGCAAAATTGTGTGTGCCTGAGAAATTTTCAAAAGCACAGTACAGCGTTCAGAATTCTGTTACAATTATGCATTGATTCTACAGGGTAGGTCACAGTGCATTAGGAAAATCCACAAAGTTGAAGACATCCAAAAATTCTGCACTTTAGATGTTTGGTGACTGCTCTTAAAGTAAACCAGTGATGGAACAGCTGCGCCTGTTGCGTCAAACTACGCCTAGAGCTGGCCTTTGCTCCATTCTTTGCAAAGCATGCATAAGAGCGAAGCCCTCATTTCGTCGATGCTTCGCAGCTAGCAAAACTGAAATGATAACAAACAGCATGCTATCATCATCATCACAAAAGAAAGTAAAGGCTCGTCTGTAGAGTTTATCACTATACAGTGAGAAACTCTATATATGGTCCTGTCCGATTCATCATTCGCGCATTTCTCTCTGATGGACATACAATGTAGTGCTGCTGTACTGTCTTGCTGGCACTTTATTTTGGTGTTTATCAAATCTGCTTGGTACAGCACAGTTTGCTAAGGAAGTAAGCTTTTTCAATGTTTATGGGTGATAGCAGGGCTTTACAAAAGAGCCACTGTGATCAGAATCGCACGTGGTGCATAGTTAAGGATGCTATTAGCGAATGAGGTCGAATGTAGTACATGGCGAGAGCCGCTGCTTTGATGGGTGCCGCCATGTTCTTTGATGCAAAACTTTTGCGCCAAGTTTGGGCATGGCTCTTTCAGGTAGTATATCCCCTAGGTAAACGGGAATTGCGTCACTAGCCCCAGTTACCCTGGTGCTTGATAGGCCAGGCTTCTGAATAAAACAAAAAGTTTGCTGTTGTGACAATGGCTTTGTTGATGAGCGAGGGGGAGACAGCCATACCACTTGTCATCTACTCTGATGCTCCTGGGACGACCCTCTACCTCTCTCCCTCCTACCCTCTCTTTCTTTTGATCCCATCTCCCCCACCCTGCTGGCGCTGAGCCGTGCTCCCGCATGGGTTGCAGAAGACAGTGCCAGCCTTTCCTCCTTTCCCACAAGAACCACTTCTCTCTCTGATGCACTGGACAAGTGGGTGATTTTTTCGGCAGACGCACGAGGAAACTAGCACAAGTGGCATTTGCTTCTACAGTCTGCTTTATTTTAAACCTTTCAAGGTCAGTGACGTAAACATACGGCGCCGTGAACAAGTCCAAAATGGTCGATGCCATATATTTATGGTGCCCTCTGTAAATTTAAAAAGTGCGCCAATTTTGTAACTTTTTCTTTCCTGGTATGTGCTGCCACTATGTGGGAATACGGGGATGTTTTTTCTCACCCCTCACTCTCTCAGTTTTCATTGCATGGTTTGTTTTGGAGCTAGTTTGCTCCGGCATGTCAATATACTACTGCTCGCGCATTGGTGCGCGCGCTGGTGGGTGGTGGTTTGGGTTTTGTCCCACGGGCGGTTTCGGCTTCTTGCGCTCGCAGAACTGATGGCTATCTCGTTACTAATCGCTCAAAGGGCTACTGCCTGTTTCTCGCTCGTTTAGTGCTCACAGGGGTGCATATAGGAAGGATGCCGCTGTGCATGAGTTTCCTTTCTTTTTCCGTTTTTTGGAGACTCGTGGAAACTAATCGCCTCTAATTGGCAATAAGATTAAGATTAGCGGAAGTTTGTTACACATTTTGCTTTTTTGACGAGCACACAACCACAGTTTTCTTGAGTGCGCTCACTTACGCACATTGATTATGCTATGGACGTAAATATTAGTGTAAGAGCAGGAACATTTGAGACTTGCGAAATATTCTTGTGTGTGCATTTTCTAAGGCTTGAACTATGTGTATAACGATGCATCAATTTCTTAATTCTTATAAGTTTACTTCCTTTTATATTGTGGTTATTCATGAATAAACAGTACATATATACCAATGCAAAATATTTTTTTCTCACTTTACATTCACCCTAGAAAAATGGAGGATAAATTTTTTTCGAAATAGGTCCCTCAGAAGAATTGGAATCTCGAATAAAATAAGTTGACCCTTGGTGTTCGTATATGGTGAAAAAAATCGACCCTAGAAGGGTTAACAGCTCTCATTTTCAGCCTCTTTAGTTTTGTAATGGCAATTTCTGTTTGTGTTGTGGTTAGTCATGTATTGAATAAATGCCAGCAATGCATCTGTGTTTGCTAAAATTGTACCCTGTTTTTGTTATGATACGTGAGCCAGCATGCCATAGCAAGTGGTTATTGTGTTTTGGCAGGACAATAGAGAGTTTTAGAATAGGGGCCCCAAACGTTTTGGGGCCCCAAAGAAATAGCGTCGAAGCCACTGTGCATGCGTGAGACGCACACTGCGTTTGGGTTTTGCGTTGGGAATGCTGTTTCGCCGATTTAGCGGGAGCCCAAATAGCGGCCCCAAAAGCTTTGCGTCAGCAAACATGGCGGCACCCATCGAAGCGACGGCTCTAACCTAGCGCCAAACTGGGTTCGATTCGTGGTAACGCATGAAGTTCGCAAGCTAGGAGAAGTGACTGTGGTTATCGCATTCTCTCAACTAGCGTTTGTTATGAAGATTGATTCATTAGGCGCCGTTGATTCCGAATTCGATTGTGGATATTATGGCTCGTAGGCCTAACACGGCTAAGCTTGACTTGTCAAGGCACGTAAAGTTGGTTTGCTCAAAACTAAGCGCAACTAATTGTTTGCTGCTTACAGAATAACCTCTAAATTGTAATTAAACGCGAATACACGCAAGTAAAAATTACTACTCCTATCATAAAATGGTATATATTTTTAAATTATTTCTAATAGCTTTTCTTTGACGCCGTAGTGGCGCTGTCCAGCGCAAGACGCTATCCGCAAACGTAAAACCCTATTCTAAAACTCTTCACTTCTGCATGGCCCAACGCTAACACCCGCAAAGCTCTTTGGGGCCCCTATTCTAAAACTCTCTAATAACAGGCAGTGAAATGTGCTTTATTTTGCAAATTTTATTAGCAACGTTTGTACTGCAAGAGGTACAATACACAAAAGAATATTGCAGATCTGAGTATGTCGCATTTACAGTACAAACTGCACATTTTATAGGTGCATATACATAAAGCTTCTTACAAGTTCTGAATAGCAAAAGTCATGTTCTTTGCATGTGACACTCTTAACAACGAAAATCATTTGTCGCAGCAATTATCTCTGATTACCTATGCAAAAAAAAATATCATTAAGTGAGACCAGTTGAAATGCTGAAGACAGCACATTTCGCATACCCAAACACAAACGAGACAAATTCGGGGGAGGTGTAGCTTCCGTGCTGGGGCTGTGGTTGGGAAGAAATGGAGGTAATAAGTTATGTTGTCGCAAGATGCGAAGAACAGTGCACAGGACAATGGCGCGAAAAATAAACGCAAGCTCTATATTCAGAGACTCGAGAATAATAGGCCATGCTAGCTTTATCCTCTTCGGAGAGAGACATGCTTGCTGTCGTGTCCCTCACTTCGTTGTCTTCTGTGGCTGTTGGCTTGTTTAGTCGTGACAGCCTCCCTTCCAAGAAAGCATCGTACCGACGCTTTATCATGATGACACCAGGATCTGGCCACGCTTATGCTGTAGTGAATTCATTTGGACAAAGTAGGCTTCATCCAGACCACCTGCACAATCTTCGATGTATGCCGTCAATGCCTTCAGGAATGTGGACCATCGGAAATGACTTCATAGTTGACGTCAGAGAGATGTTGGATAATTATGTCCGGGCCGAAGTACCGCCTCAATAGTTTCTCTGAAAGGCCACGATGGTGAACAGGAGTCTAGACCCAAATTCACTCTCCAGGCTCGTAAGAGAATTCTCGGTGGCAAAGATTATAGTGCCCTGCATCGTACTCCTGCTGCCAACGAATGCATACGCATGCAAGTTGTCTGGCTTCTTCAGTACGCTGAGTAATGTAGTCAGCATCAGTTTTGACGTCATTGCATCCATGTTCATGTGGCAACATCGCGTCCAGCATGTTTGTGACGTCACAATCAGGGAGAAGGCGGAAGGATGTCATCCTCATCGTCTCTTGCTGAGCCGTATTCTGAATTGTATAGCTGAACATATTGTATGCAAAGGTGCCATATGGCAATATCTCGTCCCAGTTTTTATGCTCCATGTCAACGTACATGCAAAGCATATCTGCAAGTGTCTTATTCAGGTGTTCGTGAGTTCATTCAATTGTGGATGGTACGCCATTGCTTGCTGCTGAGATGGGTCACTAAGTCTTAAAACAGTGTCCAATAGCTCAGCTGTGAATGCAGTTCCTCTGTCAGTTATTATTAGCGTTGGGGCGCCATTCTCTATAAGAAATTGAGCTGTTTCACTTGCTGTTCTCCACTGTAGAGCTTTGGTTTCAGCATAGTGAGTGAGATAGTCCGTGGCTGCCACAATCCATCTGTGTCCCATAGTAGAGGTGGAAAATGGGCCTAGCAGATCTATTCCAACTTCACCTAATGGAGTTCTGGGTACCCCGATAGGATGTAGGGAGCCTGCTGGTTTGACAGCTGGCACTTTCCGCCGCTGGCAATTAAAGGCATGTCCGGACGTATTGTTGAACGATCACTGTCAATCTTGGCCAGTAATACCTTTGTCTCACTCTGTAGAGCGTTCGTGTGAAGCTCAAATGGCCGGATATTGCTCCATTATGGTAAGCCTGCAATATGTCACTCCTGAGAGATGGTAGGAGGACGAGCAAATAAGTGCTTCCGTTTGGAGAAAAATTCACCTTATAAAGGACATAGTTGTGTAAGCAATACGTTGAAAGTCATCTTCCAAAACGTTTTGACACAGTAGAAGTGCGACCCTCCAGGGAGTTAATAATAGGCTCCCATTCTGGGTCTTCGCGTTGCTGCTGTGCGATCGTAGTTGTGTTGACAACTGGAACAAAATCTGCAGTGTCATTATCTTCTGCACTTGTAGGTTTGGATGGGGCGCGAGAAAGGCAGTCAGCATCTGTATGTCGCTTTCCCAACTTGTACACAATAGCCATGTCAAGTTCTTGAAGTTGAAGGCTCCAGTGCGCCAATGATCCTGATGGGTCTTTTAAGTTCGTCAGCCAAAAAGGGAGTGGTGGTCACTGATGACATCAAACGTGCGGCCATACAAATATGGGTGAAATTTCATCACCGCCCAAACCACTGCAAGACACTCTTATTCTTTGCTGGAATAATTTCATTCTATGTGGGAAAGGCTTCTACTCACATAAGCTATTACTTTTTCAGCGCTGTCTCGCCAAGTATAGGTCCTCAGCCCATATTGCTGGCATCGGTGTGTGTCAGTGCGCCTTCGTTGAAGTGACCCAGGACCAATAGACTTCTAAGGCGTTGTTGTAGCTCGTCGAACGCTTTCTGTTGACCTTCATGCCATACTAATGCTAAGTCTTCTCTGGTGAGATGTGTCAACGGTGACACAATGTGTAGTCTTCTCTGGTGAGATGTGTCAACGGTGACACAATGTGTGAAAAGTTCTGAATAAAGCGGCACTAATACTACGCGTAAACCTAAAAATTGTCTGACCGCCTTTTTGTCAGATGGCACAGGAAAATGGTCAATGGCAGCTATCTTTTCCGGGTCAGGCCGTACCCTCTCATTACTGGTAACATGGCCTAGTAAAAGAAGCTGTTTGAAGCCAAAATGGCATTTTTCTGGCTTAAGCATGAGACCAGTGGACTGTATGGCTTGAAAAACAGCATGTAGTCGCCGCAAGTGCTCATCATATGTCGCAGAGAATACAATCACATCGTCCAGGTGAAATGTTGCCGGCGTGGAGCATAAGCTGAAGGGAAGTATCCTGAATTCATAGAGGCCATCGCGTGTCATCAATGCTGTTTTCTCGCAGTCTCTTTCGTCTACTTCTATTTGCCAATAGCCGCTTCTTAGATCCATTGAGGAGAAGTAACATGCGTGCTGTAGTCTATCGAGAGAATCGTTGATGCAGGTAGCGGGTAAACATCCTTCTTAGTGACCTGGTTGAGTTTGCGGTAGTTGACGTAGAAATGCAAGCTACCATCCTTTTTCTTGACTAACACTACTGGCGTTGCCTAAGGACTCTTTGACGGCTGAGGAGGAGGAGGACGGCTGAATAATGTCATCTTGAAGCGTTTTCTGTACCTGGTTTTCGATCGCTTCACGTGCTCACGCTGTCACCCGGTGCGGGTTTTGCTGTATGGGTCTGGCCGTTTCATCTGTAATAATTTGGTCTTTGGTGAGCGGCGTTTGGCCAACCTTGGATGTTGAAGAGAAACAGTCCCGAAACTCATCAATAAGCTGAAGGAGTCTTTCTTTTTGTGTAGTTAGCAAACTTGGGCCAATATCAACGGATAGAGGCACAATTGATAGGCTGGCAGAATCGTCCTGGTCAACAGTCATGCAGTAGGTAACATTATTGAGCTTTTTGATGTGCGCGACTGCCATACCTCTTGTAACATGCTGGCGTTCAGGGCTAAAGTTTGTTGTTAGGACATCTGTACGTTGACGAGTAATGTTAACTGCGCCTCTTGCAATTTATACACCATGGCTAAACAGCAGAGCAGGAATTTGTTTGGCAATCATGTTGGAGCTGGATGGTGTGTCGCATGTTACAGACACAAGAGCACTTGAGTGCGGAAGGATGGTCACATCCTCATCGAAGATACGTGAATGCTCATGTCACTGATCTTTACAGGGTACAACCGAATTTGCACCCATCCAAAACTTGATCGACCTGTCCTGAATGTTTATAATAGCGCCGTGTTCGCGCAGGAAATCCATTCCCAATATCATGTCTCTGCAGCACTCCGGCAAAATAACAAAAGTTGCAACAAATGTCGAGCTACCAATATTAATTCTGGCAGTGCATTTGCCTGTTCGGATCATCAATTGACCTCCCGCCGTTCTTATGAGGGGATCCGTCCATGATGTCTTCGCTTTATTAAGGTTATTGGCGGGTTTCTGGCTGATTATCAAGAAATTGGCGCCAATATTTACTAACGTGGTTACAGGGTGTCCATCTATGAAAACAGTGAGGTCGGCACTTATGACTTTCCTAAGTGTCGGCAGCGGCATATTGTCTGATCGCACAGATCGTGTTGGGGGTGTTGCGGCATTTCGATGGTCGGCAACCTCCTCCACAAAAGTCGCTTCCGTTAGTTTACCCGACGAGTGCTAGGGGATCTGCCCCTGACTACATCGGCGTAACTGCTACTTTGCGGTGAAGAACACGGTGTGGGCGACGGAGAGCGAGGTCAATGAGTGAATGGATGTCCTTGTGTAGAAATGTTATTGTAGTGCCTGTTTTCAAATATGGACTCGAGCGAAGGTAAGTGGAAAGCTCTGGTATCCAGGGTCAAGGTACGAACAAAAACGGTAATTGTGGCCGGCTTCTCCACAATGAAAGCACCGGTCATGGTGGCTGATGGTGCAGCACGTTTGTCCTGCGAACAAGTGGTCGACTTTTGATCGCCTCTGCCACGGCCAAGCTGTAGTTGCTGGCGGGGGGAAGTAGGCGGATGTTTCCACAGGTACACCAGATTGCGGGATCAGTGGCTGTGAGATGTACGGCGGGGATGGCAGCCCGTTGAAAGAACGAGCCATCGGTGACGAGTTGTACCCTGGTGGATTAGGACAATGAACAGCCGACGCGTAGCTCACAGACCATTAGTCCGGCAGGGAGTCAAGCAATGACAATGCTTGCCTGACTTCTTGTTGCACAACTTCTGTGACAGAAGCCCCACTGGCTCCTGCTCAGTTTTGCGAATCTCTTCATAACCAAGCTCACGAAGAGAATAGTCATTGCCAGTAACTAAAGCAGAAACGTTGCTCGAGGCGTTGTTTGGGCGATCATTGTGTTGGCAATATTGTTGCAGTGCTTGTTCGATCGAAGTAGCCTCAGAGATGAATTCCGCAGTGGTTGTTGGCGGGTTGCGAAGACTGGCAAGAAATTGTTTCTTGATGCCTTGCATCGGATAGCGGATTTTCTTTGCTTCCGGCATCTCTGGGTTAGCGTGGCGGAACAGACGGGTCATGTCCTTCGCAAACATGGCGATGCTCTCATTCGGTCTGGATGCGTGACTCAATCATTTGTTGAGCAGAACCACGACGATCGTTGTTAGCGAGGGTGGTTAAAAGGTTTTGTCAAAATGAATTCCAGGAAGTCAGTGTAGCTTCCCCGTTCTTGTACCACGTACAAAGCAGTGTCTGCCAGGGCGAAGTAGACACGTGCGAGTCTTCCTTCTGCAGTCCACCAATTCGCCTTAGTGACTCGCTCGTATTGCACAAGCCAATCTTTGACATCCTCGTAAGCATCACCGCAGAATGTCTCGGGAGTCTGAGGATGCTGTAGAGTCACATGAGAAGGTCCTGCTGTTGCTATCTCGTTAGGTGGTGGGCAGGTTGGTGGGGGTTTTCCAAGAGAATTACCTCCGGGCTAGGCCCTGCAGTTGGCGACCGTAGCGGTGGACAGGAGCGTCCGCTGCAGGAACTGGTTGGGGGTTTGAACTGGATGCTGCAATCTGCACAGGAGTTTTGGGCATCAGGGAGTGCCCCGCACCTCCACCAGTGCCGCAGGGCGCGAAGAACAGTACACAAGACAACGGTGCGAAAAATAAACACAAGCTCTATATTCAGAGACTCGAGAATAATCGGCTGCATCAACTTTATCCTTTTCGGATAGAGAGACATGCTTGCCCTCGTGTGCCTCACTTCATTGTGTTCTGTGGCTCTTAGCTTTAGTCGTGACAATATGTTACGGGGATGTTGCGAGTATATAAAAACTAGATTTACAATATATATACAGGATGAGTCAGAATTACTAAGGTGGCTGACCACCAACAACATGTAGCAGCCAGCGTCTCCAATCTTCTTCCTCTCTCTTCTCTCATCCTTCCTTAACAGGACCCCCGGGTGACAAAGCGCCGTCTCGGCGCATAGCAGGCCAAGAATTGCGAGCAAAGTATGGCTTCAGCCGCAAAACGTGCACGACATCGACAGGGGTCTGACTTGAGGCTGCATCACAGTGTAGCGGCGAAATCTTGTAATTGACGTCATTAATTTGGCGTAGGACTTCATAAGGCCCTGTGTAGCGAGAGAGAAGCTTCTGGGACAGGCCAACTTGACGATATGGTGACCAGAGGAGCACCCAAGCACCTGGCGCGAACTTGACATCGTGATGGCAGCGGTCATAACATTCTTTTTGTATATGCTATGAGGCAACATCCCCGTAACAATATGCTTCCACGCAGTGCAATTGCAGGTGCGACGAGGTGTATTGTCATTCACAACGTTGTGGAACGCTAGGTAAAGGCACTGCAAGGGCTGTCCTTAGCAGGGGGCTCGCTCGCGATCATGCCACGGTCCTTCGTCTTTCTCGTCAGTCGGCACATACACAGGGGCGCGTGCGCTTCATTACAATGCCCCGGGATCGAAGCGTAGCCATCCTGGCGACTCAGGGCGCGGGGAAGATGAGTGGGTCGTAATACGGTTTCAGGCGGTTGACATGTACTGTCTCTCGTCCACGACGACGCAGGTCTGGTGACACTGTGAGCGGCTCGACGATGTAGTTGACTGGTGAAGTAGCCTCGATGATACAGTACGGACTGTGATAACGTGCCAGGAGTTTAGAAGATAGGCCAGGAACGTAGGCTGGTATCCAAAACCACACAAGCGAACCAGGAGCAACGTTGTGCGGTGGTTGATGAGCACGGTAATGTCTTGTCTTTTGACGTTCTTGTGTCTCACTAGTCAGGGCATGTGCCAGCTGACGGCAATCTTCGGCATATTTGGCGACTTCGGAAAGCGGAGTATACTCTGTAGCGTCAGGTTGGTACGGCAATATGGTGTCCAATGGGCATGAAGGCCCACGGCCATACACAAGGAAGAAGGGGGAAAAGCCGGTGGTTGCTTGCGTTGCGGTGTTGTATGCGAAGGTAACAAAAGGGAGTACGGTGTCCCAGTTGGAGTGATCGGATGAAATGTACATCCGCAACATGTCGCCAAGTGTGCGATTGAACAGCTCGGTCAGACCGTTGGTTTGGGGATTGTACGTGGTCGATTTGCGGTGAATTGCCTTGCACTCAGCGAGGAGGGCTTGGACGCCTTCCGACAGAAAGACCCGGCCTTTATCACTCAGTAGTTCTTGGGGAGCACCGTGGCGAAGAACAAAATTGCGAAGGTTGAATAAACCAATGTCACGGGTGGTCACTGCTGGCAGAGCTGCAGTAGAATGCTGTCCCACATGGAAAAGTGGGTTACTTGGCGACACAGTGCTCGTGTCGAAGGGACATCAGATGGAGCGGCAAGGTAGTCAAGTAACATTACAAGTGTTGGGTCTTTGCGCTGCTCTGTGAGCATGTCAGTGATGGTCAACGGCGACAGTGTGGACGAGGAAGGTGACAAAGATGCCAAATCAGGCGTCAGTGGGGAGCAAGAGAGCGCATCAGCGTCGGAGTGCTTGCGACCAGAGCGGTACATGACGTGGATGTTGTACTCTTGCAAGCGAAGCGCCCAATGTCCCAACTGTCCCGACAGGTCTTTCAAGGAAGAAAGCCAACAAAGGGCATGGTGGTCAGTAACTATGGCGGAAGAACGGCCGTAAGGGTATAGGTGAAACTTGCTTAGTGCCCAGATGATTGCTAGGCACTCCTTTTCTGTGACGGAGTAATTTAATTTTGCCTTCTGTAGAGTACGGCTCGCATAAGCAACGACGTATTCATCATAGCCAGCTCTCCGTTGCGCTAAAACCATGCCAAGGCCAACTCCGTTGGCGTTAGCATGAACTTACATGGGAGCATCAGGATCGTAGTGGCGAAGAATCAGTGGTGAGGTCAACAAGTGGCGTAACTGCTGAAATGCTGCATCACATTCAGGTGACCACGTTGCTATGCCGTTACTGGCGGAAAGTAAACTTGTCAAGGGCGCCATGATGGATGTGAAATTGTGTACGAAGCGACGAAAATAGGAACATAAGCCGATAAAACTTCTCAGGGTTTTGATAGACGTGGGCTTTGGGAAGTCTGCAACGGCACGAAGCTTGTCTGGGTCTGGGAGGACTCCGTCTTTTGAGATAACGTGACCCAAGATGGTTAGCTTGCTCGCAGCAAAACGGCACTTTTTGAGGTTTAGCTGTAAGCCCGCAGATGCGAGACAGGTCAGAATCTCATGCACGCGAGCGACTTGTGTCGGAAAATCGGTTGAGAAGACGACAATGTCGTCGAGGTAACATAAACAGGTCTTCCATTTGTGGCCGCGAAGGATAGTGTTGATCATATGCTCAAAAGTAGCAGGCGCGTTGCACAGCCCGAAGGGCATGATGTTAAACTCGTAGAGGCCATTGGGTATAACGAATGCGGTTTTCGGACGGTCGGGCTCGGCCATTGGAACTTTCCAGTACCCGGAGCACAGATCCAAGGAACTGAAATATTCTGCGCCTTGTAAACAGTTGAGATCCGAGACAATGGATAAACGTCTTTTCTCGTTATCTTGTTTAGGCATCTGTAGTCGACACAAAAGCGAATGGAGCCATCTTTTTTTCTTGCCAATATGACAGATGAAGACCGAGGACTTTGAGAGAGACGGATGACTCTACGTTTGAGCATATCGTCCACTTGCTCTGTGATGATTCGGCGCTCTTCAGCGGAGACACGATACGGGTGCTGTCGCAAGGGGGAGTGGGAACCGGTGTCGATGGTGTGAGAAACACCGGTGGCACGGCCCAATGACGTCTGATGACAGGCGAAAGAAGCGAGAAACTTGTGAAGGAGAGCGAGAAGTTGGCAGCGATGAGATGGGGAAAGAGCAGGGTCGATGGCGTTGTCAAAACCCACTGAAGTTGACGAGTCTGAGACCGAAGCGATGGCGTCAACGTGACGGAGTCGGTAGGAACATCGAGATCGTCAACATAGTCGACCGCCTGGAAGTATCCTACGGTCTCTCCACGCTGATCGGGTACTGGTAGTAGTTAGTGACCAGAATCCCAGTTGACCTAGATGTTATAGTAAGCACGGCACACGGAAGAACAATGCCTTTGCACTGAGCAAACAAATCAGACAGCGTGAACACTACAGTGGCGTCAGATGCGGCATCAGACGACATCAGACATTGAGCTTGTCGGCAAAGTGATGAGAGCTGGTAAGCAGGGATTCACATAGTGGTAAAAGCGACACTTCTGCACGCGAACAGTCAATGACAGCATGATACGTGACAGGAAATCCCAACCAAGGATGAGGTCGTGAGAGCACGATGGTAGCACGAAGCACTTGATTATGTAGAGAACGTCGTTGATGATGACACAGGCCGTGCATACAGCTGAAGGGTGAATTCGCTGCGCACTGGCAGTGGCAAGCACCAGGCCAGAGGCAGCTGTAGTCACTTTTCGTAATTTGCGACAAAGGTTCTTGTGAATGACGGAAACGGCTGCGCCGGTATCGACTAGTGCCACTGCGGGTACTTCCTCTACAAAAATGGTAATGACATCTTGCGGCGAAGAATGAGGTCTTGAAAACGTCAATGTATTTGCAGTTTTTGCCTCAGGAACTGCACCAGTCAGTTTCCCTCTTCAGTGGGAGCTCGACGACGCAGGGGCGAAATCAAACGCCGACGAGGGGAAGGGGAACGCAGAGTTTCTGACCGGCGATCAGTGTCAAGACGTCGCAGTGAAAATGGAGGCGTGGCAGCATATTGTGGTGCGTAGCTGGGCGTCTCAAAGGTGGTATGCGTAGTTGGGGCGCGGCAGCGACAAAAGCACGCCACGTGGCCAGCAATGCCGCAGGCGAAGCAGATAGGCTGGTTGTCAAGAGTGCGCCACATCTCGGTGGGACGAAAAAACTGGTGACGTTCGGACAACTGAAAATGAAGCCAGATGCACGGGCGATGAAAAGGAAGCTGTCGGCGCAGGTGGCCGTGCAATCACGGCTGCATAACTGAGCAGGAGCGACGTAGGATAAGTGGCAAAGTCGGTATGGGACAGAGGCACACTCATAGGATTGGGTGGGAGGGTCGTAGAAGCTGCAGGAAGCGCTTCGGATATCTGAGTCCGGATGGCTTGCTGCAGCATTGGAGGCAAAGCTGCCATAGGTGCATCGCTGTGAGGCAGCAGCGAGAGCTGCCTGGCCACCTCTTCATGAATAAAATCTTTGATTTGCTGTGAGAGGGTCGAGTTGGTCATGTCGAGAGAAAGTGCGATGTTCGAGACGGAATCGGCGTTCTGAATGTTCTGGCGGGCGATGGAACGTTGGCGGCGCAGCTCGTCAAAGTTCTGGCAGAGGTTAATGAGGACGGATACGCTATTTGGGCTTTTGGCCAGCAGCATCTGGAATGCGCCGTCCTCGATGCCCTTGAGGATATGTTTGATCTTGTCATCCTCTGACATGCTGGGATTTACCCGCTTGCACAAATCGAGAACATCCTCGATGTAGCTGGGGAATGTCTCTCCAGGCTGCTTTGTGCGCTGGCGTAGGTGCTGTTCAGCGCATAGCTTACGCACAGCTGGGCGATCAAACACTTCGGCAAAAAGAGTTTTAAATGCGGACCAGCTTGTAAAGTTGGATTCGTGGTTGAAGAACCAAAGTTTGGCTTCATTGGCGAAGTAGAAAGGTACGTGGGTCAGCTTAGACAGGTCATCCCATTTGTTATGGGCAATTACATGTTCGTACGATGACAACCAGTCTTCAACGTCGTGTTCGGTGGTCCCGCTAAAGATGGGTGGGTCGTGTTGACGAGGGACGCTGGCACAGATGACATTGGCAGCCGGTGGTGCAGGCAACGAGGTGGTGGTATCAGGCATAGTGCAGGCCGATCTTGTAGGCAGGGTTCGAGTGCGCAGCTCCAGGACGAGGCGAAGGATCTCAGCAACCTCCACCAAATGCGACTAAGTATATTGTCGTTCACAACGTTGTGGAACGCTAGGTAAAGGCATTGCAAGAGCTGTGTGTAGCATGGGGCTTGCTCGCGATCACGGCATGGTCCTTCGTCTTCCTCTTCAGTCGGCACATACACAGGGGCACGTCTGCTTCATTACACAGGAACAAATTTCAGCGCTATTTCTGCAAAACAGTGCTTTCAATTCATCTACTTCAACTCTTATTATATTATGTTGCGGGATTTATCTTAAATACTGGCACAAAAATTTAACAATCCAAATTATTTTAATACATTAAAGTGACAGGTTTAGAAATGCTGCTTTCTCAAGCTGTCTTGAAACACTGATCACTTTCTTACAGCTAAGTTATCTTGATCCATGAATGTCTTGTGCACTTGTCAATAAGGTACAAACAGATTAGTTTGGTCAACGTTTTTGTATACTCCTTGACTTCCTAGTTCTGCAGAATGCCTATTACAGGAAGACGATCTTCCAAAAGTTGTAAGCCATTGGTCAAGGGTCTGCGGGCATTTCCTACTCTAGAAGAATTGGTGTTGCTTAGGGGAAACATAACTTTGCGGGAACACTGGACTGCATGGCTTGGTAAGCGCTGACTTAAGCCCTTGCGTACGCATTGCACAGCGGCAGCATGACGACGCGAAAGCAAATTCGCTTGTTCTCAACAAAATCTGCTCCTCTGCTTAGTCCTCAGTTAACAACCGCAAACATTGCACATTGCAGATGAATATTCAATAAAGAACTGACAGCAGGTCTTTTTTTTTTTTGGCAACACACAACATTTCCCTGCCTAACATAAAATTCGCATGGTGCCGTAGTAGACAATGCGAAGAAAGCAGCATCTGCAGTGCTTTCTGTACTAGTACAATGCTCCTTCAATTGGTTTCTGCACTTTGTGAAGCTCGTAAGTGACTTGCAATGTCTAACCCAGAGCAGGCAAGCACAGTGTTCTCTAACTTAACCCTCTTGTCCGTGCAGCAAGCAGTCAAACATTTTCAGCGAAAATAAATTATCAGTTTTTATTCCATAAAGCCAACAGCAGTTGCCAAGATATAACGAAACACAATTTTTGTCAGCAGGTTAACTAGCACTGACTCGACTTAGGAGCTGCTGTCGATAAGTAGCTTCAATGCATTTACCAGTGGGGGAACAGCTGTGCCGAGTGAGTTCTTTGGGCCATTCTGCGCCCAAACGACATTTTAGCAGAAAATTGCACTGAGCCTGTGCCAAAGGATATATAAGAGCGAAAGCCTCCTTCCATTGATACTTCACAGCTAGCAAAACTGAAATCAAAACCAACAGTACACTATCATCATCATCATGGAAGGAAGCAGAGGCCCGTCTATAGAGGTTCTCACTATATAGTCTGAAACTTTATGGTTCGTAATTTGCGAATTTTTCTGACGGACGTACAGTGTAGAGCTGCTGTACTGTTTTGCTGGCGCTTTATTTCGGTGTTCGTCAAACCCACCTGTATGGTACCGTGGAGTTTGCAGGAGGAGGATGTCACATTTTAGAATTAAAGCTTTCTCAATGTTTATGGCTGATAGTGAGGCTTTGCAAAAGAGCCGCTGCAATCAGAATCGCATGTGATGCATGGTTAAGAATGGTGTTAGCAAATGAGATCGAATGTGGTACACCGCGAGAGCCGGCACTTTGATGGGTGCTGCCATGTTTGTTGATGCAAGACTTTTGCGTTAAGCTTGGGCCGCTATGCTACTTTGGTGAAATAGCGTCGCCGACACGAATGCAGAACCCTATTTGTGTCTTGCGCATGTGCAGTTGCGCTGATGCTATTAAAGATTTTTTTTGCCACAGAATCTTTGCGGCCCCCTATTTGAAAACTCCCTAATGTGCATGGCATGACATGAGTATATTGCATGATGTCATGGAATGCACACTTGATCGGTGAGCCTTTGCCCGCAAGCCATGTCGCACTGTGTTGCATCCTGGGTTAACAAACCTGTGTTTGTTGACTATCTGTCTGTGGTGCCTTCTCTGCGTTGTATCGACGAACCCGGCCATAGTGCCCTTTGTACATCGCGGTGTGGTGGAGCGTTGTGTCCTTTCCTGACTGCGCTTGCAGGGTAAGCCTTGCACCAATCCATCTTCACAACATATTCACTGTATCGGTTAAAATTTGCATGGTATATGTGTCAAAGATTGGGGTAGGACTACTTGCACTCTCCGAACCGGAAGGGGTAGGGCATCAACAGACCCACCCCGCGTGCATTTATGGATGGTTCGACTGCTGATGGCAATAAGGTCCATGCCTGATCGACCATGGACCAGAGGCATGAGACAGGAGGCGGCCTAAAAAGAAACACCCAGTTTAATAAAATAAAGTCATGCCAGCGACATGATCAAAAAGAAAGAATAAGCAAACTGTGAGCAGATGGGGCCAAGCTTCGCAGAAGGCGTGCGGGTCACACGCAACTTTGTCTGACGTGACGCGCAACACAAGCCCCCCACGTGGGAATTTCTAACGCTTGCGAAATAATTTTTAAAATATGCGGTGCAAATGAAAAATACACGCGACAATAAAAGTGGCAAACACTACACTAGCAGAACATACAAAAATTAACACGCCATGAATAAGGAAATGAAAGATGAAGCGTGATTAAAAGAAAGAAGAGTCCAGTGGAAAGTTCTGATAGCAGGTTGGAACACGAGGCTTATCTGTGGCATGCTCGCCGAGATCCCGATCTGAAGAGCGTCGGGCTGCTGGTACCTCTCTGCCAAAAATCTTGATGGACTTGCACCATCTGTCGATCTACCGGCGAAGACTCTGGCCTGGGGGTTTCAGCCTGCCGACCACATCTTCAGCTGGCTCTCGGTGCACGACCAAGCCGCTCCGTCTTGCAAACTACTCTGCTCGCTTGCCATAGCTAGCTCGTCCCTCGTCACGCTCTGACGACCCACGTGACCAACCGGTCCGGTGAGCTCAGGAACAATAAGGAGCTTGCCTCCCCACCACCGTGTAAGTGGCGCTGCAGCTGCGGCGGCAGTGGCAGCCATCTCGAGGTAAACTGACAATATGATAAGCACACGTGCATTGGGCCCTGCGCCAAAAGTGCTTGCGGCTGCGCCAAATTGGCGGTTTGCCTGTGCCGGGACCTGTGCTAAAATGTGAAATGGCTGTTCCACGACTGGTAAACTCTTGCACTTACATTGTCACATTAAACCACATCAAGCTTGTTTCTAACAGACAAATGCAGCCTGTGTACCCTCTGCTTAGTGGAGGCTAGTAACTAAGGAGAAGAGCAAAAATCATGCTGTATGTCAGAGCACTTCTGCAACCCCTTCTAATACTCCAGCACAGTCTCAACGCCATGTTGATGCCTTGCTTACAGAGATAACCACCCATTTATCTATTCCTGCAAAATGTGCTCATCTCTCTAGTTGAGCCTGCTCCTGTGATAGTGTTGCTACTAATGCCTGAATTATGTGTTAGCAACTTGCTCGTATTCGGGATGATGTGCAAGTAGAGGTGGCTTCTCACAAACTCTTGTCATGTGCAGAAGGCATATAAGGAGCGTGAGTGGTCCCCGGCCCATGGTCCAGCTCAAGCCAAGGCTTCCAAGAACTTGCAGGAGCTGGAAGGGAGCCAGGGCACCAATACTTCACAGGTGTGTGCATGCAGCAGCCGCTTGGGTGAGCAACTGGGTGGCACTTGTGCACCAGGGTTACCTGCTGCTGTTGCACGTCCTCAAGGCCTTCCACGAGCTCTGTTGCATATAATATAGTTGGGGTTATAGAAATACTGTTGTAATGTCTTTAGTGAGTAGTACGACTGGTTAGTGATATTTCTGAAATTGATGCCTGTACCACACGGGTGAGGTTAATGCCATTGAAAGTGTAAGACCTTAAGTTTCTTATATTTCAGTCGCTGCTACACGCGCATACTTAATGACATGAAACGTCATGATGGCGATAGCTGCTGTGAAACAGGTAAGTTTGCTTGCCAATTGTAATACAATAAAAACAGTTATTTAGAGCGCAGATGTCTAAGAAATGGCATGAAAAACCGTAATGGGCATATTTTATGTAACTTACTTCAGGAATGTCATTGTTGCACCCAGCTATAAACTGTTTGAAGCCGACACTAGCTGAATGGCCAATCCATAGCGTAGCGAAAGCATTAAAATGTGAAAAATGGCACTCACAATTTCAAAGCATTCAAGCAGCGATCCTGAAGACTTTGACCATGTGTTTCAGTTTGTTGCGGCATATGTGCTTCTTCGAGCCAAACATCGTCGAGAAATTTGAAGGCTTCAGTGTGAGGCCAACAAGGCAAAGAGTCACCACCATGCAATCAAACAGCTTCCGGCTAACGTGCTTACAATTAGTGCTGTAGTCGTGTGTAGCGACAGTATCGCCTGTTGACCTCTATAAATAAAGAGCTCCTTTTCAAAAAAGTGAGGGATATATTAGCTGTTTTTATCTACAAGCTTAATATCATCAGAATGTTGTCACCACGGCCTTGGCGGGGAAATTGGAAATGAGAATACGCATTTGCTGGTCAAGTGAGTTGTAATAATTGTAAGAGCGCACTACACTGCGAAAAAAGAGCTCTTTTTAAAAGAAAGTGAAGAATATATTAATTGTTCTTCACTAAGAATTCGTTTAGTCTCGTCGGAATGTGGAGACATTGGAAACGAGCATACACATTTGATGGCCAAGTGAGTTACGAGAACGCATTCCGTCGCGAATGCTATTAAGCTTTAATGCCGCTAAGCATGTCTGTCTGGCACCCCGCAAATGACATTAAAGTTTAAGAGGAAGCTTTAGCTCGTGTGCTCCTATCTAAATACATGTAAAAGGAGAATTCGTTTTTCTCGGCAACCACCGCACCAAATTTGACGAGGTTTGTTGCATTTCGAACAAAAACTTAAAATCTTGTGACTGTTGGTTTCGAACTTTTGAGTTAGATCGTCAATTTTTTATTAAAAATTGGCAAAAATAAAAAAATTTCAGAAAATGAAACTATCGAGTTTACAACTCTGTAACTCAACAACGAAAAATGATAATACAATTCTGTGAAATGCATCTAATAGCACATCTAAAGTGGACAAGATTGATAGGTTACACATGAATATCAGAAACTTTAGTAATATGGAAATACAGCTTTTGCAGAACCCTTGTAAACAACGTAACAAATTCACGTAAGATGCAAAATGACATATCGAATTTGTCTGCTTTCAATGATCTAATGGATGCTTTTTACAAAACCGCGATATCTGTTCTTGATGCAGAGCTGTAAATTTGTAAACTTCGTGCTGAGGGTTCGATGATATTCAGCATTTTCTCAGGTCCTGTAGTCAGTAAACTTTTGTGGTCAACTGTACCTTGCTTGCTGCAGTGTTTTTTTTAACCTTGACTAGCAACAATATTGCTGATACACATTCAGGCACTGATCTGATTTGGAAACTATAGTAACTACGCTTAGTCCTTAATACAAATGAAAATTCTATAGTAAAATAGACTGCTTATTCAGGCACAGTAAACAATTGCATTACTTTGCGGCATCAGGTGCTCGTTGCTCAAGTGCAATACTTCTCCCTTTCTTCTACGCGCCGTGGTTGCTCAGTGGCTATGGTGTTGGGCTGCTGAGCACGAGGTCGCAGGATCGAATCCCGGCCACGGTGGCCGCATTTCGATGGGGGCGAAATGCGAAAACACCCATGTACTTAGATTTAGGTGCACGTTAAAGATCCCCAGGTGGTCGAAATTTCCGAAGTCCTCCACTACGGCGTGCCTCATAATCAGAAAGTGGTTTTGGCACGTAAAACCCCATAATTTAATTTTTTTAAATCTCCCTTTCTTCTAATGCAGCCGACTTCCGTTAAATTCAACCCTGACGGGACCGATGAAATCGATCGAATTGTTATCCATTGTGTCGAATTAAGCAAGACACAGAAAAAAAAACATTGGTTCATTTCTCAGTATGTGCACGAATTAAACGCATGCCAATTGTCTATGTGTCCAAAGTAGAAAACTAACATAGAAATGGCATTAAAGCTCCTAGACAATGTACAAATTGAATGTGCACCCGGTTTTTCTAGCAGGAAAAATTATTGCACAATGGCAGTCAGCTTCGCCGAATTATATGTGTGTTATGCAGCAAAGCATATGCAAAAGCGGTCTCGGTTTTGTGTTTGACTGCACTGCCCAGGCAACTTTAGGCCCTATGTTCTTTAAAAAAATATTAAAATAAGAGCACATTAGAATCTGGTAAATACCGTAAACGAACATCGTGAGCTACGGTTATTGCTTGAAAATATTCTTAGGGCAGTCTGAAAATGGGCGTTTTCGATGAGACGTAGTGTGTGCTCAACGCATTCACTGTCCCCTAAGCTCCGCTGTGCCAGATGCTGCCACTAAAGGGGTCGCTATCTGGGTCACCATAAGGTCAGGTGTGTGCTGGCTAATCAAGTTCGAATTATCCAGCAAAGGCTAATTTTAGGATTGAAATAATGAAAGTTTGGGTCCATAGAAATGCTTGGGCACCAGCCAGGACCCTTGGCTAGGATCAAATTACGCTAAAAATTGAATTAAATGGAGTTGAATTAATGAACTGTATGTAGCTGATAGTGCAGTAATTTACAGCATGAATTGTGACTTTGTCCAGCATGTGATCAGTGTTTGAATGACAATGTGTCTCTAGAGTGGTCCCAATCTTTGAACTCTCTCTTGAGGATTTGTGCAAGTCTGCAAGCCTGTGCTCTTGTTTCATGGACTTGATATTACGTTTACCACTACTTCGTTATTGCAGAAATTATTGTATAGAAAGTGGGTTGTAGCCTGCCATGGGGGCATAGTGGCTTTGGTGTTGTACTGGTGAGCCCAAGAATGCGAGATCAATCCCGGCTGCGGTGGATGCAATTCAATGGGGGCGAAATGCAAAAATATCTGTACTGTTCATTGGGCGCATGTTAAAGAACTACAGGGGCTCAAAATGAATCCAGAGCCCCCTGCTAGGATATGCATCATAATGTTATTGTGGTTTTAGCACGTAAAATCCTAGAATCACTTAACAAAATTGTAATTCTTGGTCAGCATTGCCCGATAAAATAGTACTGCACACATTTGTTGTTTGCCTTTGCTATTAGTTCCCCATGCTGGCAAAAGCAGATCATGTCTCTGAAGCAGCTCACATTTTCAATCGTGAGGTCTGCATATTGTCGCAATGTCAAAAACGGGGGTCGTAGAGTGCTATTCAAGAGGCACAGTGGCGGGTCGCCTTTTTAATACCGAGTGCAACTGCGACTTTCCTTCACTGGCCTTGACAAAAATGCTCATGCCTACACGCGTTGTCCTCTTCTTCATCGGAGTACTGGCACGGCATTTGCGTCCCTCCCAAGGAAGCGTCGTCCTGACGTGCAATTTAAGCGGGACAACGAGACAATGGGACAGAGTACAATAGGACAGAGTCACACACACACACACAAAAAAAAACGAGAACAAAAATAAAAAAGAAGCAAAAGTTAGGGGAACGGGTACGGCTTCATCCGTACCACAAGTAGTACCACTTCGGGTAAGTGCTTGCGGCAACTGGAGCTATTGTCACTGTTGGGAATGACCTCGTAATTCACGTTGCTCAGGCGGCGGATCACTCTGTACGGCCCGACCATGATGGCGTATGGGTATCCAGACCCATACTTGGTCACTGGGAGTGTAGAAAATGGACCTGTCTTGAAGATCGTACCGTTTTGAATCTCAGTCTTGCTGAATGCAGATACGCATGCGGGCAAGCTGTCTGGCTTCTTCGGCGTGCTGAGTAAATTTGTCAACATCGATAGGTAGGTCGTCAAACTCGTGCGGCAGCTTGGCATCCAGCGTTGTCGTGGCTTTGCGACTAGAGACCAAGTTGAATGGTGTGATTCTAGTAGTTTCTTGTCGAGTGTTTTTTTAGGCAAAGGTAGTGTAAAGCAAAATCTGATCCTAGTTCTTATGTTCTACGTCGACATACATGCGAAGCATGTCCGCGAGGGTCTTATTAAGACGCTCAGTTAGTCCGTTCGTCTGGGGATGATAAGCAGTTGTTTTCCTGTGGCTTGTACCACTGAGTCTGAGAAGCGAGTCAAGAAGTTCGGCAGTGAAGGCAGTTCCCCTGTCTGTGATGACTACATTTGGGGTGCCGTGCCTAAGGACAATGTGTTCGATGAAAAAATGAGCTGCTTCGGCTGCTGTGCCCCACTGGGTAGCTTTCGTCTCCGCTTAGCGCGTCAGGTAATCGGTGGCAACAGTGATCCATCTGTTGCCAGCTGTAGAAGTTAGAAAAGGGCCCAGGAAATCCATTACAACTTGGGCGAATGGCTGGCCTGGTACTTCGACCGGATGTAAGAGACCTGCGGGCTTGTCGAGAGGCGCTTTGGCAGTCCACACATGCTTGTACTTGCCGCTTTACAGCAGCGGGTAGCTTCAACCATTAGTAGTTCCATTGGAGTCGGGACAATGTTCTCGTGTAGCCTAGATGACCTGCGGTGGATTCATCGTGGCATGCTTTTAAGTAATTCTTTTCGAAGTGATGCCGGTACGACAAGCAGGTACATGCTGCCACTTTCAGAAAAGTTCTTCTTATAGGGAACTTTGCTCCGGAGATAAAACGACGGTAATCCCTTGGCGTACAGTCGCGGAACGTCTTTACTTCAGCCTCCCAAGAAATTAATGAGTGGGAGCAGCTCTGGGTCGTGGCGCTGCTCCTGTGAAATAGTGACGGCATCGACGACGCCCAGAAATGCTGCATCCACGTCCACGTCATCGTTACTTGTAGACTCGACGGGTGACCACGAGAGGCAGTCGGCGTCGGTGTGCCTCTTTCCTGACTTGTAAATGATGGTCATGTCAAACTCCTGAAGCCTAAGATTCCAGCGCACCAGACAGCCAGATGGATCTTTCAAGTTAGTCAGCCGACAAAGAGAATGATCATCGCTGACAACCTTGAATGAACAGCCGTACAAATACGGGCGAAATTTGATAACTGCCCACACCATGGCGAGGCATTCCTTCTCGGTAGTTGAGTAGTTACCTCCGTACGAGAGACAGTTCAGTTAGCCTAGGCGATTACTTTTTCGGAGCCGTCTTGCCGCTGCATGATTACGGCACCCAGACCAACATTGCTCCCATCAGTGTGAAGTGCTGTAGAACCATGCTGGTGGAAGTGCGTAAGAACAGGACGCATTTGCAGGCGTTGGCGTAGTTCGCTAAATGCTACATGCTCATTTTGCCTCCACAGAAAGGGAACATCGTCGCACATCAGGCGTGTTAACGGTGCAGCAATACATGAAGAATCTGCAATAAAGCGTCGGTAATAGGCACACAGTCCCAAGAAGCGTCTCACTGCCTTCTTGTCGGATGGTGTGGGCAACTTTGCCACAGTGTGTATTTTCGCTGGATCAGGTCGTACACCCTCGTGACTGACGACGTGGCCGAGGAAACGCAGTTCACTAAAACCAAAATGACACTTCTTGGGCTTTAACGTTAGGCCAGCCGAGCGTATAGCTTGGAGAACAGGGAGTAACCGGCTTAGATGCTCCTCAAATGTAGCTGAGAACACTATGACGTTGTCTAGATAGACCAAACATCTTTGCCACTTCAGGCCTGATAGTATGGTGTTTATTCGACGCTGAAAAGTGGCAGGCGCTGAGCACAAACTGAAAGGAAGTACCTTAAATTCGTAAAGCCCGTCGGGGGTAACGAAGGCAGTTTTCTCACAACTTCTCTCATCGACCTCGATCTGCCAATAACCGCTTCATAGGTCCATTGGTGAAAAGTAATGTGCATGCCACAGCCTGTCCGGCGAATCGTCGATGCGTGGCAGCAGGTTGACATCTTCCTTCGTGACCTGGTTTAATTTGCGCTAATTGATGCAGAATCGCAAACTGCTATCTTTCTTTGTACTAATACCACGGGTGACGCGCAGGGACTTTTGGAAGGCTGTATCGCACCATCCTCGAGCATCTTCTGCACTTGCTTTTGAATCTCTTCGCATTCCTTTGGGGCTTCATGATAGGGATTTTGTCGAATCAGCCGTGTAGTATCATCCGTGATGATACGGTGCTTGGTCAGTGGTGTTTGTGGGACCTTTGACATAGTCGAAAAGCAATCTTCGAACTGGTATATCAGCTCCAATAGACGCTGGCGCTCGGAAGGCGACAGGGTGGAGCTAACATTGACAGACAAAGGTGGCAAGGGTGGCACAATCGTTTCTTGTAGAGCGAAACAATCTTTCATGTGGGTGATGTCGTCACAGTAAGCAATTGCAGTACCCTTCTGGATGTGACGACGTTCGTTACTGAAGTTCGTTAAAAGAACTTCCGCATGCCCATGAGTCATGTCGAGTACGCCTCTAGCAATGGAAACGCCTTGCATGAGCAGTAGTGCTACAATTTGCTCCTCAATCACATCCCCGTGGTAAGTTCTTGCATGATACAGATACAAGGCGGCAGGATCGCGGCTGAACGGTCACATCGTCGGCGATTCGCAAACGCTCATGTTGCCCGTCATTCATCGTGTCACCGTATGGACTGGCAGAAAATGTTGCCAGACGTGCTGGAATGTTTATGACTGCGCCGTGATATTGCAGAAAATCCATCCCCAAGATAAGGTTTTTGCAGCAGTCGGGAAGAATGACGAAAGTGGCAATGAAGCTAGAGTTACCAATGTGGATTTGGCCGGTGCATGTTCCCATTGGTGTCATTAGCTGACCCCCGGCACTTCTGATGTAGGGCCCTGTCCACGGCGTCTTCACTTTCCTAATTTGGTTGGCCAGCTGTCGCTGCATAATCGAGAAGTCTGCGCCAGTGTCAACAAGTGCGGTGATGTGATGTCCATCTACCAGAATGCTGGGATCGGCATGGGCAATGTCGTCAGTGTGAGTAGTCGTCGTCATGTTGTCTTTGTCGGCGTTAGCATTCGTCGTCGTCATGTCGTCTTTGCGGGGAGCGTGGGGGGTATTTTTGGCGTCTCGACACAGGGCAACCTCCCCCCCCTCCCCCCCGCCTACTGAGGTCGCTGCTGTTTCCCCGGCGCGGACTAGGGGAGCGACCACCCCTGCCGACGTCAGTGGTGAAACTCTGGCGGTTTGGGGAAGTGTAACGCACAGGTGACGGGGACTGCCAGCGATGATGGGTGAAGCTGCCTGGCTGGTCGACAGCTGATCACTGCACGGGGCGCGACGGTCGTAGAAGTGAACGGAAGCGGCTGGCGAAAAGGGGCGGACTCCAGGGTCTAGATGGGGGCAGTAGCGGGCAATGTGGCCTGGTTCGTCGCAGCGGAAGCAAAGGGGTCAATGGTCGGTGGCAATATGATGGAACTCATATAACTTTTTTTCTGGACAAACTAGGCATACAAAATGTGAAGTGCTTGATTGAACAATGCAGATCAAAAAGATGTAATCCTCCTGTGAAATTTCAGCTGAAACAGGGTATCAATAAATAGACAATCTTATTTTAATCCCACAAAGCCCAGAGACCCTTTCATGTCTAGGAAAATTAAAAGAACTTGCTCACCTTTGTTTCTGGCTACCAGATACATTCATACCAAAAAAACAAAAGTACAATGAATTTCACTTGACTAAAAAATGTGATGGGTTTGCTGAACTATCCACAACGAAACTAGCTAAAAGATGTTGTTATGAACATTTTGTTAAGTCTCGTGTGATTCACTCAGAATTTTAAGATATCAAAACTCAGTGTAATGAGCATGATACATTGGGCTTTTTGTGAGGTTAAATTGTTCGGAATAAATGCACAGGCCACCCATGGTGCAGGCACGTTCATTTTTTTTCAGGGCAGACATGTTCACTCGGCTAGTCTCGCGGAAGCAGAGAACTTTCCTTGTTTGACATGTTTTCCGTGTCTTCTGCAGCTGAGCCTGGAGCAACGGCTAGAACGTGAGGAACGAGAAGCTCAGGTGGAGGTGTTGGCGAGCCTGGAGAAGAAGTTTGAGGACCAGGGGCCTGTGTACGACTGTGTTGTCTTCCACGATGGGGCCACGTGGAGGTGCCTTCCCTTCAACATTAATTCATTGTTTATTTTAGTTATTGTAAAATTTCGAGGACGCTCAAGCTTCGCCTTTAAGATTGGAACGCTATAGCGTTCAAAGATGCCTGTCTGTTTCTCATGCTTCCCGGAAACTGCAGCTTATGTAACCGTAATGTTTACTGGGAAACACTGGCGCTGAACGCTATGCGCGATGATGGGCTTTCTTGTAGAAACGCGGCCCCTTGCGTGAGCCGTGATGTGGTGGAGGCGAGTGCTATTTGGAGGTGTTGCAAGGAGCCTGGCACACCGCTCTGTGCCCTCCAAGATTTGCACGCAAATGGCCGACACCGTGGCCAGTTTGTGAATAGTAGAAATGGTGGAAAAGGGGTTTGCTTGAGTTTCTGCGTAAGAGAATTATGTTTTTTCGTATATTCAAATTACAATCGATTTTGGCGCAATTTTGACGCAAACTCTTCAGAATCCATGAGGGTGTCTACCAACCGGGAAATCTCAGGGATTTTGAGTAGTCTGGAAAAACTCAGGGAAAACTCGGGGAATTCGTGCTTCTATCAGGGAAAATTAGCTGTAATTTTATTGAAAGGGTCGAAAGTCGAGGTAATTCTGGCTCACGTAACAAACAGGAATCGTAATGAATCGTCTTTGATGCCCTATCGTCGGCTGGAGGAGCTGCCAGTGCACAGTCAATGACTGACTTTCCGGATTCCCGATAATTTGGACGACTTCGCGGCACCACCACGTACCCCATAGAGTCAATGTATCAGAACGTCTGAAATTTCGGACGTAAGAACTCTTCGCCGTCCGATTTTCCGGAGGTTTTGCCGTGACCGCAGGTCCGATATGGCGTTAATGAAAGCCACCACCGCTGCCATTTTGATTACCTTGCCGCCTCGAACCGGCGCTCTCGCACGTAGATCCGCAGGCAGCCGTTGCCACCATATTGGCAACGCTAGGCCGAGCTGCTTCGATGTTCGCTATGATGCTTCGTGCCATTGGATACCGTGTTTTTTATTGAAACAATTCGCTGCTGTCAGCAATGGCATGGACTCCACCTTTGTGGCCCTCGCGATTGGTTTAGAAGCTAAGAAAGCACGGTGGCGTTGCATAATGCCGGTTCCCGAAAGTCAGCTTCGCCTCCGTACACAAATGTTACTTGGTGAAGCATATGAAAAAGTATTGCAGTGAAGTATAACAAGCGTGGGATGGGGTTATTGCCATGGGACACAGTAGGCATTCCTTAATTATACACGCGTGCACCCGGTATTTCCTGTCGCAGTACGGGCACAGATATGCCTAATACGTGTACGGGCAGGCCTTCAGAGCGTTTCCGAATGTGCCTGTGGTGGTTTGAGCCCTTAAGGGCAGTAAATGACATGCATTTATTTTTTCCAACTGCCCGATTTTACTGACGCTTTCGCGGCCCCTAGGGAGTTTAAAAAATCGGACATGGATTGTGCAACTGACCAAGAAGATGCTTCAGGTGGTCTGTGCGGCGAACGAGTGGCGGAAGGAGGACAAGAACAGAAAGGACCTACGCATTGAGGAATGAACGGGAAAGGAAGCATGCTGCCGCCGATTTGAAGGAGCTTGAGCTCAAAAAACTGTTGGCTGATGCCGAGATGCAGGTGTACTTTATACAAACCAAAATAAACTCTTCAAAGCCGCAAAACGCAACACTGAGGCGTTGTGCGCAGGCTGGGAGTATGTCAGGACAGTTGAGGTTGAGTTACGAGCTGTTGAGAGAGAATCTCAACTGTGACAAAGTTTGGGCCTTGTACCAATGAGCTTGCTATCAGTTGATAGAAATAGCTCATATTCGAAAATATTTGCTTCTGTATGCATCTCCTTTTTATACGTATTTGAGAATGTCCGACTTGATTTGCAATTTTTTTCGAATAAATTTTATTTGCTGTGCCTTTTACTAACCCCTCCCTTCTATTCTCTTTTTGAATAACATAAACACTACTCCTTAGTATTCAAATTGGACTAAGTCGTTTTTCTTCAAATTTGTCGTATGCTTACTAGAGAGTGACAGCATCGGGCGATATGGTTTCAGCTCGTGTTGACATAAAACATAGTTCTGTATCACTCAGGAAATTTTCCAACGGCACTCAGGGAAAACCTGGAAAACTCAGCGAATTTGTAAATGTCAACTTGGTAGACACCCTGTCCATTGAAATTCGCCGTTTCCGAAGGGCATCTGCGCACGACGTCAATGTCATGTTGGAAGCTATGTATGCACATCACGCCCAACTAAAAGGCGCTTTAAAAATTCCCCATGGTGAAAAAAGAAACAAAAAAGCGCAACTAAAAAAATAGTTGCTTTTTTATGCGCTGGATTATGTTAGCTGTCCGAAAGCGTCCTGAGCACGGCAAAATTTGAAGTTGAAACCATCGATAACGGGATATCAATGGCTATAGGCACGGACTGGTAAGTGTTAAACTGCAACTAGGTTGATGACACTGATGAAATTTCACATAATGAGCAGTATTCAGTTTTTGTGTAATGTGCACTCAACCTTGGCACTACAGTATATGCCATGTCTTCTGTGCGCAGGGCAGCTGTAGATACTTCAGAGCGGGGGGACCTGGCGAGCTGTGCCCTGCTGGGCAACTACAGTGAGACGCTTCAGTTTGCCACCCTCACCAAGGAAGGTACATGTCATCCTCGAGGCACCGTGCATTGCAGGGCTTGGTTGGCTTGGCACTGCAGCGGTGGTTGTTACTCTCTACGTGTCGCATTCACAGTGTTCCTCTCTGCAGTAAGATGCATATTGCTGTGAACATGAGCAAATGTGCAAATGCTGATACAGTCAAACCTCGATAAAACGAACCTCGATTTAACGAAATTCTCTATGTAACGAACTATTTTTATTTCCCGATCTTGGTTCCATCGAACACTGTGTACAGTAAACTCTCAGTTGTACGAACGTCGGTTTATCGAATATTTCAGAATAACGAATTTTTTAAAAATCCCCGGCAGTTTTCTTATAGATTCTATGCAAAAATGTTTCACTTAAACGAATTTAGGAACAGTCAATATTTCAGTTAAACGAACTCGCTCAGAGGACCAAGGCTTATTTTTAACAAAGTTTTGCGCCCTGCACTGCTGGCGCAACTGATGCCCGCCCTTATCAAACAGCTGCTCCAGCGGCAATGTAACGTCGCTGGCGCTACAGCCCCTGGGGCAAAGCGGCGGCGCGGAAAATGAACGGCAACGAGGCATGGCCTCCGAACACAAAACGAGCAAGCATGTAATCTCGGAGGCGATGAACAAAGTACCATCGCTGGCGCTTACAACGCCGCCAAAAGGGAGCGGCGATCTATCACACCAGAAACCACGTGGTGCGTGTTTTTTTCCGACTGGCTAGTCGTGGCATGGTCGTCATCTCTTTCTTTCCAGTCTCGTTGGTTCCGCGTGTGCACACAAAGGCAGCATTATAACTGTTATGAACCTTGTGCTTGTTGATATGTACAAATTCCATTTCACACATTTCTAACACTATGAATGCAGTGTCTTTTGCTCCATGAATTGCACTTCAAACTTTTGACTCTGTATGCCGTGCCTTATGTTGGTCTAGTGAATATTCAGTTTAGTGAACTTTCAGTTAAGTGAACTATTTCCTTCAGTCCCTTGAAGTTCACTCAAGTGAGAGTTCACTGTATTTCTTTTCACGATTTAATGAAGTGATTTCGTGACACACTTTCAATCTAACAAAGTTTTTTGACCATTTTAAACATGTACTTGGAGCCTGTATGGCAGGTAAATCTAGCAAAAGATTATAAAAATGTCGGCCAATGCAAAAGTTATCTGCAAGTGTCCATTCACATTGAAAGTCTGAACCGCAAAAAACACCATCAAGCTCAGGGCAACGGGATGTGGTGTAACAAAAAACACCGCTGCGCCATTTCTCTTGTTGGTAAATAACTTTCAGGGACCTTGGGGCAAGTGCCAGGTTGGAGTGCTCGGAAACATGAGAACTGACGATTCCCTCAGCGCAAGGAAGAGGGGTGGCTAGCGGATGAACGTGTAGTAACGTGATCAAGCGCGCGATAGAGAGGACGGAGCGGGGGGGGGGGGGGGGGCGAAGGAATCGTGCGGCTAGCTACCCTCTAGCATGCACGTCTCCTCCTCTGCGCTTTCCGTGGGTGCACTAGACTGTCCATATGCAAGGCACATGCTTGGGCATAATCAGCGGCAAGTGCAAAGGCCAAACCGAGAAGGTTGGTGTCCTGATGCGCATTGTGTTCCCAAGCCTCTGTACTCTGTATCACTAGTTCTGTGTAGTACAGTGAACACTACAGCCTTCTTCGACCCATCAGGAGGGCGAACAAATCCTAAAGGGCCCCTCACAGGCCAGATGGCAAAGTTTGGTCGCTTGAAGTTGTTACGGAGCGTAACAACTTCCGTTCTAGGGAGCTCTGAGTAGCTCTAAAGAGTCTTCTACCGCAAGCAATATTTGAAGTGCCGCAAACCCACGATTTCAGGAGGCGAGCATCACCGCCAACATAGACGCTCTCTCCACTTGCCCCGTCTAGCCTCCGCAAGTGAAATTACTTGCCTTCGTTCTCCCACATTAGTGCCAGAGTATCGTGTGACGAATGCATCACGAGTCCCCACCTTCATCCTTCTTTTTTTTTCACTCACTTTTTTGTTGAGCGGTGCACTTCCGGTGACGGTCTCTTGTGCGAGCTGTTACGTTTGTCTCGTTTTGCGCTGTGGATGATTTTGCACGCTCTGCATGAGAACACCTGATTAGCAGTATAATCACTTCCACATCATACCTTGCTGGTGAAGCAGCGCACTTACATGGACACAGTGAAGACACACAAGCAAAGACGACACTCGCTGCACTTGCAACTCGCAAGTTGCGAGTGCAGCGAGTGTCGTCTTTGCTTGTGTGTCTTCACTGTGTCCATGTCAGTGCGCTGCTTCACCAGCAAGGTATGATGATTACTCACCAACTAGCCCAACTTTACACTTTACTGAACATCACTTCCACAATCACGAGCACTGAGGCAGACATGAGAGGATGAAAGAGCATGATTGTGGTGCTGGAACACAGTAGAAAATGAGATAGTTTCATTCTCTGTGGACGTGGCTGCACGACATTGGAACAAGCAGATGAAACGGAAGTATATCTCGCTTGCCGCGCTACGAAGTAAAACAAAAACACGCAGACATCCAGTTTCTATGTTTTATTATTTCTCTAAATTTTAATTAATCTATTGAAGCAACAGATTAAACAAATAACGGATGTTATCTTTAAAAATTCTCAAAGTCATGTGTCACTGTGAGTTACGTCACAGCACTGCCATGTATCTAGGTGCACTTGTGCGATTGATGTCTACTCTCTGGCTAGGAGTGCGGCACCTGCAAGGAGAAGGGCAAACGGCATTCAGTTTGAAATTTATGCTCTTTTCACGGCGCGTAGCGATGTGATACTCACCAGACACGATCAATAGTGCACATTTTATGCACTTCGCACTGCTTTTATTAGCTTAATATGTCCAGGCCGGGTGAGCGACCCTTTGAAGTTGCCAATCCATGCTCTGCCGTCTGCTAGCAGCAAGCACTGCAGCGCAAGCGGCAACAGTATCTACGACAACTGCAACTGTGCAGTGAGATCTGCTGTTCTGAAAGTAGTGTTAGAAAATCTGTTCTGTATTTGCTTTGTCACCAAAAAATTATGCGTCTCTGACGTACAGTTAAAACTCGATATAGCGAGGCAGGTAAAACCGGCAGTTCGGTTCGTTGTATCGAAATTTTGTTGCATTGAAATTTGAGCTTTTATGCAAATAAGTACAGTTGCCAATCCATTTTTCTGTTTTCGCAAAGGGGTCGCAGAACTTTCCAAATTGTTGGGCAATAAAAAAAAAGCAAATTTGAATGAGAAAACAATTCATTTCGTTGAATGTGGGAGTCAACGACGAATGATACGGTTTCATGCCGTGTTGATGATATCTTCACATAGGCAGTACACAAATTGAGAAGCCAGCCATGCTTTCGCTTGCACTACTGGGTTGGATCCCACACAGCAGACATTGTCAGCTCCTGACTGGAAGCTTACCATTATCATTGAAAAGGAAGGTGTACAATCAGTGCATTTTACCGGTGCTGACATATGGGACAGAGACTTGGAAACTGACAAAGAAGCTTGAGAACTAGTTAAGGACTGCACAAAGAGCAATGGAACGAAGAATGCTAGGCATAAATTTAAGAGACCGAAAGAGAGTGGTTTGGATCAGAGAGCAAATGGGCATAGGCGATATTCTAATAGACATCAAGAGAAAAAAAAATGGCACTGGGCTGGTCATGTAATGTGCAGATTAGATAACCGTTGGACCATTAGGGTAACAGAATGGGTACCAAGAGAAGGGAAGTGCAGTAGAGGACTGTAGAAGACTAAGTGGTGCGACGAAATTAGGAAATTTGCGGGTGTTAGTTGGAGTCAGTTGGCGCGAGACAGGGGTACTTGGAGATCGCAGGGAGAGGCCTTTGTCCTGCAGTGAACATAAATAGGATGATGATGATGATGATGATGATGATGATGATGATGATGATGCGGCTTCACTTTGGTGGTCACTCTTGTCCTGCCTCGCGCAATTAGCGAGGTGCGTTTGCAAGCAGCCGCTTGTAATTCGTTCATTTGGCCATCTGCACCCGCGGAAGTTTCCATTTATTGTCTCGGCGTTCCTTTGCTGCGGAAGTGAAATTTTATTGTGTTGAAATCTCATACAAACACACTTCATCATATATTGAGGTTCTAATTACATGGTGCTCTATGGACAAAAGATTATGAAAACTTAAATACTTCGTTATGTCGAGGATTTCGTTATATTGAAGTTCATCATATTGAGGCTTAACTGTATTTGAAGATACATAGGGGAAGGAGGGTTGCAGAGATGGCAGAAGTGGAGGGTTCATAAGGAGTGTGTCGCACACGATCTTGACACCATTTCTTGATCCCTTTTCTAACATCCACTTGTACAAGGTGTGCTCACTGAAATTCGTAAGTGGAGCTGTTTTCTTATTTAGAATTTGTTAGAATTAGAATTAGAATTGCACTCCTTCCACACTTTTACAAGCATGTTCAGTGCCAACTTATTCTTTGCTTTCGTGTGAAAGACCAGCTTCTAATGTTACCCTGAAACCTCGTTAAACCGTAGTTGGCCGGAGCTCGGAAAAGGTACGTACTAAACGGTAGTGCTGCTTAACCGAAATAGCGTGAGATTGCCCACTTACCTGTCACAAATGGAACTATGAGAGAGTGCGATGAAAGGGCAGAAAACATGCAGTATTATTTCACTTTGCGCGGCAAAAGTACTTATATATACTTGAATCTAGGCCAGCCCCGATTCTAAGCCGACCCCTGAATGTCCGAAGTCAGAAAAAATTTGAAAGACTTTCCTCTAGTGTAAGCCGAACAAAAAAAGGGAAGACAGCGTTCACAAAATGATAACAGCACTTATTTAATATTAACATGCCGAGCTCACTCTATGTTGTCACTGCCGCTAGCCTCATCCCTATAGTCCACCTCACACGTAAGCTTGCGGACGTACGCAAGCTCACGTCCGCACGCTTATGCACGCGCACACAGTGCGGCATCCCACGCATCAAAATGCGGCATGATCTCGGTGAACAGCACTCTGTTATTGCGTGCTTATATTCCTTATTGCTGTCATCTGCTTGTTGCGGCACATGCAAAAGCATCTCCCATTGCCTCTTCCAACGACGGATGTTCTTCTCATTGATGCGAAAGTCCCGCCTGGCTTACTATGTCTCTGCGGCTAGCACAACTTTTTGTTTGAAAGCGGCACTATAGTGGCATTGCCTAGTTGGTGCCATTACGAAAACGCCACGCCGCATGCCGATACCATAGAATAAAGAACCAGCTCCGATACGACACTGGTCAAAGCGACATTGCTCGTGTACTTCAGTTGGCTACTGGCCCGGCTAGTAGTGGCTGCGATGCTGACTTTTCTAGATAGCACTAGCTATGCACCATATTTATAATTTTCAGTTAAAAACGGGCGTTTTCTACAGTCCTCGAACCTAAGCCGACCCTAAAGTTTTGTATGTGATCATTTGAAAAAAACTATCAGCCTAGATTCTAATAAATATGTTTTTTCCATTTGATGCCGTGGCGTGCTAGCAGCCAGAACGGCAGCCTCAAACTCGCTCAAGCTATGAGCCAGCTTTTCTACCAGCCCCCTCTTCTCAACAAACACCTGCATGAGGCTGGCGTAACACGCAGCATCTGCCACTGTTGGGTCTGAATTGCCCGTGCTGTCGCTTTTCGTGCCGTCCTCATCACTGTCGTTAGGCGACACTTTGGCAATAGCAGAGGCAACGATGGCGAAAAGTTGAATCTTGAAAAGCCGAACCTCGTAGCCGACGTATTTTCATGATTGCAGCAGCATTGCCAACCAACTTCTTCGCATTCTGAATGCCACAAACCGGTAGATCCCTCTCGCGTGCCAGCACCGACTTCTTCGTACTACGTTTAACAGCACGAACGATGTCCAGTTTTTCTTCTATGCCGAGCACCCGGTTTTTGTCTTAGCTTGCACGACACCACAACACGGGCCACAACGCTCCAACTCTGGCATGGTGCTGAAATGATGCTGATGTTGATCTGGCTTCACCTTTCCAAGTGCTCTCTGCGTTTGTGCTTGGAGGCCGTTCTGATCTCTGAGGCTCGTTGTTCTGCTGGGTCAACATGCCGCCGTGATTTCGCAATGAAAAGTGGAAACACTACGTGTTAACCGATATGTAGGCAATAAGCTGGTACGGTCTATGTGGATACAAAATGGATTATGTTCAACGTCAGCTCAGTCGGGGATTTGACTTTACTACTTTTAAAACGAAACTACTGTTTAAGCTGGTACGGTTTAACGAGGTTTTACTGTAGCAGCCAAGCACGTCTGTGGATGCCATTTTTGCGAAGGACTAAGCACTACCTAGGCAGGAGCTCTCTGTGGTGTTGTGGCTGTGCCAACCATATGCATGAATTCACCCATTGTCAAAGCAATGAATTGTTTGTGTTCTTTAAATGCAAATTAACATCTATATGGCAGCGTTGCATTAGTGTCATTATTTTTTTTTGCATGTTTTCATTCGAACATGTGGCGGACACTATTTTCAGTATCATAGAGCATCAATAAACATTTTGTTTAAAAATGAAGCAGAATCGCGCAATAAACCGCCCTGTGACCTGCCGAGACGCTTCCAAATACGCACGTGCTGACAAGATCACTCGTCAAGGCCATTTAGTTGTGCACTGGGTTCCGAACTGTGGCACCACATCTCGCTGTGCAAGAATCTCTGCTAGCAAGTCGTGCAGCCTTGGCGTTGCTGCAAGAAACTACTGAAACAGCTTATAGTGTGCTTGCTTAATCTCAAGTTTTCGAGACATGGGGCAAAGTGTTCACTAGCGCTGTGACAGCGAATCTTCATGGGGATCGAGCGAGATCTGTTCTTGCTTACTTGAGGATGCCTGACACCAATAATGATCCGCCTTCCTGATGAAACAGCAAATTTTTATTTTATCAGGACAAGTATCAGCATATTTTTACACTTTTATATTTAACTTGTTGTCACCATCTGGAGGCATGCACCAAGTACGGTCAGCCATGGCATCCAGGATTTGGGGCGCTGTCCGATGCAGCACTAGCAAATCTCAAACACAGTGCGCCCTGCCTATGCATTGCTCCTGGTGCGACCTGCACCCTCATGCTCATAGTCACGATATTATGGCTCGACCTTGTCGCAATTTCTTTACAAGTTCTCACTGAGAAGATGCTATCCACCAGGAAACTTAGGAAAAAATTTTTACTATTGAAACTTACAACCTCAAATTAACGAAATTCACAATTTAAAAAAGTTTTTCGCGGCAAGCACACCTTCATTATATTGAGGTCTGACTGTAGTTGTCATACGAAATTACCACAGGGTTGCGAGTGAATGGTGGCATGTTGTAATACGTACTAGGAGTTCCTATGTATGCTTCCAAATTTGCATAAGAACATATTCCTAGGTTTATTGGACAGACCACAATGGAAATGACAAAATTCAGCCACCTTGTGCATATTCAGGCTCTGTTGTTCAGAATTTTTTGAATGACTACAAGTATCAGTTTCTCCTGAGAATGTGGGGCAATACATAATCCAATGCTCTGAGCATCCTCAGCTGAGTGTTTTGCCTTCTTTTGTCTTCCCCCAGACTGCCTCAACTATGCTGTCAACATACATGATGAGGGGAACCTGTTGGAGATTGTTGGGAACTGCTGTGAGTATGGGCTGCAATTGCATCCCTTTTTCTGTAGGGGTGTGCAAATACAGTAGAAACTCGTTGATACATTCCCGTTACGTACATTATCCCGGTGCCAATGTTCGCTATCGAGAACACAAAAAATGACCCAATAGAGTTACGTTCATTTTTTACCGATTCATACATTCCGGGAAAACACAATTTTTCAGCACCAATGTTCAGTACGTCGCCAAACTGCAATCGTAGGAAATGTTTTTCGGTCGCTAGATCCCATGTAAACGACAAAAGGCACGAGGCACATGCGTTCTAGAACATATATAGCTGCCCGCTGCAGCAGCTTCATTGCTGTACTCGCTCGCCCGTCTCACGTGAAAATGCCGGCTCACACTCAGTTTCTAATTTCGCTTCCAGCAAATCTTCGTCATTCACAGCTATCGCTGCCAATCCTACTGCGATGAGCATTGTCACCTATCTGTTTTACAGTGCATGGTGCGTAGTGCCATCGGTAGTGTACTTCACGTTTTTAGTGGGCTATAATCCAAATGCGCCATCGTTCCCTGCTGCAGGAGGTGCAATGTAGGCATCACATTTCGCTTCGGCGGCATCTGGCATCGCTCACTAGCTCGATTTTGTTTCGGTTTCCATTCGCAGTCTTAAAACACCAGGCAATAGGAAAACAACAAAGGGTGTCTCAGGCTGCCGAACCACCACCAGCTCGGCGCGCGACGGTGTCTCGTGCCGCTACGATCTGCGTGATGCTTCGCATTATGTAGATGTTTGATTCTGTCAAATTTTTTTAGTTACTTCGGATCATATGTTTTTTCTCACAGTTTTTTCCACAATGTATGAACGAGGTTCTACTGTATTCAAAAGTAAATAAATGGCTATCTGAGAGTGCACTCGTGAACACTAGCTTTCTTTTTTTTTCATTTAGCAAGGCTCACAAACATAGCAGTGTGATTGCTTCATTCATTGCTATTGCTGGTCGTGTGAAGACAGAAGCGATGTTACACTTGTTCCAACCTAACCTGCAGTTGTGTGGTCAATTCTGTGCTACTTTGGGTACTTTTGATTAGGTTGTTGGAAAAGTTACAAGAAACTGTTTGTAGGCCGCTTGTAACTTCTAATATTTGCAAAGTTAAAGGCAACAATATGGCAATTGTGCATACATACAGTTGGGTTTGTCAGACTTGTTTTTGCTCACCATAATGCAGCAGACACAAGGTGTACCTGTATGTGGCCTAGCCTTCAAGATTAGGGCTGGGGGCACAGTCTCACAAGCCACGTCCTGTGTAGTCTCTTGTTGTCTCTGGCAGAATGCACTACGAATTATGCCGAGCATGCACAACAGTGAATGAAAGATGGTCCTGTACAGTACTGTAGTTAGCAGGTGACACTGTTATAAAGTAGAACCTCGTTTGGCTGGCTCAACTGTAGTTTACATCTACATAATGTGAAGTGCTGTGCAAGTCATTGCAGCACCAGACGCCGACACAAGTAAAACTGGTGGGTACCAGGCAGCCAGAGATGCGTGTCTTTATGTTTCTGTTGTGTAATGTGTAAAGTGAAACAAAATCGAGCTGGTGGGTGATGCCAGAATGAGATTCTGCCAGAGCAAAACTTGATGCTGAGTTAGTGCCACCTGCAGGAGAAAACAGTGGCACATTTGGGCTAACACCTTTAAAAGCGTGTTGTATGCTTCCAACGGCATTATGGCACATGCGCTTGTGCTTCGAAACAGATGGTCGAAGACGCTTATTGCAATAGCGTTGGCGATGATAGCTGTTAATGGTGCTGTGCTACTACCCGTGAGATTTGCTGGTTGTGAAACTTATATGAAATCGAGCTGGTGTGCTACACTGGAATACAATGCTGCCAGAGTGAAACATGACGCTCTCTTTGCACCGCCTGCAGCAGCAGTCAGCAGTGCAGTTAGGTGATTGCCTTTTAACGTGGTAACAATAAGAGCCCCATGACGCGGAAAATCCGGCGATCGGTGTCCCGCATCTAGTGTTGACCGTCTTTTCGCAAAAATCATTTCAAACCATGCATACGCAACGATGCAGGCCCTCCGTGTAGTGCAAAGAAGTTACTAAACTGATTGACTTTCTCAAAGTAAAATGTGTCAGAAAAATCGTAAAGTACGACTTACACAGAACCTACAGACATGATAGCATCGGAGTGTAATTTGAATATATGGGAAAACACCATTCTGTTACACGGAAACTCAAGCACAAACCCGTTTTCCAGCATTTCTGCCATTCATACAGTGCCACGCCCGGTTCCTTGCAACACCTCCAGATGGCACTTGCCTCTGCGCATAGCACTTGCCTCTGCGCAATGCGCAGAGGCGAGTGCTAGCTAGGAAAACGATGGAGCATGTTTTATTAGAATGTGAAGACATCTGCCCAGCGGTCGATTTAGGCACCACTGGCCTCCTTGAAGCCCTTGGGTTCAGCGAGACCAGTGGAAAAGTAAACGCGTCCACAATAGGGATTAGTAAGAGGCGATTGGAGGATTGGTGGAAGAAAAGTAGGGAAACGACAAAAAATGGAAACGTACAAAAGCAAAGTTCGCAACAGGGGATCAGAAAACTTGGTTGTGGTAGTTCATAGGTTTTTTTCTTCTTTTTTTCTTGTTTAACCTAGGTAGGACATTAGGCAGTATAATAGCAAGAGCTTGGTGGTGCAACCCACCGCCCCCTTCTAAAGGGGACGCTCGTAACGTCCATCCATTCTATTCCATCCATCCACGCGACCCACGCAGGAGGCTGCATTTACAGTCGCCGACCAATCTTTCGGACTCCAAAAATTCGGACATGCTCGATTATTCGGTCTGCTTCGCGGCACCGCCACTCTCCCCATAGGCCATAATGTATAACAACTGCCGAAAGTTCGAACACCTTGCAACCTCTCGTCTGATTTTTCGGACACTCCTTGAGCCAATTCGATTGAGAGCACCATGCACCGACTTTGACCGCTGCATGGTTCGACTTGCTGAACGACATTTTTGTATTGAACGGAGCCTACTTGCTGCCCCACGAAGTGGCGGTACTGCAAATCCCCGCTCGTCATCATCGTTTCTGCCTGGTTCGATAGAGTGGCTCTTCAGCAGTTCCGGTTCCAGCTTAGTAAGCCATGTCAAGACAATCCAGCAGCTGATTTGTTTCTTCACGCACGACGCTGCGAGTAGGCCACGTTTTTCGTTTGTGCAACTGGTGTTGGCGTGATGGCATGGTGATGTTTGCTTTGTGTGCTGTGTCGAGGTTGCGGTGATCCAACATGGCATACGGAAACCTCGCGTCAAGTGTCTAATGGCGCAGACAGTGCTGGGGAATGCCGGCAAGCGGGTGCCAGGAGGCCTAGGATTTGACGCCTACCCATGTGCTCCCTGCTGCTGCCAAAAATGTTCTGCTGAGACCTGCGCAGTGGTCGATTCCGGACACTGTGTCAATTGAGTTTTACAGCTGCTGACACTGCTGTACTGACATGCGCAGAACTCGACGACGGCGAGATCATTCGTCAGGTTTCTGCTGCACCGCCGGACGATGAGTCGGAAGATGACGTACCATGTGCTACGCTGCCGTCGCATGTAGAGCGTGTACAAGCAGTGACTGTGCTTTCAGCCACCTATAGTGACCGTACGACTCTCTCCGAGATTCAGGCTTATCTGATTGCGTGTAAACGGAACAGCGTGCAACGGCGCATTCATGATTTCTTCAAGCCTACTGCCGAGCCAGAATAAGTGCGTGGAAATCAAGAATTTCTTTTTCTTAATCTGCTTTTTCGGACACCTCTTTATTCGGACATTTCTACAGTCCCCATGAGGTCCGAATAAACGGTTGGCGACTGTATACCAGAAAGCTCGCCTGCGTGCATAGCGTTCTCCGCCAATTTTTCCTGGTAAAAATTACGGTTACATAAGCTGCAGTTGCTGGGAAGCATGAGAAGCAGTCAAGCGACTTTTGAATGCTTAAGGGGGCCCAGGTCTTTGGGACTGAAAATCGGCCCAAAATTCGAATTTTCCATTTTTATTTTCCACATTCCTGATGTGTTTCCGAGCCTGTCGCCAAAATTTGGTTACAGAATACCGCCTAGTTCTTCTGTTATCGTGATCTAAAGATGCAAATCTGCAAGCGTTGCCCTTTAAATTGGTGACAAATCGCGCCAGATTTTCGGCACACATAACTCGATCACTACGCGCTCTGCCAGCACCATTTTGGTATCATTCAAAAGCTCACATTTCTTGCTTTCTTTATTCGTCAGTCAACAACACTGCTGGTGCTGCGGTCACGAAAAAGACAACATAAAAAGAAATTTGCGACACACGCTACTTTACTTGGCCAGTTTAAGCATGTGACCAAGATGGCGAGTCATGATTGGCTCCAAGGACCACGAGCGCTCAAACAATGAAAACAGGCGTCATTTTTTCTTAGTCTCGTGACTGCGACACTGGATATGCTTGAGGTCCGGCAAAGTTTCGTTCCGTGAATCATTATGGGCGGAAACATACGAGACACAATAAACTTCCGAAAGCAATTCCGTCGTCACAGTTCGAATGTCACCGAACGGCGACACCTCAACTGCTTTGCCAGATCACGCATACCTACACGCTGGTTACACTCGCATAAGAATCGTAGATTGCTGTCATAACTGAAGAGGAAGTGGATAAGAGCAGATGATAAAGCTACGCTCGGCAAGATTGCATCTACGACAGCCACTTAGCGAAAGATTCGGCTTTTTGTTGAAGATCCGACCGCCGAAAGTGCTACAGCCTCGGTCGCAAAGCCCGCTGCTCTGTACGTTGTCGTCGGACTTGCAACAGTGAACAATCTTATCGGTGTTTTCTCATGCAATACTTGCGGTGGTTCTGCGTAGCTGGTGCGGAGCGAAGAGAATTACGGTCTCGCTACTAAACTAACAGTGGTTTGCAAGATCTGCGAAGTTTTGTTGGGATGGAGTTCGGGGGGAATTGAGGGCTCGAAAACATGTAATCCTTTTGAAGTGAACGTACTCCATGCTATGTTGTTGACCGGCAACGGCCTAACGGCCATGAATTGTACCTAGTGCCTACTGATGGCCTTTGGTGTCATTTTTTCAAACTTTCCATCAATATATCAGTTGTGAAATGTTTTTTGTTGTTTTCTCAAAACCACAATTTTGATGATGATGCCGTATTGGAGGTGCATTATCTCTGCTTCTACTTGTGCTATCACTGTAATTCTTAGTGTTTTTTTTTTAAGAAAGGCAAAGCTGTGTAGAGTGAATTTATGAAATAACATTGTTGCAATTATTAGAAAATTAAAAAAAATTTTTTTTTTCTTTTTTTAGCAGTTGGATGGATTTCTCTCACTGAAGTTTGCAATGTTCTCATTTGATATGAAATTGGGTTAGAACACCATACTTGCTTATTTGCGCTCTGTTAGTTCCACATCATTTTTGTATGTCGATATTTATTATGCCATGTATGGTTTGGTAGATAGCTCACCTCCAAGCAAATTCTGCAACAAAGTTCTTCATTTACTATGCAAGAGAACTGGATGTACGGTATTTACTCGCATCATGATCGCACTTTTTTTGTAAAAGAAATTGATGCAAGTTCAGGGGTGCGATCATTACGCAGGTTAAATTTCCCGCGAAAAGAACAAAATTTTTTTTTCATCCTGCGTTTGCTGTGAATGATAACAGGTCAACAATAGGCGGCTGCTGCTGTATGTAGTGCGGGACACCAAAACAAGAATGTCGGCCAGCGGAGCAAGCCGAACGCGCCGAACGCGATCTTTTTTTTTCTTCTCATGAGTACATTACGTGCATTAAAACAGTATCTTTTGTATCAGTAATGAATAATATCATTAATATCGGCAAGGTTGAGGTAATAACGTAGCCATGTCCACTTTGAGGAGACAGAAACAGATGGGCGCGCTTGGCTGCCAGTGATATAAAAACACATGGTGGACATGCGGCAGAAGCTGCGGCCATTTGTCTTCACTGCTATCCTAATACGGCACATTTCTGCTAAGGGTGGGCGAATATCTTAGCTGTGTTACAAGCGTCGGCATATGAATAGGCTACACTTTTAACGTATCAGGGTAAACATCGCTACTATTGTTGCCGCTTGCGATTTGTTGCGTGCCTACGAGTGCAGACGAGAAGAATCGAAAGGCGCCTTTTTGTTGTTGTTGTTGTTGACCACAACCATTATAAAGCCTACACATAATAAAGGCAAGTTTGGTTGTAGCTTTTTTTTTTGTCATGGAAGTGCGGAAAGTGAGGAAAGGAATAAAATGGAGCATCTGCTTAAGAATGTTTGGTGCGTGCAGACCATTGGTTTGTCTTGAAGAGTTGTTCGCGTAGCATTCGAGAGATGGTAAGCGAAATCATTATTATCTAGACTTGGCACATGACATATCGCTGCGGCAATTTGGGGTGCGATCATCACACAGGAAATTAAAGAAATTGAATTTTGACGACGAAATTCAGGGGTGCGATCATTACGTGAGTGCGATCATTATGCGAGCAAATACGGTATATTTAAAACTAGCACATTGAAATATATAAATTCAGCAAGTTTCATCACAATCGAAAATTAATAAAAAAAAATGGTTTCAGGCGCAGGATCCCCCTTTAAGGCGAAGCTTAAGCGTCCCCAAAATTTGTTTACTCCTTCATGCACAGAAGTTTATTTCACAAGTAAAACTGAATTTTACTCAAACATTGACGAAAACCTCGTAAGAAAATTCTGTTCTCTAAACAAAAAAAATCTCAGTGCCCTTCCATTCTGTGAAGAAGGATAACCAGCAAAGCTGTGTATGTGGGCCTTTTAATGATGAACTGCACCTCCGCCACAGGTTGGCCTGGCATTGCCGTATCTTCGGGATCGTCCCACATAGGGGAGTGCTTAACGCCTGCTTCACCTCTGCTGTGGGTCGGCCCGGTATTGCACTATCTCCGGGATTGGCCCACGTATGGGGAGTGTTTTGCTTGTGACACGAACATTTCTTTGGACGGTAGAGGTATACAGTTTCTCTGTAAAACATTTCTTACACTTTTCACTCGGGCACAGTAACCTGGCCACCTTAGATGACCACCACACATCTAGGGTCTACAGTCCAAATCCGCAATAATGAATCTCGGTGGCAACGAAATTCTTGCAACAACAAAATATTTTCGTATCCCCTGTGAACGCCCATAGGATTCAATGCATTTCATACCTCTAGACAACGAAATATTGCTGTACTACAATCCCTCAGGAACGAAATTTGCCGGAACATAACCCCACATGTTACCTACTTGCGCAAGGCTAGCAGGCTCCAAAATCTGCTCAACTATGATTACTTTGCCGTAAAATTGCTTAAAATACCATAACATTACACTTGCGTAGGTGCCACCAGTTTTGTTTTCAAAAACAACCAAGATCTGGGAGCGATCACATGCGCCGGAAACACATCATGGCCACCATCTTGTCTGATGGTCACCTGTTCTAAGCAGCACGCATGTTGCTACCGGCATGTGACGTCAGTTTTTGCACACCTTGTGCAGTGCTTAATGTGCACCTCGGTTAGCAAAGTGCAGCAAAAACAACGAAATCCACGTCTCACTGACGCGGAATTGTTTATGGCGCTTGAGATGGCGGTCGCAGCATGGAGTGTCACGCATCGGACCGCGATTGAGCGATGGTCCGGGAATATGCATCTCTTGCTTCAAGAACGCTGGTTTTGGTGCCACCCGACAGGCATCATGTGCGCATTCGGCACCGGACATAGATTTGCACGAAGAGACCGTAATCTCAATCCATTGCCTTCGGGTAGAAGAGATATAATCACTTTCGTGCTCGGCATCGGACGTATTGGCATCTATGGGTGACAGCATGCGCTGGAGAAATGCTGCTGTTTGCGTGGAGCGCTGGCTCTGCGTCCAGCACCGAGTTACGCAAAATCTCGCAAAAGTGATCCCATCTCCGAAAGCAATCGACCAAGAATACTGCTCCACTACAGTGCTGCCACTGCTGATCGACGCATGCGGCGCACTTTGTACTGTTGGCAGTGCGGTTCCATATCCTCGAGCAAAGCTTGCCAAAGTAGGCTAACAGAATTTTGACAGTAAGGTTTCATTCTACGATGCATTACCTATCTTTGCTGTCTCATTTCCTAAAAACAAATTCTCACTAAAGTGAATTTTTTCGCGTTCCATGCCGATTTTGTTATTGTGAGGCTCAACTGTAGCAGTCATGTTTTGTGGATGCAAGCACAACAGTCGCTGTTTCCTAGCAGGCACATGGGGACGTTGGATGTCTCGCACATCCAAGTCGTCCTCGAAGGCTGGGATTTTGTACTACACATAGCATACCTGCTTACTGTGCACCTTTTTGGCTGGTGCTTGTAGTGAGGTATGCGTACTGTAGTATCGCCACAAGGCTTTGAGATTATTATGTCGACTTCCTGGGTGGAGCCCAAAAAAGAGCACATTTCCACTAAAGTAGTTGGCGTGTAGGAATTGAACAGCTGCTGAGCGAAGAGATTCGTCAGAAAGCCTGACATTTGTGCCAGTGGCAGCTTCAAAAATAGGCTGAAGATGCAACTTGGGCTTCTTTTGTTACTTCTCTATATGTTCTGATTGGAAATTGGCACTTCATGATAAATTGTTCAACGGTGGTGAAGACTGTAGGAAGGACTCCACATATGCACCTTTGCAGTCATGGGAGGAACATATTCTTGATAAGCTTTTGTATCAAGCAGCCCACACACAGTCTGAATGATTTTTCTACTGCCAGCTCTTTCTTTGCTCGTTCTAGTAACTATATCATGAGTTTCAAAGTTAGTCTCGCTGTCGTGTGATTTGTCACCGCTTGCGAAACTACCAGAGTGTGATTGTATCCCCGCAAGCTCTCCATACGAAACACCCAGCAACAATTATAAAAAAACGGTCCTCCAAGACCCTTCAAGCATGGTGGTCACTCCAGGTGATTACAATATTGAGCGGCATGACACACTGTAATTAGGGAGTGTAGCACTTCATCTCTTGCACCATATCAACTTGCCGCACATGAATTGCGCTATCCTATGCTTACAATCTCTTAAGGTCTGAACTGAAGTATTTTTTTCTATGGACAACTTATGGGTTCAGTGTGCATCACGTCATGAAGGTCATTGCGGCCGGGAAAAAAATGTTGCCTCAAGTGACAGTGGAGTTGATGTCTGCGCATTGTTGCGATCAGCCAGCAGGGGAAGTGACCTTCCAGCCTCTCCTGCCCTACTGCGACTAATCGCTTCATGAGGCTTACAATACATAACCTCAGACAGACCAGCGGCTACACCAAGGCAAGACACGCTTGATGGCTACGGAGTTGATGGATGGCCCATGGTTGCCGACCTCGAAATTCTGGGACCGAGAAATTCCAGTGAAAGTGTGCTATACACCGCTTCATTACAGTTGCTGCTGGGCCATCCCAGGAGCCAAGACACGCAAATAGAGTCAATCGTGACACCCCTGTCTACGAGCGTGTCCTTCTTTCTCTGGGACAGTGAGCCGTGTGCGCTCGGGGGTACTTCTCCAGTGGCGTTCTGTGAACAAAGGTGCCAGAGTGATTGTGTGCACTCTTGCCCACAAGGCGACTACGAGCACTCCGATTGGAAGATGGTGTGACCACGAACTTCCTTGGCCTAGGGATCTAGGAAGGACAGAGGAGGTAAAAGTGGACACTTTTGATGTAGCTAGTGTGTGCTCTCCCAGAAACACATAGTCTCGTATGACCTGTAGCTCATGCTACAAGAACGATGTACTGTGCTCCGGCTTGAACAATGATCCCTTGTTCTTTAAATAAGTTTGCCTCTCCTACATAAGTTGTGGGATTCTCATCCATGCTCTTGAGACAAAGGAACGACAACACAATAGTGCAAACAATCACAAGGGCATTTATTGCACCTTTCATAGATCAATGCCTGCTAGCCGAGTTGCTATCCACAAAACATGCCGATGGGCGCGCGACAAATTGCGAAAGTCCGACTCACCGCGACCAGATAATGAGCGAATATGTTCGCGCCATGCTGGACACCAACGCCTGGTCGTTCGCGCGTACAGGCACGCGAACGGTGGCGCGTTCGAACGAGGCCTCGCAAGACGGTCTCGTAGAAGCATGGATTGGCGCACGCGCAGGATGTCCGCACCACTTGCCGACTCCAAGCCAAAGAGGAAGCGCCTTCTCCTTTCCGTGCCCAAGTAACCCCGCCGTGAGGCGGCGTTAGCAGCACAACACTTGCGCCATCTCTCGCACTGCAGTTCAACCACACCGACCGCCGCGGGCATCACGCAGACCACGTGGCGAAGCCGGATTGCAGGAGACGAGAGCAATGTGGGAAAACATCATCTCAGGGGACGCGTGAGAGTCTCGCATCCCCACAAAGTAAACCCGTTGCTCCACTCCTCCAGTCCTCTTGACCTCACACTCTTCACGAAAGAAACAACCCTCGTCAAGCAGGCTCGGACAACGGCGTGGGCCTGCTTAGTCTCCATGTGACATGGGCATAGGCCAGCCACCCGTTACGAGACGCACTGGCGGCGCAGGCTATAAAGTGACCCTTTGTGTGACGCCGCACTCCGAGACCATGACACCCGGCTCCTACAGCGTTACCAGTCTTGATGGCAGATGCTTGAAATGTTGCACCGCTTTGAAGTCAACACGCGGGACTCGGGCACTTCAAGAAAAGAAGAAAAAAAAAAAGTGGTCACCCCAGGGGACTACTGTGCCAGAAAAATTTAAAAGCTGTAGTAGGCTTCCAACAGCACTATGACACACACACACACACACACATGCTCTGAAACAGATAGGGGCAAGTGTTTATCTCAATAGGGTTGGTGGTGATAGCTGTGAAGGGCATTGTGCTACTACCCAAGAGATTTTATGGTGGGGAAACCATAACGAAATTCAGCTCGCAGGTGAAGTCTGAATATGCGACGCTTCCAAATTATTTAGTTTTTATATGATAATGGGGGTTGATTTGGTTTTATTTTACCTAAATTTAGTGGTGAGCTAGAAGGGGCTAGTGGTGCCTTGCCACTAAGAAAGAGGATGCGCAGGCAATGGGACATATGTTGTCATTTTGATTTAGTCGGGTACTCGTAAGGCCATAGGGTAAATGTAAGCAGTATAGTTCAACCCCCTGCAATAAGGAAATTGGCAGGGATATCGGAAAAATTTGCTTTCGCAAGAGTTTAGTTGTTGCAAAATGAGACCGCGCAGACAAGGAATGTGCATCAAAATAAAACTTTAATGTCAAAATTTCGTTACCCTAATTTCACAGGCCTTGCTTAATGCTATAGAATCGCACTGCCAACACCACAAAGTGCACCTCAGCATTGGTCAGGGATGGTGGCACTGCCATGGAGCAGTGTTCTCGGCTGATAACTGATGGGGATATGATCATTTTCATGAGATTTCACACGCAGTGAAATCTCGATATAAAGAACTTCAGGGGACCGCGGTAAATAGTTTGTTATTCTGAAAGATGGTTATAGTGAAAGCCCCAAAATTAACCGTTCCGTCCATCAGCCCATCAGTTGATAAGTTGTCACCATATGAGCTATCCACAAAGACGTCACTGTTGGTTCTCGGCACGTGCTGATGCAATTTTTCATAGATTCTGCCGCCATGCACCACCGAATCACCGCATAATAAGAGTGAGGCATGCAAAACGGACGCTGACACCGAGAAAACTACTGAAAAAAAGGTAGCTCCATCTTCGCCTCCAAAGGGAAATGTTTCTTGCTTTTTGTTTGTTTTTCACATTTCTTGCTGTGGACACCGCAACTGTCTTGCTCGAGGCAGACACCTGAACTGTGTCAAAGTGCAAGCGCGCGTAAGCGACACTATCTGGAAAATGAAAAGTACGACTGTGTGGCATCCCCGCAAGTACGGAGGTTGCATTTCACTGTGCACGTAGCTAGTATGGCTGCAGATAGAAGCGCGAAAGAAAGAGGTGTGCACAGAAAGGAGAGTGAAAGGAAGAAGAGACGTGCCTCCGTTGCTAGGCTACACTTTTCTGGGCGGAGCATGCGCTCGTAAAACCTGATGCTTAGTCGCCTCTGCTTGCCCGTGTTCTTTTCTTCTCCGATGCCATCTCAGGTTTTCCGAACCCATGTGCCGCGACATCTGCTCTCTGCGCCTTGTAGCCTACTGTTTCGGCTGCTGTGAAGGATACATGGAAATCTAAGAATCCCCAGATTTTGGAATATTAGTTTGTAGTACAGAGGCATTGTTAGCACCACAGGGAAACTGCATAACGATCGTTATTCTGAAAAGTTTGGTATTCTGGAGTTCATAGTACTGAAATATTTTTGCATTGAAACTACAAAAAGTCTGCAGGGGATTTCTGAAAAGTTTGTTATTCTGAAAAGTTTGTTAATCTGGGGTTCGTACTGACAAGGTTTCACTGAAGCTCAGCACTGGACTTGTTGGTGTCTACGAGCAATCGTGTTTCGCACAAAAGTTTGCCCGAAGGGACCGTATTTTTGGTCGATCGCTTTTGAGGATGCAATCACTTTTGTGAGATTTAACTTGGCACCGGATCCGCCAAAGTCTATGGGTGATGGGGTGCACTGAAGGAACATGGTTGCCTGTAGATGCCAATGCATACAGTACGAGCAACAGTGTTGTCACAATATGGCCCCATATCGCAATGACTCGAGACGTGGCAGCCCACGCTGTGACTGCCATCTCAGGTGCCATAAATAAATACACGTCGGTGGTACATGTACTTATTTTTAGAGGGATGTTTCTATTCCATTTAAAATGAGTTATTGACGAAAAAGATGACTGCTGTGATGTGTGTTTCCTGTGCATGTGATCGCTTCCGGCACTTTGCTGTTTTCGTAAGCAAAAATTGCAGCAGCGTCGCAGATGTGCTGTGATGGTACTTTACACAGTTTAAGTGGGAAGAAAATGTCTGAGGACTTGTGCTACTCTCTTAGTGTTACACGTGCAGATAATATGGGGTCTAATGTTCCGGCAGTTTTTGTTGATGCAGGATTGCAGTTTAGTGATGTTTTGTTATCGAGAGATACAAAATGCATTTAATTCTATGGGCATTTGCCGAGGATAGGAAAACATTTAGTTGTGGTGAAAATTGTGTTGTCTGGAGTTTTCGTTATTGTGGAGTTTGACTGCATTGTTATTCATGCCTGTTGTGACCCATCAGAGGAGAAAGCGTAACGTGTTGTAGGCAAGGACAGACAAAGAAGAAGCTAGATGCACTTCATTGCTTCTTTGTAATGCTTCACTGAAATGGGATATGTTTTCTTCTATTTGCAAACATTCTGTAAGTAGGTTCTTATGTAAACACAGCCTGTTTGCATGCAAGAGCTAAGGCAGATTGTGGGAAACTGTATATTGCTCCTTTCGCCGCAGCCACACATGGCACCCACGTGGCATGCATTGCTGCTGCATGCTTCCCGGGCTGCCCCGAGCGCAACGGTGTGGCCCCTGGTGCACAGCTGGTCAGTGTGGCCATTGGGGACCTGCGGCTAGGCTCCATGGAGACCGGCACTGCACTGGTCCGGGCCATGGTACGCGTCCTCCAACAGGGTTGCCATCTCATCAACATGAGCTACGGCGAGCACGCACACTGGGTTGGAGGGTGAGTGATCGTTCCTACCAGATTGGTTTAACCATATGGGCTCTCACCTTGTTGTTTGCTTTATTGAATAGTCATTATTAAGCATGTACGAAGCAGGTGATTTCTCTACAATTTGCGTAGGAGTGCTGACCACCAGAAGTTTGAACTCAGTGACTCGCAGAGCCGGATCTGCTGTTGCCATGCATAAACCAGTGTGCTGCAGTGAGCATGCACAGACCCGTGCGCTGTCCCTGAAGGTATACAGTACGGCCTAAATTATTGAAGCAGAGGTTTACCGCATATACTCACATATAAGGCGCACTTTTTTTCATCAAATTTTCTCGGGTGCGGGTTACACACGAATCAGGCCTACAGCTACACATTAACACGCTGTAGTGTCAGTGCGACTACTGTGTCAAGAGAATTAAAAAACTGGTGACTGATATCAACATTTTATTTCATTATTTATCGCGGCTTTCAAGCTAATCGCTCACGACCTCAGCCCATCGGCACTCTCACCACTGTCGGATGAGCTCGCCTCATTGGCACGCTCCCAAAGCTGGTCGTCCTCTGTGCTGTCCATGGCGTTTTTTATACCCGTGACTCTAAAGCTCTTTGCGATGGTGTCCACTGACATGGAACGCCACGCGTCCAGGATCCAACCTCACACTTGCTGAAGAGACGCTCGCTTCAGGCGCCCTGTTGGAGTTTCGTGGTTGCCCGCGTCCATCCACTCGCTGTAACACCGGTAAAATCCCGTCTTGAACGGCCGGTTTACGCAAACATCGAGCGGTTGCAGCACGATTGTCAGGCCACCGAATGAATCGCTGGCAAGTCCGTTCGGCAGTCGGCCAGCCGAGCCTTCACTTGGTCTATTAGGTCGATGCGCAACAATATAAATTGCGGTGAGTGGGAAAAACTAACTGGTGCCATCTTGTAGTACTTTGAGGGACTGGGCACGTTGTTGGTGCGTTTTTTTTGTTTTTGCTTCTGGAAGTGTTGCTTCCAGAACCCTGTGTTGCGAGAACATAGGGCATGCATTTGCCTCGAACGAGTGCAGCTTGGTACCGTAGGTCCACCACTCTTCAGCTCAGCATTAGGGAAGAAGTATTACAAGTTGCATACCCGCCGTGGGCTGAAAACACACAAGGATGAGCGATTCACAGAGTTGGACGAGAGGAAAAGCATGCGTGCACTGTAGGCTGTCTTGAAGAGGATTGCCGTAGGCTTACCTTATTTACCCGAATCTAACGTGCACCTTTTATCCGAGGAAATGGGCCCGAAAATTGCCTGCACGTTACATTCGGATGTGATACCAAAACTGCGTTGGCACCATTGGCCTATACCCCCAAAGCCCTCAGGACGACATCGCAAAACGGCAACTGAGCACGTTTTTGTGAAAGTTGCTGTTGATTCATTTTGCGCTTGACTATGATCTAGAGTGGTATTCTAAGCAAATAACTTTCGCGAATACTCTCACTTTTGCGAACTTTCACCTGACTCCGCAACCACCAGCGTTTCAGGCACTGTGCCAAGCTCTATATCTGCGTTAGAAATGCTGTCGTCCGCTTACTTTGATAAGTCCGATGCAGAGTCTCGCAAAAATGATAGCAGTATCTAAAGTTATCGCTTGAGAATACCGCCCCTGTGTATTTGACATCTTTGGGGAAAGACTTGGAAATGGTGACGACGACATGCCACTTTCATTACGAAAACTTAGTTTAAATAATTTCTGCCTGTGAAGGTACATTCTGCACGTCTCACTTTTTCTGATCATGAATGGAGGGGGGTGTGCTATGTATATATCTTTTTATGAATCGGCGACATGTTATTCGGGTATCACGTGGCGCACCTTCAATGATGTTTGGGCCCAATCGAGATTGAATTTTTCGGTTGAGATTTGGCTCCATTGGTCAAGCTATAGGAGGGAGCCAGTTGCTGTCAAAAATTTTGATCGGGATCGGGCTCGATCGCCATCGGAAGTGGCTGCTTGACAACAGTGCTGCACTTTTATTTTCGTACTTTAAAGGGACTGACAACCAACACAGTGGAACCCCAATTATACGACTTTCTCGGGACCTCGAAAAAGCATCGTAAAATATGGGGGTCGTAAAATCCAAACATAAATTGTGCCTATAAAAATACCACTTATTTCGTGCGACGGATTTATGAGAAACTTCAATGTAAACTACTAACATACTCTGCAGCGCTTGGAAACCCAAATTACCAAAAAGGTAAATGCGCTAAAAATTAATGCTGCAGTACAGGTCCCAATCATGCTTCATTCAAACGAACCTTTAGGGCATTCCACTGCTTACTGCCGCGATTCCCGCCAGCCGGCACAAACATTAAAAAAAGTTGGTATGTTTCGTTTGGACCTTGTTTGATCCGTGAACCAAGAGCTTTTGCTCGAGGTGGGCAACCATCAAAAGGAGGTCCTCTGTGGCGTCGCGTGAACAGATGAAGCTCCAGATGCCGTCTATGTGCTGTAGCGCCTCGGTGAACATAGTAGGCGCAGACACAGCATCTGTGGCGCCGTCATTGTACTCGTCCGATGTCGAAGTGGTGTCGGCACTAGGCAAAGCCTCCTCGACGGCGTCATCCAGCGACACCTCGCCGCAGATCGCAACATTGTCATTGGCCTCCATGTACTCGGCGAAGGCCGTGGTGAGGTTTAAACCCTCGAAATCGTCATCGGCGAAGCCTGCATCGGTGAACATGTACTCCATGTACATGTACATGCCTCCATGTACTCGGCGAAGGCCGTGGTGAGGTTTAAACCCTCGAAATCGTCATCGGCGAAGCCTGCATCGGCCTCGTGTGGCATTGAGGTTGTTGCGTCCCCAGCAGAGGAAGAAGTCTCTTGCTTAAAGCCACAGTGATTGAACGAGTTAGCGATTGTGCTTCCCGACGCTGCGTTCCACGAACTGGCAATAAAATGCATGGCGTCGAGCACAGTGATCTTTTTTTCCGACCCGCTGCGCTCCATAGCCGCCAGCCGACGCTGCACTAACCGCTTCCAGTACCCTTGCTTGCCGCACTTAATGATGCTGGCTTGTGCAGTTGGGCGGAAAAAAAAACAACCTTTATGTTCCTCAGGCTAGACGTATTGGGTGGGTGGCACGGTGCGTTGTCCACGAAAAGCAATATTTTCCTCGCCTTAGCACCCATCTTGTTATCCAGCTGCTGCGAAAAATTGCTGAAGAACGAAGACGTCATCCACTCCTTTTTGTTGAAGTTGTAGCTGCACAGCAGCGTCTTGAAGCTCTTAAAGCACCGTGGCTTTGCAAACTTTCAACAATGAGGACGGGCAGCCTCTCGGAACCGACCTCGTTAACACAGAATAGTGCCGTCAGACGCTCTTTACTACGCTTGCCACCATGACAGCTGTCACCCTTAAACTCAAGGGTTTGCTTGGGCTGCATATGGTAAAAAATGCCGCTCTCATCAGCATTGAAAACGTCGCAGAGCTTCTATGCAGCAATCATCTCCGGCAGCAACTCCATCCACTCGTTCACCGTCGATTTTGGATTCCATTACCTTTGTGCACAGGCACCCAGCAGCTAGACTTCATCGTTACAACCGATAATGCGGCTTGGGGACATTCTAGTAAGCAGGTTATTTCTCTATAGAAAGCATATAAAAGTTGACGGTGCATCAGCTTTTCATTGTTATAACTGATGTAATGTTAAAACCGGTATCATTATAAGTGGGTTCAACTATATTTGCCCAATGGGGTGCACAATTGTAAACATGAAAATAAGACAGCTTTGCAGCCTGTTGAACCGCTACATGGCCATGCATGCAATGAAATTTGAATGAAAGAACACAAGAATCTTCGGCATGTGCAACATGCGACTTAGTACCTGATGCAGCAGCCATTAGTAGATAGCTGCCTTCTGTTTCATTGTGGTGGTCTTTCGTGCCCGCTTTCAACTTGGCTTGTCGCAGTCGAGCAGCATGTAGCACACAACACAGCGTTCTGCTTTGTTATCGAGGAGGCAAGTGAACTTCACTGCTCTGGCTTGGCTCGGCCGACTCGTGGCCTCCAAGATTGCACCGATGCCAGTGCGATCTTTTAGGCCATGACCAGCTGCTAGCCCACACAGCGCGTCGCAGGAAGAGGAAGAAGGGAATGCACAGCCTGGTTGTGACCCTCGAGATTGCGCCCGGAGGTCTCTGAGGCCACGCCCCACTACACTTGCCTGCGCAGTGTGCAGAAGTGAATGCACTAATCTTTTGCACTGCGGTGCATAGCTGCGCAGCGTGGTGCAGCTCACGCAGCCAGGCACGTGCAAGAGAGAGAAGTCAGTGGAGAAGTGTGATAGTGAGCTAATGTTTATGCACAGGTGTGCAGCTATGCACAGCGGTGGGAAGGACCAGCGTTGCTTGACGACGTATTCAATGCGGGTACGCGGGAGTTGTGAACTGTTGCGGCAAGCGCGTGCCGAACTTCGCAGAAGGTGATGTAACCTGCAAGCAACAGTTTAGTATTTTTTGGACAGTTTCACTTTAATAAAACGAGGCTTTAAATATGTGAATCTCAAGGGGGATCTCAAAGGGGATCTTTTTTACTTCATTACAGTCGCTGACCGTTTATTAGGACCTCATGGGGACTGCGGAAATGTCCGAATAAACAGGTGTCCGAAAAAGCAGATCAAGAAAAAAAAAAATCCTTTATTTCCACGCACTTATTCGGGCTCGGCAGTAGGCTTGAAGAAATCGTGAATGCGCCGTTGCATGCTGTTCCGTTTACGCGTATTCAGATAAGCCTGAATCTCGGAGAGGTTCGTATGGTCACTATAGGCAGCTGAAAGCACAGTCACTGCATGTACATGCTCCGCATGCGACGGCAGCATAGCACATGGTGCGTCATCTTCCAACTCGGAGTCATCGTCCAGCGTTGCAGCAGAAACCTGACGAATGATCTCGCCGTCGTCGAGTTCTGCGCATGTCAGTACAGCAGTGTCAGCACCTGTGAAACTGTCAAATGAGACGGTGTCCGGAATTGCAATGAAACCATTGCGCAAGTCTCGGCAGAACATTTTCCGCGTCAGTAGGGAGCACATCGGAAGGCGACAGATCTTAGGCCTCCCAGCAACTGCTTGCTGGCATTCCCCAGCGCAGTCTGTGCAGTCACTGTCAGCGCCATTAGACACTTGACGCGATGTTTCCGTATGCCATGTTGCATCACCGTAACCTCGACACAGCACACAAAGCAAATATCACCACGCTGTCACGCCGATACCAGTCGCACAAACGAAAAACGTGGCCTACTCGCAGCATCGCACACGAAGAAAGAAACAAATCAGCTGCTGGATTGTCATGACATGGCTTACTAAGCTCAGACCGGAACTGCTGTAGCTACGAACCAGGCAGAAACTATGATGATGAGCGGGAATTTGCAGTAGTGCCACTTGGTGGGGCAGCAAGGCAGCTCCATTCAAAACAAAAATGGCGTTCAGCAGGTCGAACCATGCACCAGTCAGAGTCGGTGCATGGTGCTCTCGATCGAGTTGCCTCAAGGAGTGTCCCAAAAATTAGATGAGAGGTTGCAAGGTGTCCGAACTTTCGGCAGTTGTTATACATTATGGTCTATGGGGAATGGCGGTGCCGCGAAGCAGACCGAATAATCGAGCATGTCCGAATTTTTGGAGAAAATCAGTCGGCGACTGTAGGAGCGCGGGAGTGAACTAGCACTAAAACAAATGATGCAATGAAAACCGAGAGAGGGAAGCGCGCGAAAGAAATTCTTTGTATTCCCACATAGTGGCAGCACCTTAGAAAAGAAGTTAGGAAATTGGCGCTCTTTTTAAACGTACCGACGGCACTGTAAATATACGGCATCGACCATTTTTGGACTTGTTCACTGCGTCGTATATTTACGTCATTGACCCTCAAAGGGTTGAAGGGACACTAAAGGCAAATAATAAGTTGACGACTGTTTAAATACCATCCCAGAAACCTCACAATGCTTGTTTCGTGCCAAGAAGGGACTTGGTTTACGAGAAAATTGCATTTGAAGGATCCGAATACCATTTTCTACATTTAAATCTTCTGCCTCCCAACTGGGGGAGTGGTGACGTTGCTTATGCCATCATCACTCTTTGCTGCTGTCGGTAACTAAAACAGCGCCTGACAGATGGCAGCACCGAGTCAAGACAGAGCGGTGGATTCGCCGCTGTAGCGGCTTTTTGATCAAGTGGCGTAGACCGTTTGGGCATCCCGCGACATAACATGGAAATTGAATTGCTGTTTGTGCGAGTTTCGTGAGCCAGCAAAACCAACGCAGCACTAGTGATAACGAAATTGCTGAAACGCGAAAGCATGGGCGGCGCAGAGTCGAGCAAAAACGAAATCTTTCGACCACCCATGTCATTGTCGAGGGTAATTTTAATTTCAATTAGTTCTTTTTCTGAAAATGAAATAGAACTGGATAAGTAGAATTTTATTTCGTCTTGTAAAACAATACAATGATGTTTTTTGCAAGTTGAGTACTAGTGACAGAATTTAACTGAGGAGTGCTTTCGTCATCGGGCAAGTGCTTGAATGTCCCGGGGGAGTCTCTAATCATGTCCTACATTTACCTCAGTTTCTCGATTATTAAGGCCCGGTTCATGATAATATTGATGCCTTAGAGATTCTCAAGCATGTGGGGATGCGCGACTCTCGCGCGTCCCCTGATGTTTTCCCGCATAGCGCATCCCCTGATATGCTGTTCTCCCGCACGGCTCGCGTGGCCTGGCGCCCGCGGCGTGGTACAAGCGCGGTGCGAGAGATGTCGCCACCGTCGCGCCGCGGCGGGGTTACTCGGGCGCCGAGGGACAAGGGGCTGGCTCTTTCCCGGCGGGTCGGCGAACCGCGCCGGACGTACCGCGCGCGCGCGTCGACCATGCTTCTGCGAGACCGTCTCGCGTGGCCGCCTTGGACACCGTTGGCGTGACTGTACACGCGAACGACCAGGCGTTGGGATCCAGCATGGGGCGAACATATTCGCTCGCAATGCGATCGCGGTAAGTCTGACTTCTAGATTTGTCGCGCGCCCATCGGCATGTTTTGGGGATATGAACTCGGCTAGCAGGCATTGATCTATGAAAGGTGCAATAAATGCCCTTGTGACTGTTTGCACTACTGTGTTGTCGTTCCTTTGTCCCAAGAGTACGGAGGAGAACCCCATATCTCCCACATCTGGCGCCCAACGTGGGGCTCTTGGGGCATCGGACGATAGAGTTAACATTTTTGCTTCGTTCGAGACCTTTGTTTGAACCGAAGCGTAGGCCTAGCGTGGATTTTGATCGCTAGCGTCGGCGGCGTGCTTTCTTGAGCGAGGCGGCGGTGGCTGTAGTGTGTTTGAACATGTCAACATGCTAAGCCTTTTCGCAAGTGTTTTTTTTTAATGGCATTCGTTGGTACGAGAGCCACGTGGTCTGCATCCTGGGAGAGCGAGGCTGAGCGCCCGCGGAGCAGTGGCAAGCCTGAAGCGAGTGAGTACGGAAGCCTCGTGGGTGGTCCGAATTTCTTATGTAAATAGCTTATTCTATCTCTTTGACTCGGATGAAGTCGCGGCTCTGGGAGCCGGGTGGCCGCGGGCCACGGGTGCCACTACGGGCTGACTGGTATTGCGGCCTGGCACCGGGCGCTCCGACACCGTCTGGGACGGTGGGCGCCGTCAACTCGGATGCTGTGTGCACCGAGCGGAGTAGGACCACCTCACAGAGCTTACGTCTCCTCGCGGCTGCCTGTTTTGCGCCCATTTTGGGTGTTGTTTTTGGATGCCGGTTGTTGTCAGAGTAGCGACGCTTTAGGCCTAAGGCTTTACGAAGCTGCCTGTCGCACGTGGAGGGACACAACCTGGTGGACCGTGGCGTTGAGGTGTTGCAAGTTGCTTCCCTCATTCTAGTTAGCCTCGCACGAATTGAAATTACTCGTTCGACCCAAGAAAGCGAGCTTCGTTCACGTGAACTTAGCATCTGAGTAGCTGCCCGATCTTTTGCTAGCCGAGTTGAACATCGTACCACGTGGGCGATGCGCATGCAGAATTCCTCTCCCTTGCACTACTGTAGTGTTTGCCGAGTGTGTTGAGTTTACGCAGCGTGATTGGAGTCACCCCTGGCTTGCTGTCACCTGCACATCGTCTGCGCTGCTGCCCCGGACTACGATCGAGTCACCCCGGGCGATGGTGATGCTGTGGCCAGTTCGGCGCAGCGACTTCGGCGGCCTCCTGCATCCAGCTCACAACCCTCGGCGGCGGACAAAGGAGCCAGCGGTCACCGACAGCTACGGCGGCTCTTGCCAGCAGGGTGCGTCGGCGCGAGCGACGCTTGCTCGTACCGACTACTGCGTCGTCGTCTCCGGAGTCCTGGCCTGGAATGATGCCGTCGAGTCTGCAAAGCTGCTGCTGTGACCGGCGGACGCCAGCGGTGTACCCCAAGGACAGTCGGCTCGCATGTTACGGACAGCGTGTGGACATTTCCCTGGCGCGGCCACTGTTGCATGTACCACCTTGTTCGCGAAGCACGGGTTAATGTTAGACCGTGTGACATGTTTCGCCGGAATAAGAAGTGATTTAAGGTTGGGGGGATGTGGGGATGCGCGACTCTCGCGCGTCCCCTGATGTTTTCCCGCATAGCGCATCCCCTGATATGCTGTTCTCCCGCACGGCTCGCGTGGCCTGGCGCCCGCGGCGTGGTACAAGCGCGGTGCGAGAGATGTCGCCACCGTCGCGCCGCGGCGGGGTTACTCGGGCGCCGAGGGACAAGGGGCTGGCTCTTTCCCGGCGGGTCGGCGAACCGCGCCGGACGTACCGCGCGCGCGCGTCGACCATGCTTCTGCGAGACCGTCTCGCGTGGCCGCCTTGGACACCGTTGGCGTGACTGTACACGCGAACGACCAGGCGTTGGGATCCAGCATGGGGCGAACATATTCGCTCGCAATGCGATCGCGGTAAGTCTGACTTCTAGATTTGTCGCGCGCCCATCGGCATGTTTTGGGGATATGAACTCGGCTAGCAGGCATTGATCTATGAAAGGTGCAATAAATGCCCTTGTGACTGTTTGCACTACTGTGTTGTCGTTCCTTTGTCCCAAGAGTACGGAGGAGAACCCCATATCTCCCACAAGCACTAATCTATCACTTTAGCTTGCCTCAATATTTGCCTTTAGTGTCCCTTTAATATGCAGAAGACAAAGATAATGATCAATAGCTGGGCAGGGAGCAAGAGTTCAGGATTGCCAGTTAGCCTCTAGAGTCTGTGAAGGAGTAGGTATACCTAAGTCAATGAATCACAGGGAACCCTGATCATGAGAAAGAAATTCATAGAAGAATAAAAATGGGTTGGATCGCACACGGCAGACATTGTCAGCTCCTGACTGGAAGCTCACCATTATCATTGAAGAGGAAGATGCACAATCAGTGCATTTTACCGGTGCTGACATATGGTGCAGAGGCTTGGAGACTGATAAAGAAGCTTGAGAACTAGTTAAGGACCGCACAAAGAGCGATGGAATGAAGAATGCTAGGCACAACCTTGAGAGACAGAAAGAGAGCGGTTTAGATCAGAGAGCAAACAGGTTTAGCTAATATTCTTATTGACATTAAGAGAAAAAAAAATGGTGCTGGACAGGTCATGTGTTGCGCAGGCTAGATAACCGTTGGACCATTAGGGTGACAGAGTGGGTACTAAGAGAAGGGAAGCGCAGGTTGAGGATGGCAGAAGACGAGGTGGGGCGATGAAATTAGGTTATTTGTGGGCGCTTGTTGGAATCGGTTGGCGAAAGACAGGGGTAATCGGAGATTGCAGGGAGAGGCCTTTGCCCTGCAGTGGACATAAAATAGGATGATGATGATGATTAGGATGGTGATGCTGCTGCTCATGATGATAACAAAACATTTTTGCTAGTGCGGGCCTCTTTAAGCCTGCAAGAATTTTGTGCACGTTGGATTCAGAAGCACGTTAGAGTTGGGTAAATATGGCACTCCTGTGGCCATGGCACGCACAACTGCAAGTGCAGGGCTCACTTCCCACGAAGAATGGTGCAACAGAAAGTAGTGGCAAGGCAGTTTGCTTGTACGTATTTTTCTGCCTCTTATGTTAGTCTGACTCACCGGATAATTTGATCATTTTCGTTGTTCCATCAAGGTCAAATTAACAGAAGTCAACTGTACTTGTGCTGCACTACAGTCTGCTCAGACAGCGGTGCCTTGTCATTAACAGCAACATCCATGGTGTTTCTCACTCTGCACATCGCGTAAGCACCATAACACGACAGTGATAATTATGTCAAAAAGTATTCACTGGAAAAGAGTAAAATGCAAGAAATAATAAAGGAAAATGAACCATGCATTGAAATTTATACACAAACCGCTTTTTTCATAAGGCCTAGCATAGATGGAGATGTATGTGTTTGGCATCTTCAGGTTTACTCTGCACTCTTCCATTCCCCATCAGCAGGGATGAATGCGCATTGTGTGTGCATTCAGGTTACACCATGTTAGTGGTGGAACTGTTCTGGGTGCTATCGTGGGAGGTGGCGGGCCGGAGCTGGGAGGTTGCGGGGTCAAGCACCCTGTAGGGTACTGTGAACCGACTACCTGTGGAAGCGTGATTAAAGGGCCCCTCACCAGGCCCTGTAGCAAATAGCAAATGGTTATACGCTGGAATTTGTGACACGTCCTCTAGGGAGCGTTCTGACATGAAAATTTTTCAAATCAGCTCATTAATAACCAAGATAAAAATATTTCAGTGTCGCAAACCCATGATTTCAGGAGGCGAGCTTCACCGCAAACATAGACACTCACTCCACTTGCCCTGTCTAGCCTCCACAAGCGAAATTCCTTCCCTGCGTTCTCCCATACCGGACCTCAAGGATCGCAAGACGGGCTCGTCACGGGCCCTGCCTTCATTTTTCTTTTCTCCTCGCTTTTTTGCGGTGCGGCACACTTCTGCTGACAGCGTAGCGTGTGAGCAGTCACGATTCTCTCGTTTCACACAGCACAAGATTTTGCGTGCTGTGCATGAGGACACCTAACTAGTGGTATAAGTCAGTGCTACAGGAATACTGAGACAGACACAAGCGGACCACAGAGCATGATCCTGTTGCTGCAACACGATAGAAAATGACAGTTTCGGTGTCTTCGCGCGCGACTGCATGACGTGAGAACAAGCAGGCGAAATGGAAGTACATCTCTCTTGCTGCAGTATGAAATAAAAAAACCTGCAGACATTCGGTTTGTGTGTTTTGTTATTTCTCTAACTTTAATTCATCTATTCAAGCAACATATTACACAAATAACAGATGTTGGTTTGAATAATTGTCGAAGTCACGTGTCACCACGAGCGACGTCACAGCACAAACACGTCTACGTAGGCGCACTAGCACGTGTACGTCATCCTCTGGCTTGGAGTACGGCAGCTGCAAGGAAAAGGGAAAATGGCGTTTGGTTTGAAATTTCAAATCTTTCTGCGGCCCATAGTGATGCAATAATTCACAGACACGATCGTTATCGCGCGTATTATGCTCTGCGCTTGTCAGCTCAATATGGCCAGACCTGGTGAGGGGCCCTTTAAGTGAAGCTATACCACCATGTCCATGTGAGGGACGCATTTGCCACACGACTAACAGCTGCAACATATTCAGTTTTGGTTCTTATTTTGTTGTATGGCACAAATACCGCGCTCCATTCACTAAGTTTAGTAGAAGCTCGTTGGTATGAATCTATTACGCACGATTTTTTGTTGGCAACGTTCGTGATCGGGAACACAAAATTACCCAGTACAGCTGCACTTTTCTTTTACTGGTTCATACATTCCCGGAAAGCACAATCTTTTGACACCAACATTCAGTACATCGCCAAACTGCGATCGTATGATATGTTTTCTGGTCGCTAGGTCTCACATGAACATGAAAAGGCCTTACGCACGTATTCAGAAAAGTAGCCGTCCGCCACATCAGCTTCCCTGCAATACTCGCTTGCCTCTCTCACGGGAAAATGCTGGCACCCGCTTGGTTTCCTATTTCGGTACCAGCAAATCTCCTCCCAGCTCTTCACACAGCGCATTCACAGTTAACGCCACCAACCCATTATGATAAGCATCTTCACCTATCTGTTTCCCAGCACGTGTGGCAAACTGGCATACTGCATACTGCAGGCATTTAAAGGCAAACTGCATGCCTTTAAAAGGCAATTACTCAAATGTGCTGCTGTTCCCTTCTGCATGTGGCGCGAAGTGAGCAACATATTTCACTCTGGCGACATTACAGTCATTGTATTCAAGGATTGCCCACCAGCTTCATTTTGTTTCTATTTGATGTCACGATCAAATACTAAAACACAGAACAGGCAAAATAGAATGGTGTAATTTTAAGCATCTTTGATATCATGCATTTTATTTCTGGGGCTGGTGGCAATGTCGCGAAACTGAGCGTCATTCCCTGGCTAACAAATGTTCAGAGTTATCACCCAGCACAAGATGCGCCTTCCTGTACCTGAAGTTGCTAGAATGTTATCGCTGGTTCTATCCATTTTCTGTTGTCACCGAACATTGTTTAATCTGATTGCTTGCACTACACAATTCTGCAAGGCATGCAGGCACCAGCAATTTTGCCGGAACCTTCAATGAGTCATGTATAAAAGCAGATTCACTTGACCCGCCAATCAGATTTTGAGTATTGCCAGCTGCGCTCGCTGCTATAGTTGTGCTTTGAGTGTCACTTGCTTTTGTGGGCACAGTTTTGCTACTGTGTTCTTCACTGTCACTACAACATGACAATACGATAAAGCATGTCCACTTCTTGTTTGATAAATCAATCGGCAACTTTCTTTTTTTTGACAACTTGCTTGGCATGTAAAAAACAACTGTCCTGCTTTTTTCGTACCAGCAATACCTTCACTGATCATGTTGTTATTTCCTCTGACAGGCGGCTGCTGGACCTGATGCATGAGGTGATTGACCGGCATGGTGTGATAATGCTCAACAGTGCAGGCAACCATGGACCAGCACTTTCAACAGTCAATGCCCCGAGCACCATGCCCACTTCCTCTATTATTGGTGAGTGGGCCACTTTCATTTCCATGAACTTTACGAGTGCCGCTGCCTCTAACCACTTTCTGTTGAGGAACAGGAAAACACAGCTACAGGTTGTGGTATATTCCATGTGTCTGCAGGGTCCTTTAGCTGCCTGCAAACATAGTTTTATGCCAGTTTTTATACCAACTTGATCATGCTGTCATTTGGGCTGCAAAGTTTCCTAACCTTAGCGTGGACTTCCCGACTAAGCGGGGTCCCATTAGGAGGGATACCCTGTGTGATGTCGGGTGTAGTCTTCTGATCTTATTACAGCAAAATTTGATGACAGCCATCAGCTTTGTCAGTGAGATTATGTGCAGCAAGCTGCAGGCACATTCCAAGAGGCACACCGTGCCATGCAGCAGGCTTTTGCATGGTGTGGGGTCCTCACACCCGTACTCTTGGGACAAAGGAACGACAACACAGTAGTGCAAACAATCACGAGGGCATTTATTGCACCTTTCATAGATCAATGCCTGCTAGCCGAGTTGCTATACACAAAACATGCCGATGGGCACGCGACAAATCTAGAAGTCCGACTCACCGCGACCGGATAACGAGCGAATATGTTCGCCCCATGCTGGATCCCAACGCCTGGTCGTTCGCACGTATGGTCACGCGAACGGTGGCGTGTTCGATGGATGCCACGCGAGACGGTCTCACAGAAGCATGGATCGGTGCACACGCAGGACGTCCGCGTCGTACATCGACGCACAGCCTTGTCTTTCGGAACCGCGTTGGAACCGCCTTGTCTTTCGGCGCCCAAGTAACCCCGCCTGTCGGCGGCGTTAGCAGCGCAACACTCGCGCCCGCTCTCGTACTGCACCTCAACCACTCCGACCGCCGCGGGCACCAGGCCACGCGGCGAAGCCGGATTACAGGATACGCGCCGTGCGGAAAAACAACATATCAGGGGACGCGTGAGAGTCGCGCATCCCCACATCGGCTGTCTAAGTACATTGAGAAGATGCCGCATTGTGATTGGTACAGCTATGTACAGTCGTGAGCAAATGCTGAGAGAGCACGGCTCTGGGCATGGGAGCAGTTGCGGGGCCGCAATGCGGCGCTGCTATCTCGTGCTGCGTGCTCGCTTTGAGAGTGCCGCCAGTGACAACAAAGTTCAACCTCACTCTCGTGCGGGTGCTTATCACGCTTTATAAATCTCTAGTGCACCGTTCGGTTGCTCTGCTGCTGACGGTTGCAGCGAAGGGGAGCGCGCATCACAAAGCGCCTACAGTCTGAAAGGAAAGTAAGGGGAACTGCTTCCCTCCTCCTTTGTTTTCGGCACCCCTTGACGGTAACGCGTCGATACCGTGCCTGTATCAGCATGCTGTTGCAAGACATGCGCAGCTTCCACTCGAGTCCTGAATCAATAGGTAGTGTCGAATATATCGAAACATAAAATGTAAAGCACTGGGGATCCTCGCTTAGAACACCCTTTTCAAATAAGTGTTAAAGACGTTTGGCACTCACAGGCTCTTTGTTGCCATGATAAATAAACAACCTGAACGTAACATTCAACTAATACTTAGGGAAGTTGCCATTAATGGTAATAACACCAGCAGCTCCTAGAACGCGGAGGTAGAGCATTTGTAGAACACTGAGTTCTATCACAAATACTACAACGCTTAAGTGGTTACCAGTAGGTGCAGATCTCAACCCCATTGAAAATGTGTGGGGGCTGATCAAGACGCAATTGGCGGTCCGGGATCTCCTCGCGAGTACTGCTGATCAACTGTGGACTGCCGTAAAACAAGAATGTCAGACTCTTTGTGCTCGCCCCGACGTTGTGTCATCACTGTATGATTCGATGCCGTGCCGAGATGTTGGTGTTATTGCCATTACTGGCAACTTTCCTAAGTATTAGTTCAATGTTACATTGTTTATTTCTCACGGCAATAAAGGGCCTGTGAGTGCCAATTATTTTTAAAAGGCCCCTCGCCAGGCCCCATAGCCAATCTTGGCCATACGCTGCAAGTTGTTATGTGTCCTCTAGGGAGCGTTTTGCTGAAAAAATTTTTCAAATGGGCTCATTAATAGCCGAGATAGAAATATTTCAGTGCCGTGAACCCATGATTTCAGCAGGCGGGCTCCACTGCCAAGCAAGACGCTCTCTCCACTCGCCCTGTCTCCCATACTGGACCTACCGGGACCACCGAAAATCGTTCGTTATATTGAGGTATTGTTGTAATGAAAAACTTGTGGTTACAAGCCAGTGGAATGAAAATGACGTACCTTGGCAGTAGACGCGTGTACAGACAAGCATACTTTCAAATAAATGTTTCACTCACTTCAGAGCTGCTTTATTTGAAGAAATCAGTGATTTTCTTCTGGCACGTGCAGCACACACAACCTATTCGGAATGCATCTACATCTTCCACTTTGCGCAATATGTCATCAGGTATGTCATTGCACTGAGTGATGAAAGTGCAGACTTTGTTCTTGTGCACTAAAACAGCGATGTTCAACACGGTCTCATCTTCTCTGTTCGATGACCCACAGTTGTCTTCCTTCGGGTCGTCATCGTCACTGGAGACGTCACGAACGCAGTTAACAAGCTCCTCGGTTGTCAGGTCCGGTGCCGTTAGTGCTGCACTGTCTCTGTCCACGTAGTCGTCAAAGGAAGAGACTGTGAAGAACTGTTCCGCAACCTTGGTCCACAGGTCTCCTGGGTTGTTGTCGGTCACCTCCAGGTCATCTTCAAGCTGCACAGGCGCTTTGACAAGCCCTTCTTTTCGCCAGCAGTTGCTAATGGTGGACGCCTTCAAGTTCCACCAAGCTCCCGTGAACATTTCCGATGCCTGACGTATCTTGATTGCAGTTGGCTGCTTTAGGTGGAGGTTGATAATCAACTGCTGCACGAGGCGCTTACGAAATTCTGCTTTCGTACTCTTTACAACGCCCTGGTCTAGCGGTTGCAGCAAGGACGTTTTGTTTGGCGGTAGAAACTCCAAGTAAATGTGCATCGAGCGAACATGCACAATGGGAGCAGAGCAGTTGTTGGCAACCTGTCGAATTTTTCGGTCATCCCTCCTCATTTGGTCGTCAAGTTTGATGAGCCATTTGGAAAAGAGTTCTCTGGTCATCCAAGCTTGTTTGTAGTAGTCGTGTGGTAACGACATGACGTTTTTCATGCAGTGAGGCTTCACGTACTTGCCGATGACGAGTGGTCTAATTTTCTTCATGCCTGCTGCATTGCAGCAGAGCAGGACTGTCACATGAAGATGCTACTTCTTCCCTCCTTTGCACTGCTTCCCTTTGAAGTGGATCATCTGGTCTGGCAGGAGCCGATAAAAACATGCGGTCTATTCCGTGTTGAAAATATAGAGTACGATTCAGCCTCTAGAAAACGATCATTGTGCCAGAAATCCACGCCTTCTCTGTCAGCAGCCTTTTCCTTGCCCGAGACTATCTGCAAAGTTATTTCGTTCCTTTGGTGGAAACGAAAAAGACAACCCGCACTGGTGTTGAACTCAGTTATTTCAAGTGCATTGGCAAATTCGCGGGATTTTTCTTGGAGCATTGGGCCAGACATGGGAATATCTTGCAGTCTGGCATCTTTGAACCATGTGAGAGCAGCTTGGTCCACATTTTGAAAGTTTCCCAGTCGCAGCCGTTTCCTCGTAGGAGCGAGTTGCGACTCCTGGTGAAGCTTGACAATCTTGTCTCGGTTTTTCAAAATGGTCGTGACGGTCGATGGGGCAATGCTACGCGGTCTGCACATGTCGATTTGCTTTTTCCCTGCATTGATTTTCTGCAATGCATCCAATTTGTCCTGCAGTGAAAACTGCTTTCGCTTCTTATTGGTGCCGTCGCTAGCTGCATTCATCTTTGGATCTCGCGCAAACTTGCCACAGTGTTGTAGTGAAGTTTGTGGTGAATTTTGTGGTGAAGCAGTTGGCACTCGACATGGTGATGATGATAGCTATGCACTTGCGGTTTCTGTTTCATGCGAGAGTTGCGGCACTGTTGCCTTTAGCCGAATTCGTAATACTGATGTTCCTCGGTTATAAAGGGGAAAATAAATTATGTGCAAATAGGCTGTATTGAAATTCATAGTTCTGAAATATTTTTACATTGAAAAATAAGTAATCTGGCGAGGATTTTAACAATATTTGTAAATTTCAGAAATTCGTTTATGTGATGTTCTTAGTAAAGAGATTTGACTATCTTTCTTTTTCTGAGTCACGGCACTCCCTCAATGCAGCAGTTTAAAACTCCTGCGTCAAATATGCCTTCTCATGACCGCACGTAGCTATGCCGGCCGCATGACTCCAGTTATGTGGTGGATCCAAGTGGAACAGCCTGATAAGTAGCTACACAGTCAATGGTCAGCGTTGTGTGCGGCACTTGCTTCTTGCCAATGACGGGCTTTGCTACGCAATGTGCTGTTTGACCGCATTGCCGGCTTTGCAACGATATTGATCAACAAACCAGGAAGCAGAAGCAAAAGAATATCACTTTGGAACAGAAGGTGGCTATTATAAAGGTTGTCAATTCACGTGCTAGGAAGTCTCGTGTTGCACAAGACTTTGACATAACGCTCAGCATGTTGTCCACCATTTTGGGCAGCCGTGAAGTGATCACAAATGCCGTAGCCTGTGACCTGAAAGGAAGCCAGAAGAAGCTGCGAACTGCTACGTTGAGTAGTTGACACCATATTTTAATGGTTTATAAGCACCAGAGCTGCAAATTTGATTGTAAGTTGAGCGATTTTACAAAAAAAGCAAGAGATTTTGCTCGCATTAAGGGGTATGACAGCATTGTTGCCAGTGCTGGCTGGCTAGAATATATTAAGAAACGACGTAACATACTTGACAGAACTGTAGTTGCCGAATCTCGGCCCATCTACGAGGAGGCTGCCGCGGCATGGGCTGAAAAAAACTGTTTGATTCTTGCTTGAAACGTACTGCAGGAAGGACATTTTAATGCTGATATGACCGGGTTCTTCCAGATGTTGCCAAACAAAACGCTAGCCCTAAAAGGTCAGCTATAGCATGGCGGCAAGCACAGCAAACAAACGATTGCTGTGCTTCTTTGTGCCAACGTGAACGGTGCCTAGAAGTTGCCGGCATTTGTTGTAGGCAAAAGTGCTTTGCCTCAATCTTTTAAAGGAAAGTGCTTCCAGTTAAGTGCATCTGGACCCAAAAGGCGTGGATGACATGTGGTATCTTTTAAGAATGGCTGTGGGATGGGACGACCGGCTACAGAAGAATAACCGCAAAGTGTGCCTGATCCTCGAAAAATTCGCAGCCCACCACGCAAGTGCTAAGCTACGAAACATCAAACTTTGTTCTTTTGCGACCAAACTGGACCTTGCTGATACGGCCGCTTGATCAAGGCATAATAATGTCCGTTCAAGGCAGCTTGCCACAAGTGCTTGATTGATCGCCTGCTCCTTAACATGAGTTTGCACCAAGAAACAAAAATCAACCTCTACAAGGCAGTTCAAATGCTGCAAACATAGTGGATAAGCGTTTCCACAAACAGTAGTTAACAGCCTCCACCATGTCTTGTGTGTCAAGTGACAATGTGTAACTCTGACACCGCTGAGTCTGATGATGCTGCCACTGCAGCATGTCATAGCCCAAGAAGTAGAAGCGGCTTGCAAGGTGCTCAGTGACGCCAGTTTCATTGCGGCAGAGGAATCATTCTGTGATTATGTCATCATCGGTGTCAGTGTAGTGACGACGGAAGAACTGTCTGACAACGACATTGTGGCCGCTGTCACCGGACGATGTGGTGAGAGTGACGATGAAGACACTATGGGCGTGCTAACGTCATCCCAATGAAGACGGTGAAAACGGCATGAACTGCTGCGAAAGGGCTGCTGCTGAACAGGAGGTCTTCAGCTTGCGATGTACGAAACAAAGAAGCATTACAGATTGTTTCCCAAGTCTAGCCAGGAATAAAAGAGATACTGTATACATTTATTGAACTGAATACACTTTTTTTTTGTCTTAGTATTGTTCCATCGCATATGTGGCTGCGTTCCGGTATGGCGGGCTGCACGGCGGTCTTTGGCGTGTGTAAAGTTGTGCACTCAGTTGGGCGTATATATTGCAGAAAAGGTCAGTAATTGGTATAACGAAACAATGGATATAACAAAGTAATTATGGCTCCCTCTTCGATCTCATTATGATGAGGTTTGAATGTAGTTTCATTTTGACTTGAAAGGCGCATTGGCCATGTGCCTTCATAACTATTTAGTCGCCATCCGTTATCACATCGAAAGCAACTTCAGTTTCGTCCGCAGTTGTTGCAATGAACGGTACTTTTGTTTTGACTCTGTGCGTGCATCAGCCACGTGCCTTCAGAACTGCAAGGTTGTGTGGATAGCGACTGTGGTTGACTCAGTGCAAAGCTGTCAAGGATGAAGAGCACCGGCTACATCACAATGTACGGACAATCTGTTGATGGCCAGCTCACTGGCGAAAAAATAATCGGCCTCGATGTCGACATTGCGAAACTTCAAGTAATCAGAAGAACACATCAAAAATATTTATACTAAACGAATTTTCTTGACTATCAGGTTGGAAAAAAGGGTTGAGCTTGCATTTTTCATGAAAATGTCGAATAACAGTGCTTTGAGACCACTGATTCTATGGATGAAACTGTTTCATTCTTTAGTAAACAAGCATATTTAGTTTTTAGATTTGTCAATGAGTGGCACTTGATGTCACGGTTTTATGGAAATACCATTATGCAAACTATTTACTTCAACATTATTTGACGCTTGTTACTATATGCTTTGAATCAAAGGAATCGATATTGGTACAAGCCTAATAGAGTAACTTATTTTCGGGTGAATCCGTTATTCCAGACTCCTCCCAGTTATTCTAATCTTTAGGCAGCCCCTACTGAGTTCAAATTATCAGTTGGAAATTGTTCCAACTTTCTTACTTTCTTTGTCTTACTTTTTATCCATAGGAAGTAAAATCTCACAGTAAAAAGACAAGTAGATTAAAGGCATTCTTTCATGCCAGAAGCTTGTTTCAGTTTTTGATGACTTAATTTATTATTTTCTCCGTGGGATAACAAACGAAGTGGACTTTTGTATATTCTTGCATGATGTGCAAAGATACATATCTTAGGGGGGAGGGGGGCACTGCTATTGAATTAATGCTTACCTTTTTTTTTTCATCAGTAATTAATGACAATTTCCAGTCATAGCTTCTTGGGCTGATTTTGTTGTAGGTCATTAGTTATATCTAACATCTCACTTCCATTGTTTCATGCCATAATGTAAAATAAATGACAGAATAAAAAATTATTTGTAAGGCTTGGTTAGATAGCACAAAGAATAAGGAACGAAGTATAGCAAGCACTTTTTTTTGTCTGACCAATAATAGATATTTTACAAGCTATTGAATATAAGACCACGAAAGGTGGCAATCATGTCGCAGAACATGTAGTAAAATATTTAATTTCTGACTTAAAACGAAAATTCTGCTTGCTATACTTCATAGAGTACACATTAGGCTCCATTCTTCGGGAAAAAAAACAACAACATTTTAGTTATATCTGTTCTTGGTGTTGAGGTATTGAGGCCTGAATGTTGGATGGAGCTCAAAATTTGTGTTTTGAGGAAAGTGTAAAAAACAAACAGCACTATAGGTGGACATGGCATTTGGAACAAAAAATTTTGTCACTTGCTCTAGATACATGAAACGTTCAGGACATATTCAGTCTTGTGTGCTGATTACAAATATGCAATTAGTTGTAGTCAATAAAAAAAGAAGTCACAACTAAATTTATGTTAAAAGTTAGGGGTGTGGCTTGCAAGAAATGTAGTATAACAAGAGAGCTATATTTAAGCAGATATGTTTCTGGATGTTCAGAGAGTGCAAGTTAGCATTTTGATGTTTGTATCTGCAGCTTAGCCAAAGTTATGAAATTCTAAATTTGCAGCTTTACAAATGTGAATTGTTGTTGGTGATTTCTAAGGGATTTCAAAATATTGCAGGTCCTTGGACACTGTATCATAGCTTTTGTGCACTCTCTAACTCACCAGCATTCAGGCTAAAAAAAAGGAATGACGAGAAGTGAATGAGTATAGGGACGCAGTGCCAATCCCAAAATTTGATACATAAAAAAAATAATATTCAAGAAAAAAAGCAAGAAAACTGGGAAAATGTACATTTCAAGCTTCAAAACTGAGAAATAATCATGCACGAAATAATAAAAACATACAAACATCTCTGCTGATGTTGACATTAGGGGCACACATAGTCTCGTAACAGGATCTGGAATGTGCCGATGCGAATCCCTGTATGCGCGACAGGTACGGGAATAGGCATCGGCACATTGTCTGCCACCTTCGAAGTGAAACTATGCACAAGGACAAAGGCGGATGGTTAGCTTTGCTGTTGCTTTGTTGCCGATGCGGTAGATGCAGTATGAGATTGCAGGACAGCGCGACAGCTTATGTGAACCTTGCGACAACCGCCTCCTCTTTCTCGCTGCAGGAAGCACAGATGACTTGCGCTTTGCTTTTTTGTAGGTGCATGTCCGGTTTCTAACATTTTCTTTATGGAGGGTAGATTAGCTTCTTCCATTTGCAATGCAATCAACAAAGAAAGTGGATCAAAAGTTTTCAAAGCGGGCCCACTGGCAAGCCTAGCAGGCGAGCATTGTTTAAGCAGCGTCAGGGCACCAGTTGCATTAGCAACAACCAGAGGGAGCACCTCTCAGCGTGCTGGCATACAGAGCTAATGGGTGGGCCACATGCATTACAGTGCAAATGTGCATGCCGCACATTTGCACTTTTCCTATGTGACCATCGTAGGCGAGGATGCAGGGAAGTCAAAGGCGGAACTGTGAGCTTTTGAACGATGAGAAAATGGCAGTGCTCAGCGGTGGGAATGGTGAGAGATAGCTCAGTGAACTACGATGTTTCTGCGTGATTTTGGGCTGCTTTCTCACTGTCCGCACTCACAAAATTTTTTTTACGCTCTCTTAGTATGCGTTTTTGGGCAAATTGTTTTGATAGGGTACATTGTAGATTAGGCATTGCAGATGCTGAAAATCTCCTTAGCTCCCATAAATATTATTTTATTTATTTGTATATTTTTTGACATTTTTGGTTTTTCAAGGCCCGTGTCTTCCCTTAAGTGCAGCTGAAATGTTTTTATTTAGACAAAAAAAATCGGGCAAAAAGAGGTTCAGAGAGAGAGCGAAGTTCACTCGGCATAGTCTAAGACCTGCCGAGATGGTGAGTGATGGTTTTTCTTACTTTTCGTGATGCAGTAGTGTAAAGAACAAAGAAGGGCGTGATGGACTCATTGCCGTGAGAATGAGTAACTGCTTGCTTTTCCTGCACCTTACTTTCACAGTGTCAAAAAAGAAATGTGATGCTCGCGAGAGCTGCCAGTAACAGCGAGTGTGTCTTGTTCTTCTCTTCTGTCTCCCGCCTGTGTGCCCCTCAGCGGTGGGAGCTTACGTCTCACCAGACATGATGCTTGCCGAGTACTCGCTGCGGGAGAAGATGCCGGGCCTGGGGTACACGTGGACCTCCCGGGGACCCTCGTAAGTCACAGACCGCTACACTTCTCGCCTAGGCACTGTTGCTGCTTGCATGTTTAATTGTGACCAAAATTGAAAAAATGGGCAGAAGCAGGACAGCTGGATGGGCAAGTTCACTAAGACTCGTTTCAAAGGATTCAGTACAAGGATAAAAGGATAGGAAGTTGCGCACACTAGTGCTGTTTCAGGAAAGCAGTTGGCATTTTTTGCTCATGCAGATCGGTCGACCCTATGAATGAATGAATTTACTTGTCCTGTTTACAACAGAAAGGAAGCTGAAGCTAAAGGCCATGTGACCTGACAAAGGCTTCTGCTCCGACACCAATTCAACATGCTGGGTGTACGCAGCGCACAAATCATACAGACATACCGAACTCAACTAGAGTGTCGCGATACAAAATACTATTTTCGTTTAAAAAAAAAAATAAAAAAAATATAATAATCTGACAAAATACACTTAAGATACATTTCGTTTCAAACTACAACTATAACCTGAAAACAAAAGAAACAGAAGGTTGACAATTTATACTGTGGTTCTAACCAGACAAATTCAGTATTGTTTACAATGAGAAATATCTTGTATGATTTATTCGAACCTTCCATAATTTCATCATCAAAACCACGTAGGCCACTTACTAGTCTAGGTCCCTGGTAACTGCTTAGTTGTTTTCCATAATTGGTTCTTATTTTGGTTCATATTATGTTCGCAAAAGCTGTAGTGCAGATTAGTGATTACATTCAGGATATACTGTCAGTTGTTTTGTTTAATATATTGCACCAACTTGTAGTAATACACCTGGTTTGCTTCTAACATAGAACATTTTATAAAATATGGATTGGTTCTAAAGTTTTTTGCAAGGCCATGATATCCCTCGAATGCAATCTGCGGCGAGGTGTCACTGAATGACGCCGTCGAGGAGGCTTTGCCTAGTGCCGATGATGATGAAAACGTTTTATTTAAAGAAGAAAAAAAAAAGGGAGAGGGGAGTTATGAGAAGGGTGGTCGGATTCTTATTCCGGAATTCCGTTGGCTAAGGCCGCCGCCCTTGCTCTTTCCACGAGGGCTCGCTGGTCCTTGAGGGTTGAGCTGGACAGGGCTGCCTCCCATCCTTCCCACGTTGGCTGTTTTATAGCTTCTAAGGCACTATTAGCTTGGCAGGCCCATACCATATGGTACAAATCTGCTTTCTGCCCGCAGAATTTACACTCGGCCGAAAAAGATTGTGGCTCAATAGCATGTAGCTTGACTGGGTTAATAAATGATAGGGTTTGTAACCTTCGTAAATGACATTCTTCTGATTTGTTTAATCCCTTAGTTGGGCCCGGGTATTTTCGACGCGATAAGCGCAAGTGTTGTAATACGTCTGTATAAGTTATCAATGGCACTGGGAAGTCCGAGTCTTCGGGGAGGGAGGAGGAGGGACCCCGGGGGAGAAAAGCTCGGGCGGCAGCGTGTGCACGCTCATTTCCCTCTATACCCTCGTGACCTGGCACCCAAATCAGCTCTTTGCGCGAAGCGAAGACCCCAGATTACTTGAGGATCCTGCAAGCTAGCGGTGCAATTCGGCCCCGCGTGTAATTTCTATATGCAGTTTGCGAGTCTGTAATGATGTATTCTGAACTAGGATGCGAAGCCGCCATGGCGATCGCCGCCTCTTCCAATTCTGCAATTTCCCCGTGCCGAACAGAAAGTCCATTGACCGTCTGCCCTTGATGCACCACCGATATTGTGGAGACTCCTCCCACCGGACCTGTAGCATCCACAAAGAAGGCTCCCTCTAATTTAGAATAGATCTGGTCCATCTTCTTGGCTCTTGCCCTCCTCCTTGCTTGATGATATTCTGGGTGCATGTTTTTAGGGAGGGGCAGTGTCGCGAATCTGCCCCTCCACTCTTTCGGAATGTCTTGTCTTGTTGCCGTATAGTAAGGACAGCTGATATTTAGGTCCTCTAGTACCTTGCGTCCTGTTTTCGTTCCTGCCAATCTGGCATATTGACTTAATAGGTGGGCCTCAATCATCTCATCTGTTGTATTGTGCACCCCCAACTGCAATAAGCGTTCTGTAGATGTTTTGACCGACAGTCCTAGTGCCTTCTTATATGCTGTTCTGATCATGACATCGAAATGTTTTAAATCGCACCTCCTCATCCGAAGGTACGGAGCTACGTACACAATTCTGCTGAGTATAAAGGCCTTGACCAACCGAAGAGTGTCGTTCTCCATCATCCCTCTCGTTTTATTGGTGATACGTGAGATCATTCGCATTACTTGTTCGCAGGATGTACGGAGTTGAGTAATCATTGCTGCGTTGACACCCTTGTTGTTAACCAGTAATCCCAGGATACGCACTGTCTCCACTTCAGGGATCGCAGCGTCATGCACCCTAATTTTGACCGGGGCTTCATCTTCTCGTCTGCGCATGATTAGAAGTGCCGATTTTTCCGGAGAGCAGCGCAGTCCGCACTCCTCGGCATACTTTTGAACTGTCGAAGCAGCCTCTTGGAGCGCCTCTTCCATCTGCCCCAGACTGCCCTTCGTCACCCAGACCGTGATGTCATCTGCATAGAGGGCGTGCCGAATTCCTTCTATGCGATCGAGTTGCTCAGGCAGATTTATAAGAGCAATATTGAAGAGCAGAGGGGAGAGGACCGCTCCTTGTGGAGTACCCCTGGTGCCCATAGGGATTGGCTGGGACCTAAAATCTCCAATTTTTACATGAGCCTGTCTGTCTAGTAGGAAGTCTCTGATGTATTCAAAAGTCCTTCTTCCACACTGTGTCTTCCGCAGGTTCTCCAGGATCTTTGAGTGCTTCACATTATCGAAAGCGCCCTTGAGATCTAGGGCTAAGATGGCTCTGCTACTGCGTTTGTTGGGTGGGTCAATAACTTCCATCTTGAGCTGCAGCAGTACGTCTTGCGTGGATAGGTGCTCCCTGAAGCCAAACATGGTGTGAGGCATGTAATCGTTTTCCTCCAAATAAGCTGAAAGTCTGGCATGCACTGCTTTCTCCATCAGCTTGCCGGCGCATGAAGTGAGCGAAATCGGACGCAGGTTGTTAATATTTACCTCTTTGCCCGGCTTAGGGATAAAGCTGACGTCTGCCGATTTCCACGCCAGGGGCAGCTTGCCAGCTCTCCAGCACTCATTAATATAATCCGTCAGCTGGCCTAGCATCTTCTTGTTCATGTTGGCGAGCAAGCCGACTGTAACTTTGTCATGTCCTGGCGTCGTACCTCTTCTCATGGTTAGTAGCGCCGCCTGTATTTCTTCTACTTCGAAGTCTTTGTCGAGTTCTGGATTATCTTTGCCTTGATACTGCAACACAGGTTCGTCATCTTTGGTCGTACAGAGGTATTTGCTCGTCAGGGCTGCCACCAGCTGCTCATCTGTACCCTCATAGCCGTGGAGGGCTCTCTTGAGGTTCCGCTGCTGCTCTCCGCTCGTCTTGCTGGGTTCGATGAGGCATCGCAGGAGGCTCCACGTCGACTTGACGCCAAGCCCGCCTCTCAATGAGTCGCACTTGATTAGCCAGTTGTTTTTGGCTAAGGTCCACGCGTATTCCTCCGCTTGTCGTGTAATTTCAGCGATCTTGATTTTAAGCTTGCGATTGTGTTTTTGCTTTTTCCACCTTCTGGTGAGGCCTCTCCTAGCCTCCCAGAGGTGGAGAAGGTGGTTGTCGACTGCCGGGACATCCTCTGAGGTGTGCAGCGTTCTCGTGACTTTCTCTCTGGCAGCTAGAAGTGACTCAGCCCATTGCTCATAATCTTCAATAGGCGAGTCGAGTTGAGGACCCTTGGACTCTCGAAAAAGCGGCCAATCCGTAAGCCGGGCTTGTCCCCTGTGTTTACGATGCTTGTTGTGGTCTAGGCAAATTCGGAGTATATAATGATCACTGCCTAAGGTTTCGTGCGTATTTTGCCACTCGCAATTTTTAACATTTCTGACTAGCGTTAAATCGGGGCATGTGTCCCTTGAAACGCTATTGCCTATTCTTGTAGGATGCTGCGGGTCCGTCAGAATAGTAAGAGCCATATCCGATATTGCTGCTGCCAGTTTCCTGCCTTTTACGTTTTCGTTGTGGTAACCCCAAAGAAAGCTGTGCGCGTTAAAATCCCCCACTATAATGAGAGGCGCAGTTTTTGCAGCCTGCATTGCTTTCCGAAAAATTTCGTCGAAGACTGCTGTCCTGTGTTTAGGGCGGCTGTATATGTTAAGTACGTACGCCCCTTTACTGGAACGAGTGTTAGGGAGGATACGAATAAACACATGTTCTATTTCAGCATTAAGTTCGAGGTCTATAGTTGAAGCCGTACTGTCTTTATGTACAAGTATGCAACTCGAAGTGTTAGTTTGATGTGTACTGTACGACCTGAGTTTAACTGCCACATTAACGTCCTGTAGCGCGATTACATCCGGCCTCTCATCTAGACAGTCCACATACTGTTGCAGCGATTCCCGCTTACGTTTAAAACCCCTGCAGTTCCATTGTAATATTGTTAACTTAGTTTGACGAGCCATATTGCAAACTGGAAGAGGTCAGTCCTTGTTCTTTACTCAGGTCAAGCGCATCATCAGACGCAATCTGCCTGGTGCCCATTTTTCCTGTCAATCTGGGTGTCTTAGTGCGCGAGCATTCAGCGAATTCTTGTAACTTACGGTCAATCCTAATCTCGTAAGCATGGAGTTTTGAGAGATGCGGCTCTAACATTTTATGAATTGTCTGCTCTGTCATTCCTTGTAGGTTCTGCTCAATTTTTTTTGCTTAGCGTCTCTTCAATTTTTTCTACGCTAGCCTGTAGGCTTGGTAGCATGCGACATTCCATTTTCTCGATTTCCTCTCGCATGCGCTTTTCCATGCTTTCCATCCATGCACTGAATTTCTTTGTAATTGCGTCCACATCTGCGCGTGTCGTACACTCCTCTGTCGAGGGTGCAGCCGCCAACGCTGCGCTGCCGCCCGACGCTCCTCGGCCGAATTCTGACGTACGAGGGGGTGACTTAGTCGCATTACCTGACGGCAGCGGGGGAGGGTTGTCCTCCTCCATCGCCTGAGCTGAGGGTACCTGAAGTGCTCTAGAGTTTCCTGTATCGTTCGCTGCCGTCTTCTCTCTAAGCTGTTGTATTTCTAGTTTGAGCCTTTCGTTCTCAGCCCTAAGTCTCTCATTAGACAACGTGAGGGGAGGGGAGGCAACCACACTGGCCCAGCTCACCTTGTTGCTGCTCGTTTTGTTTCCGGGACTGTGTTCTGGCTCTGGCCCATCGTGCTTGTCTGCTGGACGACCGCATCCTTTAGGGCCCCCTCTGAAGGCTCCTGCATGCGGTCGAGGAGAAGGGGTCACCCCCTGCGTCCGAGCTTGCAGGTCGAGGGCTTCGCTCCCTCCAGCGTTCCTGGGGTGATGTTGCTGACTGGCTTTTCCATTGACGGGCTTCCGCTTGGCCCCAGTTCCAGCACCGCCTCTCCTGTACTTTTGCGTGCACTGAATTGATCCCGTGGCATGAGGGCCCCTGCAAATGAGGCAGCTGGGTTACACTCGTGGCGTTCTTCTAGATCCGTCTAGCCGCAAGCCTGGCATCGACCGGCCTGTGGATTAGGGCAAACATCGGCGCGATGTCCGATCGTGCCGCAGCGGGGACAGGCTGGCGTCGTCTTGCGGTAGAGGCGAACCGGCACAGCTTCGCCCCAATAATAAATGTTGAAAGGCACCTTCCGGCCCTCGAACGTGATCGCTGCTACGTTGGTCTCTCCTAATTTTCGGACTCCTACTACTGGAGCCTCTGGCGAATAAATGGCTTGAGCAATATCCGCTTCAGTGGCTGTGGGATCCACTTGAATGACTCCACGGCTTGTGTTGTCCGATGACTTGAGGTAGGCTTGAACCGCTCGGGCCTGTCCTCCAAGTTGGAGCTGTTCGATCGCAAGGACCTGACGAATAAGTTGGGCGTTCTTGATGCCAATAATAATTATATTCTGGTCCCAGGCCGGCCAAATAGCAAGCGCCTGCGACGCCCGCGGAATGCCGGCGGCAGCGTACGTTGCTTCCCCGATCTGGTTGCTGCCCTTAAATTGTGCGAGGTTCAGAGTTCCCTTTGGCTTGATGATGACCACAGCGTCTTCCGCTCCGAATTTCGGCATGACTTGTGGCTTCCAGCGTTTACTTTGAGCTTGCTTGCCAAGAGCCCGAGTGGTGACGTGGCCGTCACTGCCGCCACCGTGGCTGCGTTGATGTTCGGAACGGGCGCGCGTCAAGGTTGCTCGCTCCCACTGTTCCAACTTTTTCTGGATGGTATACTCCGTAGTTTAATCAAAAACTGGCGTCTCCGCGGTCGAAAGCTCCATTTCTCGCATGCTGTCTGGGTCATAGCCCCGTACGAGAGCCATGGAGGCCGCGTCTGGTGCCGCGTCCGCGGCTACCGCGCCTATGGCGTTCGCGTGGTTGAACAATAGAGTCCCGTAGAACTGCCAAAAATTGGCCCACCTGGATAATAATGATGTTCACGGGTTCCTGGTAACTTCACGGATGTAGTCCAACTGGTTTCGGGCGGTGCAGAAGAAATTTTTGGCGGCAGGACATCGATTCGATGGAGCCGACGTGAAATGCGTCCACTCTCCTTGACAGCTCGCAGCGCCCCCCTCTGCCTAGTGCCGACACCACTTCGTCATCGGACGAGGACAATGACAATGCCACAGATGCCATGCCCGTGCCTACCATGTTTGCCGAGGTGCTATGGCACATAGACGGTATCCGGAACTTCATCTGTTCACGCGACGCCACAGAGGGCCTCCTTTTGGACGTTGCCCAACTTGAGCGAAAGCTCTTGGTTCACGGATCAAACAAGGCCTAAAAGAAACTTACCGACTTTTTTTAAAGTTCGCGCCGGCTGGCAGGAATCGCGGCAGTGGGCAGTGGAGTGCCATAAAGGTTCGTTTGAATAGAGCATGACTGGGACCTGTACTGCAGCATTAATTCTTAATGCATTTACTTTATTAGTAATTTGAGTTTCCAAGCCCTGCAGAGTATGTTAATAGTTTACATTGAAGTGTCTCGTAAATCCGTCGCTCGAAATAAGTAGTATTTTTATAGGCATAATTTATGTTTGAATTTTACGATGCCCACATGTTTTACAACGCTTTTTCGCGGTCCCGAGAAAGTCGTATAATCAAGGTTCCACTGTATCAGTTTATTATGATTTTTTTTGGAAAGTAGTACCCCAAATTAATATGCAATAGGTTGATCGAAAATAATAAAGTACATAGTACAGCAAACTTTCCAACCATGGAGGAACCACTGTACTCGGTCTGTATAAGCAACCAACAGTTATGCTTAGTTCCATAGCAATTTTGTCAATGTGCTGGCTTACGCAAGCGGCTTTAAATCAAGTACTGTCAGTGCACGTCTCTATACCTTCCCTCTCCCTTCCCTCTCTTCCCCCAGCATAGGGTAGCCAACCAACCTCTTGACTGGTTAACATCCCTGCCTTCCTTACCTTCCTCTCTCTCTTGTCAGTGTGCATGTTCCAAACCATATCTTCTGGGAACTACACTCCGAGAAATTTGTGACGTTTTACCTGCTGTATTATCCCATCTTCAAAAATAATAGCCGCATTGCAGTTACGTGGTTTATTAGTACTATGAATGCATGAAGTGCAGAACATAAGAATTAGGCACAGTACATGCCACCTAATCATTGGTGTTTCTTCGTGTAACAGAATTATTTGTATCACACACAGTAATAATGTTTAGGACCGTATCCTATGCATGTGCAATGCTGGTCTTTATTTATTTATTTATTTTATTTAGGAATACTGCAGGCCTTAGAAGGCCCAGGCAGGACGGGAAAGGTACATACAAAAAAAGAAAACACAATAGATAGATGAAGGAGTTAAAAAGAAAAGCTCAGGAAAAAATGTAATAGAAAGTACAAATGTATAATGAGTAAAGCACCTAAATAATGCATAGAGAGTGGCAGATACAAATTGAAACACTGTTTCACAAGCATAATTTCAAAGCACTGGAAATGTAATAGAAAAAAAAAGGAGTGCATAATTCAAGATTACTACAACGCGTAAATCAATAAATATTGCACAACGATACAAATTGAAACGAGATTTCGTACCAACAAGCACTAATATTAGATGGTAATAGACGCTATTGAGTCAGTGCTGAGAAGTTTGTGGTAAGGTAGGTTGTTCCATTACGTGGCTGTTCGAGGGAAAAAGGAAGGCATAAAGACATTGGTTCTGTACTGTGTACAGAACCAATGTCTGAACCAAGTACTGTGTAGTAATAAGGCGTTAATGAGGCAGCGTGGCGATGTCTTGTTTGGCGGGCAGTAAGGGGCGTTATGTAAGGTTCGGAAGAAAGAGATAGTTTATTGTTACTCAGTAAGAAGAGAAATTTAAGCCTATGAATTTTTCTTCTTAGTTGCAAAGACTGAATATTGTGTTCAGCCATTAACTGACTTGGGGAATCACTTGAGCGATATTTAGAGAAGATGAACCTTACTGCTTTACGTTGTATCATTTCTAGCGCATCAATGTTAGTTTTAGTATAGGGATCCCATACAATAGCTGCATACTCGAGTTTAGGACGAACAAGAGAGGTGTAGGCAATAAGACGGCTTTCAGAAGGAGCGTGTTTTAATTTATGCCTGAGGTAGCAAAGCTTCTTAAAAGCTGTGTCACAAAGATGGGAGATGTGCTAGTTCCAACTAAGGTTACTGGCTATTGTAACACCGAGGTACTTACATTCATTCACCTCCGTAAGAGGTTTGGATGCTAGGCTATAGGTAAACGACAATTTATTAATTTTTCTAGTGATCATCATAAATACTGTTTTGTCAATGTTAAACTGCATATCCCAGCGTGCACACCAAGCTGGTATGTCTTGAAGATTAGAGTTTAGAATAACTTGATCTTGTTGGAAAGTGATCTCATTAAAGAGGAGACAATCATCAGCAAATAGTTTTATTTGTACGGGTTGAGTAACAGTGTCTACAGTGTCATTAATATATATGTTAACTAATAATGGTCCAAGAACACTACCCTGGGGAACACCAGAAGTGACAGGAAGGGTGCTGGAAGAACAATTATCAACTACTACGAATTGCATACGGTTAGAAAGATAAGCGCGAATCCAATTTACGAGATGTGACGAAATGTTGAGATGTTCAAGTTTTCCTATTAGCTTTGCGTGCGATACAAGATCAAATGCTTTCCTGAAGTCCAAAAATATGATGTCAGTTTGCCCTGATTTGTTGATAGTGCTAGCGAGACTGTGAATTACAGTGGTTAATTGGGTTACAGTGAAGACGTTCTTATTTTGTTTTGTTTCTTTGGTATGCTCTCAGTATGCTTGTTATTTTCTGTGGAATAATCAGGTCAATGTTAGTGTGCATTTCTCTGTTATTTGGATTATTCTGGTTTTATCCTTCGTAATGAACTGCACACTTAAAATGTTGTGTACATTTGCGTTATCATAATCTGTCTGAATTGTCACATTTTAAAATTTTCTATGCTGACAGGGGCTCTTCTTTCCATTTGCATATGTAAATAACAGTGTCAGACTTCTGGTGAAGTGTGCGACCTGTATCGCGTCAACCACATCCAGTGTGCTCTGGTTGTGCACTATCTTGCATTCATTGTGAGCTGCAAGGTGTGAGCTGTGGCTGGAACGACACTTTCTAGAAAAAAAAAAATAGAGAGGGTTTGGCCATTCCAGCAGCGTGCATACCCTTGTGCATTCGCGTTGCATGCTTCTTCATGGCACGCCACTGCACTAGCATCCCAACTATTTTTATTTATTTCAAGTACCTGCAGTGCCCGAAGGCATTATTGCAGAGGGGAATACACTATCCTATTCTATAACTATTCCCGTATTTTTTTTTCTCTCTTTTCTTTTTCCTGATCGAGTGACAGCTGCTTGGTGGTGAGTCGGTGCTTATTGCTCTGCGAAGAAAGCAGACGACAGAAACCAAAGGGGTGTGTGCATTGCTGGAAGGCAAAACCCTCTCCACTTTTTTTCTCAGGAGCACTGCTCCGGCCACACCTCGCGCGTCGCACTCACATTGAACATGAATGTGTAGTACTGGGGTTGTGGTGAGTGACTGTGGCGGTGGGGGTGGTGGGGGGCAGCCCAGATGGTGACCTAGGCGTGAGTGTGTGTGCCCCCGGTGGTGCCATCACGTCGGTGGCCAGCTGGACCCTCAAGGGAAGCCAGCTACTCAACGGCACCTCCATGAGCTCCCCACACGCAGCTGGGGTCGTCGGTGAGTGTGCGACATCTACCTGCCTGGGGGGGGGAGAGGATTTTTGGCGTTAGCGCAAGTTGGGATTGCTGCCTCTGAACTTGTGTTAGGTGGGTCTGCGTCACACAGGACAGGGTTGTTGGAGATTTTGGAGCCTCTGTCCTGCCGTGAAATTATTTGAGCTGGTGGTGCTGATGAGGTGATTTGTGTTCAATAATTTTTCAGTGCTCCATGTATATATTTTTTTATTTTATTTTTTACAGTACTGTAGGCCCAAGGTGTGGGCCTTTGCAGGAGAAGTATCCAAGAGTTAATACAACAATCACTGTTGTAAAACAGCAAAGCAGTAGTGCATCGCAAACCATGAATAATGTGAAAAATTACATGATGACACAACAGTGAGTATGGGGTTAACCGTGAGAATAAATGCTCCAAACAAATTATTATACATCTTGAAAAAATGCCTGTAATTATCATATTTCTGTGTCATTAATGAAAAGTTTTCAAACAATACTTTAGGAGAACTTCTTGCCGGGCGAGTTAGTGCATGGCTATGTTAGGAAAAGTTTCGTATACATAAGGACAAACACATAAAAAAATGAAGTACTAGACGGAAAGAGTTTAAAAGAGCGCTCTCTCTGTCTACTTGTTTCCCTGTGTTCGTACTTTTGTGTACGCAACCTTTAGAATATGTTGAGTCCGAACTGAATTAGGATTTTTTTTTGTGTCTTGTAATGGTGTGCAGGAGCTCCTGCTGTTGTTCGTGTGTGAATTGGCCAGTCGTACCTTTGTCACTATGTTTTAAAGAGGTCCAAACAGCATTCACTCAAATTTTTACTTTGCTCCACCGACAGTGCCACACGCCATTGAAGGAATGTGCTTTCCAGTGGGACACTTTTGTTCTTAGAGGCTTCAAGATCTGTTAGAATTCTTTAACACTCTGCAAAGAAAATTTCTAGCTATAAACAAAATAACCCGAGGACACCTAAGCATTTATTATGGGTTGTGAATGCGAAAGCAGTAATGTCCATTTGAATTCTGGGGAGCGGTCCTTCGAGTTTTACACTGCGAGTAATGTGCCATAGCAGTAGACTGCTGCCCTAGCCAGCAAGCGGCAGCAACAGCCTGCGCTGCTAACGCCGCATGCCACCTGCACGACTAGAGACCAAGGAAGCAGCAGCAGCCACCAAGGCCAGCAGATGTGCGCAGCAGCTAAGTCCAGTGGGGGGGAGGGAGAGAGATACAGACCGCATGCTGGCTTCTGAGAGGTGAGGGTGACGTGGCGTCGTGGCGATACCCTCTCTCTCGTGCATGTGACAGCAGATGTTCCCTTTTGCCATCGCAGCCAATGGAAATTTAGTAGCCGTTTTACTGTTCCATGCGACAGACACCGGCCTTCTTGCTCAATGGGCCATTTGACGCTTTCACATTAGTAAATACAATGAAATACAATAAGCACAAAGTTTTAAGTACAGAATTGCCAATCAGTAATGATAGCAGTCTCTGCAGCTGCTGCTTCGTTGGGTGTTGGTGAATAAAGTTATAGTTTGATGCTGAATCAATGCAGATCTAGTACGTATTTGCAGTAGCCACACGACATTGGGAAAGTGACAAACTGCCTTGCAAACGAAAGCCAGTGCGCGGGATGACAACGAAGTTTTCTACGGCCGCCATCTTCATGACACACGGAACGGTGGTCTCTCATTGCCGAGCATTGCACAAACTTGCAGTGACCCTGCAGGTTGTAAAACCTTTGACAGGTGGCAGATCATGCCGAACATGGCAGTGTAATGGAGCAGATGGCACCTGCTCTTTATTGTTGGCATGTTGTTAAAGTTGGGATAGCCTTGTTTTGGTGCGTTAAACCCGAGAGTTTAATTTTTTTAATCATTGGTATTCAATATAACAGAGCATCACCAGTTCATTAGTTTCAGAGGGAAAAAAATGCGCTTGATTCTATTCAACAGAAATTTTATTTATAAAAGTATTTTTGCGATCTTCATACGGAACTGAGCTGTACTTGGTGCTGGCATACTAATTTGGCGTTCCCTTTAATAAGAGTAGTACGTGCTGTATGTCTTGCTTTCTATGTTCGTATGTTGCTGATAGCTTGCTAGATTCTCGTTATGAAATTTTAGGAGACTTTCAAGCATGTGCAACACCCTATTTTCTTGCCCAAAATTTGTAAGCAATAAATTTTGTGAAAAATTTTCTGATATTAAATATTCGGCTTTCTTTTCTTGATTTTATTTGCTATTTGACTTGAAACCAACTTTTCGGTATTCGCACACCCATTGTCTTTAAGTACAATCTAGGTACTTCGCTACAGCGATGCGTACATGCAGCAATGCACTGCACACAGTTATTTCCGCCCACTTGCACAATGTGCAAAACTGCACTTCTTCTTAAGGAGCCACCACGCTAGTGGCAAGCTTCCCATAATGGTATGCCCCATGCAATGCCCCGCTCTATAGCAAAGATGAAAATCTTTGAGGTCCACCACACTAGCAGCCTAATAAAGCGTGCTGAAGTGCCACAAGTGGCACTAGGCTTAATCTGCTAAGCGAAGTCATAGGGTACGGTGCTTCAAAAACAACCACTGACTATTGCAAAGTGCACTTTTTAGAGAATGCTTTATTTCTCATTGCATTAATTTGCACAACAAGGAAGATAGACTGCCATTTGCGGCGTGCAGACTGCGAAGCGTGTGGGCTCCGAGTTGAACTTGCATCATATCGCAGCTCTCATTCATGCTGCAGGTCGGGCAGTGGTCTTTGGTTGGCACAGAATATAAAATTAAAACATTGGTTTCTTTTATCTTCTACAGCATTGTGTGAAAAACAAACTGTAGGGGATGTTTTTGTCACCAGCGGCGGCGACATACTCTAGCCAGGCGGCCGGCACTGTGGGGAGCTGGCTGGCTGGCTGGCAGCAATTAATCTTGCCGTTGTGCTGGTGATATCCTCTAGTGCGGGGAAACTGCCGTATTTCGACAACCCATGCCGAACATATGGTGCACACCCAGGTGCTATCCCATGTTTACTGCATCAACCTGTCTATTTCAATTTTGATGTTTTCATCGTTCTTGCAATTGCCTTCAGTTTAGACATTGGTGTATGCGAAGTTCCACCATTTCACAACATACCGCAGCTCTAATATTGGATATAACGGACTTTGTATGTGACAAACCTTTCCTGCTGAATTTTAAAGTTTATTGTAACCAGTGTCGGCTGTACTTGTTTTGTCAATTGCTCAAGCAAATGTGTTAAATATCACAGAAGCCTCACACAGAACCCACAAGAGCTTCAAAATACAAGCAAATGCAAGGCTACCCTCGAGTTGTAATTTTCGCACCTGCCAGTTCTCAATTTTATTCTCCATGAGCAGTATAACATGCACCATGTACAGTAAAATGTTATTTCAGATTTCATGGGATAGAAAAAAATGTCTGAATTAACTGAATGTCGAATTATTGAGCGTATCAAGAAAACAATAAACAAATGCCTACTATGTCAAGACACTTTTATTTATTAAATGAATAAGCAAATCCTGCTTCTATTTTGCACAAAAGCACAGCGAAAGCTGCAATTCTCATCATCTCGTTACTGGTTAGCGTTTGCAGCAGCAAAGGCCTCGCAACTTCTTTTGCAGTGCAACCGTGACGCGCGTCTTAATTCGAGACCCGCATTTTACTACCACATACACATCTGTGGTAAGTGAAGCACGTGAGATGATGTGAGCATGGTGTGCGGATGGCCAGGAGCAATAGACGATGACAGCAATAACTTGCTGCATGACTTTGGCATGAGCATGCCAAGCGTCGCAATGGAAGAAACAACAAAAACAAGTACCAATTGGCAAAGTACCTAGGGTCCAAACGCAAAAGGTGATTAAGAAAGGAAAGAGGTGAGACCAGTGAGAAGAGCCGGCGTCTGCATTGGGTGCCGGAGGAAGCTGTCAGACTGCGAGCCCGAGCTAGCCAGCTTTGCACTTCCTCACGACCTGCCATCTTTGCAGCAGGCTGCAGTTTGCATGGTCGTGAGGGCTCTCCTGAAGGTCGGTGACGAGGCACGGAAGATTGGCTGGGTGTCTGGACCTGGGCCCCAGTGGCTTCCACTTGATCGCTGCTTGTCTTCCGCGGAGCCTGAGAGGTCCTGTTGTGACTGCTTCCCGACCGCAAGGTTACAGTCGAGTGCATCGTCACGTAGGCCGCCCGTAACTGGCTACTCACCTCAGACTATTGCTTCATTCAGTTGTGCCATCCAGAACTGGACTGCTGAAAGGCTATCATCTTAGCTAACTGGTGAAATTGGTATTTGCTCGTGACTTTCCTTTGATAACTTGGTGAACTCTCTGTTGACTCCCTAGCTTATGTCACGTGCTTTAGCCATCCTTGTGCATTTCATATGTAATGTTAGTTTAAGGAAACTCCGAGTTTGTGTGGTGTTTTAAAATGAGTGCCGGTTTTTGTTATTAATGAAGTCATCTTTTGTGTGTTTGTAAGCAGTCTTGTCTTTTATTAAAGGCATAGAGGTGCAGCACCTTGGATGTATGCGTTTAAACGATCCCTTAAAAACTAATCATCACAACACCGCAATTACTTTTTCACCAGTGAGAGCTGGTTGCCAACAGATTGCCCATCCATTGTGATGTAGCCTGCACTCTTCACCCTCGACAGCTTCCACCGTGTTTGTGACATTGCACGCACAGCCATTGCACTGAGTCAAAAAGAAACTACTGTTTGCGCAACCACTACAGACGAAACCCCGGTTGCTATCGAAACTATTATGGAAGGCGACCACGCAGTTCTGAAAGCACAAGACCAACACAATATTATGTGGGCACATAAATGCAAAACTAAAGGTTATAAATGCACAACTAGACACGAAGTGTTCTGGCATTCCTGCCAGTCACGTATGATTTCCACTGGTGACCACGGCAATACGGACATTTTGGTTGGACCAGAGGACGAGTCTGAATGATCTGATTTTCTGAATTAACAAAGGTCGAATTAGGGACGTTTCACTGTACGAGCAGGGTGTTGGTGTTACGCAGGTGAAGTTGGCACGCCACAGTGCACCACGTAACAGACACATTCCTGACAGGTATGTCAGCAGTGAGCAGGCAAAACAGTCAGAACGCCTAGATAAGTAAGCTAATGCTTCTATTAGCAACAGAAACAGTGTCACCTGCACTGTAACAGAGATTAAACAACAGAATGACCTAGAAACTCCTTGAATACGTTCGAATTTTTGTCTCTGATACCTGTACGAACACTGCGGGACCCTTTGATGGCACATGATGCAGTTACTTGTGACAGTTTCATGCATTCTGTGGTAGCTGGCATCGCCAGCTCTAGAGTTTCTTGTGACAAGTGAGGGGGAGGTCACTCCAAATGTCGCTGAGGTGTTGCCAAGGATGTCTTGGGCTGTAACTGCCCCCAAGAAAGCAGTAACGCTTAGTTCAGTTTATCAACTCCTTGTCAAGCAGTTATTTGGTCCTCTCTAGACAATAATAACGAGGTTGCTATTTTATGTGCGCCTGCTTCAGCAAGAGTGTCTGGGCTTTTTTTCCTGATTATCAGTGGCTGAACAAGAGAAGAAGCAACCCATAGTATGAATATGAATAGGTACCAGTGTGCCCAGCCTTCAGTTCTGGACAAGAGAAGCCTCGACTTGAAACTAGGGTTTTTACAAGGGGACTTGTCTTCGCCAGGGCAACTTCCTTTTGTAACTTTGGCAAGTGCCTGCCCTGGACAAGCAACCTAGTTCCATTCCATCCAGGTGGAGGCTTCCCTTGTTCGACCATTATTAATTCTTGTCCATCTTCCTGTGTCTCTTTTGCCTTGGGCGGATTTGTAACCTGTTTGAAGTATTCTAGGTTATAACTATAGCTTGTCGGCAACTGTGCAGCGCTGTTGCTGTCAGGAATGATGGCCCGTGGGCTGGCGTACTCGCCGTACAGCGTGCGTCGTGCCCTGGAGAACAGTGCCCAGCCCACACAGGATCCCTTCAGCATGGGACACGGCCTGCTACAGGTGAGCAGCTCAGGGTACAACACAGTGCATTGTACTGTGAAGTATTTAGACTAGAAGGTATGCCTGTGCCCACAGAACAAGTTAGCCAAGCTTATGCATTTTTTTCTTAAGCAAACTGCTGCTCGAACTTGTAGTTAGGAATTTAGTGATTAAGTGGGGGACCACTGTTGTTTTCTGCACTGACATCACCCATTGAAATCACTTGGTAGGGTGGAAATATGTATGTGTGTCATACTGTGTGATAAGTCAGTGGACTTGTGTTCTTGTAATATTATTGCACATGGTGCACTATGGTGTAAAGTGCTGGGTCTGAGCTGTCTTTGGCAGTCTCGGATGCATTTAGAGACAGAAAAAGGAGCACTTGAAGCCCACTTGCAATTGAACATCTGCACGTGAGAATGTCTTTTGCAAACAGATGTTCAATTTGGAGCCTGCACTTTACTGCACATCTGCTCATGTAGGTTTCTCTTCTTTTGCTGTTGTTAACTATATATATATATATATATATATATATATATATATATATATATATATATGTGTATATTGCATAATGCCGCACATGCTAAATCATGAACAAAACATGGGCTAACAAATGGGAAGCATAAGCACTGTCAGATCATGCAGTTACACAGCTCTCTTGTGGGTCAGCTGCAAGAATTTTTTCACACAGCGTGACTGATTGTTTTCACTCTAACAATATTTGATGTAACAAATGATTTTGGTTCCATCATATTCGTTGCATTGCACGCTCATTTTACTTATGAATAAAAGAAAAGCATAATTGCTGTTCTGTTTAAAGCCACTTTAGCTCATGCTTTCGTGCGTTCAACAGGTGTTTGATTCCTTAAGGATCCAACATTACACTTTAGAAATATGGTAACATGGTAAAAGAATCTTCACCCACCATTTTATTGTGTGCATTGACCAGGGCGTTGAACTAAACCCGAACTGCAATTTCAGCTGCAACTGTACCCAAACCAATATTCTTAGAACGTGCCTGAACCCGAACTGAACCTCAGCTGAAGAATATAGTAGCAGTTACTGGTTCGGCAAAAAAATGGTTCAAGCAGGTAGGGCAACAGTGGGTGCTCAATAGATATGAACTTTGAAATAATTATGAGAGTCATTCCGAAATTAAGTTTTGCCATTTATTTTATGCAAGGAAACTTGCATAAAAATTGACAAAGGGAAATACACCGTGGCATCATGAACTACTCACCTCGCACTATTTTTCCACATAGTTGCCAGCGACATTGAGACATTTGTCGTAGCATGCAATCAGTTTGAAGAAAACCACTCTGCTAAAACTCGGTGCCCTGCGATGCAAGGAATTGTCGTACAGCCTGCGCCACCTCTACAGTGTTTTGTAAGGGACGTCCAAAGAGTGCGGCTTTCAATGCAGGGAACAGGTGAAAGTCCGATGGGGCAAGATCGGGGCTGTAGGCCGTGTGATCCAAGCTCCCCCATCATCCTCCACACTCTGCCTTTCTTCAGTGAAGATGCGACACCAGTGTCCAACCATTCGACGAGACATGACCTTTTCAACATACGCGATCTGTAGGTGTTGATGGATGATGGACACACTGCCTTTCATTGGCAACTACGTTGTCAGCACACGTCTGTCTGCTATTGTGATTTGTACTCGAATAACATAGGGCATGCCGGTCTGCTGCTACTCTCTCTTGTTCGGTGCTTTGCGTCATTCCTTTTCCGCTCTCATTGAACCGGCAACGGGCGTGGATTCTTATGGCGATTGTTTCATCTGGTGTACCATCGTCTCTTTAAAAAAATTACGAAACTTACTTTTGGAACCTCCTTCGTACATATTCGGTCGGCTATGTAGAGGGTGGGTCTGTACGTATTGTTGTGCTGGCACATTTGTTAATTCCAGAGAAGCACTGTTTACCTCTGCGTCAAATGGGAAAGAAGAGACAGTGCATTCAGTACAGCAGCATAAACTCTCTCACTTACCAGGGGTGTCAGCGATGGCATCTGCATTTTTGTGAGAGAACTACACAGCCTATAAGTGAGCTTACGCCAAGCACAGTTTCCTCAAATAACACTTTATGGCATACGCAAACTAAGTATGATGAAATTAAACAATACCTAGAATCAGTAATAACAGCCAGTAATATATATGGATCACAGTTGTTGTTGTTTAAGTGGCTCCCCCGCTCATATTGACTCATTTCGGAGTGGAACAACACGGCTCATATCCGCAGATGTGTATGTTTTGCTACGTTTTCACATTATTTCATATCAATGATGCACCGTTTCTGCAATATCTGAAGCTAACAGTGATTTGTGGCTGTAGGTGTCGATGTAAACAAATGCAAAAAGGCTGAGCCAGAAACAAAAGGCTGCGCTAGAAAGCTTCTTGAATATGCGAAATGTTTATTGAATGTGTAAAGGGAGTACAAAATGCAAGGTGCAAGCGCAGGTATCAGTGACTACAAACTCCAAGTCAGCCACGTAGGCAGACAGAACTCAACGTGCCTTTATCGGCCGCACTGTTAACACAACAGTGCACTTGGGTCTGTTCACCCAATAATCGATGGTTGAACAACATGCTGCCTAGGAGAAATCATTGATAATTAATCGCGATCCACGAAGCGCACAGCCGACGCACAGTCAACTTGGGCGCAGATACACAAATCAACCGGTGAAAGCCCAGAAGCCCTTCCAAAATGTTTCCAGTGGCATCCGTCAGGGGACAGCACAGGAACATGAAAAAGGCAGGTTGTGGTCGCGTTCCATTAGAGTAAATACAGTATTTGCTATCGACTAAAAGTTTGTTGTTGTAATTCATGTAATATAGTGTAAATCCACGCTGTGTCCGACACCACTGATCATATTCCAGCCACAGTTCCCTTAACACCAGTCTAGTAGTACCATACTTTCCGGTGTATAAGCTGCACCCCCTCAAAACGGCAGATTTTCTGAAGAAAAGTGTATAACGCACCTGTTCATTAGGTAAGCGATCTGAAGAAAAAATACAGTGACGTTTCACTTAGTGCATGTAGGTCACGCACAAGCAATGATATAGACACTCCAGGCGCATTTCTGCCATTGTGGTCACCGCGATGTGCCATATAAAGTCCAAGGGTGATAGCATCGTCCCCACGTGTCGTACATGCTGTTAGCAAAGCCTGCGATGGTGAGCTGAATCGCACACAAGGGTGGAAAGCAGGAAGGCGGCAGCCATGCTGCAGTGCTGGAGGGCGGCTTGTATACTCTGGTAGCAATTGCGTAGTTTGCGCAGTGGCAGGCTGTATCTTGAAAGCGATTTGCAGATGCGACGGCTTTGGAGGCAGTTGACTCGCAGTCGGCCTGCTGCCACTTGCGTTGCTGCTCCATCCTTCTCGCACGGCGCTCTGCAACTCGATCACGAGAAGAACCCGGTACCTCCATAGCCCGCACACAACCTGTAGCAACTGCCGGAGGAGGTGAACCCAGTGCGTTTGGCATGGCCATGTCATCCAAACCGATTTTGATAGCAGTTCTTCTCCCCAAAAAAAGAAAAAGAAAAAGCCGTACATAACTCACACCGGTGCATAAGACGCACTGACAAAATTCAGAAACAAACCGCAACTTATACACAGTAAAATACAGTACTTAGCTTAGGTCCCTTTCAAAATAATGATAACGAAAAAAGAAACTCGACTGACTAAAGGCATGAAAGCTAAGTACACCCCATGCAGACACAGATTCTCACTGATTAACTCTGTCTGATTTGTATATGAAAATTTCTCTATCTGTGCAGTCCATTCGTAAACTGCACATTTTAGAGTAAAATGTCTTCACTCATTCTTATCAAGGGGGCTTGGTTGCATTCTGATATCTCATTTTCGAAAAAGCCATTGCTAACATTTCGACGATGGCAGCAACGCGAAAAGTTTATCCAAGCGAGGCACACCATGCTTAGAAAAAAAGGCACAAAGAAAGAAGGACCCATTTGTTGCATCGAAGTGCCGAAGCCATTGGAGCACTGGCAACCTTAGTAGTCGCTGCGATTTTGGTGAGTACACTGCATTGCATCGGCACGATATTTGTAAAATCGAGTGAACAGCAACAATTTCTATGGTGTTTCTGGGATGTTAGTTTCATTATTATGTGGGACAACAAGAGTTCTCGCCATTCACAGGGAGAAATAATCATTAACCTATATATTCCTAAACTTTAGCAAGTTAAGTATTGTAAAATATTGTTTGGTAAAAAGCCTTTCAGAAGCTCCAGAATGTAGTATCGGCAGTTTATTGATAGAGAGAGAGAGAAATAATGTTTATTGCACCCGCAAAAGGGGGTGTGAAGAGTCTTCCCGTCTCTTCAGCTTGCTCCTTCCTTTTCAGCTGGCTGATGCTCCTTGGAGCTCAGCCGTGTCCAGGGCCATGGGGATGACTTCTCTTTGATCCTCTTCCTTCGAGCTGGTCGTTAAAGTCTCCCAGGATTGTCTATCCCTATCTGGTTTATTGTATCTAGGACATGTCCATATCATGTGGATCATGTCCGCCTTTGCCCCGCAGTGCTTGCAATTCGTGTTCTGAGTGTTACCGTGCCATCTCTTCAGAATGTAGGGGTTGCAGATCACCCCCGCTTGGAGATGCCTCCATGTTATCTCTTCTTGTTTATTGAGTTTCTTATGCACCTCTGGCAGGGTTTTCCTTCCCATTCTTTAATAATCGAGAATTGCACTGTAAGTGTTTATGCCTTTTTTTTTTGTTGGGGCTACCTGGCTGGAGAGGCTGCATTGGTGTACCAGTAAATAAGCTCTTGGGGCCAATGCGTGGGCTTTCTTGTTGCCATGCTAGCCTTCGTGGGCGGCAGTCCATATAAGGTTGACTAATTGTTCTTGTATTGGTCCTTTCTCCAATATGTTCAGTGCCTCTTTAGAGATTCTCCCTGCAGTACAATTCCTGATGGCTGTTTTGGAATCTGCCACTATGATTTTGACCCTTTTTTGAGTCAAAGCTAGTTCTATGGCCACCTCCTCTGCAACCTCCACTCTGTTTTGCGGGTTACTGGAGGAGGAGGAGGAAAAACTTTATTTGCTCTAATTGGTTAGAAATTTGCGGAGGCAGATGCGGTCGGCCGTCTTCACGGTCTTCTTCCCCATCTGCGCAGGGTCGACGCCCCTATTCCAGGGCACCACTGAGGGTGGCTACTCGGCGAGCGTGCCTTACTAGTCCATGCTGGACTTTCGGGTCGCTGCTGGAGAGCACCCTCTCCCACTGCTCCGCACTCGGGTCTTTTATTTGAAGGAATTGTTGATTCTGAACGCATTCCCATGTAATGTGATACAAGGTGGGCTTGGCGCCGCACCAGGGGCAAATGTCTGTATACTGGGTGGGAAACATCTTGCTTAGTGTGTTTAGGTTTGGATATGTTCCTGTTTGCAGCCTCCTCCAAGAGGTTGCTTCATGCTGATTTAGGCTGTTGTGGGGTGGAGGGTATTTGATGCGGACCCCCTTATAGTAATTCAAAATGTCTGAGTAGCTTGGGTTGACTGGTATGGGTTCCTCAGGGTCGGTGCATGTGGCCGCTCGGTTTGTGTGCTCTCGAGCTGCCTTGTCCGCCCTTAGGTTCCCTTCTATTCCAGCGTGTCCCGGTACCCAGAAAATTGTATGCCTGACTTTGTTGTTAGCCCTGCAAGAGCGGAGGATGTGAAGCGCTCTGCGTCCTATTCTGCCGTTCATGTAATTCCGACACGTAGTTTGCGAGTCGGTGAGTATTGTTAAAGACCTTTCGGATCGGTAGCCCTCCACTGCCGCTAGAGCTACGGCTATTTCCTCAGCTTCCGTTACCGAGCAGTCCTTCATTGACGCGCTGCTGATCTCTTTGTAGTCCTGGCGGGTTACTGGAGCTCTTTGGGTTCTCACCGTTAGCCTGTGTCGTCAATGAGACGAAACCTCGTCTGCCTTATATTCTGCTGCATCCATGTAGAACACCCCTTTCTTTTTATCTAGCGATTTTTGTAATGCTTTAACCCTGTCTTTCCTCCTATTCTTGGATGCGTGTTTTTTGGGAGTGGTGGTATGCGTATCCTGTCTCTGATTTGTGACGGAATGGTTCGTGTGTTTCTTACTTTTTTGTGGGTTTCGTACCCTGGTTTCTCTAGAATCCTCAGACTGCTTTGCTTCTCATTAGTCTCTGTTGCATCAGTCTCAGTTGTTCGATCAACTCTTCTAAGGTGTTTGAAATGCCCATATTTAGTATCATCTCTGTAGATGTGCACGGTGGCAGGTTTAGGGCGGTTTTAACTCGTTTCCCAATGAGGATTTCTATCTTGTTTTTCTCGGCCCTTGTTAGGTTAAGGTACGGTGTTGTGTATGTGATATTGCAATAGAACATTTTTGTGTAGCTGTTGGTTTTGAGCGGTCCTACATATAAGGACACTAGGCAAATGCACTCCTTATTGCAGTGATAGGATTTAAGCTGTTTATTTCGACCTCTAGTGTCACATTTTTCATAACGCACGGTAGTTTTCTTATGACAGTAGGAACAGATTGTTTGCTTATCGAGTAGAATCCCAAACTTATACAACTGGGTAAACAAATTATGTGCTTTTAGCAAATACTGTTGGCTCTTTGAATTCAAGGACTTATAGATATAGGTATACCTGCGAACCCTCCCGATTTGCCTGGGAGACTCCCGATTTTTTACTAAACTTTCCGATTGTACGATCACTGTCTTATATCTCCTGAAAAGTGGTCTCTGTTCACGCAATAATGGTTTTTGCGAAACCAACACTGCGAAATCTACAGCCACATTGTAATCGTCAGCATCACCAACAACGGCCGCACTAAAGCTATAGAGGCTAGAACCTTTCTGCCACTATACTAAAGCCCCTCCATAGACGTTTCACCTCCTCCTCCACACTCCTCTCCCACTCACCCCCTTAGCTTCCGGCGTGAAGCGGAACTTACGTGGCTTCAGCTTTCTGTTCCGAGTGGAAGTGACGCTATGCTTTTTAGCCTTATTTACTTACGTGTCGATGGAGAGGCACCAGCTGCGCTTTGCACAAGCTGCGGTTTTAACTGTTGATGCGATTCAATCCAAGAATAAATCACCGCCTATTGTAATCAGTGATCTGGTCGTGTTCGTTGCTTCGCGTCAACCTGCGACGGATTGTGCCACGAGAGACTACGTACAATGGAATGTAGTGCCTGGGTGCTTGGAGACCACTGCCGTTTTTCGTGCATTTGAAAAACAGTGACCGCGAACTGCTACTTCAGCGGAATACAACAGCTTGTCCCCTTTGCATTCTTTTTATGGTGACCACCACAGCTCTAGAAACTGCAAGCACAGCATTGCGTGCACGCGCGGGCGTCTCAACATCGTCACAGCAGTTGAAGCGGAAATTCCCACAGCGCAACTCCAGGAAGCGGAAACGCCGGAACTGGATTTGGTGTGAGGGGAAAAGGCGGTGCACATCAAAGGTTCTCGCTACTTAAAGAAAGCGGCGGTGGCGCGGGGATGGAGGGGCTTTAGGCCGCACTAGCACTATCGGTATCATCGACTAAGCAGCCGACTATGGTGCCTAGTAAGCCGACCAAAGCCAGAGCCAATGTAGCTCTTGCATTTCATGCAGGCCTTCTTCCATGGTGTATCGTGTTGCTGCTGCTTGCAAGGCGTTGCTGCTTGTGTGCACGATTAGTGCTGGCTAGGCCGTGTGTATGCAATGCACCGTGCAAAGTTACAATCCTCGTGTGCTTGATGCCATGGCACTATCGTAGCCCAAGAAAAGGCATCTGCAGCAGTTTTTGCGATCTTATACTTCTGAATTTCCATGCTTTTTGATATCAAGAAAAGGAGAACCTTATGCATTTTGTACAACGTGTGGATGCGACGTCAGCACACGGTGGCAAAGGCAACTTGAAACTGCATGTTTCCGCAGCGCACCGCTGAGCAGCAAGACAACATAGTGAACTTTCTCCGGAACAACTGCGACGACGGTGTCATACGTGTGGAGTGCCTGTATACGGCATTCCTCGTCGAACACAACCTACCCCTTAGTGTCAGCGACCACGTTGGGCCTCTTCTACAGAAAATGTTTACGAAATGCGACGAGGCGAATCGTTATGGATGTCGACACAACTCTGAAACACAATGTGGAAGAATGCGGAGGTGGCCAACCTGAAATTTATTTCACAGGCATCGCTCTCGAGTCTTCGTTTTTTATTCAGTATTTCCCTCAGCTGCTGCCCCGAGATTCCAGTGAATCTGCTGCAGACACTTTAGATGCTCTCGAAGCTGAGTTTGCCACACTACAGGCGTACGGTCTTCAAGAGCACATTCTGAATGAAGAAAGGTGGGATGTACAGTGGTGTATGGTTGGAAAAATTAAAAACACTGATGGAAAACATGTTTCACCGAGTTGCTAAGGTGATGCTCAATTTACTGGTGATACCGCATAGCAAGGCAGAGTGTGAAAGGATTTTAGCACGGCGTGAAAAACTAGGACTGAATTTCGCTCATCAATGTGCAACACAACCCTCCAACACCTGCTGCTAGTGAAGGGCCGTCAGTCTGGATCATGTTTTGAGCAAAGCTACTTGGACAAATTTTTGAAGTGACCAAAGTCTGCTACTGCGAGGTCCCTGCGAAAGGACTCATCGAACACTGCCTGAAAGTTTGAACCCCCCCTTGTTGGCTTGAATAAAAATTCTTCCGATTTTTGATCTCGCCAGGTTGGCAGGTATGTATAAGCTTTCTGGTACTATGTGGCTGCTATGGGCTTTTGAAATGGGAGCAGGTCAGCTTTATCGCTTCCTACGCTATAGTGCTAGAATGCAGTCACATGCATAAGGAAGGTATGCATATAGTGAAGAATACCGCTTCTTGCTTGTGTAACAGTGCAGTATATTGCAGCAGTTCGGCAAAGCCTCCACCCTGTTAGGTTATATCGGGTGTAAAGCCGCTCGACTCCTGACCAAGTCATTTGAGTAACTTTTTATCCAATGTCTAATTACCAGGTGCTTGCGTTACACACATTGAGCATTGGATGCAACTGCTGCAGTACTGTAGCATTTGCACTAATAGACTGTTGCATCAGAAGTACAGTCAACTCGGTAATCAAAACGTTGTGCCCATAATTTTAAAATTACATCAACAAAGTTTCACTGATACTGTATCAGCTTATAGGAAAAAAGCACAGAAGAAAAGAGCACCTGAAAGCTCTTCATCCTATTTCATGTATAATCCAAGCATCGACTATTTTACGGGACAGTAGTTTGTGTTATGCACAATAAAAGTGACCACTTCATCTACGAAAAATTGTCTGAATGTATCTATTCCAGACGGGGTTGCATCTTGACAAATTAGCATGCCGCATGACTAGGTGCCAGGAAAACAAGTTCAGGTCATACTTGCGCTTACATGCTGCATACTTTTAACGCATTATGGGCCTCGTGTCACAGAAAATTCGGTATCAGCGTCTGGTGTCACTACGGCAAAAACAATTGCGAACCAAATTCCGTACCACGCATCAGATAGTGACAGCGAAGACTACAGCGATGACGCGGAAGGGCAGGCTGCCTCAACATTGTCCTCACAGGAGGCCTGGCATATGATTCAGTCCCTCCGGGGCTTCATTTTGTTTTTGCGAGAAACCTTCCGCCGCACTACGTGCAGCACCTGGTACCTTGGAGAAGGATGTCGGCAAGCTTCGCTTAGAGCATGCAAGGATGACAGACATAGGGTTTTCTCGTGCAAGCCAGTGAGAAATACTTGGCGAGATGCTTCTGGATTTTTCAAGCTGACAGGCTGCCGCGGCAGCCTTCTCGGATTTTTTAAGAGGCCCCTTTTGGGGCTACCAAAGCAATGTCTCGGCAGTGCTTGCATATTGCTTGCCACCCGTGACCTCTCTTTGCAGTTGTTATAGCAGAGCCATTCTTTAACGCCGACACCCACAGCTTTTAATACATGATTGGAGTGCCCAGGAAGCAGTTAAGCAAGGGAACACAATCAGCAGCCGGATGGAGGAAGGTGGTGGGAAGGGCACTGGCCTCCCAGCCATTATAGTTTTCTGACTTCAGCTCTGCCATTTCCCATTTTGATTTTTTCATGCAGCCCGGTTATAACACTTATCAGTTACAACAATGGAATTTTTGTGGCACCTGAATAGTATTGTTATGAGTGGGTTCGACTGTACCTTGTCTTTCATTCTTTACAAAGTTTTTTTCCATGGAATATTGAGAACGGCAGCCCACAAGCAAATCTAATAGAAAAACAAAAACACAGACAAAGCATATTTGTTATGTTAGTTCTTCTCAGACTGAAATATTAAAAGTGCGAAACAATAACAGGACATCCACCCATGCAAGAGGCCGCGTTTCTACCAGAAAGCTTGCCATCGTGCATAGTGTTCACTGCCAGCGTTTCCCGGTAAACGTTGCGGTTACATAAGCGGCAGTTGCTGGGAAGCATCAAAAGCAGTCGGGGGTCTTTGAATGCTATCGCATTCCGCTCTTAAAAGCGAAGCTTAAGTGTGCTCCAAATTCTTAAAATATTTTACTGGTGGCTCAGTGATCAACATGTCATCATCACTGCATGACAAAGCTTGGCATCCTGCTTCACCCACAAGTGTGTCATGTAATGTCCCGTTATGACCCCTCATGTAATGTCCTGTTTAGGGACGTTTGAGGTATAATAAATAAAGTACTGCCTGGCGAATAGTTCATGCGCGTGGCGCACTCACGACTGCTTTCCTAGCCTGTTGTACTAATGCCGCATACTTTCAGGCAAAGTAATGGAGTCTGTTGAGTGCACCTCATCACGAGTGGCAATGTGGTTGAATTACCTTAAGCCTTGAGAGGGGGAGGCAGAGGGGAGGATCTTTATTTGCAATAGCCTGATGAAAAAATATTTGCCCTCCTAAATGGACTAGAAGAATCCATAGTTACGTAAGTTTATCTTTGGTAGGATGTTTGGCCCACTGATTACTATAGGTTTCATGAAACTGCACCCAATCTGCCTAGTGTCCTACATATAGGACGCTCCTGTTTAAAATGTTGTGACAGAATTTTAGCTACAGACAATAGATATTCTGTTGTATATGCAGCTCGTCCTTTATGGACATGCAGTCACAATCTCGGCAACAATTAATGACATTTCAATTCTTATCGGTAACTTTTTGCCAAGAGGTGGTGCCCTTCTCCAAGTCCCAAAATTCACAATGTTGCACTAGTCGTTACGCATAAATGACTAGATACACGCTTACCAAAGTTTGCACAGAGAAGAGATATGACCTTATGGGTATAGGCTGCCAACCGCAAGCTTTTACATAAAAAATCTGAGGAGTTACTGCCAGTGAAAGGAGTGTACTAAATGTAGAGCACTAGGTATATATGGGTTAACCCATATATGCTCTATCATGTTGACTTGTCTGAATGATTCTGCTTTAGCACAACTGCGGCTGTTGCACAGATGATTGAGTGCCTGAACAAACAGGTGAAGCAGCTCACTTATGCACTATAGTTACTAGCCATTGATTAAACATGTGTCATCTTATACTGTTTGAGGATTTGCTGTCTTGGTGTTGTGAAAGCAATTTATGTGACCAATCTCACACGTTTGCATTTGTTTGAAATCATGCATGGTACAGTAGCATTGCCCTTGGCTTTTTCAACAAGCACTACACTCTTGCTACGTACTTCTGGGACGCACACGTCCTTCTTTTTTTTTCATTACTTTCATTGTCATCATATACAAGATGTCGTCATACCTTGCTTTGTTTCCCGTTTAGAAGTTTCTCAGTAGAGGTGTGCGAATATCAAAATTTTCGAATACGAAACGAATATGAATATCTAATCAAATGTCAAATGATATGCACATGGATTTATTAGCAAGTTTGTTTATTTAACATGTTGGAACATTGCAATGACATTGTCATTGGTAAAAGAATTAAACTAGTAAGCCGTTATACAAAGGCGAATCAGAAAGTCTTTACCCCTATCTTTTATTGGCCAAAATGAGGTACATACAGGTATTTACAAACATATGTGCTATTATACATACCTTACACTATCTTCCACATAGTTCCCACATCCGTTCAGACCATTCGTCCCATTGCAGCACTAAATTTGAGATGCCCCTGTGGTAGAATTTGTCCGGCTGGCTATGGAACTGCCGTCAAACTGCTGTCTTGGCTTCATCATTCCACAAGAATCGCTGTCCTACCAGGAACTTCATCAGACCGAAAATGTGGAAATCATTAAGGGCGAAGTCTTGGCTGCGTAGTGGGTGGTCCAGACTGTCGCTGTGAAATGATCGGAGCCTATTGGTGGTTCTGGTTGTCGCATGTGACCTAGCATTGTCGTGGAGAATGACCGCCATCTTCAACAAGTGGCAGCAGTGCCGCGCCGCGGAGCTACTGGCAGATAAGGTAAGGCCAGTTCAAGAAAGGTCCACCGCTGGCAATGGATAAGTTGATTTCGTGTTTACAGCCGTACTTTGGCTAAAAAAGATAGGTGCAAAGACTTTCTGATTCGCCTTCATACTAAAAGTCTGTGCATTTGGCTCATGTTAGCTGTAGAAAATGGAATAATTTCTGCTAGTTGTCTGTTCTTGCCAATCTGTGCCTTATTATACCATATCAATTTCCCATGAACTCAGAGGCATTTCACCCTCCGTCACTCATTGCATTTGCTGTGAAGCAATAAGCTCAGGATTGGGAGTGGAACCTACAAAAAAGTGTACCCTCGCTGTTTGCAAACACGTGCCCCTGCTGGTATTCCTGCAAATCTTGGACGTCCAGTGGCTAAGTGGGTTTTACAGGCAAAATTTTGCCAGCAGCGTGAAATTATCACAAAATTCAGCTCAAAATCGGGCACAATTTCCGAGATTAGATAGAAATAAACGCTAAGAATGATGTTTTCTCCCGCACAGCCAGCAATATATTCGATTTTTCAAGTATTCGTATCCAGTCGAGTATACGAAAATTTTCGAATACCTAGTTTTCGAATTGAATACGAATATTAAAAATATAATATTTGATAATATTAAAAATTTTCGAATATTCGCACACCCTTACTTCTCAGTTGATCTGACGTCCAGTTAACAGCATTGCATGCATCAAATAATGCAAGCAAACTTTTTTTGAACAAACTCTACGAAGCTTTTCACTTCACTTTTCTTTATGTTGAATTCCAATGGCAGATCACGAGCGCTCGGCCGGATCACGAACGGAGCGCGTCGCTCCGACCGAGATCGCTCTCATCTGCTCGCACCGTATCTGCGAAGGGAATGCGTGCGCTCCCACGGGGGCACTTAGTACAGCAAAATCAAGTGAGAGGGCGCTGGAATAGAGAGAGGAACAAGCGCTTGGAAGCGCAACCCACCACCCCACTTCACTGTCCGTGTCAGAAGAATCATCACTCGACATGGAAATTGTACTGTCTGAGTCGGAGCTGTCTAGGAGCGCGAACAAAACCCCACGGCGCGAAGCGCCGTCCACGTTTCGCATGTCGTCCATAGCTGCCCGCGACCGGAAACAGGCGACCGTGACAGGAAGCAGAGGCGGGTGAAGGAAATACGTCACGAAGACTTCCGGTCAAATCTGCCGATTTCGGCGGAGCAAATATTTTTGCTCCACAGAGCAATCTGGGATCAGCGGCTGGTCCCAATCTGCCATTGGAACACACAGCTCACGCTCCCATTCTGCCATTGGAATAGGATTGCTCCATACAGAGCAAAAAAACTTGATCTGGATCTGCCATTGGAATTCAACATTAGACATTGGGAATATTTTATATTTGATTGGATATTTGAAGGTCAATTTTCTTAAATATTCGTACTTGATTCAATATGAAAATTTGGCTATTTGAATGGCTATTTGAACACCCCTTAAAATTTTTACTGCTTTGCATGCACTTAGTATGGATGACCATAAAAGGAAGTGTGGGAAGGGAGTAGTGCAGGGATAGATGCGTTGATGTGCCATGCAGCCTGCCCCACACTCTTGCAATGGCACTGCCTAAGATGGCTGTCTTTATGTGTATGCCTGATGGAGTGATGTAACATTAAACTTAATTTATATTCATCTAATTATTGACTGCTCTCCCCCACGTGTCCAAGAGCCAGTTTCTTCCACCTCCTGACAAAACTTGCACATGTGCCATTCGGACAAGTTGATAACACTGTGTGGCATGTCACCAGGGGCCAAGATGAAGTTTACTGTGCCGAACCGGTTCACGAATCGGTTCACGAGCTGGTTCACGAACTGGTATAAGTTTTTATTTCTCCAAACAAGAACACAAAATTGGAGCATGTTAAAACTGAGCCCAAACCGAACTGGTATTTTTCTGGCTCGACACTGTGGCAGTGAGTGAGTGAGTGAAACAACTTTATTCGGTCCGCAATAGACATGAGTAAACTCAACGTCACCTGGCTAGGCCCACTGGGGGCCATCAGGTGAAACGATGGCCCTCTCGTGGACCCTCTGGACTGCCAGGATTTGAGAGGTCTGGTCCTGGGCCCTAATAAGCTTCATTATTTCATCTTGGGCGAAAGGGGGACAGGCAGAGGTGCAGCCCCACAGTACATACTCGAAGTCCGCATAACCACCACACAGGGGGCAGGCCGGGCTTGGGAACCATTGGGGGTACATTGTGTGCAGTGCCGTGGGGCTCGGGTGAGTGCTTGTTTCTAGAAGGCTGAGAGTGACTGGCTGGGCCCTGTACAGCGAGGAATGCGGCAAAGGCAGGAGTCTTCTTGATAGATAATTATGCTTGAAGATCTAGTTGTACGAGCAAAGAGGCCCGGGTAACCCAGAAGAGGATGCGCTACTCAACGCACGGTCAGTCAAACCTCGTGCAGCGGAATGCGCCACTTCGTTGGGGTTAAGTGAGGCACGCTCAATGGTTCCAAGGCGCGCAGGGAACCAGGCCAATGAGTACAATATTTTTTAACCTACTGAGTGTGTGGAGACAAGTAGCACATGACATGGAACAATAGTTGTCTCCAGTTGTTCATTTTCGTGCATTTAATAGTAATTTGGGGATCGTCCACGTGCTTGCTGAGGAACATGCCATTTTAAGGTAGTATATTTACTGCCTTTCCAGCTGAGCCCATTGTTGCTTCACTACGTTTTTGCAGGTGGACCGTGCATTCGAGCACCTCCTCCAGCATGGCCAGGGTCCTGAACGGCAGTTCCGGTTCCGGGTGAGCTCTGGCCCCCACCGCCGAGGCCTGTACCTGCGGGAGCCCCAGCATACATCCAAGCCCAGTGTCCACACTTTCACCATCGAGCCTGTTCTCCTCAACGAGGAGCGAGCCGGTGGGTTATTCACCACAACTGATTTGTTGACTGGACAAGACTGGGCCAATGTATGCACATTAGGTACTGTAGCAGTGTAGTGTACCCCAACGACATGTTTACTTTCCCACAACTGTGTTCGTATTGTCAGCATCCCCACATTTACATCTTCTTTCACGCATTCTTTTTGCAATGACAAGAGTTTCTCAGTGCAATCATGGTTGAGAATAGCTGAATTGTCCAGACATCCCAGCATGCAAGTGTTCTCTGAAAAGTGTCAATATCAAGCAATGTTGGCAAAGTTTGTTGTTACGCTTGACTGTTACAACAAACCAGGCAGCTTTGGGGTGCAGCTTTGCCCAAAAGCCCTGGTGGGTTCATCACAGGCCAGCACACTCCCTCTCACACACATCGCATGTTTGAGCTGGTGCTGGCAACTGTGAGTGGAAGCGAGTGGGAGCGTGCACCTGGAAACGAGTGTGAATGCTCTCAGTTGTGCCTCTGCTAATCTGTGGAGGTATGGTTTTCATAGACCCGCTGGACAAGATTGGCTTTGAGCTCAACCTGAGCCTGGTGTGTGATGCGACCTGGGTTTCGACTCCTGCATTGCTCAACATGACCTACACCTCACGGTCCATCTCACTCCGCGTGGACCCCTGCAGCCTTGCACCAGGGTCTTACTACACGGCGGTGAGTTCCACATGTGTACTCGTGCTGTGGTTTGATCCTACTCCTCTGTGCCAAGATTAGCACAGTGAATTTGCTATGATAATGACCCTTTGGCTGTCTAACGCACCCTAGTGTACTCTTGACACACTCATCACACACCTCTTTTTACTGCTATGTGCAGTAAATTCATGTCTTATGGCCTACTGCTCGATTGTTTCTGGCTAATAGGGCAGACCAAAGCAAAAATTGTGACTGGCTAAGCCACCTGTAAGGTGTCTTGATGACATGCACTGCTGCACAATTATTAGGGGTGTATCAATATTTGAAAATTTCAAATACCATCGAATATTATATTTTTAATATAATATTTTTAATAATATATAATATAATATATATAATATTTTTAGTCGAATCTCAATAATTGGAACTTGAAGAGGCCCAAAAATTTGTTAGAAATAAAAGACGTTCGAATTAAAAAACTTGTTCTTGAAGTACTCGTGCACGGTGCACGAGTACTTCGCGCACCATTGCACAAAGTACTCATGTAATGGTGTGAGTCGTGACATACCACGACACGCAAGCACGCAGTGAGCGAGGACCACAAAACTGCCCACACTAGCCAACACTCGCTTTCCGATAACGGCAGAAAACGAAATTTCAAGGAGCAAGCTAGTGCGGACCGAAGGGGCTGGCGAGGCTGATGGCGCCGGCGCAGAGACCATTGAAGGTGAGGGAGTTAAGAGGGAGTTGAGAGGGAGGGCGAGCGGAGCATACGTAGTTGCGAGGAAGGGCGGGAGGGAAGTGTATTTGATTTCCTGTCAGCTTGATGGATGGCGCTAATTACCTCTGCCACCTGTCTCCGTTAATTTGACTCCAGGTAATTCGACTTTTCGGTTAATTCGATCTCGGCCTAAGATCTTTGCTGGCATCCATGCGTTTCTATGGACCCCAACATTCGTTATTTCATCTTAAGATTGGGCTTTGCCAACATCATGGCCACCATCTTGTTTATTGGTTGCCTGTTTGAAGTGGCATGCATGATATTACCGACAGGTGACGGTTTTTGCACACACCTAATGCAATGCATATAGTGTGGCTCGCTGAGACAAGTGCAGCAAAAAGAAAAAAAGAAAGAAATGTGCCCCTCTGACAGAGTTGTTTATGGTGCTTGAGATGGTAGCCACAGCGTAGACTGCATGTATCGGCCTGTGATTGAGCGATCCTCCAGTAATACCTGGATGTCCTTTGCTTCAAAAGTGCTGGTTTCAGTGCCACCCGACAGGCAGCGCAGGTGGATTCAGCATCGGACATAGATTTGCCCAAAGGGGCCGTAATCTCGATCAATTGCCATCGGGGATACGAGAGACGAACACTCAAGTGCTTGCCACCGGATGCGTCAGAGTCTACGGGTAACAGCATGTATGTGGAGCGTTCTTGCTCTTGATCCTGTGTTGAGTTACGTAAGATCTCGCAAAAGTGATCCTATCTCCGAAAGGAATCGATCAAGAATACTGCTCCACAGCAGTACCACCACTGCTGATTGATGCGTGGGGTGCACTTTGTGGTGTCAGCAATGCAGTTATACAGTATATCCTCGAGCAAGGCATGCCAAAGTTGGTTAACGAAATTTTGACAGTAAAGTTTAGTTGCGCTACGCATATTCAATGTGTGCTGTCCACGTTGTGGCATTGAAATTCTCGCGAAAGTGATATTTTTCAATGTCCCCAGAGGTTCGTTATAGTGAGGTTGAACTGTGCTAATGTGGTGTTCCTTTTAACTAGAGTAGACTGTACATATATTTTAATTTATATGTACCTAAGTTACTGATAGCTTGCTTCTTATGCAATGCTAGAGGGTCCCAATCATGTGCAGCACCGTATATTATTGCCTCAGCGCTGCTGAAAAGAACTATGCTGCCCAAGAATGGGAATGCCTCGCTGTGTTGTGGGCTGTCAATAGATTCCGATCGTATATAAATTCACATCATTTGAGGTGCATTGTGACCATGCATCATGGGCTTGGATGTTTACAACTGAGCAGACATCGTGCAGAGCGCGACGTTGGGTGTTGAGATTACAAGGGTTGTCGGGTTCTCATACCCATGCTCTTGGGACAAAGGAACGACAACACAGTAGTGTAAACAATCGCAAGGGCATTTATTGCACCTTTCATAGATCAATGCCTGCTAGCCGAGTTGCTATCCACAAAACATGCCGATGGGCGCGTGACAAATCTAGAAGTCCGACTCACCGCGACTAGATAACGAGCGAATATGTTCGCCCCATGCTGGATACCAACGCCTGGTCGTTCGCGTGTGTACATGCGAACGATGGTGCGTTCGAAGGCGGCCACGCGAGACGGTCTCGCAGAGGCATGGATCGGCACACACGCGGTATGTCAGCGCTGCTCGCCAGCCCGCACCAAAGAGAGCCCCTTATCTTTCCCGCACCCCCAAGCCCGCCGTGAGGCGGCGCTAGCAGCGCAACAGTCGCGCCATCTCTCGCACTGCGCCTCAACCATTCCGACCACCGCGGGCGCCAGGCCACACGGCGAAGCCGCACTGCAGAAGACTGGAGCTATGTGGAAAAACAAGATATCAGGAGACGCGTGAGAGTCACGCATCCCCACATCCCCCCAACCTTAAATCACTACATATTCTGGCGAAACATGTCACACGGTCTAACATCAACGCGTGCTTCGCGAACAATGTAGTACATGCAACAGTGGCCGTGCCGAGGAAATGTCCACATGCTGTCCATAACATGCGAGCCGACATTGTCCTTGGGTACACCGCTGGCGTCCACCTGTCACAGCAGCAGCTTTGCAGACTTGACGGCACGATTCCAGGCCAGGACTCCGGAAACGGCGACGCAGTAGTCGGCACGAGTAAGCGTCGCTCGCGCCCTGCTGGCGAAAGCCGCAGTAGCTGTCGGTGACCGCCGGCTCTTTTCTCCGCCGCCGAGGGTTGCGAGCTGGATACAGGCGGCCGCCGAAGTCGCTGCGCTGAACTGGCCACAGCATCACCGTCGCCTAGGGTGGCTCGATCGTAGTCCGGGGCAGCGGCGCAGACGATGTGCAGGTGACAGCAAACCAGGGGTGACTCCAGTCATGCTGCGTAAACTCAACACACTCGGCAAACACTAAAGTAGTGCAAGGGAGAGGAATTCTGCATGCCCATCGCCCACGTGGTACGATGTTCAACTCGGCTAGTAAAAGATTGGGCAGCTACTCAGATGCTAAGTTCACGTGAACGAAGCTCACTTCCTTGAGTCGAACAAGTAATTTCAATTCGTCTGAGGATAACTAGAATGAGGGAAGCAAATTGCAACACCTCAACGCCACGATCCACCCGGTTGTGTCGCTACCATGACAACAACCGGCTGCCAAAAAAAAACACCCAAAATGGGCGTAAAACAGGCAGTCGCGAGGAAACGTCAGCTGTGTTAGGTGGTTCTAGCCTACTCGGTGCACACAGCATCCGACTTGACGGCGCGCACCGTCCCAGACGGTGTCGGAATGCACGGTGCCAGGCCGCAATACCAGTCAGCCCGTAGCGGCACCCATGGCTGGCGGCCACCCGGCTCCCAGAGCCACGACTTCATCAGAATCAAAGAGATAGAAGAAGCTATTTACATAAGAAATTCGGACCACCCACGAGGCTCCCGTACTCACTCGCTTCAGGCTTGCCAATGCTCCGCGGGCGCTAAGCCTCGCTCTTCCAGGATGCAGACCATGTGGCTCTCGTACCGACGAATGTCATTAAAAAAATACTTGCGAAAAGGCTTAGCATGTTGACATGTTCAAACACACTACAGCCACCGTCGCCTCGCTCAAGAAAGCACGCTGCCGACGCTAGCGATCAAAATCCACGCTTCGGTTCAAACAAAGGTCTCGAACGAAGCAAAACTGTTAAAACTATCGTCCGATGCGCCAAGAGCCCGACGTTGGGCGCCAGATGTGGGGTCCTCTCACCCGTACTCTTGGGACAAAGGAACGACAACACAGTAGTGCAAACAATCACAAGGGCATTTATTTGTTGCACCTTTCATAGATTAATGCCTGCTAGCCGAGTTGCTATCCACAAAACATGCCGATGGGCGCACGACAAATCTAGGAAGTCCGACTCACCGCGAACGGATAGCGATCGAATATGTTCGCCCCATGCTGGATCCCAATGCCTGGTCGTTCGCGTGTACGGTCACAGGAACGGTGGCGCGTTCGAAGGCGGCCACGCGATACGGTCTCGCAAAAGCATGGATCGGTGCCCACACGGGACATACGCGGTGCTCGCCGGCCCGCAACCCAAGAGCCAGCGTGTTCTCCACTGCGCCCCCAAGTAACCCTGCCGTGAGGCTGCGTTAGCAGTGCAACACTCACGCCATCTCTCGTACTGCGCCTCAACCAGACCGACTGCCGTGGGCATCATGCAGGCCACGCGGCAAAGCCGGATTGCAGGAAAAGGGACCTATGCATGAAAAACTTGTCAGGGGACGCGCGAGAGTCGCGCGTCCCCACAGGGTTCAGGTGTGCCATAAGGCATCGTAAAGGACGGGCCGACATCCCAGCAGATGCACTAAGCAGGTGCCCCATCCCTGCTGCCGAATCTGCTCAGCCTTGTTTGGCAGAGGACTGGTTTCCCATCGAAGTGCAAGAGCCGCAAGAAAACATTCGTTTTGAACTAGCAGCCCCTGTTGACGTGACTGATGTGTCCCCACTAACTGACACTCCAAAAGTTCCAGTAGGAACAACACAAGGATCCACTGCTGCTGCAGCTGCTGCAATACTTAAAGTCTGGCCTGCTGCCTGGTGACACTAAAGAGCCCAAGAGGGTACAGGACCTAGCTGATGACAGCGAAATCTTGAACAATGGCATCCTTATGTACACGGCCGGTGAACGTAAGGTCGCCTGGCTTCTCCAACACTTACGAGACACGGCACTGAAAATGGAGCATGACCTAAGGGGGCATTTAGGCTTTTTTTAAAGCTTGGAAACGTGTGAAGAGCCGGTTCACATGGCTCGGTATCCGCTCCGAAATCCCCCGTTACATCCGCAGCTGCCAGCAGTGCCAGGCTTTCAAACCTCACCGGCAAAAACAAAAAGGACTGATGGACAGTTCATGGGCACCCACCCAATGCAACAGCAAAGTGTGGACCTTAGGGCCAGTGCCTACAACCCCTCGGCGTCACAAGTACATCCTGGTGGTGCTGGACAGGTTCACGAAGTTTGTGGAGCTTTTCCCATTACGTGCACCTACCTCTAAAATTGATCATCAATAAAATGATCGATGTTTCTTGCAGGCATGGTGTGCCTAGCTCCATCTCTAGCGACAATGGCAAACCATTCATAAGCAAACTGTGGAGAGGCATTCTCCAGCAATGGGGAATCAAGGAGAGCCACACCGTCTCAATACAGACCAGCAGGACAGACTGCAACGCCGTAACGCAATGGTTAAGCAATGCCTGGAGGGCTACTGCGCTTCCCACAGGGACTGGGTCAAAAGGTTGCCCAAAGTGGCATTTGTAATGCGCACGTCTGAAAGTGTAGTTACTGGCTTTACACCTGCGTTCTTGTGCTATGGGCGGGAACTACGGAAGCCGTGGAGGCATCACAATCAGGCAGCTAGCGCTGAGGTGCCGCCTCCTGTGCCTCATGCCCTAGCTGTTGAACTGGATGTGTACCTTTGAGATGCCTGGGCCTTTGCACAGGACTACCAAACTTTGGCAAAAGCCAGCCAGGCAAAGTATTACAAGAAAAAGCGCACTCCAGCTACTTTCCAGGTCGGAGACCTGGTTCTCCGGGACACGCACTTGCTAAGTAAGGCAGCTATTGGATTCACAGCCAAGTTTGCCCCTCGACGCACAGTGCCATTTAGAGTGACTGCACACATTGGACGCAATACCTACAGACTCAGGGACCCGGCTACAGAAGAACAGAAAGGCCTTGCTAATACAAACCAGCTGAGCCCTTATCATGTGCCTTGGAAGCCCTCTTCACAGGATAAAAGGGGGTGGGGGGGTGTGGATCTGTGAGGGTACCGGGCTGGCGCCAGGCGGTGTAGAGTCGCAGGCACGATTTGGTAGGCAACTGTATAGAGTAGCGGGCATGGGACGGCAGGCAACGGTGTGTGGCGGGGAGGGAGAACATGGAAGGTGTGTGTGTGTGCGCGGTCAGCATGTGGGGAGCGTGCGACAACGAACTGAGTGAGTGAAGTAATCATCGAAGCAAGCCGCTTGTGGTGCAGTGGGACGGAACGCAGACTGCGTGTGTGTGCCTGAAATGAATCTTCTTGACATACAGTAAAACCTAATTAATTCGAAGTCATCGGGACTCCAAAAAATCTTCAAATTAAGCGGGTTTTCAAATTAACCAAACACACAAAAAAATGAAACCTAGGGAAAAAATTTCGCTGCAGGAATGCATTACCTTTATTCGGCAATCTTTGGATGACTTAAAGCAATCAGAGATGCTGGTTTGCCGCATCCTGTAGTTCAAGGTTCCAAGGGTCATGTTTTCTAGTTAGTCAACTACTTGCAGCATTTGAGAATTTCCACCGTGGAACTGAGTAAAACTGTGAATAACGTTCAGCGATTTGATAACTTCCCCGAGAGCGGGTGCTCGGGAGTGCTTGTTAGCGTCGTCGTCGCTGTCATCGCACATGGTCTCATCAGCGGTAGCTTCACTCTCCAAGTCTGAGTAGCACGTTTGTTGATCATCTTCAAAGTTCTGATACTTGGCGAAGCCGACTGCACCGGATTCGCTATCCTCTGCGCAGAGTGCACTGATGCGGTCGCAATACTCGGCTCCTGCTTCGTCAAGTGCACATGAATAGTCAGCATCAGCATCAATGGTGCTTTCCTTCGAGAAGCCAGCGTGTTCAGAGCACTACCTGATAAATGTGGTTTCCACTTGCTTCCATGCACACACAGTAAAACATATGACCCTGAGTAGGTCGATGGAGTACTCCTTGCTATTGTCGTAGCAAAGGAGCATGCGCTTGAGCAGGTGGTGGCGGTAAATCCTGTTCGTGTGGTGAATGACGCGTTGGTCCATTGGCTGTGTGATCGACGTGGTGTTCGGAGGAAGAAATACCATCCTGATAGCTTTCAGGTGGGGGATGTCACCAGGCGCCGGGCAGTTATCAAGATCGAAGAGTACATTCCTGCCTGTGGCTGCGAACTAGCGGTCAAGCTGCCGAACGTAATCTTCAAATATTTCGCCTGTGAGCCAGGCTTTCTTGTTATGCCGGTAACCAGGTGGCTAGTAGATGGCAGGGTGAAATTCCACTTCGCCCTGCCATCTACTAGACGCCTGGTTAGCTCGCAGACGGTAGAGCGGCTGCCCCGGAAAGGCGGTGGTCCCGGGTTCGAGTCCTGGATCAAGACAAATTTTTCTTAAACTGCTAGGTTTTTCTTTCGAGGAACCTGTATGGGTTTCCTTTGTAGCAATTGCTACGAATGGGTGGATGACTGCTTTTCCCTTTATTAATAACTTCTCTTCACTTTGCAGGTTTCTGCAGAACTATTACGTTAGGCATCAGTTTATGGATGAGTTCTTTAAGCCATTGTTTAATATTTACTTGTGGAGGGCTTGCTCACTGTTCTTTAGGTAACCTCATATGCCACATGGGAAATTATTTGAATTGAAGTGGTAAAGCAAAAAAGTTTGGATGACTTTCGGCGTATGCATCACAGGTTGTCCACTCTTTGATTTCACTCTTGTTTACTGGGCTTGTCCACATAGCACACTCTGGGGACCCAGCGTTGACGGGCCTCCATGTAACCCTTCTCCTTATAGGATTTATTCTAAATTAAATATGACACAGTACAGTAAACCCTCGTTAACTCGAAGTTGTAAAATCCGGGAAAAATTTCGAGATAAGCAGAGTTTCGAGTTAAGCAAAATGCCGAAAATTTCAGTGACCGGGTCACTGAAAGAGCCAGTGATAACCAGCACTGCTAACAAACGCTCCACAGCACGTGGGGAGCTTTTGCAATAAACGCAGAATTCCCAGGAAAAACTGAATTTTATTGTTTTTGAAAGAACTTGGTGATGCTTGCCTGCTTGGCGTTGGCATTCGGCGCGAGAAAAGCGTCCTCGAGCTGCTGAACGCACCGCATGAGCCGTTGCTCGCCGCCGCTGCATTCAACTTTGTTGCGGAGCAAACGTAGCAAGTTCCTTGTTTCTGCAGTTGTCGGCACTTCTCTAGGTGGTTCTTCGTCAGCGTGATCGCCGTCGTTCACTGCCATTTGAACAATGTCGGCGTCGGACAACATTCCGGTAACGGGCACGTCAGACTCGTAGAGCGCGTACTCTTCAAATCCGATTTCGCCGTCTTCGGCATCGCTGGCGCAGCCGGCAGCTTTGCGGACTTCGTCGCAAAGTTCATCGCAATCACTGAACTCGTCAGTGTCTGGCTCGAGCGATTTCTCGGCGCGCGAAAATCCTGCGTGCGCGAAGCAATTGGCAATCGTCAATGGACGTACTTGTCGCCAGGCTTCGACGATCAGGTGGACTGCACCCAGCAAATCTATTTCGTACTTCTTACCACTGTCGTATGAGCACAAAATGCGGTGCAGGAGACTCTTCCGATAGAACTTGCGAGCAACCTCAATGACTCCTTGGTCCATCGGCTGGAGCACGGACGTCATATTAGCAGGCAGGAACTCCAGCGTGACTGCCTCCAAGTTGTTGATTTTTCCGTGGCCGGGGCAGTTGTCCACAACGAACAACACTTTCTGGCCGTCCCTTGCCATTTTGCGGTCAAGAGCACGCACATACCGTATTTATTCGCGTATAACCCGCACCAAAATGTGAAAAAACGCGTTTAAAAAGTGGGGGTGCGGGTTATCTGCGAATTTTTTCCTTGGGAGGGGGGGGGGGTCGGCTTCACCGCAATGTGCGGCGGCCTCCCCGTGTAGTCCGCCATCCCCATCGTCATCGACGCTTGTCAAGCCGATGAAGGGCCAACGAAAGGCCAGCATTGTTGAGCCTCGCGTTAGGCGCTGTTTAGTGTACTTACCCCAGTTTGCACTGTTTGCCTGCTTTGTTTTGGCATCATGAGTGCGACTCGACGGCAGTGTTTCACAGCGAAAGAGAAGCTAAAGATTATAGCCGCTGCCGAAGAAATCGGCAACAGAGCTGCTGCAAGACAGCATGACGTCGACGAGTCGTGCATTCGCGACTGGAGGAAGAAAAAAGAGAGTCTCGAAGCAACGAACCGGGACAGGCGAGCGTTTCGGGGTCCGAAGACTGGCGCGTACCCCCACCTCGAGACGCAGCTTGCAAAGTTCATTGAGGAGCAGAGAAGTCGTGGCCACGCTGTTTCGACTGAGATGGCGCAAATGGAAGCCCTGAAGTTGGCCCGGGAATTGAACATTCCACGTGAGTTTCGTGCAAGCCGTGGATGGCTTCAGCGCTTCATGCGAAGACATGGATTTTCTATGCGGCGGCGAACAACCATGTGCCAGCGGCTTCCTGAAGCCTACGAGGAAAAGTTGTTGAACTTTCAACGATATGTGATCGCACTTCGGAAGGAGCACAGCTATTTGCTGTCTCAGGTGGGAAATGCTGATCAAACACCTGTGTACTTTGAGATGCCGATGGACACGACCATGGAAAAAAAGGGCTCCAAATCAGTCAGCGTGCTGACCGGCGGAAATGCCAAGCTGCGCTGCACAGTCATGCTATGCGCTTTGGCTGACGGCACGAAACTGCGCCCGTATGTCATTTTCAAACGCAAGACGCTACCTAGCATTCCACTGCCCCCAGGAATCGTTGTGCGTGCGGAAGAAAATTCGTGGATGAACAGTGGCCTAGTCGGTGACTGGCTTCGAGTAATCTGGGAGCGAAGACCAGGTGCCTTGCTGGCACGCCGGTCGATGCTCGTACTAGATTCCTTCAGAGGCCACTGCACTGATGCGGTGAAGGCTCGCCTTGCCGAGACCAGCACCGACCTCGTCATAATACCTGGCGGCATGACGTCCATGCTACAGCCACTCGACGTGTGCCTGAACAAGCCGTTCAAGGCACACGTGAAGCGGCTGTATGCCCAGTGGATGGCCGACGGCATTTACGCCCTCACACCGACGGGACGCGTGCGAAGGCCTGATATTCCATTGCTGTGCCAGTGGATCGTGGATGCGTGGAAAGCGATACCGGCCGATTTGGTGCGGAAAAGCTTTAAAAAATGTGCGATCAGTAATAGTTTGGATGGTTCCGAGGACGACTACGTCTTTGAGAGTGGCGATGAAGCCTCGGATGGCAGTAGTGAGAGCGGCGACGATTAAGAATCGGATAACCAGTGACGTGGTGGCGGTCGTTTGAATAAATGTTCTGAAAACGAAATGATCACTGAGTGTGAGTTGCATCTTTCTAGCGCTCATTTTTTTTTTTCAGGTAAACGTGCGGGTTATACGCGAGTTTTTTTTTTTTTTTTCCGCCGAGTTCAAAGTTAGGGGTGCGGGTTATACGCAGGGGCGGGTTATACGCGGGTAAATACGGTACTCTTCAAAGAGCGCTGCAGTCATCCAGGCCGTTTTATTGGCGCGGTAAGTCGCATCTCTCGGGAGCCGTGCATTTCGGAAGCACCTTGGATTGAGCGACTTACCGATAACAAGCAGCGGCAGTTTTTCATCGCCGGTGGAGTTGGCTCCGAAAAGTATCGTCACTCGGTCTTTGCGCTGCTTAGCGCCTGAGCACGCTTCTCCCTTCGGCGTGTATGTGCGGCTAGGCAGCATCTTATAGAACAGTGCTGCTTCGTCGAGGTTGAAAATGTCCTTGTCCGCATAAGCCTTTTGCAGCTCAGCGAGGCGGTGGTTGCGCCAGGTGTCTGCAGCCCCTTCATCAACAGTACCGCTTTCGCCGTGGATAGGCTTCGAGGCCACGTTATTTCTTTTTTTAAATCGTTCAAATCAGCCATTACTGCAACTGAAGTCTGTGTGGCCCATCTGCAACGCCAGAGCGTCTGCCTTCTCCATCATCATTTGGGTTGTCACGGGAAGGTTGGCTGCCCTGACATTCCGGAGCCACAGCATGAGTGCTGCTTCGACGTCTGGGAATTTCGAGGCCCGAATCCGCTTCCGCTCGCTGGAAAAACTTTGCTCGAAGCCATCGAAGACCTTCTGCCGATTTTTTAAAACTGTCGAAAGCGTCGACAAGGGGATGCCGAATTCTTTGGCGATGCTTGTTTTCGATCTTCCCGCCTTCTCCACTTCCTTGATTAACGCGACTTTTTTCTCCAGCGTCAGAGACTTACACTGCTTGGGGCGGGACATCGTCGTCGTCCGTTGACCACACACCACACTCACAACAAAAAAAAAATTGCAGTCAACGCGTCGTGCGCACAGCGCGACGAAACAAAGAACAGAATCGCACACGCACAATAACGTCCGCACGTGCGAAATGCGGTGGCGCGACTACCCGATAAAACCCATGAGCCCCCGCGCGCAAGCGGCGCACACCACGTGGCTGCTTCCAAGGTTACTTGACGTGGTTGACGGAAAACGGCTGCATCCGCGGGAATTTTGTATTCGCCCTTCGATCGTGACCGCGTTCGGCACTTTAATAGGAACCAAGCGCTCGCTCGGAGCCTGTATCACCTTTTGGTAACGGCCTTTGCCTTGAGCCGTCCCGGTCGAAATTTCGAGATATCCGTATTACGCCCGAAAAATGCTTCGAGATAAACGGGTGCGAATACATAACACCTATGGGTGGGGTAGGCGCGGCGTGGAAAACTTTCGACTTAACCGATATTTCGACATATGCGAGTTCGTGTTAACGAGGGTTTACTGTATGTGTACAGTTAATCCCACTTGTAACAATATTCAAGTGCAAAGAAAATTCTATTGTTATAAGTGATAAGTGTTATAACTGGGTTGCATGAAAAAATTTAAATAGGGGGATGGTAGAGCTGATTTGAGAAAGCTATAATGGCGGGGAGGCCAGTGCCTCTCCCCACCACCTGCCTCCGCCCAGCTGCTGATTGTGTTTAACTGCTTCGTGGGTGTTCTGATCGCGTGTAACAAGCCGTGGCTGTTGGCGTCAAAGAATGGCACTGCTATAACAACTGCAAAGAGGGATCACGGGTGGCGAGCAATATGCATGCACTGCCGAGGCATTGCTTTGGTGGCCCCAAAAGGGGCCTTTTAAAAAATGCAAGAAGGTTGCCATGGCAGCCTGTCAGCTTGAGAAATAGAAAAGAAACGCTGAAGAAAGATCGCCACAAGCATCTCGCCACGTACTTCTCACTGGCTTGCACGAGAAAAGCCTGCGTCTGTCAGCCTTGCATGCATTATGGGAAGCTTGCCTGCATCCTTCTCCAAGGCGGTGCTCCAAGTGGTGCAACGGAAGGTTCCTCGCGAAAACGAAGCCCCTGAGGGACTGAATCATCTGCTGCGCGGCAACGTTGAGGCAACCTGCCCTACCACGTGATCACTGCTGTAGCCGCCGTTGCTATCTGATGCAAGCACGTTTGCGGCGATCAGCTTATTGGTTACAAACACTTAGTTTCCAATCTATAGGCATGCGCTTTCTTTTCACCGGCAACGTCTTGCATTGCCGATGATCAGTGGACAGATCAGCCATCTTACGTTTCGGCGGCGAGTCAAGCGAGGCTGAGAAACCGTGTGGCCAGGAACGACTTCGACGCAACCCTTTAAAGACTAATTCGAGCGATTAAGCTGTTCGCAGAAATGTGGTGAATGAAGAGCCAGCAAGCAACATGCGAGCAATCTGCCTGCGGCGCAGTTGGCGCGGTCCGTTCGTGTTTTGGAGGGTGGGGTGACGTAGAGCTATGGGAGCAGCCCATTCGTGTTCAGAGCGGTGGAAGGGCGACGGGAGAGAGCTGCGTGGAGATGGCTGGAAAATGAGTGCGCGGCGGCTGTTGGAGCAGCGGCCCATCATGCAGCGGCTCGAATTTCTAATTTCTTGTTTTTTCAAGGATTTCGCATTTCACTACCTTTCGGCTCGGCCACCTAGCAGCCAGACTTCATCGTTATAACCGATAATGCGGCATCGGGGCATTGTAGTGGGCGAGTTATTGCACCATGGAAACCAAAAAAGTTGATGGTGCAGCAGCTCCTCATTGTTATAACCGATATATTGTGAAAACCGGCATCATTATAAATGGTTTCGACTGTATACTATGTGAAAATCTGTAATATGTTCAAAGTGTGCCAACTGAAGGCACGCATGTGTGGTTCTTGACAGTGAGGCCTGTGTGTGTGTGCAGGTGAAGGCATTTGATGTCACCTGTCCCGAAAAAGGCCCAGTCTTTGAGATCCCCATCAGTGTCATCAAGCCCAAGCCGTAAGTTCAGCCTCAACACAAGCCTTCTCTTCGATTTGCATGTAACTATGGCTCCAGAGACAACAGGCTGCTGCAAAAGGAACCTCCTGCTAGTATAGTAAAACCTCATTGAATCAGAGCTTATAAAAGTGGAAAAAATGTTCAAGTTAATCTAATGTTGAATCAACATGCCTTTATTTACTTGATAAATTTGCTACCCTCATTTATATTTTGCATAAAACTGGTACACAAGCTGCAGTTCTTGTCGTCTCTTGACTGATAAGCAGTTGCAGCATCACTTGACATGCATTGTCATCCAAGTAGGCGTGCTTTTCAATACATCACGTACAGTCAGGTGCAAAACGCTAGAGACGACGGCATCAGGAAGTGTTTAAATTTTTTCTACTGGATCCTTGCAGTATCGAATAGTTGATTTCAGAATAGCATTTCATTGGTTGCAGAGGTGCACGTGCACTGTACCACTTGACTTCAGCGTGCAGGTCTATGGTCTCCAGATTTGAGCTCGTGACTCTACGATGCAATTATTTTGTCGCCACTGAGTTGGTCGACAACTAATCATACATTGCGATATAGCTTGCAGGTTCGATGTCAGTATGCAAGGTGCAGTAGAATCGCTTTTCATATTTGACGGCTTCCGTAGCATTTGTCACATCGCATGTCTTGCACTGATAAGAATGAGACCATTGCTTGGCACTGCTGCCACAAGAGAATCCGGGGTAATCACGGATGGCAACCACACAGTCCTGAATGCATGCAGCCAGTATGATGTCATGCACAGTGCTAAGTCTCTAAATGCAAGAATAAATAGGCACCTAGCATTTCTGTCATTCCTGCACGGTTCCTGCTGAGGACTACAGTGTTCCAGATTTCGCTACTTTGTTTCAGTTATTGCCACTTGGTTACTGCAACTTTTGCTGTATTGCATCTCACATTTCGCCACACTTAATGCACTCCGGTTGTTATCCAATTTGATTGGTGCACAGCCAAGCTCCTCCAAATTTACAAGCATTTGATACCATTAAATAGTGCATGCACTTGATTGTACCAGAAGGTGAGTCTGAATTACCTAATTTTACAAATTTACAAAGGTTGAATTTTTGAGGTTTTACTGTACTACTGTAAAATTTTGTTCTCTTTGTCCCTGGCAGGCATGTCAAGTACATAGAACTCGAGCACTTAGCTTGTAAAAGCATCCAACGATTAGAAGGGGTTTGGGCCAATACGCTAGTCCCCGCCCCAATTTGCTCAGTTGGTAGATTTACGGCAGCAGCTCTAATCGAAATGCATGGAAGGGAGAAATCATAATGTTCAGCATCCATGAAATCAATTGTGATGACATTTCTTGTAATTCACCTTTCATGAATGAGTGTTACCTATAGGCAATAAACCAAAACAATTTCCTTTTCTTGCTGAGTTTTGATTTTCAGCAGGGAGCTCTTGGCTAAATGTATTCAGCAAACACAGAGTGACGTGGCAGAGAGCAAATGTCATTTGCTGGATCAGAGCAGGAATGGTGGACAAGGAAGAGAAAGCTTGGCGCATGGTTTGCTTTGTTTTGAAGCGCGGTCAGAGGGGAAGGAGTAATGCAACGTTGCTGTCCTCGTTGAGCTTGTTGAGGCTCATTCAAGTTTAGCAGATTTCACATTTGGATCAATGCAGCTGCATGCACCCAAATGGGAAAACAATTGCACTGCAGAAGGATTGAAAAGCGGCCGAGTTGCGCTGCCCAAGAATGGAAACAGTTTTCATTGAGATACTCTCAGGGCAAGTGACTCGTCATCATTTGTCTGTGGTTGCTTTTTGCCTTTGTTAATATTGTTACGGGGATGTTGGGAATATAGAAAGAATGTATTTACAATATTATATACAAAATCAGTCAGAGTAGTTAAGATGGCTGACCAGCAACAACACGCGGCAGCTAGCATCTCATAATCTTTTTCCTTCCTCTTCTTTTATCCTTCCGTAACAGGACCCCTGGGTACTGAAGCGCAGTTTTGGCGCATGTTAGGCAAAGAATTGCGAGCGAAGAATGGCTTCAGCCACGAAACGAGCACAATGTCAACAGGTGTTGGACTTCAGTGGATCAAACTGTAATGGCGAGATCTAATAATTGACATCGTTAACTTGACGTAGGACTTCATAAGGCCCTGTGTAGCGAGAGAGAAGCTTCTGGGAGAGGCCGACCCAACGACATGGTGACCAAAGGCGCACCTAAGCACCTGGGGCGAACTTAAAGGAGTACTGACACAAAAATTTGAAGTCGAGATAACTTGTTAGATCGATTTAGTCGGTCACAAACACATCGTCTATAAAATATCAGCGGCGAATATCGCTTAGAACATATTTAAAATCAATCTTAAAGTATGTGCGCGCAGCCAACCGCAAAACAGAGCACCTCGCAACATTGACATCAAGCGGGATTGTAAATAGCCAAGAAAACCCTACGTCATGTGGCTATGTCACGAATTTTTGTTGGCTGCCATGCGGCTTACATGTGCTCTTCTCCTCTGTTGTTGCTTGTTCAAGCTGTTGTACTTGTAGTGGGACGCTCTCCGTGTCGCTGCAACTGCACACTATCAGCTTGACTGCGCTGCCACAACGTTCGACGCCGATTTGTTGTGTCTTACCGTTGATCGTGGCCGATGCGAGGGTTTTGTTGAGGTTCGTCCTAGCCATCGCTGGCCGCAATATTTGAGTCGCTAAGTCTAAAGCCCGAGACACATGGTGCGATTTTCTGTGAGATCTGTCGTACGGCACATTGTGTGCGACTTGAAGCATGCGGCGATTTGGGACACATGGTACAAATGAGCGAGCGGCAGGTAGCTCCGCCCAGAACGGGCGCCCCTGCGTGGAAGTTCGGAATGCTGCGTAACTTCGAACAGGAAGGGAAAGCAACCGTATTTGCACAGCTATCTTGTTTGAAACAAACGATGACAATATAAACACATCTATGCGAGCACTGTAGACGTGTTTCCGCAAGGCCACATTAGCAGTATCGGATCCGTTGACAGCCGCCGATGGCCAGGAGCCGGCAGCCATAGCTCGCTGGGCCATCGAATCCGACGCCGGTTGCGCTTGTGACACAATCGCTTGCAGCTCGTATAACGAAGCGCCTATGTTAGTCGGCACAACATGTACACAGTTATGTCACACTTAAATTGCAGCACATTTGATTTCATTGGCACCGACAGAAGCGAACGAGCATGCCAGGCGAGCTTGCGATCGCTGGGAGACGATGTAGGCCTAGCTCGCCGGTAGTCTATCCGGGGCCGAAGGTCCTTGCGATGCGTCTGCAGCTCGTAATAAAGTGCCTAAATTTGTCAGCACAATCAATGCCTGAACATTTATGTTTCTCTTAAGTGAAAATACGGTTAGTTCTCCCGGTGCCGTTAGTAGCGATGAGTAAATACGCCAGTCAGGCGAGCCGTTTCGTATACAGACGATTGCTGATGTGTCTGCGCTTAGCACGTCCAAGTAGAAATCACACCAACGATTTACTATTTCGCACAACGTTTTATAATTCGCACTCTTTCGAGGTCACTTTATTCTAGAAGTTATTTCGTGTCAGAAACAAATTGCAGGCGATTTATGTGCCGCTGTCAGCGGGGAAAGAGGCGAGAGAAAAAAAGACAGACATGATCAAAGCGGCGAAGCGCCCGCTCGCAGGCCCCGCCCCGCCGGGTCTACCACGTGGCCATGACGTTCACGCTACTGGTGCTGTCATTGGCTGCGGTCGTCTGACCGATGCGGCAGTTGCACTATGGTGGCTAGAAGGGACCATAGTCGCACGGCATTATTCAGCAAGTTGGTCGCGCACGCTGGCTGCACGTCAGAGCATACATCATGGCTTTTTGCGTATTTTGTTTACATTTTCGTTTCTCCCGTCTCATTGCTCTCTGGAACCGAACTTCGACTGGTCACTACAAAAAAGATTGCAAATAATTGTCTGTTGCGCTCTGAAGTAAATGAGGTTTTGTGCCGTAATTACTGGGTCATTAACTACTTATTAAAGCAGAGAAAACCACATGGATTTTTTTTTTGTGTCAGTACTCCTTTAACATCGCGATGGCACCGGTCGTAATGCACTTTTTGTATATGCTGAGAGGCTAATAAATAAGATCGGGCGACTTGACACGCCATGTGAGCTTGATCGATGACTTCACGAACGTACTCAGTTGCAACATGTGGCACAGAAGGGAGAATGGTGTCAAACGGCAATGTGGGGTTGCGACCATACAAATAAAAGGGTGAACATCCTGCGGTGTCTTGTCGGGACGAGTTGTACGTGAAAGTAATATAGGCCAGCGTGGCATCACAGTAGCGGTGATTGTTGGAGACGTACAGTGATAGCATCTCTGTGATTGTTTTGTTGAGACATTCCGTAAGACAGTTTGTTTGTGGGTGGTAGGCGGTGGACAGCTTGTGCTCAATGGCACAAGAGCGAAGGAGCTCGTCCACAACTCGATATAAGAATGAGCGGCCGCGGTCTGTAAGTACCGTATTTACACGATTGTTAGTCTACTCGAATGTAACTCGAGCCCCCCATATCGCGTATCACAGGGAAAAAAAAAGAAGAGCATACCCGCGGGCGCATTCTGTAGCGAAAATTTATTAGTAGCTGGCATGGTCACTGGACTACTACTCACTAGTGCTGCCATTGTCATTGCTGCTACGGTCCCACAGCACGTCGCCGTCCAGCGAAATTCTGCATTTGCATAGATACATAAGTCCATGCCGAGAGCACCCAACCACACAGAGCCGTCAGGCTCTTTTGACATGTCTGGTTGCCATAAGTTCGCAGTCTTCTGCCGCCAGCCACTCGTACTCTCGGCAGAGCAGGTCTTTAAAAGGCAAAGATCCAGGCTTGTCTCATGACCATGTCGCACGTCACTGGCAGGAACCGATCAAGCATTTCGGCGACGTGCTGTACTACGCCGCAAGCTTGGCCTTCAGCTCCGAAAAGCGTCCAGACTTCGGCCCGCGGGAACAGTCTCGCTTGCCGTCACAGGTGAAAATTTTGCTTCGCTGCTGTCGCCACTCTCGCACCCTCCGTTAAGAAACATCAAACTTATAGCCCGCTGCACAGTTATTTGTTTCTTCAGCGTAAAGGATGGCAGCCCTCTTCAACGCCGCTGTGAACGAGCGCCGTATGTTTAGTGGACTCTGAGCACTCATGATGACTGAGGAGGAAGCACAGAAGCAGCACATGGCCAATGGAACGCATGAAACTAAAGAGCTACAAAGAAAGAGAAACACGTGAGCCACGAGCGATGTCTGATCTTCCATGAACAATCGATACTCCCCGCAAGCGCCCCTGTTCTGAGGGTGCCGCCGAAAATGGAACAGCGGCACTGCCATGAACTCTCGACACCCCCACATGAGTGCTGTGTGCGCTGTTAAAATTCTCAAAAATGTTGAAAAACCCTTCCGTAAAGCTAACAAACGCGTGGGATAGCAGAAAGCTACAGGTGGGGCCGTAGAGCAAACAAAAAATTGGAACTACATTGTAGCTCCCCTGATATCCCATTGGTCTCGCTTTTTTTTCCGGTGCCATGTTTTGGTTTCGATTGTAAGTCGACCCTCCCAATTCAGATTTTCAAGTTAAAAAAAAGAGAGGTTGACTTACAATCATGTAAATACAGGAACTGTCGAGGTGCACCGTGGTGGAGAATGATGTCGTGGAGGAGAAAATCAGGGACGTCTCTTGTGCAATTAGTCGGCGATGCATTTGTGATCGCGTAATCAGTAGCGATGGCAATCGACTTATTCCCTCGAGTCGTCGTCGTTGGAAAAGGGCCAAGCAGGTCAAGGCCGACGCGAAAGAAAGGCTTAGAGGGAACCTCATTTTGATAGAGTTGTCCGATCAGCGGCAGGGGACGTTTCTTCCGGCGCTGACACAATTCACAAGTTGCGACATAACGAAACACAGAGCAGTAGAGACCCGGCCATAAGGACCGGCGTCGTATGGAGTCGTATGTATGCAAAACTTCAAGGTGTCCCACCGTGGGTGCAGCGTGAAGTTGTTCGAGAATGAAGGATCGCTGATGATGAGGAAGGACAAAGAGCAACTCAGGGCTGTCAAGTTTGATATTGTGGCATTAGGAAATGCTGTCGTGCAGCACAAACATGTGGCATGGGCTATCGGTGTGGCTAGATTGCACTCCGGTGATGATGGACTGTAAGGATTCATCACGTTGTTGCTCAGCGTGCATGTGGGTCACGTCAGTAAAAGCCATAACACAGGTCACCGGATAAGGCGCAGCAGGACCAGGAGGATCCACAGGGGGATGAGAGAGGCAGTCAGCGTCCTTGTGCAGACGTCCAGACTTGTAGTTGACAATAAATGAAAATTCCTCGAGCCACAAAGCCCAGCGACCAAGCTGTCCTGCCAGTTCCTGGAGGGACGACAGCCAGCAGAGGGCGGGGTGGTCTGTAACGACCGAAAACAAGCGGCCATACAAATATGGCTGGAACTTGGCGATGGCCTAAACTAAAGCCATACACTCCCGTTCTGTGATGGAGTAATTTCTCTCGGCAGGGGGCAGCAGGCAGCTGGCGTAAGCTATCACGCACTCGGTACCGTTCTGTTGTTGGGCGAGAACAGCGCCGATGCCATGGCCACTGGCGTTAATGTGGACTTCGGTCGATGCACAAGGATCAAAGTGGGCAAGTATGGGAGGGGTGGTCAGAAACCCGATGAGAGTGGTGAACGCGTGAGCCTGCTCCGGGCCCCGTGAGAAATGCGTGTTCTTCTTTAGAAGATCTGTCAAAGGCCGAGCAATGTCGGCCAAGTTTTTGATGAAGTGGCAAAATTAAGAACACAGGCCAACGAAGCAGCACACGTCAGAGACAGAACATGGCACAGGAAAACTACGAACGGTGCAAACTTTTTCCAGATCTGGTTGCACACTTGATCCGTCAACAAGGTGTCCCAACACGGCAACCCGACGGCGCCCAAATTGACATTTCGTGGAGTTCAGTTGAAGGCCGGCTTTTCGGAAAGCCGCAAGAATGGCAGCGAGTCGGGTAAGGTGGCTGCCAAACGTGGGAGAAAAAACAATAACGTCGTCAAGGTAAGAAAGATAGGTGGTCCATTTGTAGCCTCACAGAAGAGAGTCCATCATACATTCAAGTGTCGCAGGAGCATTGCATAGGCCAAAGCGCACGGCCTTGAACAGATATAAACCATCAGGCATGATGAAGGCCATCTTCTCGCGGACCATTTCATCAAGGAAAATCTGCCAGTAGCCGGATTGAAGATCAATGGACGAGAAATATTTACCTCCGTGCAAGCAGTCTAAGGCGTTATCGATGCGGGGTAGTGGGTAGACGCCTTTCTGCATGATCTTGTTTGAGTGGTGATAATTGATGCAAAAACGCCAGGTACCATCTTTCTTTTTCACAAGGACGACAGGCGAAGCCCAAAGGCTGGCTCATGGTTCGATGACCCCTTTGCGTAGCATTTCGTCCACTTCTGATTGGATGATTCTACGTTCAGTGTGGGATACACGATAGGGACGCCGGTGAATAGGATTCATGTCTCCAGTGTTCATACAGTGGTGAACAACAGATGTTTGGCCTAAAGGCCTGTCATCAAATCAATGATGTCACTGTACGATTTGAGCAGGAGACATATGTCTGTGGTGTGTGCAGAGATGAGGTCAGGTGCAGTCATTTTTGCAAAGTCACCTGTTAAGGAACCAGAGCTGTGAGCTGCAATTAGCGCTAATAAGCCACTCTCGGCATTCCGATTCTTAATGTCAAATTCGGAACCATTAGAAACGCTGGCCAAGAACATGCCGGCTGGAAGCACTTGAGGGCACAGGCTGAAAGTCAGAAGCGGAAGAATGATGACGTTATTAGTAAACGTCACCAGCGTATGCGGGAGGGCAACATTCCGGTTCAAAAGCACATCAATGATAGGGCAAAGGACATATTTACCGTCAGGAATCTGTGGCTGTGTGGTAAGAGATGTAAGTGACTGCCTCAGGTGACAGACGCACTTCTTGAAGCGAACACAAGTGTGGTGGAGCGGTGCTCGGAGCATCGGCGACTTGAGGCAGTTCCAACTGAAGAACGCCGGTTGCGCAGTCGATGAGAGCGGAATGATGAGATAAAAAGTCCAATCCAAGGATAACGTCATGAGGGCAGTTGTTGATCACAGCAAAGAGAACAGAAGTAGGGCGGCCGGCTATACTTAAACACGCAGTACACATTTCAAGAACAACCAGCACGCTACCGTTGGCCACACAAAACATTCGGGCAGATGCTGGTATGAGGACCTTCTTTAAATGTCTGCGTAGGCTAGCACTCATTACAGATTCGTCGGCTTCAGTGTCGACGAGTGCTTGGACAGGTACGCCGTCTATTTTAATGTCAGTTACGCTTCTCCTTGTGGGCACAGACAGAGGAGTTGCTGCAGTAGTAGGCAATGCAGCACCACCTCTGAGGGCTGCATTTCTTAGTTTTCCAAAAGGGTGCGGCCAAAAGCCACAGGGGCGAAAGGCGATGTGGCTGCGGCAAACGAGACTGGCGTCCGCGTGGCACTGGTGAGTGACTGTACCACGTGTTCCTAGCAGAGTTGTCGGCACTGTTAGACTCGGTGATGGGTGAAACATTGCGGGCATTTTCATCAAAATGGCGCCGGTTGGTCGGCGTGTGCAGTGTTGAGGGCCACGAGTTGTGACAGTATTGGGCGACATGACCAATGTGGCGACAGGTGAAACATATTGGCTGCTCGTCTGCAGTTCTCCACTCAGTCGGGTTGCGATAATGCGGAGAGAAGCGTCAAGGTGGAGCGAAAATAGCGGATGTTCGTTGGCTCTGTGGTTGGCTACAGCACAGACAGAATGTAGACCGATGTTTTCAAGTTCCTGGCAAATGATGGCTTGAACAAGGGGAACTGAAAAAGGGGTCTCATCAGGGCTACAAGAACAGAAAGCTGCGGGCACCATCGCATCCAGTTCACCTCTAATGATTCGCACTGCGTGCTCTGATGGCGACACATGCTGCCGTGCTGGTTGGCCTTCACACGTCGACGTCATGGCAGTATTGGGAAGTCTGGCGAATGGTTGCAGGATGCGTGGGCTTTCAGCTTGCTCGAATTAATGACACTCTTTGATGACTGTAGAGAAGCTTTTGCACATGAGCAGATTAAAGGTGTCATCAGCAATTCCCTTCAGCATGTGCCCAACCTTCTTAGCTTTTGTCATGTTGTGATTGGCTTTACGACAAAGCGCCAGCACATCCTGGATGTACGAGACATAGGACCCTATGGAGGATTGGGCATGGGAGGCCAGTTCCTGCTTTGTGGCAATTTTGTGGCCGGCTGGTTTGCCAAACAACTCTGTCAACTTCTCTTTGCATTGGTCCCAGCTGGTTAGCTCCTTTTGGTGGTTTTCATACCACATCTTTGCTGTGCCACTTAGGTAGAACAACAGGTTAGCTAGCATAAGCATAGGGTCCCAACTGTTGATTCCACTCACGCATTCGTACATAGCCACCTGCTCTTCAACGTCGGTGCCATCGGTCCTGCAGAAGGTTCCAGGATCCTTGGGTTGCACAACCACAACCAAAGGGGACAGCGATGTAGCTGGTGGCAGTGATGTTGGAGGCGGCAGCGATGTTGATCCCGCGTCCTCACTATTATTCATGGTGGAGACGGTCACGCGACGTCCACTGCGGAGCTCCATTTCCAGCCGTGGTACCCAGCACCTCCACCAATATGTTACAGGAATGTTGGGAGTTTTGAAAGACTGTATTTACAATATATATATACAAGATGAGTTAGAGTAGTTAAGATGGCTGACCAGCAACAACACGCAGCAGCCAGTGTCTCGCAATTTTCTTTTATCCTTCCGTAACAATATTTTTGACAAGCTTGTCGGTGGTATGTTTCAACATTCATTGAGCACTTGCTTGTGACAACATGTCAGAATTCCATTGAGTCATGCTGTTGTTTAGCGACAGGATGTTCAATACACAGGGTGACTGAAGAGGACAACTACCAGTGGCGTGTTGAGAAGCTGACCCTGCATCCCGGTGTGTCTCATCGGGAGTTCCTTGTTGCTCCAGTGGGAGCTACCTGGGCCTGTAAGTTTCCCCACTTCCTTCTTTCTCTCACACTTTTTTTTTTGTTGTTGTTGTTGTTGTTTCCTAGTCCCTGCAGTGGAAGAATTTGTTGCATTGGCATGGTGTGTGAGTCAAGCATGTGAACATCCAGTGTGTACAAATGTCTCATTGGCCTGCCTTCAGCAGTAGGAGTGACCGGAAGTTTCGCAACTATTAGAGCTGGGAAAATGTAATGTTAATGGGGATTTGATGCTCCTTTTTATAAAAGATGCAGAACATGTCTTGCTGTCAAAGGGCACTTTCTCATGAACCTGCCAACAAAAGGCTTTTCAATGTGCCTTGTCTCAACCATGTTATTGGCGGTCAAATGCTGCCACTCCTCGTGGCCTTAATAATCGTGTGTCCATCCTGTCTCTGCACACAGCTGTGCATTGTACCACACGAAGCAGTGCCTGCGGTGCTTTGCATGTAATCATGCTTAGCTCTAGCATAAGCATGTTCTTGAGGTTGTGTGGGATAACTTGTCTCTGAGGTCATTAGTACCTGCACATTGTGTTGTTTTCCGTCTCCAGATGGCATCACCACCCTGTCAGGGACGAGATTCCTCTGCATGTAACCTTTGCTGGAAGCAGTGCTGAGTCTTGAGATTTGTAAAAAACCTAATCTGCCCGGTAGCCATCATGTCTATTTGCATTTAAGAAAATAGCAACCAGCCCTTTTAACCATAGAGTTTCCTACAATATACTAGAGGGAACTCAGGCGCTGCGCCAACGATGCCATTTTGCAAGGCGGCAAAACAGAGACAAAGAATTCACGGTCAAAACGACACCAAGATGGCGCAGGCAGGCCGCTTGGGCCGGGAATGGCGTGCGCGCGAACTTTGACTTCATATTGGCCATTTGCGCGTGTTTTGTGGGCCGCGGTGGCCTCAAAAGTAGAATTATTTCTTTTTACTTTGCGGTTGAATTTGGCGCTGATAATTACAGAACAGGTAGATTATGAGACATACAACCCAAAAATATTGTTTTTCAAGAATCGACTTTTTTGAGATTTTTCGGGTTTCAAGGGCCACGTCCTCCCTTAATTGACCTAGGTAAACCTACTCCTTCACAGACTCTAGAGGCTGACTGTCAATCCTGAACTCTTGTTCCCTTGCCCGGCTATTCATCATTATCTTTGTCTTCTGCTTGTTAATCTTCAACCCTACTCTTACAATGTCGCCGAATAGAACATGTCATCGGCAAACCAAAGGTTGGTGAGGTATTAGTCGTCGATCCTTACTCCTAAGCCTTCCCAGTTTAATAGTTTTAATATTTCTTCCAAGCCCGCAGTGAATGGCATCGGAAAGATTATCTCCTTGTCTTACCCCTTTCTTTATAGGTATCTTCCTACTTTTTTTGTGTAGAATTAAGGTGGCTGTAGAACCTCTGTAGATGTTTTCCAAGGTATTTACTTAAGCGTTCTGTACTCCTTGATTACGTAATGCCTTTATGACTGCTGGTATCTCTACTGCGTCAAATGCCTATTCGTAATCTATGAAAGCCATATAGAAAGGCTGATTGTACTCTGCGGATTTCTCGATTACCTGATTAATGACATGGATGTCATCTATTGTAGAGTATCCCTTGCTGAAACCTGCCTGTTCCCTTGGTTGACTAAAGTCCAGTGTTGCTCTATTCTATTGGCGATTAGCTTGGTGAATATTTTATATAATACTGGGAGTAAGCTAATGGGCCTACAATTTTTCAATTCTTTAACGTCTCCCTTTTTGTGGATTAGTATGTTTGCATTTTTCCAGTTCTCTGGGACCCTTGCAGTCGATAGACACTTCGTATAAAGAGCCACCAGTTTTCCAAGCATTATGTCTTCTCCATCTTTAAATAAATTGAGTGTTATTCCATCTTCTCTTGCTGCTCTTCCTCGTTTGATGTCTTGTAAGGCCCTTCTGACCTCATCACTAGTTATAGGAGGAGTTTCTGTATCCTGTTCATTACTGTTTCAAATGGAGTTATCCTGAGTCCTCTGGGTACTGTACAGGTCAGTATAGAATTATTCCGCTGCTTTTACTGTACCTTTGAGATTGCTGATGATATTGCCCTGCTTATCTTTCAGTGCATACATCTTGGTTTGTCCTATGCCAAGCTTCCATCTCACTGATTTCAGCCTGCGTTCATTTCTTACGGCTTCTTCAGTCTTTCTCACGTTATAATTTCGAATTCGAATTTCGCTTACTTTTGCCTTGTTGATCAGTTTCGACAGCTCCGCGAATTCTATCTTATCTCTTGAGTTGGACACTTTCATGTTGCCTTGGTTCCTTGCCTCCCACTTCACTTGCTGCCTCTGTAGCCAACCTAGTTACGGTTTCATTCATTACCTCTATGTCATCTTCTGCTCTTTGTTCTAAAGCTGGATATTTGTTTGCAAGTACCAGCCTGAATTTATCTGCGTTCACCCTTACTGCCTCTAAGTTAACCTGCTTTTTTTTTTTTTACCACTTTTACTCTTTCTCTCTTCAAATTGAGGTGAATCCTAGCCCTCACTAACCTATGATCCCTGCACTTTACCCTACCTATCACTTCTACATCCTGCACTACGCTGGGATTGGCAGAAAGTATGAAATCAATTTCATTCCTTGTTTCACCATTAGGGCTTTTCCAGGTCCACTCTCTGTTGCTACACTTCTTGAAGAAAGTGTTCATTATCCTCAGCTTATTCCTTTCTGCGAATTCTACCAGCATCTCTCCTCTAGCGTTCCTAGAATCGACGCCGTAGTTGCCAATTGCTTGTTCACTAGCCTGCTTTCTTCCCACTTTTACATTGAAGTCGCCCATTACTACAGTACACTGAGTTTGCACTTTTCTCATCGCTAATTCAGCATCTTCATAAAACTGATCTACTCTGTCATCATTGGGACTGGATGTTGGAGCCTTAGCATTGTACTACTTTTAATCTATGCCTCTTATTAAGTTTGATTATGACTACTGCTACCCTCTCATTGCTGTAGAATTCGTCAATGTTGCCAGCTATGTCCTTATGGATTAGGAATCCTACCCCATATTGCTTCTTATCTAGGAGACCTCTATAGCAGAGCACATGGCCGTTAGTCAGCACTGTATGCGCTTCAACAGTTCTTCTCATCTTGCTAAGGCCAATGATATCCCAAACAATGTCCGATAGTTCCTCAAAGAGTCCTGCTAAGCTAGCGTCACTTGACAGAGTTCGGGTGTTAAAGGTTAGCAGGTTCAGTTTCCATTGGTGGCCTGTCCGAGTACAGAGATTCTTAGCACCCTCTGCTGCATTACATGTCTGACCGCTGCCTTGGTCAGGTGCTCCGCCACTGCTGGGGACTGAGGTCCATTGAGTAATTGAGTGAGTCATTTGGGAGGGAGTGGCTGAATACTATACCAGGGAGGCCAATTCCCATTCTGGTGAGGGAGAATCTTTGTTGAAGCTTAGTGGACCTTCCTAATTTGGTTGTACCTGGCTTAGTATAACCCCACTTGCTCTCGGCATCTTTTGCCGCTGTCAGGCGTCGCTGGGTGCGCACTTTGTTCACAGCACACTTTGTTCACAACGTGGGTGCACACTTTGTTCACATCGCAGATCGCTTTGAAGATATGGTGGCTGCGCAATAAGCAACAGCTGCTGGAGTAGAACCCCTCTCTCTCACCTGCCCCCCCCCCCATGCCTCGCACGCAAAAGAAGACTGCGTGTTTCTGCCCGTCTTCCTTCCTCGCGCGCGCAATATTGAGCCTGTTCGTTGGCTGACCCTCACAAGTCAGTTGTCAGCCCATGTCGACAGGGCAAAAGTACATTTTATATGCCCTATTTTGAAAAAAATTGCCGCTAATTTTGTCTGCTATAGCCGATGTTCCGCTATAGTGCGGTTCGTTAAAAGTTAACTTTATTGCATTAATAAAATAGGTAGAACAAATTTAGGCTGAAATATGGTCTGTTATATCCGAAAGTCTGTTGTACGCAGGTCCGTTGTAACGAGCATAAACTGTATAATCGAAGTTACACTGTATTTCACTGTATTTCTTTGTCCCTTCTAGCTCTGTAAAATCGGTTGGGGACTGTATGCAAGTTTACTTTCCATGTTCAAAAAGGGTCGTAGGCTCATTTTTTATGTTACCTTGGTTTTCATGTTTTGTGAACAAAAGCTCTTGGGTCACATATCTCCTAATTTTATATTTAATGTGAGCTCTGTATGCATGTACTAACTATCATGAGCATACGAAAGGGAACACAGGAACGCGTGGCAAACAGCCTCGAAACAGACTCGGAGTGATTCGCGGATGGCGCTGTGAAAAACAAAGGGGGAAAGGCGGGCGCTCTTCCGCTAACTGTTGGCACTCCCACCACGCTGGCATTTCTACAAAGGAGCAGCTTACGTTATGGATCGTCCGACAGCCGATAAGACGGTAATCTTTGCCAGTGACATACACCGATTCATTTTCTTTTGTTTCATTCTTTTTTTTTCTTGGCGCAACAACTTGATAGTGTTCTTAGACCAAATTTGCCCTGTTTGCCCTCTTTATTTGAATCGACGCACCCGGTTGTCCTTGGCACCTCGAACAGCGGTGGCGCTCGAACCAATGACAACAGAGGAATACAATTAAGAAAGATTTAAAAAAAAAAGAACATTGATAAACTGTCTCTCGTGCGACTTTGTTGCACGAAGTTCGTTCAGAAAAATTCATGTATAGCACACTGCAGTAGCCCACGCAGAGAAGTCAACTCTGATTTTGTAGCCTCAAGATGCCTCGAGTGCCTCTTAAACAGCGGGTAGATATAATAATAATGTCTAAAAGCGGTTATACGCAGCGCAATATTGCTCTCGTGACAGGCCACCCATTGAAAACGGCGAACTGGATTCTCCAGGCTTACCGAGACGAACGACGCATAAACGATGCGCCGCACCGCAGATGACCCCGATCAACAATGAACGACCAAAACCTTTGCATCGTGGCTGCCGTCAGCGACAAGCCATTTCAAAGTGCAAAGGACTTTCGAGGTGCTCTTGGCTTGGACAACTTGAGTGACAGCACGGTACGACGAAGGTTTAGAGAAGCAGGACTGCGTCGCATCGCCGCACGGAAACCTCTGCTCACCGCAGCCAGCAAAGCAGCTCGCTTGAGGTTCGCTACTGAACACCGCAGCTGGAGCGAAAGCGAGTGGAAGTATGTAGTTTTCTCTGATGAGTCCACATTCTCGAGCCGCTGGGACCAACGAAAGAGAGTGTGGCAGACTGCAAACACATGCATTACTCCGCAGAATATCCAGGAGGTGGCCGCCAGCGGACGCGTGTCTGTGAACATCTGGGGGGTGATTTCCCACGAAGGCCTAGGCCCACACGGAGAATTGGATGCGAGGTTCACCAGTGCTGCGTATTGCACCCTGCTCGAGCACCAGATGATCCCCTATGTATTGAACGGGCCGCACCCGGATCGTTGTTATTTTTTTCAGCAGGACTTGTCTCCCATTCACACATCAAAGGACGTGGCGCGCCTTTTGGGAGAGCGAGGGGTAATGCAACTTCAGTGGTGGGCGAAGGGTGTCGACATGAACATTATAGAGCACGTTTGGGGCCGTATGAAAGTGAACCTTTCGAAGAGATCACTAGAATTGGCAAACTCCGACCAATTATGGGAAGCAATAGAACATGAGTGGAAGCGCCTTCAGCGTGATACCGCATTCATCGAGGTTCTCTACATGTCGCTGCCCCAAAGAATGGAGGCCGTCATTCAAGTCGACGGTGGCATGACGCGTTATTAGGCCACCGACGAACAAAACAAAGGACGAGCATAAGTTGCGATGACGCTATTGCCTTATTTCATTTGCTTCAATACCTTTTTAATATTCGGCAAGCACCAATAAACTTATTTCGAACTCACCCTTAAAGACAATTTTCCCCGATTTACAAGATTTACCACAAATCAATATCGAAGTCAGGAAAAGTGCTACCTTTTGCAACGATTCGGTGCAAAAAGTTACCAGTGACGCACTCGAACAGTGACATCACTGTCTGCTGGCGATGCGAAGTTTCGCACTTTGAAGACGCACGGCGGGAATGCGAACAGTTGTTAGAACAGCGTCCCCCCTTTCCACTTTGTTTCCGACGGCGGCCGCTGCATATCACCCATATAGCTGGGTCTGAGGGTGTTTTCTGCGCGTTCCTGTGTCCCTTTCATATTGCTCATAATAGTACACACTGTTGCAGCATTGCCAGAAATAAGTTGAGGAAATGCATGCGCTTACCTCAGTTAATGTTGCTGTGTTTAAGTGAGCAAGGGAATGCATGGTGTGTTCTCCATTTTGACAGCCAGGCAGTAGAACACGTTGTGGGGCTAGTTCGTTCATAGCTTTAAACAACTGTAACGCCAACAGAAACAGCACACCAATGAATAAACAAACAATAACATGACAAGGCGCTACTTGCAACTATTTATTGAGGTTTCAACGAAAGCATGGGCTTTCAATGGTTAGGTTCAAACTTGCCCTCTTCATTGCAAGGCCTGCGGAAATGAAGATAAGCAAGTATTGGGGGGGGGGGGGGGGGGGGGTAAAGCAAGGCTTCACGATACAACAATCATGTTTAAAAGTAAAGATATTGTGACGCCACCAGATTAAGAAAACAGGGGACACCTGTGTTAGCACCATGTCTCTGAATATTTACAGAAATGAAAGCATGTTCTTATGTAGGTTTTGGATATTGTTTTATCTTGTGATTCTCTTTCTACACATCTTCTGTGTTCTCGTGCGAGCGTATTTGCATATTTTCCCCCTCTCCCCATGGCTATATATTGAGCTGCTTTTGACCTAAATAAATAGTTGCAAGTAGTGCCTTGTCCTGTTATTGTTTGTTTTTTCACTGGTGTGCTGTTTCTGTTGGCGCCACATCTTTTGAAAGTTGACATCCAGGGGTTGTTGTCCCTGGACATTTATGTCATTCGACGTTCGCATACCATTTGTGGAGCAGGAAATGCAGACAGCAGCAGCTGAGATCACATGTTTGATGCAGGTGTACAGCTCAAGTCTCGTGACTCCCAGAATGTGGCCCACGTGGTCGTGCATGCGATGCAGCTGCAGCCAATGCACTCCTGTGAGACCGCCGAGTTCCAGAAGACTTGCATGCTGCCTCCCCTGGCAGAAGCGTCACATGCGTTCGCTGTTGTGGTGAGTGCTGAGCAGCCACTGAGGTCAGTGCTGGTGGAGAACACGATTCGAACGAGAGGTTTGCAGGGCCATTTTGCCTGCAATGTGTGATTAGGGCTGCTAGGTTTCACAGGGGACAAAATGTGATGTGACAAAGGTGCAGGGTGGTTTGGCCTGCAGTGAGTGCAGTGTATTGTCGTATGTCACAACAGGAGGAACAGACGCTGATTTCCCTAAAGTAATTTTCTGCAATGATTGAGATTCTTGACATCAGGCTGCCAATAATAGGGAAGAAACTTTCCACAGGAGAATTGTCATATGATGCATAGCATTCTTTGTAATCATTACTTATGAACTCTATACTGTACCCTTGAAACCAAGACTGCCGTACTTAAAGCAATAAGCAACCCTAAAGAATACACTGCAGTCTGCTTATAATGATATCAACGAACTAAAAATTTGATTGTTACAATTGATCATCGCTATACCTCAACTTATAAAAAAAAAAAAAGTTGCCAAACACACTTTTGTAGCTTTAAAACCAGATTTGCAACTTGTGCTAAATATAGTTGTATAAAGCAGACTATGAAAAATAAAATGCTTATTTATACCTCTAAACAGCACAGCATGTGTTAGCATGCTAAAATAGTCAGAAATCTGCACTTGCTTTCGGGGGAGTTTCAAGTTCACGACTACAGTGTGCATCACATCCAGCTGCTGTGCAAACACTAGCGGCAATAATTTTGTTCGCACAGCATCAATGAGCGACTCGATCGACTACAGGGCACTTCGCATGAACATTGGGGTTGGTGTCAAAGATGGGTCATTGTCAATCTCGTCGCCCCCGTCGCACAGCGCTGCCATCTGTCACGACAACGATCGCGCCGTCAGTGATCTCTCTGCATAACCAGGCAGCGCTATCTGCACTCAAACTCCTCCATCGAAGCACCACCTGTTTCATCGTCAGTAGCACGTTGAATAATGAAACCTAATTCAATGTGTACTATGTTGAAATGATATTATGGAATATACAAAGGCACACAGACGTGCACACAGCATACCTGCCAACCCTCCCGATTCACCCGGGAGACTCCCGATTCTTACTGAACTTTCTGATTGTATGATCACTGTCTGATATCTCCTGAAAAGTGGTCTCTGCTCGCACAATAATGGTTTTTGCGAAACCGGCACCTTGGAATCTACAGCCACATCGTAATCGTCAGTATCACCAACGGCTGCACTAGCACCATCGGTATCATCGACTAAGCAGCCGACTACGGTGCCTAGCAAGCCGACCAAAGCCAGAACCAATGTAGCTCTTGCATTTTATGCATGCCTTCCTCCGTGGTGCATTGTTGCTGCTGCTTGTGTGTATGATTAGTGTTGGCTAGGCCATGTGTATGCGGTGCACCGTGTAAAGTTAGAATCCCATTGTGCTTGATGTCATGGCACTATCAAAGCCCAAGAAAAGGCATTTGCAGAAGTTTTTGCGATCTTATACTTCAGAATTTCCGTGCTTTTTGACATCAAAAAAAGGAGAACATTTTGCATTTTGTACAACGTGTAAATGCGACGTCAGCGTGTCTCACGGTGGCAAAGGCGACTTGAAACTGCACGTTTCCACGGCGAAGCATCAAAGCTATGTTCGCACTGCTGGGCAGCAAGACAACATAGTGAACTTTCCTTGGAACAACTGCGACAACAATGTCATACGTGTAGAGTGCCTGTTTACAGGATTTCTCGTCGAACACAACTTACCCCTTAGTGTTAGCAACCACGTTGGGCCTCTTCTACGGAAAATGTTTAACGGACAAAGAATTTGTTCTATATCAGAGAAGTCATAAACTGCAGTAAGCAAAAAAGTATTGAGCAGCAGTTCATACCATGCCACAACTGTGAAAGCCGCCTGTAAGTGGTTCCAGGAGAGAGGGACAGAAATTTGTAGCAAAACAAAAGCTCAGGGGGTCAGACTTCCAAGTGTGCAGATCTGCGAGCCTACCATGTTCTGGTGACCAAGGCATAGCTGCAAGATGCCTATTGGTGGAAGGAGGCAACATGTTTTCACACCTTTGGACTCTGTAGTTCCCACCAAACTTAAGTGCTCAAATCTTCTCACCTGTCAGAGCCTGTTTTGTCAGAAAATGTAACTGGTTCATGTAATCATAACTGTGAGTCGGCCTAGTTGGAACATATTCATTATTTAAAAACTTTTTGTGCGCAAAACAAACAGGGACGAAGAAGAGGAGCAACACAAGGACGAGTGCTTTCTAACAACAGAAAGCGTTCGTCCTTGTGTTGCTCCTCTTCTTTGTCCGTTTGTCTGCATGCAAAAAGTTTTTAAATAATGTACATGTAATCATTTGCTGAAAAAGGTAGTTGAATTACAGTCAGTGTTACTGAGAATACAAAGTAATCGTTAAAATACAAAATTACCAGAAAACGTAATTGATTACATGTAATTCGTTATGTACAAGTCTGATCACAAGCTCTTGAATAGAAACGGCAGCTGCGCTTGCAGTTTTGAAATGACACGTGATCAGAACCGGGCGCCGTTTTGATAGAGCTACAAGAGGGCACATTTAATTCTTTAGACGGATGCTTCTAATGGAAGTTTGGAGCTAGGTGTTGCTATGCAGGGGAAACAAAAAACATGACACTGAAAATCTGTTTTGAGCATGAAAGTGCTACTGAACTGTAACTGCTTACACCAGCTTCAACATGATTAACTTTTTAGCACTTTTAAGGGCGAGGACCATATATAATGAACTATATATTGTGGGCACTTATTGAGCAAATGCAGTTTTCGGAGGAAAACTGCATTTACCGACATTACTACAATTCCTCCAGCGCGCCCTTGTACTATGTCTGTGTTCGTTGAGGGTGTGCAAGCTGAAGCTTTGGTGGACACTGGTGCCACTTTATCTGTTATACATGCTGATTTGTGTAAGCGTCTCAGAAAAGTTACAACGCCTTACGATGGACCACTGCTGGTTGCAGCTCAAGGGGACTCTATCTGCGCTTCCGCGTTTTGTACTGTGCGTGTAATGATCAACGGCATTGTCCACCACATACAGTTTGCTTTGCTGTCGCCATGCTCCTACCAGCTCATTTTAGGATGGGATTTCCTTTCCTCTGCTTCTGCTGCTATATGTTGTGGGCAACGTGTGGTATATATGACCGACACCAATTATTCGCTTGGCGATGAACAGTACCAGCCACTTCGACTGCTCGCTGCAGGAGATACCGAGCTCCCTCCAGGCTCTCGGCAAATTCTGATCATCACGTTCGACGTCATCGACCATGGAGATGCGTTAGTGCTACTTTCTGCGCGTTGTTTGACAAAAGAGATAGCCATTGTATCAGGCCTAGTTAGATTTAACAATGGTTCTGCACTTCTTGCTGCAAGAAACACAACACCCGATCTCCTTCCTAAAGGTGCCACTTTGGCTTGCGTTGTTGATTCCGAGCCTCTCTTTGTCGTTCCCCTTAAGGCGGCTACCCCTGAAATCACTTATGCTGGACATTCTCCCTCTACCTCTGCTCTTGCAGCCGTAATCAGCCCCGACTTGACCGCTTCGCAGATGCAACAGTTACTTAGTTTGTTGAAGAGGCATGCAACTTCATTCGACGCCCATTCTTCGACATTGGGCCAGACGTCCGTCACAACGCATCGCATTCAGACAGACGGCAGATCCATCGTACGTCGCCGGCCGTATCGGGTGTCTCTAGCCGAGTGCAAGATTATTGAGGAAAATGCCGCCGACAAGCTGCAACGTAAGATAATCCGCCCCTCTGCTAGCTCTTGGTTGTCTCCCATCGTATTGGTCAAAAATAAAGATGGCTCCGTACGATTTTGTGTCAATTACCGAGTGCTCAACAAGATTATGGGCAAGGATGTATACCCTATGCCCTCGCATTGACGATGCCCTCGATTCTCTGCAAGGTGCCAAGTACTTCTCTAGCCTTCATCTGCGTTCAGGTTACTGGCAAATTCCCATGCACGAAGATGACAAAGAAAAGACAGCGTTTGCAACCCCAGATGGCCTTTACGAGTTCAACGTCATGCCCTTCGGACTCTGCAAAGCTCCCGAAACTTTTGAGAGCATGATTGACAGTTCTGCACGGCCTGAAGTGGAAAACATGCATGTGCTATCTGGACGATATCGTTCGTTGTTTTCTCATCGACATTTCCCCAGCACCTGCGACGTCTGGACGAGGTTGTCACATGCCTCGCTAACACTGGTCTTCAGCTCAACACCAAAAAGTGCCGTTTTGCAAGCAAGACGATCAAGGTGTTAGGTCACATTGTGAGCAAGGATGGTATTCGACCTGATCCCGACAAAATTTCGGCGGTGCTTTCCTTTCCTCGACCAGAAAAGACAAAAGAACTACGCAGTTTCCTTGACATCGCTTCCTATTTTCGCCGATTTATACCCGACTTCACCTCTATAGCTGCTCCTTTACACAACCTACTTCGTTCTGGTGCTCCTTTCGTGTGGTCATCAAAATGTGAATCTGCCTTTGACCAGCTGAAGGGCGCTCTCACATCTGAACCTGTCCTGTGTCATTTTGATGAGACTGCACCCACAATCTTGCACACGGACGCTAGCAGCCATGGAATTAGTGCTGTCCTCCTCCAGCGAGGCACCTCTTTGCGTGAGACAGTCATTGCATATGCAAGCCGCGTTCTGACACCTACCGAGAACTATACCATCACCGAGCAGGAATGCCTAGCTGTCGTTTGGTCCGTCCAGAAGTATTGCCCTTATCTCCACGGCCGGCATTTTACCATCGTTACGGACCATCACGCCTTATGTTGGCTCTCAACACTCAAGAACTTGTCAGGACGTCTTGGTCACTGGATTCTTCGTCTGCAAGAATATGACTTTGAGATCACCTACAAGTCTGGTAAAAAGCACCAAGACTCAGACGCTCTTTCTCGCTGCCGGCTTCCTACAGCCGCACTCATCAATGACTCCGCAGCCACCTCCAGGGACGCAATCCCTGACGTCTCTTCAACGGCGGTTTTGTCCTTTGCCACTCTTGACTATCTCACTTCGGTTGACCATGAATCATTTTCGTCTCAACAACTCGCCGATTCTTACTTTCGACGTATTATAGACCGCCTTCGTGGAGCTTCGCGCCTGTATAACGCCAGGCTCCGTCGACAGCTGACACAATTCAAGCTACAAAATTCCGTGCTGTACCACCATATCCATCATCCTGACGGACAACGCTGGGTGCCCGTACTGCCTCGCTACCTTCGTGCTCGTGTCCTTCAGGCCTTTCATGACGATTTGACTGCTCGCCACCTTGGCATCCAGAAAACTTAACGACCACATAAGAAGCCGCTTCTACTGACCTGGCCTGTCTACCAGTGTGGCGAGATACGTCTCTTCCTGCATCATTTTTTAGCATCGAAAGCGGCCAACATCAGCTCCTGCCGGGCAGCTACTACCGGTCTCGTGTCCTGCGGAACCGTTCGAGGTTGTTGGCATTGATCTCTATGGGCCACTTACCATGACTCCAGCCGGTAGTTGATGGATAGTTACAGCCGTCGACCACCTCACGCGCTATGCCGAAACAGCTTGTGTCAGTTCTGCATCTGCTTCCGAAGTTGCTACCTTCATTCTTCAAGACATAATCCTGCGTCACAGCGCCCCTCGTGTCCTTCTGAGCGACCGCGGAAAGACATTTCTTTCAGAACTGGTAGGCGAAGTGCTCAGAGCCTCTGGCACAACTCACAAGGCTACTTCAGGTTACCATCCTCAGACAAATGGCCTGACATAGCGGTTTCATCATACGCTCCCTGACATGATAGCTGCCTATATTCAACCAGATCACAGAAACTGGGACGCAATTTTGCCATTCGTCACCTTTGTGTATAACACCTCCGTTCAACGCACAACCAGTTACTCGCTATTCTACTGTGTTTATGGCCGTTCACCTAGTCCCTTTCTCGACGTTTCTTTCTTTTCTGCCCCTGTCAGTCCATCTCCATCTTCCTATGTTTCCCGCCATCACCATTGTCGCCAGTGTGCCCGCTTCGACACCGAAGCCAGGCAACAGGATCGCAAAAATCATTATGACGCATCTCGTCGCATAGTTTTCTCCCAGCCCGGCGATGAAGTGCTGCTATGGACATCAGTTCGCACTCCTGGGTTGTGCGAGAAGTTTGAGTCCTGCTTTATTGGCCCACACATGGTCATTTGAAATGACTTCTCCCGTTAATTATTGTGTTACCCCTGTTGTTCCCTCAACTGACTGCCGTTGTCGCTCTACGAAAGTGTTCCACGTTTCTCGTATGAAGCCCTTCACGTGCCGTTCCCCGTACCTCTAGGCTGCGGCTAGGATGGTCGCCCTCGCGCGGAGGAAATAAGTGTGGGCATTTATTGAGCATTTCATCATCTGTACGTTATCATCATCATCTGTGTGCTCCTGTTCATCGTGCGGGTAGTTGCATCATCATAGTGGACTGGGCCGAGGGTCCTTCGCCGCGTCTCTCAGGCTCAATAAAGGTCGACCCTTAACTGTGACGTCAGAATATATAATGGAGCACCTAATATTATGAACTGATATAACGGCTACATTTTGTGGAACTATTGAGTTTATTATAAATGGGTTCAACTGTATATGGAATCAGCGTTTAAAAGGGTTACCTAGTGACCAAATTTTCGTGTCCTACTGAAGGTGGATGAATGGATGGATGAAATGTTTTGTGTTTGCCAGGGTGGCTTGACTCTGGAATTGTGCCTTGCCAAGTGGTGGACCAACCTCGGTGATGTGGAGGTGGACTGCACGCTCACTTTCTACGGATTACAGCCCAATCCCAGCCGGGTGGCCATGGTGCGTTTCACAGTTTTTTTTAATCTCTGTGCTTTCTGTGTCTCCTTAGATTGACAGTGTGCCTTACAGCACAAGAGTCATACTCTAGCTTGTGGCGAGATTGCCTACTTGTTGGGAACCTAGTAGGCAGGCAGAACAATGGTTGAAGAGACAGCATGGGTGCCGAAACCAAACAGTAAGAAGAGGCACGTGTAGCTGGTCATTTCGCATTGTCTGGCAAGAGATGTTTTGTTTCTGTGTATGTACTTAGATCCCTTCTCAACGCGAGTCGGCACCTGTGTTCTGTGTTCCATGTCTGTGTAGCGTGTTCACCTTTTCTCTGTCTTGCGTGCCACTGCTAGGTTCCCAGAATTGTGCCAACTTGTTTAGCTCTTGATGTTTGTGTTGTCTTTGTATGACCTGTGTATTTGGTTGCTTTTGCAGTTTTTGTCTTGCTCATTTATCACTGCTTCTGTGGCTCTGCCTGCGCTTCTGAGCTCATCACTTATGGCAAATGTGCCGAGTGCAAAGAGGTGCTGGGCCAAATGCCTTTGAGTTTAAAGGCGTTTGATGCTGCTTGACACCACCAGACCAATAGTGTGAATTACTCAATTTTCCTAATTAACGAAGGTCAAATAAACAAGCACTACCATATTTCCATGATTCTGCCGCACCCATGATCGTAACGCGCAGTTATACTACCGCCTAGATATGCCCCAAAATAACTTGGAGCTGATTCTACCACGCACATCAAGTAACGCAACCGGAGTCGACGCATACCATGTTGAAACAATTTTATGAAATCTACAAAGGCAAACAGACACATTCACAGCTGAATTTTAGTGGCTAGTCGCTATTATTGTCCAATGACACCTTCATCATCAGTTCATCTTCAATTCCATCTAATGTGTTAGAAATGTTACAATTCTCGAAGTCCCGCACAACCATCGTATGCGGGATGGCCATCGGCCCACCTTGCAATGTCTCAGAGCCTCACTTTCTTCAGATGACCCGCTGGTGCAAACTGGAAAATGGTGACCGCAAACCAAGGCAAATAAAAACAATGTCCATTTGATGGAAGTGTGGCTAGCTACCTTGCATTGAGTTTCCTTTTTTTTAGTAAGAGTTGGTTTTGGTTTTTATTTTGAGAAGAATTAGTCACGACTCTAACTCGCATGCAAACTTGAATGCACTTGTTTAAAAATAACTGCGCATTAGAATCGCACAAATATGGTAACTGTAATTGCTTACTTATATTATTTATGAAAGGGGGTTTATTGCAGCTCGTACGCGGGATCGCAAGTAGCGCTTGATCGCAAGTCCGAGGCGTTCGTATCAGCAGCCCGAGCTCGGGTCTCGCGCCGCAGCGGTGGCAGTCCGCACAGCGCCACATGCATATTGCCCACTACAATTGCCCCCGCAGCGAAGAGGAGCCATCCTGGCGACCTAAGGGGATGACACGATAAGGGGGTCGTGGTACGGTTTCAGGCGGCTGACGTGAACCGTCTCGCGGCCACGGCGGCGTTCGTCCGAAGATGGCGTCACCGGTTCGACCACATAATTCACAGGCGATGTACACGCGACGACCCGGTACGGACCCTGATATTTCGGAGCAAGCTTTGGGCTAAGGCCTGGAGATTGGAAGGGCAGCTGAAGCCAGACGTGAGAGTCCACGGCGAAGGACTGTGTGGGCTGCCCGTTGTCGTGGCGATCTTTGTGAATTCCTTGGGTAGCCGACGTGAACGAGCGAGGCAGTTGGCGGCACTCTTCAGCATGGCGAGCAACTTCGGAAAGAGGGGTGAATTCAGAGGCATCCGGATGATATGGTAGCACGGTGTCGAGGGTAGTGGATGGTTCACGTCCATAAAGAAGGAAAAATGGTGAGAAGCCTGTGGTAGCCTGAATGGCGGTATTATACGCGTACGTCACAAAAGGGAGGACATCGTCCCAATTGGAATGATCAGACGCAACATACATAGTGAGCATGTCACCAAGAGTGCGGTTGAAGCGTTCCGTTAGACCGTTAGTCTGTGGGTGATATGCCGTAGTGGTGTGGTGAATAGTGCGGCAAGCGGCGAGCAGCTCATTAATAACTTCGGACAGAAAGACACGGCCTCTGTCGCTGAGCAGTTCTCGCGGTGCGCCATGCCGTAAGATGAAATGCCGTAACATAAATGCGGCGACGTCGCGAGCAGCAGCCGAAGCAAGCGCAGCAGTTTCTGCATATCTTGTAAGGTGGTCTACTGCGACAATTATCCAACGATTTCCTTTAGCAGTGCATGAAAGAGCCCCATAAAGGTCAATGCCAATCCGATCAAAAGGACGTGCAGGACACGGTGAAGGTTGCAGAGGGCCTGTCGTATGAGGAGATGTCTTGCGTCGCTGACAGGCTACACATGACCGAATGTATTTGCGGACATAAGAATACATGCCGCGCCAGTAGTAGCGCTGGCGGAGCCGCTCGTAGGTTTTCAGGACGCCAGCATGAGCTTGTTGTGGGTCGGCGTGGAAATACGTGCATATGTCGGAGCGCAAATGGCGAGGGATGACTAGCAGCCATTTGCGACCGTCCGGCTGATAGTTTCGGCGGTACAAGATGGCGTCCCGTAGCACGAAATGGGTGGCTTGGCGACGAAGGGCTCGAGGGCATGTAGCCGTTGAAGAACTGTGAAGAATGTCAATGAGAGACACAATCCACGAATCTTTCCTCTGTTCAGACGGCATGTCAGTAACAGCAAGTGTAGCAACCGGGCACTCTATGGATGAGGGTGGCGTTTCGTTGGATCGCATGGGCGATCGGGAGAGTGCATCGGCATCAGAATGTTGGCGCCCGGATCGATAGATGACGCGAATGTCAAATTCTTGGAGCCGAAGAGCCCAACGTCCAAGACGGACTGACGGATCTTTCAGTGACGCAAGCCAGCAAAGCGCGTGGTGGTCTGTCACAACATCGAACGGATGGCCATACAAGTAAGGGCGAAATTTGTTTAACGCCCAAGCTATAGCCAAGCATTCTTTCTCTGTGACAGAATAATTGG